>NC_143575.1:235124956-235771119 GCF_048544385.1 Mastigoproctus giganteus | reverse complement strand
ATTTGAACCCGGGCCTTTCCACAAGGTGTGAGACTAGCTAGTGCTGTGACTCTCGCTAAAAGCTGTTGAATTACAACCATACACGACAGTAAGACAGCCTGTCGGGGCGAGCCCTCAATTTAATTTTTTTGGGAATTGGGATTGTAGTAAATATTGGTGAAATCATTTTTCTATTCTTTTCATCTCCATTAGATCGACAAGCGCGTTTTTTGAGATATCCCAAAAGTTACGGAAGTTGCGATAAGGTGAACGAACACCACTAGCAGAATAAATTAAATTTCTGCAAATTATTCGGTTTTGGAGAGGAGAATTTTAAACGTTAAATTTCAGAGATTTGAAAAACTAAATGTTTAATGACAATGAAAAACTAATTTAGAAAGAATAAATAGACCGTAGTTCAAAGTCTAAATATCGAAATTGTCTCGAAAAAATCTATGAAGAATTCTCAGATTTGTTAGTGTCTTTTCAAAAAATAATTGTTTGATCATTTATACACACACACACACAACATACTGATTTTAAGAGAAAATTGCTGTGGTATCCACATTGATACCACAGTGGTATCGCTGTTCCAGATCCTTGTGTATTGGCCGTTAAAGTAACCCGAGCCGTGAAATCATTTCCTAAAAATGCATTACAACACCTCCATTTGCGTTTGATGTTACGGTTTGTAACCATTAAGTTATTGGGTAAAAAAAGCAATTATCTGGTTCTTTCAAGAAATTACCAGCACTATTGTAGTAGGGGTAAATTATTAATTTCTGAATTATTCTTTGGTCAATCAATCACAGGCAAATGTAATACAGTAAACTCGGTTTGCCATTCAGAAAACATGCAAAGCAATCGTAGAACAGGCGCAATTTACAAATACAATACCCTGCTGCCTCATGGCATTAGGTTGCCTTGATGAAAAGTCGAACAACAGCGACAGGCTGTTGTTGTCCAGATGGCCTTGAGACAAAGGTTCTCAAAAGTGTGGGGCACACTCTTGTTTTTTTTGGGGGGGGAGGGGAGTTGTTTTTATGAAGCAGTTTTTTAACGAAATATGGACCAATCATTCCACTAATCCAGATATGAAACGTATTTTATTTCAATCTTTGAGATTAAATGTATTAATTTATAAAAGCACGTATATTCATAGCTAAAGTTTATGTCAAATCTATTTATTTACACTTGTTCTGAAAGGTGGGGAGGTGCAAAATTATGAAATATTTTAAGGGTGCGCAAGGTTTGGGGAACTGGCATTTTAAGGGAACTGGCATTCACGCTTGGAGTGCCCAAAATACGAATGGTTTTTTGTATGTTAACTGCATGAAGTAAAGGTGGGCCTTTCAGAATGAATGTATTCTGTCTTTTGGTGTTCATAGACCCTACGTACTCTTCAATGTCCGGCCTCGCTACATGATATCAAAGAAAATTGCCCTGAGTTAAATTAAATATTTAAAAGAAATTCCAAAGCGTTTCTATAAATTTGGTTTTGAAGTTATTTCCGCAACACTTATCAACAAAAAAAAAAAGCCAAAGAAAAAAGTTCTCAGAAATCTCTTATTAAAAATTAGTTTGTAAAATTTTATTGTTGGAAATAAATTGATGAATTGATTTGAATTAAATTCTTTTTTAATTATATTTTTTCGTTTTTCCTATTTTTTGGTGAGCTATAAAAACTTGATAGCCCTAGGCATAGTGCTTATAAGAAAAAATGGCCTTGCTCATGATGGGAACCCTCGTGGGTAGAACCCACAGTTGGCAGAATCGCCTTCTTCCGCACACTGAGTAGAAAAGACCTGAGTTCGAGTCCCTTCGATGATGTGAGGAATTTCCCTTTTTCACAACGTGATTGAGTTAGTCGGTCTCAGGCAATGGTAGCATGGTCCTTTCTCCCGGTAACTCGAGTTTTTTGTCCGGAAAACAGAAAATCGACCACAGAACACACACAATTTGCAGACAGTATATACGTAGCAATACGTCCTTAGTCGCTGATGCTCCTAAAACCCTACAACAGCAGTTCATGATGGAGCTGGTCCTAGAGCTCGGGGGCTCCCGGCGCGGAAAAATGTACAGTTTGATCTTTAATGCCAGCAGAACATTTTGTGGTCTGAAGAGGATCTGTTTCACGTAAATGAGCACGTCAATACTTACAGCTATCGAATATGGGCTTCTAAAAATCCTTTGGTTACAGGAAAGATTTGTACACACTTCGAAGGTTGCTCTCCGGCAAAGATTTCCGTAGGCTTTGTTATTAGTCTGTGTTTTTGTGGAGAACATCTCTCAGCTGCCCTTCCATTATGATCTGTAACTAGTGAACAATATCGCTTTTAAATATTTCTCTTCTGATTAGATCGATACATAGTTCAAAATTTTGTGTGTTTCAGTTGTTCTTAAAAATTGATACACTATATGTAGCCATGCCCATGTTTAACACATCGAAGTCATCACCCAGGTTGCAATCCAAAGTCCTAAACAGATTAAACTGTGGATCTCATACTGATAGGTAACATGACTATCAGCTTGAGACTACAATAGGATATCAACCTTTTTTTTACCCTTCTTATTAACATATAGTAAATAATTATTTATGTTAACAACGCCTTTGTAAATATTGAATTTTATTTAAAACATCCAATTTTTTTTTTTTTTATAATTTTAGTTTCTATAATTTAGGTGTTATATTAATTTCGGTTTTCAAACTTACAGCATCCTTTGTTTCTTCTCTTTTTAATCATTTTTGACACGATAACGGGATACCAAAGGTACTGAAATGTCGTGGGATTTAGGTCATTATCTGGAACTTATTTCGTAGTAATTATCGCATTTATGAATCAATAAACTACAATGTTGCCCATTTACCGTATGAAATTAAGCATTTTATTATTTTAAAATTAATGAATGACAATGTTTGTTTATTATATTAATCATAGCTGAAAAGTGAAATACGTGTCTTTCAAAAACTGTTGACTGCATTACGATCAGAGATGTGTTGCTCTTTGTATATTTATTTAATCACAGACCAGATAAAATGGATCGGTGAATTGCATTTCAATTTTTATTAAAAACGAGGACGAAATAAATAAAGTATTACAAAACGTTGAGTGATTAGTACGTTGTGAGGTATGTGCAGCGAATTGAAAAAAAAAAAAACTTTTATGTTAGTTATTATTAATTAATTAATTGGTAATCTAATGTGCCTGAAATGTTTCGTACTGCGTACATTACTAAACTTGGTTTTATTTTTATTTTATTATTATTCGCTCTCATTCGTTGATGAGTTGGTGCGAAACATGGTAGAATTTTCATTGGTTATTTCCATACATACACAATATCATTCATATTACATATGTATGAAATGTCTTTCACAACAAAATGTGAGAGACCATTAATGTACGTGATTAGGAAATAAAGGTTATCCTGTAGTAAATACAGGTTCCGATGTCAAGTCGTCATTTGATAAACCTTGCGATGATGACACACTATAACATTGTCAAGTTTTCTGATGGTCCCAAAATCAGCCCTCCCTCCATCAAAACTAAAAAACGATACAATGAAAAAAGTGAGATTAATAGTGCAAATGATACAGTGAAACAAACTTATACAGCAACAGCAAAAAAAAAAAAAAATAAATATATATATATATATATATCATCTGTCTCTAATAGTTTGTTTAATACTTCAAATTTATTTAAACTATCACCTTCCACAACACCAGATGGAAATCTGTTCCAACAATCAATTACTCTTTGGCTGAGAGAGCGAGAGAGATCTTTATTGCAACAGAGAGATAGTGATGTTCATAGTAGTACTGTTGCAATTGCCCGTAACGTCACAGTGGCCAGGAGTTAACAATATAATGCCAACCGGGCTAGCCGGGTGGATAAATTGCCTGCCTGGCAACCAAAAGGTCGCGGGTTCGAATCCCCCCTCGGGCTTGGATATCACGATGGTGCCGCACTATCCGGTTGGATCTCATAGCCACCATACACGAAGGAAGCAGAGAAAAACTGGTTCCTTCGTGTATTGCTCACATCATACGATAAAAAAAAAAAACAATATAATGTAAAGACCAAAAAGATAAAAAAGTACAATAGTAATGAATAAGTTAAATGAAGTATTAGAAAAATAGAGAAATGAATTGAGTATATTAAACATTAAGTGAGTGTACAGAACATTAGTCACAAAATACATACCATAAGAATATACTGTACATGGAATAGCGTAATTATATACAAAGTAAGAGAATACATTGATCGAGACTCAGGTTATAATATTGGTGGCCTTGGCCACCCACGACGGAGTAATCTTTTTCTATAACGTTGATCCTGACTAAACTTGTTGAAATCGACATCTAGATCTTAGACGCGTGATAACATTTGCTGTGGAAGGAACAGGTCCGACAGGTGAAGGCGGGTTTGAGGAGGGAATAGCTGTGGATTTGCTCGCAGATGCACCACTGGGATCCTCCATGCACAGTTATCCCAGAAGGAGGAAGATGAGATGGACCAGTCATGAATTTGACGATTCTTCTTTAATCAATGAGCCACGTGAGTCGGGATATCAAGTGTGTTGGCCATAGTGGTGCTTCGGAGCTGGAGAGGTAGGTTGAGGTTGTGGCAAGCCCATTTCAGGAGCCAATTCTCGGAGGAGAACTCTGGTTTGGTGGTAGAGGGAGATGGCCAGATCTCTGCTGCATAGAGAAGATGGGGATAAGCAATTGTTGAAATGTATCTGACGATGAGGGATTTGTCCGTCGCATGTTGAAGATGCTGCGTGCATAACCATCTTAGTCTAGCGGCTTTTGCGAGAAGCATGTCTATATGTTGGCCGAACAGAAGCTTTGGGTCGAATCTGATCCCTAGGTCAGTGTGACTTTGAACAAGTGAGATAGAAGCTCCATTGACGGTTGAATAGATTTTTGTTCGGTTATAATTCAATCAGAATCAATCGCGGGTACCACAGTTGATTAATCGCCTTCCTTTCCTACACTGGTTGGAAAAGACTTGAGTTCGAATCCCGTCAATGATGAAAGGAATTTATGAGCCGCTTCACAACATGGCTATGTTAGTCAATTTCAGGCGATAATGGAATGTATTTTTTTTCTCTTAAAAACTCGGGTTTTATTCCAGCAAATAGACTACAGAACACGCTCAATTTATAGACATAATTATATATGTTGCAGATTCGCAGAAAGTCCTAGCTGCATCAGTACATGTGATATCTATTTAATCCTAAACTCTCAACAATATCTCTCTGTTAGTATAAAAAGCTTAGTACCTTCTACGATTATTACCCGGAAAAACCTGGAATAATCAAGGGACCCCTACTAAATCAGCCTTATATTGGATAATAATACCTTCGATTGAAGTGGACTTCAACAATTTCTGCTGTCTTCGATGAGCTTCAAACCACTTCAAACGAGTGTCTGGGTTCGAAGCTGCCACAGAGGACAGACTCCACTGGATTGTTTAACAACATCTTCACTTAACTAATGAAAAAAAGAAACCTACCTCCAAACTATCGTTTGCTCTACCACTACATTCCGCCGAAATATAGACCTCCGCTACATCTCACGAAACCGTCTTCTCTAGTGAATACTGATATCGGCAACTCACAAACACCGCCCTCTTCTATAATAAATCACTAGCAGTATGTCTATATACTTGTTATAATTAAATCCCTGACTTTTGGTTCATATGTCAATGGCACCATCTACACTCAGAACTCAGATTTCTGCCTATAAATCCAAATTCAGAGCCCAGGCTCTTCCTACATTCCAATCTATACAGATGCTCAGAGCCAGTGGCGTAATCGAATTTCTGCGCCCCTATGCAAAGACCACAGAAGACCCCCCCCCCTTTATTAATGTAAAAATATTATTTAAAATGTACATTTTTAAGAAAATTTCCATGTGAAATCAGAACTATTAAAAACTTAGAAAGTTGTTACAACAAAATTAGCAATTTAATAATCTATAAATTTATACGAGTATTAGGTTAGGTTAAGGGATTTTGCTAGTAGGGAAAAGGAGGTGATTATCCCTTTGTATAAGGCAAATGTCAGGCCACGCCTTGACGATAGGACTGGAAGCCTCATTTTAGGAAGGATGTGCAATTACTTGAGCGAGTACAGAGAAGGGCAACAAGATTGGTGAGGGGATAGAAGAGTTGTTTTACCAAGAAAGACTTAAGTTCTGCACATTGCAGCGTTGGAGACTAGGCACCTGCGAGTTGATCTGATTGAGGTGTATAAGGTCTTGAATGGGTTGAGCGGGCTCAATTGTGATGGGATTCTTCCTCTTGCTCAGATTACGTACCTGAGGGGGGCATAAATTCAAATTGAGGAAAGACAGTTGTAGAATAGATGTGCAGAAATTTGCCTTTAGCCAGCCAGTTAATTGCTGGAACAAACTTCCATCTGTTGTTGTTGAACTTGATAGTTTAAATAAATTTAAGGAAGAACTAGCAAACTTTTAGAGGGAATGGATGTGTTTAAATTTTTTTTGTGTGATTCTTCATAAGCTCGTACGCTTGCTTTCCTTTCTTGCATCACATGAATCCATTACTACTATTCGCAAACTCAAAACTTTTTTTTTTTGATATGAAACTTCCTTGGGGGCACCTCAACCGAATAAATCTGGTCGGTCACGAAAATTGCTACGAGGAGGTGACGTCATCGACAGCTTCCGCCAGATGCGATTTATCGTAACTTGCATTGTTGCAATCATACTTATATGATTGCAACGCTGATTCGGTAGAGTAAGTAGCGGGTGTGAGTCCACTACTTCCTGGCACCCTCCTGGCACTTTGCCGTCCCGGGGTGATTTCCTTGTGGAAATAAACAGATAATAATAATAATAATACTTACTCTACCGAATCAACGTTTTCTAATCATCCTTCCAAGCCAAGGATGTTTCACATAATACCATCTACCGCGCATGCTCCGCACACGCCCCATTTTTTTCGAATAACGCGAAAACAATTTTCAGAAAACAAGAATGAAACAACACAGTGACAAAGGCTGGTTGTTACATTTCCTGAAATTACAAATTCCAGATAACAATGAAGTCTGGAAGTCATATTGTAGTTCAAATATTGTTGTGGGCATATAAATACCATTGTCCTTGCTTCATTTAGTAACGGAGGTGTTGGACACTTAACGTGTTCATACCTACCCATGGTGGGGCGGGTGGGGAGGTCAAATTACCTGGTTTGTATATTAGGATAAGATTTTTTTTCACTTCATTGTTTTAGGTTATAGAAAGTTTTATGGTACCTTAAATGCATATTACTCTCCAAAGTATTCGGACGCGTCCTTCGTACTACTGAAGCAAGTCCATCACATCGGATACAGAGTAGAAGCAGCTGTAAAAGTGCCAAGGAAGCATCACAGATTTCAGTAACAGTCAACGTGAGTCGTTGTGTAGAATTTTTAAACATGTTTGTTTATCGGAAGCCACATCATCCATCGCTGCGTACTATTTTAATCTATTTATTTAAAAACCATATAACTTTCTGGAAAAATACTACATAATCAGATGTATGAGCATTACATATAGGAGAATTACATACGACATAGTTTTCCGCCTGCAGTACGCATACCGAAGATGAAGAAAGGGGCAACGACATCCCTTCCTCTTTCGAAGGAATTAAAGCGATATATGCTCATACTACTTCCATAAATTGGAAGAAATTAGAAGTTCTATTTTACTAGATTACGGCAGTCATTAAATTTATGTCATTCATTTCTTGAATGCAGACCCATTCTCTTGTCAGATGTCCGAATACTTTTGAGAACAGAGTGCACATTAACTGAGAAATACGGATAAATAGAATCACCTCGGTTAAAAAATTCCTATTAAGATATTGATGGGATCTTTAACCGAAGTGATCCATTTTAGCCTTTTTTTAAATAATTTTAATTTTAGTCAAGTTTAGCCATTTTTAAATAAATTTTAATTTTAATAAAGTTTAGCCATTTTTAAATTTAAATTATTCAACTAAGTTTAATATCAAAATTTGTTAAGTTTTTCAGAGTTCAATAGACGCAAGACAACTACGAACTACTTGAATGGTGAATACATTCAAGTTTTGCTAATGAATTAAAATATTGCTCCTAGTGACGTTAACTTAAGTTTTTAGAACGGTTTTTAACATGCCATGTGAAAATACATTTCGGACTGATTATATGTAAAAATTTTTTTCATTGCATTTCATCGGGACTCACTCTCCGTGATAGCTTAGTGGTTAGACCACTTTCCCCCCGTTTGAAAAATTCTCGTTTCTCTACTGTCAGTGACGGCAGAAACTTTTAAAGGACTTTTCAAACGGTGGCCGAGTTTGTCGGTCTCGGACGGAAGTGCAGGGTTTTTTCTCCCGGTAACTCGGGTTTTTCATCCCGCAAACAGGAAAACCGACCACAGGACACAACCTACTGATACAGTATAACTTTTTCATTTTTGTTTTGTTTTGTTTATTTAGTCATTTGGCCATGCACTGCGGCAGTGAGGTTTTCCTCCGGGATAGCTCCGGTTTTTTCCTCACGTACAGGACACCATCTGAAGCTTTAAACACTATAAAGTATCTGCTGGATAGAACTATTCTTTGGCACCTGTTTCATGACATTAAGTCAACATTATATCAAGACATCTGCTCATAGCACATCTAAAGAAAACCTGCGAATCTGGCTGCCAGTAAGAAGTCTCCATCAGAACTTGATTGTACGAAAATGAAGAAATAAACAACGTGTATTATTTGCCAATTAAAGATGTCACTATTTACATCAATATAGTGCTGTACATTAATAAACTGATTCCTAAGTATGTAATAAATATGATTATGATTCAGATTTTTTGTTTGTGTTCATAGATATAGCTGACGACACCTACGAGTACAGATTTTGGATTTCGTGCATATATAATGCCATCCACCAGAATCTGCTATCTGCAGAAAATGTTCGGTAGATACACTTTATACACATATTTCATGCACAAGTTTTACATATTTCAAGAAAGACTATATTTTGTATGATGACAAGAGAAGTATTTGAGAACAGTAATTATTAGTACGATGCCTAAAACTCAAATAAATTAAAATAATTGCCACCTTAGCCGAGAGGTCAGGCGTGAAGGTGCATAGTTATACTTGTTTGAGTGACTGAGGATCAAACCCGTGACTGCTAAATACGGTGCTGTGTCCTGCATTCTCCCTATCTTGCAAATTCCTCTGACCGTATAGTCGTCCCGGAGTATAAACAGGAAATTTATAAATGTGGACAGGACTGAAGAGAGAGCTAAAAGATGCTATTAGATGGGTTGAAGACGCCTTCAAGCTTTTGACCAACACCAAAAATATCCTTTTGGCATTGGTCATCGTGAAAATTTGGCTGAAGTATTATGCAAATGTAAAGAGAATAATTGGATTATGAGAATAATTACTGCAGGCTGTCCATAGAGTAAAAGCTAAAATTGGTCACGTACCATAAACGTAGTCAATTTTGATGTTAAAAATACTAAGAAATTTTCAGCGGTTTAAAGAATTTCATTCTAGGAACCGTTCTGGAACTTGAAATGATTGGAACCGTTATTTTGTTCTTAGCATTAAGGAAAACATTGAATATTAATTATTTATTTCCTTTTGAGGCATTCCTGATAATATTAGGTAAAAATGCTAGTAAAAAATTTCGGTTGACCTTAAATTTTTTTCGGTAATGCCTATAAATATATTTTTTACCGATTGGCAAGCGTATATTAGAGTTGGATTTGTATTGTCTAGTATGAGAACTACAGTTTGTTATTCAATGTGGTCTATAGCTGGTATACCTATCTTTAACCCATTGGGTACAGGTTCCATTCACCGACTGCGAAGTATTTTTTTTCTTCTTTGCATTCATGGTATCGTAAAAATATTTCATTATCGAAATTTCACTTTAAAATAACTTCGTTTGCGTCCTATGCAGTTTACTGAAAATACATCGCCGCGCTATTCGTTTTCTTAATCTTAACATCAGCTGAGAAAAGTTTGCTGAGCTAATTCCAATGAATTATTAATGAATTCCGATTTGGTAAGCAAATCGGAATTCAGTGCAATCTTCCACATTTAGTGTAAGGAATTTTCAACCTGGCAGAATTCTTTATTTTCTTCCGTTTTGAATTGACAACTGTTTAGAATTAGTAAAAATTTTAAATGGTTTCCAGCATGGCTGAGAATAAATCAGAGATAATATTATTAGCTAAAATGTTTAGTACTTTTCCAAGCAGACTCATTGATAACTTCAACTATAAGTCTGAAGTTTTCTAATGATCGCTGTGTTCCTTTTTCTCGTCATCAAGGCTAAAAAAGGAAGATGTCTTCCTTCTTTTGGTTTAAAAAAAGAAAGCACTTAAGCATGTAATTTCCATTCCGCATGGATGCATTTTAAAAATAATACATGGGCATTTGGGAATGTCCAAGGTTTCTACAAGATGGATTCTCAGAAATCTTTTCACTCTTGACAAACATCTGAGGATGTAGTGATCAAAAGATAATTTAAAATTAATTCCAGCTAATCCAGATAGATTTTTATTACGTTTGGTGATAAAACTTAGCTACATGATTGTGATCCTGAATCCAAATTAGAAAGCATGTAGCGGAAGCACAAGAACCTCCAACCCCGAAAAAAGTTTCGAACTTAACCATCAGCTGGAAAAGTATTGGACTCAATTTAAAGGATTGTTGTTAACCTTGCACCTAAAATCACAATTACAGGGGAATATTATGCTAGTCTTATGCTAAAGTTAAAATCTGCAATTATAGTTTAAAAAAAAGTCGAGGAAATTTGGGTCATCGTTTGCTCCACCATGACAGTGCATTCATGCACAAAATCCAAATTGCACAGGCTAAAATCCATGAATTTGGATTTAAACAGTCAAACCTCCCCAAGCAGTCCAGATCTGACCCCAAGGAACTATTATTTGTTCAAAAACCTCAAGTCTCATCTTTGTAGAACTCGTGATGAAGATGATGAACTAAAAACAGCTGTAGTAGCCTGGTTTGATGCCCGACCTACAGAATTTTTCTTTGAGGGATTAAATTCTTTGCAGATTAAATACAATAATTGTATTGAATTTCAAGAAGAATTATTGAAAAATAAAAAAAATATATATATACAATTTTGTAACTATGTGTTTTATATCCGTTCTCAGAACTTTTAGACCACTCCTAGTAAAAGTGGGGAAGGGGGGGATATACAAACATCCCACCAATAGAGATGGTATAAAACCTTTATTCTGCATAAAGAAAGAAAGAAATATAGAGGGGGAAGGAAAAATATATTAACAGAATAAAAAAGAAAGTGAATGTAGAAGTAAGAAAGTAGAAAAATGGGGAAGTAGTCTAGTGCAATCTAAGGCAGAAAATGCTAAACCTAAGCAGAGCAGGGACAATAAGAGGAGAGGGGAAAAATAATAAAGTTAAAGAAAGTGACAAAATGAGAAAGTAAGAGAGATAGAGAGTAAAGATAACTAACAGACAATTGCATGAAATTTGATCGAATGAGAACGTTGGCACACAACTTACAAAATCTCATCGGGTGCCAACGGACGGAATTGCAAGAACAATAGCAACAACATGTCTTCATTTCTGATGTAAACCACAAGACAATGGGTAAAGAGTATAAAAATAAATGAAAATGAGAATAAAATTTTGTTATCAATATAAAGGAAAATTTAGTTACCAATGTAATGGAATATGCAAAATAGAAATTAAAAATTAGAATATTGCTTCTCCCTTTTTCACTCTACCATTCACGCTTTTTGATCACGTAACTTATTTATTTTCTCCTTAAACCCCTATGCGTAATATCATTCTTTACTTTAACTCTCATTTCTTTTTTCATGCAATTATGCATATACTAAACATTAAGATGAGTATACTAAACATTAAGTGAGTGCACAGAACATTAGTCACAAAATACATACCATAAGGATATACTGTACATCGAATAGCGTAATTATATACAGAGTAAGAGAATACATTGATCGAGACTCAGGTTATAATATTGGTGGCCTTGGCCACCCACTACGGAGTAATCTTTTCTTCTAACGTTGATCCTGGCTAAACATGTTGAAATCGACATCTAGATCTTAGACGCGTGATAACATTTGCTGAGGAAGGAACAGGTCCGACAGGTGAAGGCGGGTTTGAGGAGGGAATAGCCGTGGATTTGCTCGCAGATGCACCACTGGGATCCTCCATGCACAGTTATCCCAGAGGGAGGAAGATGAGATGGACCAGTCATGAATTTGACGATTCTTCTTTAATCAATTAGCCACGTGAGTCTTGGGATGTCAAGTGTGTTGGCCATAGTGGTGGTTCGGAGCTAGAGAGGTTGGTTGAGCTTGTGGCAAGCCCATTTCAGGAGCCAATTCTCGGAGGAGAACTCTGGTTTGGTGGTAGAGGGAGATGGCCAGATCTCTGCTGCATAGAGAAGATGGGGATAAGCAATTGTTGAAATGTATCTGACGATGAGGGATTTGTCTGTCGCATGTTGAAGATGCTGCGTGTATAACCATCTTGGTCTAGCAGCTTTTGCGAGAAGCATGTCTATCTGTTGGCTGAACAGAAGCTTTTGTTCGAATCTGATCCCTAGGTCGGTGTGACTTTGAACAAGCGGGATAGAAGCTCCATTGAAGGTTGGATAGATTTTTGTCGGGTTTTGTTTTAACGAGAAAACCATGGTTTCTGATTTCTTTGGATTGATTCGTAGACCAAATTGCTTGAGGTAGGTAGCTATTGCTGAGAGAGAACAAGCGGGATAGAAGCTCCATTGAGGGTTGGATAGATTTTTGTCGGGTTTTGTTTTAACGAGAAAACCATGGTTTCTGATTTCTTTGGATTGATTCGTAGACCAAATTGCTTGAGGTAGGTAGCTATTGCTGAGAGAGTGGATGTTAGCTCTTCCGAGATTTGGTGAGGGTCTTAGTTTGCCTTAATTGGCGTGAATATTTTTATGTCATCTGCATATATTAGGGTATTCAGCTCCCGGATGTGTCATCCTAGAAAGAATACGGATGTCACAGCATTTGTTTACTCAATCCATTTAAAGCCTTGCACACTTCAATCAGAATCAATCGCGGTAGCACAGTTGATTAATCGCCTTCCTTCCCTACACTGGTTGGAAAAGACCCGAGTTCGAATCCCGTCAATGATGAGAGGAATTTATGAGCCGCTTCACAAGGTGGCTAAGTTAGTCAATCTCAGGCGATAATGGAATGTTTTTTTTTTCTCTTAGAAACTCGGGTTTTATTCCAGCAAACAGGCAAATAGACTACAGAACACGCTCAATTTATAGACATAATTTCAGATTTATAGACACGTTGCAGATTCGCAGAAAGTCCTACAACGCCAACAACTTTAATCAGGTCTCCGCGCAAGTGCATAGTTTCCAGACATTGTAGTTTACAGAACTCAAGTCTTTCTTGGTAAGAGTATCCGCTTATTCACCTGACTAATTTTGTTGCTGTTCATTTTTGAACCTGTTCGAAACTTCCAGTAGATCCACATCCATCTTAAAATGACGCTTCCAGACTTGTATGCAGCACTAAAAATGCAGTCTAACCATTGCCTAAAATAATAGAATAATTATCTTCTTGATTCCTGCCAAGGAATTACCCATGCGGATATTTTATTTGATACCCCTAGGGTTTTTTTTACCTCCATTACCATGAGTGTGGTACTGTCCAATTGATGTTCTATTCTGGGATCACTACTATTCAAATCAGTGCCTTGTTGATGTCCCTTCATCAGTAGCGTTATTAAATATTGAAAACAGTAAGGAATCTAGCACTAACCGAGGGACTCCACTAATAATGTCCGTCCATAATGAGCAGTGGCCATTAATAACCATTATCCGTCTCCTACCATTCAACCATTCCTTTATCCACAGCAGTAACTTTCCCCCAGTGTCACACTGCTCCAATTTGGTCAGCAGTCTTTTATGTGAGGGATGTCAAGCTTTACTGAAATCTAAGTATATGATGTCAAAATTACTTTCTGCATCCAGTTATTTCGTGATTATGTCAACTTAACTAAGCAATTTATTTAGACAAGATCGCCAATTAATAAATCCGTGTTGCAATTGCCGTACAACTGCATTACTGTTAAAATGGTCCTGCATTTACTCTAAGTACAGACTCCATTTGTCCACGAACAGAAGTTATCCTTGCAGGCCTATAGTTACTTAATTCACAGTTTGATCTCCCTTTGTGAATAGAAGAAACATTTACACATCTCCAGTCTGATGGTAGGATCCAAAAGCCATGAGTGTTTTATTTATTTTTAGTTTCAACAATTGCTACTTTTCTTCGCAGTTATAACCAGAAGCTTTTCGTAATCTGTCTTATCCTGCCTAACCTCCTTTGTGACTTGATTGCAGACTGATTTATACTTATTGTATTCTTCTGTGTTCCCTGATAATTTATAATTATCCAGTACGTTTTTATTTTCTGCCACTGGCTGCATCAGTACATGTGATATCTATTTAATCCTAAACCCTCAACAATATCTCTCTGTTAGTATAAAAAGCTTAGTAGCTTCTACGATTATTACCGGGAAAAACCTGGAATAATCAAGGGTCCCCTACTAAATCAGCCTTATATTGGATAATAATACCTTCGATTGAAGTGGACTTCAGCAATTTCTGCTGTCTTCGACGAGCTTCTAACCACTTCAAACGAGTGTCTGGGTTCGAAGCTGCCACAGAGGACAGATTCCACTGGATTATTTAACAACATCTTCACTTAACTAATGAAAAAAAGAAACCACAACCTACCTCCAAACCATCGTTTGCTCTACCACTACATTTCGCCGAAATATAGATCTCTGCTACATCTCTTGAAACCGTCTTCTTCTCTAGTGAATACTGATATTGGCAACTCACAAATACCACCCTCTTGTATAATAAATCACTAGCAGTATGTCTATATACTTGTTATAATTAAATCCCTGACTTTTGGTTCATATGTCAATGGCACCATCTACACTCAGAACTCAGATTTCTGCCTATAAATCCAAATTCAGAGCCCAGGCTCTTCCTACAATCCAATCTATACAGATACTCAGAGCCAGTGGCGTAATCGAATTTCTGCGCCCCTATGCAAAGACCACCGAAGACCCCACCCCTCTTTATTAACCATAAAATATTATTTAAAATGTACATTTTTAAGAAAATTTCCATGTGAAATCTGAACTATTAAAAACTTAGAAAGTTGTTACAACAAAATTAGCAATTTAATAATCTATAAATTTATACGAGTATTAAGTTAGGTTAAGGGATTTTGCTAGTATGGAAAAGGAGGTGATTATCCCTTTGTAAAAGGCAAATATCAGGCCACGCCTTGAGGATAGGACTGGAGGCCTCATTTTATGAAGGATATGCAGTTAATTGAGCGAGTACAGAGAAGGGCAACAAGATGGGTGGGGGATAGAAGGGTTGTTTTACTAAGAAAGACTTAAGTTCTGCAAATTGCAGCGTTGGAGACTAGGCACCTGCGAGTTGATCTGATTGAGGTGTATAAGGTCTTGAATGGGTTGAGCGGGCTCAATCGTGATAGGATTCTTCCTCTTGCTCAGATTACGAACGTGAGGGGGGCATAAATTCAAATTGAGGAAAGACAGTTGTAGAGTAGATGTGTGGAAATTTGCCTTTAGCCAGCCAGTTAATTGCTGGAACAAACTTCCATCTGTTGTTGTTGAACTTGATAGTTTAAATAAATTTAAGGAAGAACTAGAAACTTTTAGAGGGAATGGATGTGTGAAATTTTTTTTGTCTGATGCTTCATAAGCTCGTACGCTTGCTTTCCTTTCTTGCATCACATGGATCCATTACTACTACTATTCGCAAACTGAAAACTTTTTTTTTTATATGAAACATCCTTGGGGGCACCTCAACCGAATAAATCTGGTCGGTCACGAAAATTGCTACGAGGAGGTGACGTCATCGACAGCTTCCGCCAGATGCGAATTATCGTAACTTGTATTGTTGCAATCATACTTATATGATTGCAACGCTGATTCGGTAGAGTAAGTAGCGGGTGTGAGTCCACTACTTACTCTACCGAATCAACGTTATCTAATCATCCTTCCAAGCCAAGGATGTTTCACATAAAACTATCTACCGCGCATGCTCCGCACACGCCCCATTTTTTTCGAATAACGCGAAAACAATTTCAGAAAACAAGAATGAAACAACACAGTGACAAAGGCTGGTTGTTACATTTCCTGAAATTACAAATTCCAGATAACAATGAAGTCTGGAAGTCATATTGTAGTTCAAATATTGTTGTGGGCATATAAATACCATTGTCCTTGCTTCATTTAGTAACGGAGGTGTTGGACACTTAACGTGTTCATATCTACCCATGGCGGGGCGGGTGGGGAGGTCAAATTACCTGGTTTGTATATTAGGATAAGATTTTTTTTCACTTCATTGTTTTAGGTTATAGAAAGTTTTATGGTACCTTAAATGCATATTACTCTCCAAAGTATTCGGACGCGTCCTTCGTGCTACTGAAGCAAGTCCATCTCATCGGATACAGAGTAGAAGCAGCTGTAAAAGTGCCAAGGAAGCATCACAGATTTCAGTAACAGTCAACGTGAGTCGTTGTGTAGAAATTTTAAACATGTTTGTTTATCGGAAGCCACATCATCCATCGCTGCGTACTATTTTAATCTATTTATTTAAAAACCAAATAACTTTCTGGAAAAATACTACATAATCAGATATATGAGCATTACATATAGGAGAATTACATACGACATAGTTTTCCGCCTGCAGTACGCATACCGAAGATGAAGAAAGGGGCAACGACATCCCTTCCTCTTTCGAAGGAATTAAAGCGATATATGCTCATACTACTTCCATAAATTGGAAGAAATTAGAAGTTCTATTTTACTAGATTACGGCAGTCATTAAATTTATGTCATTCATTTCCTGAATGCAGACCCATTCTCTTGACAGATGTCCGAATACTTTTGAGAACAGAGTGCACATTAACTGAGAAATACGGATAAATAGAATCACCTCGGTTAAAAAATTCCTATTAAGATATTGATGGGATCTTTAACCGAAGTGATCCATTTTAGCCATTTTTAAATAATTTTAATTTTAATCAAGTTTAGCCATTTTTAAATTTAAGTTATTCAACTAAGTTTAATATCAAAATTTGTTAAGTTTTTCAGAGTTCAATAGACGCAAGACAATTACGAACTACTTGAATGGTGAATACATTCAAATTTTGCTAATGAAGTAAAATATTGCTCCTAGTAACGTTAACTTAAGTTTTTAGAACAGTTTTTAACATGCCATGTGAAAATACATTTTGGACTGATTATATGTAAAAATTTGTTTCATTGCATTTCATCGGGACTCACTCTCCGTGATAGCTTAGTGGTTAGAACACTTTCCTCCCGTTTGAAAAATTCTAGTTTCTCTACTGTCAGTGACGGCAGAAACTTTTAAAGGACTTTTCAAACGGTGGCCGAGTTTGTCGGTCTCGGACGGAAGCGCAGGGTTTTTTCTCCCGGTAACTCGGGTTTTTCATCCCGCAAACAGGAAAACCGACCACAGGACACAACCTACTGATACAGTATAACTTTTTCATTTTTGTTTTGTTTTGTTTATTTAGTCATTTGGCCATGCACTGCGGCAGTGAGGTTTTCCTCCGGGATTGCTCCGGTTTTTTCCTCACGTACAGGACACCATCTGAAGCTTTAAACACTATAAAGTATCTGCTGGATAGAACGATTCTTTGACACCTGTTTCATGACATTAAGTCAACATTATATCAAGACATCTGCTCATTGCACATCTAAAGAAAACCTGCGAATCTGGCTGCCAGTAAGAAGTCTCCATCAGAGCTTGATTGTACGAAAATGAAGAAATAAACAACGTGTATTATTTGCCAATTAAAGATGTCACTATTTACATCAATATAGTGCTGTACATTAATAAACTGATTCCTAAGTATGTAATAAATATGATTATGATTCAGATTTTTTGTTTGTGTTCATAGATATAGCTGACGACACCTACGAGTACAGATTTTGGATTTCGTGCATATATAATGCCATCCACCAGAATCTGCTATCTGCAGAAAATGTTCGGTAGATACACTTTATACACATATTTCATGCACATGTTTTACATATTTCAAGAAACACTATATTTTGTATGATGACAAGAGAAGTATTTGAGAACAGTAATTAGTACGATGCCTAAAACTCAAATAAATTAAAATGATGGCCACCTTAGCCGAGATGTCAGGCGTGAAGGTGCATAGTTATACTTGTTTGAGTGACTGAGGATCAAACCCGTGACTGCTAAATACGGTGCTGTGTCCTGCATTCTCCCTATCTTGCAAATTCTTCTGACCGTATAGTCGTCCCGGAGTATAAACAGGAAATTTATAAATGTGGACAGGACTGAAGAGAGAGCTAAAAGAAGCTATTAGATGGGTTGAAGACGCCTTCAAGCTTTTGACCAACACCAAAAATATCCTTTTGGCATTGGTCATCGTGAAAATTTGGCTGAAGTATTATGCAAATGTAAAGAGAATAATTGGATTATGAGAATAATTACTGCAGGCAGTCCATAGAGTAAAAGCTAAAATTGGTCACGTACCATAAACGTAGTCAATTTTGATGTTAAAAATACTAAGAAATTTTCAGCGGTTTAAAGAATTTCATTCTGGGAACCGTTCTGGAACTTGAAACGATTGGAACCGTTATTTTGTTCTTAGCATTAAGGAAAACATTGAATATTAATTAGTTATTTCCTTTTCAGGCATCCTTGATAATATTAGGTAAAAATGCTAGTAAAAAATTTTGGTTGACCTTAAATTTTTTTCTGTAGTGCCCATAAATATATTTTTTACCGATTGGGAAGCGTATATTAGAGTTGGATTTGTATTATATCTAGTATGAGAATTACAGTTTGTTATTCAATGTGGTCTATAGCTGGTATACCTATCTTTAACCCATTGGGTACAGGTTCCATTCACCGACTGCGAAGTATTTTTTTTCTTCTTTGCATTCATGGTATCGTAAAAATATTTCATTATCGAAATTTCACTTTAAAATAACTTCGTTTGCGTCCTATGCAGTTTACTGAAAGTACATCGATGCGCTATTCGTTTTCTTAATCTTAACATCAGCTGAGAAAAGTTTGCTGAGCTAATTCCAATGAATTATTAATGAATTCCGATTTGGTAAGCAAATCGGAATTCAGTGCAATCTTCCACATTTAGTGTAAGGAATTTTCAACCTGGCAGAATTCTTACTTTATTTTCTTCCGTTTTGAATTGACAACTGTTTAGAATTAGTAAAGATTTTAAATGGTTTCCAGCATGGCTGAGAATAAATCAGAGATAATATTATTAGCTAAACTGTTATGTACTTTTCCAAGTACAGACTCATTGATAACTTCAACTATAAGTCTGAAGTTTTCTAATGATCGCTGTCTTCCTTTTTCTCGGTCATCAAGGCTAAAAAAGGAAGATGTCTTCCTTCTTTTGGTTTAAAAAAAGAAAGCACTTAAGCATGTAATTTCCATTCTGCATGGATGCATTTTAAAAATAATACATGGGCATTTGGGAATGTCCAAGGTTTGTACAAGATGGATTCTCAGAAATCTTTTCACTCCTGACAAACATCTGAGATTGGAGTGATAAAAAGATATTTTAAATTAATTCCAGCTAATCCAGATAGATTTTTATTACGTTTAGTGATAAAACTTAGCTACATGATTGTGATCCTGAATCCAAATTAGAAAGCATGTAGCGGAAGCACAAGAGATCTCCAACCCCCAAAAAAGTTTCGAACGTAACCATCAGCTGGAGAAGTATTGGACTCAATTTTCTGGGACACTAAAAGGATTGTTGTTAACTGTTTACCTTGCACCTAAAACTACAATTACAGGGGAATATTATGCCAGTCTTATGCTAAAGTTAAAATCTGCAATTATATTTTTAAAAAAAGTCGAGGAAATTTGGGTCATTGTTTGCTCCACCATGACAGTGCATTCATACACAAAATCCAAGTTGCACAGGCTAAAATCCATGAATTTGGATTTAAACAGTCAAACCTCCCCAAGTAGTCCAGATCTGACATCAAGGAACTATTATTTGTTCAAAAACCTCAAGTCTCATCTTTGTAGAACTCGTGATGAAGATGATGAACTAAAAACAGCTGTAGTAGCCTGGTTTGATGCCCGACCTACAGAATTTTTCTTTGAGGGATTAAATTCTTTGCAGATTAAATACAATAATTGTATTGAATTTCAAGAAGAATTATTGAAAAATATAAAATATATATATATATAGAATTTTGTAACTATGTGTTTTGTATCCGTTCTCAGAACTATTTGACCACTCCTAGTAAAAATGGGAAAGGGGGGGGAGGATATACAAACATCCCAGCCATAGAGATGGTATAAAATTAGGCCTTGTACCACTGTCTTTATGCTGCATAAAGAAAGAAAGAAATATAGAGGGGGAAGGAAAAATATATTAACAGAATAAAAAGAAAGTGAATGTAGAAGTAAGAAAGTAGAAAAATGGGGAAGTGGTCTAGTGCAATCTAAGGCAGAAAATGCTAAACCTAAGCAGAGCAGGGACAATAAGAGGAGAGGGGAAAAATAATAAAGTTAAAGAAAGTGACAAAATGAGAAAGTAAGAGAGATAGAGAGTAAAGATAACTAACAGACAACTAATAAAAATACATAATTGCATGAAATTTGATCGAATGAGAACGTTGGCACACAACTTACAAAATCGGCCTCTCATCAGGTGCCAACGGACGGAATTGCAAGAACAATAGCAACAGCGTGTCTTCATTTCTGATGTAAACCACAAGCCAATGGGTAAAGAGTATAAAAATAAATGAAAATGAGAATAAAATTTAGTTACCAATGTAATGGAATATGCAAAATAGAAATTAAAAATTAGAATATTGCTTCTCCCTTTTTCACTCTACCATTCACGCTTTTTTGATCACGTAACTTATTAATTTTCTCCTTAAACCCCTATGCGTAATATCATTCTTTACTTTAACTCTCATTTCTTCAATTTTCATGCAATTATGCATATTTTATTAGTTATCTTCACTCTCTGTCTCTCTTACTTTCTTTAACTTTATTCTTTTTGCCCCTGTACCCGTATATATATATATATATATATATATATATATATATATATATATATATACACAAGTTTTTCTAAAAGGGGTCAAATTTAAAATTTTATGAAAATCCATCTATTAGGAGACGAGTTATTATATATGGACGGAGAGACAGACAGACGAACGGACATGCAGAAGACAATAGGCATATATGCTAACGCGTTTAATACACGGAATTGGGGCAGGCATCGAGTGTTGAAAAAGAAATAATTTCATGCGTTGATACTCTCTTCTATACGGTTTGGCTTCCAGAAGTGAGAAACATTTGTATATACGGTACATTGACAAAAGTAATATCCTTCTATACATTAAAACAGTTTTCCTCCTAGTGATATTTATTCGAGCCAATGGGAGAAGAAGGCGGGGCAGTTACGTCACTACAAATGCACAGGTAAATAATTACATAGCTCATTTTCTGATTAGATTTCGAACAGTGTGTTATATTAGTATAATATTATTATTATACAAATAATAACAAACCTATACATATATTTACAAAATACTAAACTATTTACAATCATACTCTTCTATATCGGGACGATGGATCCCTTCATCAGCTGACATTAATATACAAAAAAACCCGTTAAATGGAAGTAATACAAATGGGTTACTGTGCAGAATCAGATACTTGCTGTTGATAATGTAGCGCGCGTACGTGGGACGCATTGCAAGACTCCAATGGCTCCATAACGTTCACCAAACTCGTGTACGTGCTTCAATGTCTAATATATGACCACGCCCGACATCATTTGATGTTCCATTGTAACGTTTTTTGTATATTAATGTCAGCTGATGAAGGGACCCATCGTCCCGATATAGTAGAGGTATGATTGTAAATAGTTTAGTATTTTGTAAATATTTGTATAGTTTATAAATTTTTTAGTCCTGCTCTTTGGGATGCAACAATATTCCTCATGCATTATGGAACCCGAAGCAAAAGGCCTTTTGCTAAGTGACCTAGGTAAACACAAGTAAATAATTACAATCACTACAAATGCACAGGCAAATACTTATATGTCATTTTCTGAACAGATATCGATCAGTGCGTTTCGACAGGTGTGTCTTTCACGTAGAAAAGATTTGACTTACTCTGTCATACCTCTACATTTTACATAGAAAAGCGAGCAGGGGGAGAAGTCCCCTAGTAGTGTATTATTTTATTTTCGGACACCTACATATTTCAAAGAATCATTTATTGATACAATATTCAGCACAGCGGTCAGATCTAATACCCACTGTGGGCATGTTCATAAGTTGACGTTCAATTTCATGCCAAAGGTGTTGTTCAGCGGGGCTAAGGTCGAGTTTAGGCAGATCCACTTATAGACTATGTAGTATGACATTATTATTATTATTATTATTATTATTATTATTAGCATATGGTGCAAGGAAGCCTGAGGCTTATGCTGCACCAGCAAAAAAAAAAAAAAAAATTCTAAATTACCCGGAGAGAGAAAGAGGGGGGGGGGGTAAAACCAAGAAAAAGAAGAATGATGATATCCAGCTCAGGACCCTTGGTGTGCCAAGCTCACCAGATGTGAGCCATGATGCACTATCAAGCTTTTCTGTTTAAGCTTGATACACTATCATGCTTAAACAGAAAATGGCCCTCCCAGTACTGCTGCCAATGGTATAAGAAGAAAAGAATTGTTCAGAAACGTTGATGCACCGCACGATATTCATTGCGAAACAATTCTAAGAGCGATGACCAATAGTCCAAGCCCAAAATACGAGAAAAAAAACCCAGGCGGTGACAGGGCCTACTATATTTCAGATTTGGAACGGCACAGATTAGCATTAGTAGAGGCATATGATGCAAGAAAGCAAGCTTATGGCAACATCAGCCAAAAAAAAAAAAAAAAAAAAAAAAAACGCTCCCATTTCATCCCTCCGTTCGTTCCAAATACCTGTCCAGCTGAGCCTTAAATTTATTTAGGCTATCAACTTCCACAACAAGGGATGAAGTCTGTTCCACCAACCAACTACACGCTGGCTAAAGGCAAATTTCCTCACGTCTATCCTACATCTGTCTTTCCTCAATTTGAATTTATGCCCTCTCAGGTGATTATTCTGAGCAAGAGGAAGAATCCCATCAGCATTGAGCATGCTCAAACCATTCAAGGCTTTATACACCTCTATCAGATCACCTCGCCGGTGCCTAGTCTCCAGACATTGTAATTTGCAAAACGTAAGCCTTTCTTCGTAAGAGCACCCCTTTGTTCCATTCACTAATCTTGTTGCCCTTCTCTGTACTCGTTCCAGCAGCTCTACATCCTCCTTGAAATGAGGCCTCCAGACCTGTATACAGTACTCAAGGTGTGGCCTGACCATTGCCTTATACAAGGGAATAATCACCTCCTTATCCCTGCTAGAAAAATTCCTGTATATCATTGATATACAGAGATGATAAATACGATCCTATAAAAATATATGACTCGGATCTTTATATAAGAAGGCGTATGGGCCACACAAGTCAGTTGTTATCGCCATGGCACATACAACCGAGCTGACTGATTTCGAGAGGGGTGCTATTGTCCGATGTCACATTATTATTATTATCTATATGGTTCAAGGAAGCCCAAGGCTTATGCTGCACCAGCCAAAAAAAAATTTCTGAACTACCCCGAGAGAGAGAGAGAGAGAGAGAGAGAGAGAGAGAGAGAGAGAGAGAGACAGAGAGAGAGAGAGAGAGAAGGGAATCACCAAGGAAGAGAAGAATGATGATATCCAGCTCAGGACCCTGGGTGTGCCAAGCCCATACTCACCAGATGTGAGCGTCTGGCTTAAAGGGTTATGGTGAATTAAATACTTATGGAAGTAAGTACAACATAAAAAATTCAGTTGTAATGCTCTGTATAAGAAATGAAATCTACATTGCTGGCATGTTGATTCGCACAATTGCTAACAACCAACGCCATTCAGTCGACCGTCGGTGAGGTTATCATAGAATGGAAGCTTGACGGTATCCGCCCAGAAATGCCCTGAAGCGCACTCCATTTGATCAGAGGGTACTCGGAAGGGTAGCACGACAATCACGTCAAACATCCCTGCAAAACACCAAATTTATGGGAGTGAGTAAGCCAAACGTGATAAACAGAAATCAACGGTTGCACTTTGCATGAGGGGCAACGGACACCCCCATTGGTCCATGGTGCAATAGAAATCGGTTCTTTTATTGTTTTCACAGTAGGGTTTTAGGAACATCAGAGACTAAGACCATATTGCTCCGTGTATATTGTCTGTATATTACGTGTTATGTGTCGATTTTTTGTTTTGCTAGACGAAAAACCCGATTTCTGGAAGAAAAAACCATGCTACCCTCGCCTGAAGCCGACTAACTCAGTCACGTTGTGAAAAAGACCTATAAAAATTCCTCTTCTCTTCGACGGAACTCGAATTCAGGTCTTTTCCATCCGGTGTAAGGAGGAGGACGGCGATCCATGCTCTCTACGATGTAGTGGCTCTTTGGTAAAGACCCATAATATTTTCCCCATTTCACCACTAGCTTGGTTCATGAACATGAATGTACAAAATAAGAATAACCAACGTCGATTTGAACACTATGGTACCTTATGACATGAACTGTAACTTTGCGTGAGAGCTAGATCAAGACGTCCTACATCGGTATTTCAACTGATCACTGTCTGCAAAAGGGGTGGAGGACTGTACTCCCTGTAGTCTACCGTTTGTTGGAGGAAAGCATACCCAGGAAGTTGGGATGTGCCATAGCGGCCAAAGGGGAACCAACAACCGTTGAAGTGAGTGGAAATGGCATCATTGTGAAACTAAAGTGTGTGCAGATACTTTTCAGAGAGTATTAGTATTAGTAATGGCCGCATGGTGCAAGAATGCCTATGGCTTATGCAGCACCAGCCAAAAAAAAAAAAAAAAAAAAAAACCGAATAAAACAATGATAAAAAAAATAATAATAATTAATAAAAGAAAAGGAAATTAAACCTATCATCCTATGCGTTTCCCTCACCTGAAGGTACTATCCAGACGGCCTTTGCATTTCCCCAAACTGTCAGCCTCTACCACCCATGTAGGCAACTTATTCCAGTAATTAATAACTCGCTGGCTAAAATAAAACTTCCTGCAGTCCAATCTAAACATTTTCCCCTGTAACTTGTCCCCTAGTTCTAGCATCATTTATAATCTTGAAAATTTCGTCCTCATTCATTTTACTGATGTCTCTCAGAGCCTTAAACACCTCAATCAAATCTCCTCTAAGGTGTCTAGTTTCCAAACTCTGCAACCCACATATTCAAAGTCTTTCTTCATAAGGACGCCCTTTTGCCGATCCCACCAGGCGAGTTACCCGTCTTTGCACCCTTTCAAGAAGCTCGATGTCTTTCTTTAGGTGCAGTCTCCATACTTGAACACAGTATTACAAGTGTGGTATAACAAAAGCCTTATATAATGGGATTATCACATCCCTATCTCTACTTGCAAAAGTTCGATAGATCATCGATAGGACACCATGGACCTTCCTTGCAACCTGTTTACAATGCTCAGAGAATTTCATGTCTGACCGTATTGTAACACTCAAGTCCCTTTCCTCCAGTACTGGCATTTAGTTGAACTCCACTAAGTGAATAAGTTATTTTGGGATTACCGTTTCCCAGGTGTAATACCTTACACTTTGTTAAATTAAAGCACAGCTGCCATTTTTCTGACCATTCCTGAAGTCTATCTAGGTCTCTCTGAAGAAGTTTAGCTTGACAGTGATCATTAACTACTCTACCAATTTTAACATCATCTGCAAATTTAGACATCACGCCCTCTATCCCTTCATCGATGTCGTTTATGAAAATTAAAAACAACAGTGGTCCTAATACTGATCCATGGGAAACCCCACTTTTTACATCAACCCAATCTGAGGAATAGCCATTTATCACAACCCTCTGCCTCCTGCCCTGAAGCCATCCTGCTATCCATCTAAGGATTTTCCCAGTGATTCCAACCTGTTCTAGCTTATAAAGCAACCGCTCATGTGGGTTTGACATTGTTTATTTAGATTTCAGCTTTGCTGAAATCTAAATAAACGATGTCAAAAATAAACAAAAACAATAAATAATAGTCATGTTAAACATGACTTTCCTTTTACAAAACCATGCTGAGTATCCTTGAGAATTTCAATTCGATCCAAATGATCCTGAATTCCACCCTTGATCATTGCCTCCATGATTTTCCCTACCACTGAAGTCAGACTGACAGGTCGATAATTTTCCACTTCACTCTTAGGGCCACCCTTATGTATTGGAGATACATTGGCACTTTTCCAAACCAAGGGAATCTCCCCAGAGTCTAGTGATGCTCGCATAATTAGCTTCAATGGTTCAATGCACTCACTTGCTGCTTCCCTTAAGATTATATCCCATCAACTCCAGGAGCCTTACTGGCCTGTAGGCTCGAAAGTTTTTTCATTAAATAATCTTGCGAAATTTCAATATCATTAATTACATATTTTCAACTTCGCTCCCACAATTTCCCATTGCCACAAAAGGTTTTTCATTTGTAAATATTGATGCAAAATAACTGTTGAGTTCATCTGCAACGGCAGCTGGCATATTTAATACTATCCCCTTTTCCCTTAGTCTATATCTACATTATTATTATTATTTCAGTTTTTAGTAATATCTGTAAGTCCATCTACATTAATGGTCTCTAAATTATTGTACAAAAATCAGATTTCACCTAGTCAAATTTTATTTGAGCTAAAGCTGCTGATTAGAAGAAAGGAATAAGATTTTCAGCAGACATTTCAGTTACTAATTTCAGACATTTCAATTAGCACGCATCAGATGAGAATGGATCTCTTTTTTTTTTTTTTTTTCTGATTCAGCATTTCTTCTAGTTCCTTGATGAGTTTTCTCTTATGTTTTCTATCATTTGATATGGGTTTTCTAATAGGTTATTTTTATTTTATTTATTTATTATTAGTGATAATAGTGGTATTATTATTAGAAAGGGAAAAATCAAATAATGTAAAGAGAGGAGTACTTCAGGGCATTCATGCAGGGCCAATCATGTTCAATATCTATATAAATGACATATTCGAAGTAATTAAGAACTCCTTTATAAAAATTTATGCAGATGATATAATCCTATATACAATCGGAAAGAACTTAACAAAAATTATTGAAGATTTACAGCAGGATGTAATACATTTACAAACTTAGTTGCATGATAATAAATTAGCACTCAGCTTTGAAAAAACAAAATATTTGGTAATTAGACCTCCTCATCAAATCTTGGATAATCATCCTTCTATTAAATTACATAAATATGAATGCCTACATGATCAGAATTTCCAGAACTGCAAATGTCAAACTGTGGTAGAAGTTTCAAATCATTGTTAACTTGGGTTATGGATTGACTACAGTCTAAGTTCAGCAATTCGTGTAACAAATTTGTACAAAAAAAATGAGATTGTATGTGTACTTTTTTTACTACATTAAGAATAAGTTAAATCTTAGAACAAAAGTTACCTTATATTATGCATCTGTGGACTCCCAACTCAATTACTTAATAAATGTATGGGCGCGAGCAAATATAACTGAAATAAGGGGAATAAACAACTAAATTAACAGGATTTTGAGACTTTCAATGGTGATAAACTTTTGGAATGATCTGAATAAGAGAAGGAAATTTTTGTTTAAATATAAAATACTTTATCCAGTTCAAAAACTGAAGTTAAATTTAATCTTGAAAAATCTTAACACTATTTTTGAAGAGTTGAATCTGCAAAGGAATTTCTCACATAATTTAAGGAACACAAAAGCAATTGTTTTGCCTCACCCTAGAGTACTAAATATATTTGGAGATAGGCACACAATGAATATAATAAACAACTTGTTGGCTAGTGTTGATTTCAGGCTCAGGAGAAGTTATCCTATCTCCAAATTAAGATTCCTAATAAGAAAATTTTTGATACTCAGTGATACAGTAGATTAGAACTGCAATGCAGATAAATTGCTATCTCTGTTTGCAGTGTGGAATGTACTATGTGTTGTGATTTCATTATCTTTTCTGTTTAAGTGTAAATTTCTGTGTAAATCTGTATGGAAAAACTGTTGTATATGAAGAATTACAACTTGTTGTCAAGAAATTTACTTTTATTAACAAGTTCATTTATTGTAAACAAATTCTTTTGATAAAAATAAATTGTATTGTATTATTATTATTATTATTTTGTAGTTTCAGTCATTAGCATATCTTTCGCGGTAAACAATTAAAACAATTTTTTTTTTTGGACCTTAAAAAAAAAAAAAAATTTTGGAAATTTGTTTTGAAGACTACCATTTTTCCTGAGTCCTGTTCGAAGGCCTTATTTCTTTTCTGATCTGATTTTTCATGATGTTGTCAGTAGATGGCGCGTAAACTAGTCCTGTAATGACTTTTGCAAGTACGGTATTTCTATGTCGGCAGCCGAAGCGTATTTGACTGTTTCGAAGTTTCAACAAAATTTTTCTCTGGTAAGGCCAGATTATTTTTACGTTTCAATATGCAGGGAAACTTAAAAATTCACGTGTTTGCTTACTAACAAGATGAGTGATGGAGAACTCTAAGGAGTTTAAATGACGCGATTCATAAACGTAGCATTACACTGATGTAAGGCCTTCTCGGATATTTTTTTATTACATGTAATTCATTTCTATTTATTGAATGTAAGTACACTATATAGTAATACGATAAGTCGCAGTATAGATATGCAGTTTTTTCTAAAAATAGTTTCTTCAGCTTCATGCTTCTTCCTTTCAGCTCAACAAATGCTTGAAAACATTTTTTGAGTTGTTTTGGTTGTTTCATATGATATCCACCGCTACTAATTTATCATGACGTACAGTACTGTACATAGATAATCACTCATGTAATGTCCAAACAGTATTGTATTGGATTTGAGTAATTTTCTGTCGTGAAGATTGGGTAATTAATGTCATCTGTAGTTTGCTGCTGTTTCCCGGAACTGATCTGGCTATTTATTTATACAGGTGATCTAACAAAATGGACTAGAAACATGGAATACATCTACACAAAAGTAGGCTGTATTCAACTGATAATAGGCTTTTGTTCCCTTGGAAAATCTAAAAATAAAAAAAATAATAATAAATGAGAATACAGAGAAATTAAGAAACATGGAGTACGAGTATAAAAATATTTCTGCTTTAACAATATTTACATCTGATAAATAATCATCGGAGCATTTATCAGTTCACGAATTCAAAACTAAACGATATTAAAATGAAGTTCGTCAATTTTTAACATCGATTTGAATATAAAACACAGGATGATTTTATAAACTGTGTCAGGAGCATATCTTACTATATTAACCCTCGCACAAAACATATCAGGTGCGTAGCAATGGGGGAGTCAGAAGGGGTAACCACCTCTGGACGCAAAATTACCATTTCACACGAAATTTCTACCGTAATTGAACCTTCACCCTGGTCGCTATCGTTGTTTTCGTAAGGATTTAGGCCCATCAGCGACTTAGACCATATTGCGCCACATATTATGCCAGAAAAAATTACGCGTGTTCTATGGTAGATTTGCTCCTTTGCTGGGCCAAAAACCTGGATTTCTAGCAGAAAAAAAAGGAGCCCTCGCCCGAGACCGACTAACTCCGCCACGTTGTGAAAGGCCATAAAATTTGTCGCATTAATGACAGGATTTGAACCCGGGCCTTTCCACAAGGTGTGAGACTAGCTAGCGCTGTGACTCTCGCTAAAAGCTGTTGAATTACAACCATACACGACAGTAAGACAGCCTGTCGGGGCGAGCCCTCAATTTAATTTTTTTGGGAATTGGGATTGTAGTAAAAATTGGTGAAATCATTTTTCTATTCTTTTCATCCCCATTAGATCGGCAAGTGCGTTTTTTGAGATATCCCAAAAGTTGCGATAAGGTGAACGAACACCACTAACAGAAGAAATTAAATTTCTGCAAATTATTCGGTCATTTGGAGAGGAGAAATTTAAACGTTAAATTTCAGAGATTTGAAAAACTAAATGTTTAATGACAATGAAAAACTAATTTAGAAAGAATAAATACACCGTAGTTCAAAGTCAAAATATCGAAATTGTCTCGAAAAAATCTATGAAGAATTTTCAGATTTGTTAGTGTCTTTTCAAAAAATAATTGTTTTATCATTTATACACACACACACACAACATACTGATTTTAAGAGAAAATTGCTGTGGTATCCACATTGATACCACAGTGGTATCGCTGTTCCAGATCCTTGTGTATTGGCCGTTAAAGTAACCCGAGCCGTGAAATCGTTTCCTAAAAATGCATTACAACACCTCCATTTGCGTTTGATGTTACGGTTTGTAACCATTAAGTTATTGGGTAAAAAAAGCAATTATCTGGTTCTTTCAAGAAATTACCAGCACTATTGTAGTAGGGGTAAATTATTAATTTCTGAATTATTCTTTGGTCAATCAATCACAGGCAAATGTAATACAGTAAACTCGGTTTGCCATTCAGAAAACATGCAAAGCAATCGTAGAACAGGCGCAATGTACAAATACAATACCCTGCTGCCTCATGGCATTAGGTTGCCTTGATGAAAAGTCGAACAACAGCGACAGGCTGTTGTTGTCCCGATGGCCTTGAGACAAAGGTTGTCAAAAGTGTGGGGCACACTCTTGTTTTTTTTTGGGGGGGGAGGGGAGTTGTTTTTATGAAGCAGTTTTTTAACGAAATATGGACCAATCATTCCACTAATCCAGTAATTTATAAAAGCACGTATATTCATAGCTAAAGTTTATGTCAAATCTATTTATTTACACTTGTTCTGAAAGGTGGGGAGGTGCAAAATTATGAAATATTTTAAGGGTGCGCAAGGTTTGGGGAACTGGCATTTTAAGGGAACTGGCATTCACGCTTGGAGTGCCCAAAATACGAATGGTTTTTTGTATGTTAACTGCATGAAGTAAAGGTGGGCCTTTCAGAATGAATGTATTCTGTCTTTTGGTGTTCATAGACCCTACGTACTCTTCAATGTCCGGCCTCGCTACATGATATCAAAGAAAATTGCCCTGAGTTAAATTAAATATTTAAAAGAAATTCCAAAGCGTTTCTATAAATTTGGTTTTGAAGTTATTTCCGCAACACTTATCAACAAAAAAAAAAAGCCAAAGAAAAAAGTTCTCAGAAATCTCTTATTAAAAATTAGTTTGTAAAATTTTATTGTTGGAAATAAATTGATGAATTGATTTGAATTAAATTCTTTTTTAATTATATTTTTTCGTTTTTCCTATTTTTTGGTGAGCTATAAAAACTTGATAGCCCTAGGCATAGTGCTTATAAGAAAAAATGGCCTTGCTCATGATGGGAACCCTCGTGGGTAGAACCCACAGTTGGCAGAATCGCCTTCTTCCGCACACTGAGTAGAAAAGACCTGAGTTCGAGTCCCTTCGATGATGTGAGGAATTTCCCTTTTTCACAACGTGATTGAGTTAGTCGGTCTCAGGCAATGGTAGCATGGTCCTTTCTCCCGGTAACTCGAGTTTTTTGTCCGGAAAACAGAAAATCGACCACAGAACACACACAATTTGCAGACAGTATATACGTAGCAATACGTCCTTAGTCGCTGATGCTCCTAAAACCCTACAACAGCAGTTCATGATGGAGCTGGTCCTAGAGCTCGGGGGCTCCCGGCGCGGAAAAATGTACAGTTTGATCTTTAATGCCAGCAGAACATTTTGTGGTCTGAAGAGGATCTGTTTCACGTAAATGAGCACGTCAATACTTACAGCTATCGAATATGGGCTTCTAAAAATCCTTTGGTTACAGGAAAGATTTGTACACACTTCGAAGGTTGCTCTCCGGCAAAGATTTCCGTAGGCTTTGTTATTAGTCTGTGTTTTTGTGGAGAACATCTCTCAGCTGCCCTTCCATTATGATCTGTAACTAGTGAACAATATCGCTTTTAAATATTTCTCTTCTGATTAGATCGATACATAGTTCAAAATTTTGTGTGTTTCAGTTGTTCTTAAAAATTGATACACTATATGTAGCCATGCCCATGTTTAACACATCGAAGTCATCACCCAGGTTGCAATCCAAAGTCCTAAACAGATTAAACTGTGGATCTCATACTGATAGGTAACATGACTATCAGCTTGAGACTACAACAGGATATCAACCTTTTTTTTACCCTTCTTATTAACATATAGTAAATAATTATTTATGTTAACAACGCCTTTGTAAATATTGAATTTTATTTAAAACATCCAATTTTTTTTTTTTTTTATAATTTTAGTTTCTATAATTTAGGTGTTATATTAATTTCGGTTTTCAAACTTACAGCATCCTTTGTTTCTTCTCTTTTTAATCATTTTTGACACGATAACGGAATAACAAAGGTACTGAAATGTCGTGGGATTTAGGTCATTATCTGGAACTTATTTCGTAGTAATTATCGCATTTATGAATCAATAAACTACAATGTTGCCCATTTACCGTATGAAATTAAGCATTTTATTATTTTAAAATTAATGAATGACAATGTTTGTTTATTATATTAATCATAGCTGAAAAGTGAAATACGTGTCTTTCAAAAACTGTTGACTGCATTACGATCAGAGATGTGTTGCTCTTTGTATATTTATTTAATCACAGACCAGATAAAATGGATCGGTGAATTGCATTTCAATTTTTATTAAAAACCAAGACGAAATAAATAAAGTATTACAAAACGTTGAGTGATTAGTACGTTGTGAGGTATGTGCAGCGAATTGAAAAAAAAAAAAAACTTTTATGTTAGTTATTATTAATTAATTAATTGGTAATCTAATGTGCCTGAAATGTTTCGTACTGCGTACATTACTAAACTTGTTTTTATTTTTATTTTATTATTATTCGCTCTCATTTGTTGATGAGTTGGTGCGAAACATGGTAGAATTTTCATTGGTTATTTCCATACATACACAATATCATTCATATTACATATGTATGAGATGTCTTTCACAACAAAATGTGAGAGACCATTATTGTACGTGATTAGAAAATAAAGGTTATCCTGTAGTAAATACAGGTTCCGATGTCAAGTCGTCATTTGATAAACCTTGCGATGATGACACACTATAACATTGTCAAGTTTTCTGATGGTCCCAAAATCAGCCCTCCCTCCACCAAAACTAAAAAACGATATAATGAAAAAAGTGAGATTAATAGTGGCAAATGATACAGTGAAACAAGCTTATACAGCAACAACAAAAAAAAAAAAAAAAAAAAAATATATATATATATATATATATATATCATCTGTCTCTAATAGTTTGTTTAATACTTCAAATTTATTTAAACTATCACCTTCCACAACACCAGATAGAAATCTATTCCAACAATCAATTACTCTTTGGCTGAGAGAGCGAGAGAGATCTTTATTGCAACAGAGAGATAGTGATGTTCATAGTAGTACTGTTGCAATTGCCCGTCACGTCACAGTGGCCAGGAGTTAACAATATAATGCCGACCGGGCTAGCCGGGTGGATAAAGTGCCTGCCTGGCAACCCAAAGGTCGCGGGTTCGAATCCCACCTCGGGCTTGGATATCACGATGGTGCCGCACTATCCGGTTGGATTTCATGGCCACCATACACGAAGGAAGCAGGGAAAAACTGGTTCCTTCGTGTATTACTCACATCATACGATAAAAAAAAAAAAAAAAAACAATATAATGTAAAGACAAAGTTGCCTGAATAAAATAAAAAGATAAAAAAGTACAATAGTAATGAATAAGTTAAATAAAGTATTAGAAAAATAGAGAAATGAATTGAGTATACTAAACATTAAGTGAGTGTACAGAACATTAGTCACAAAATACATACCATAAGAATATACTGTACATCGAATAGCGTAATTATATACAAAGTAAGAGAATACATTGATCAGGGACTCAGGATGCACCACTGGGATCCTCCATGCACACTTATCCCAGAGGGAGGAAGATGAGATGGACCAGTCATGAATTTGACGATTCTTCTTTAATCAATGAGCCACGTGAGTCTTACGATGTCAAGTGTGTTGGCCATAGTGGTGGTTCGGAGCTGGAGAGGTAGGTTGACCTTGTGGCAAGCCCATTTCAGAAGCCAATTCTTGGAGGATAACTCTGGTTTGGTGATAGAGGGAGATGGCCAGATCTCTGCTGCATAGAGAAGATGGGGATAAGCAATTGTTGAAATGTATATGACGATGAGGGATTTGTCTGTCGCATGTTGAAGATGCTGGTGCATAACCATCTTAGTCTAGCGGCTTTTGCGAGAAGCATGTCTATATGTTGGCTGAACAGAAGCTTTGGGTCGAATCTGATCCCTAGGTCAGTGTGACTTTGAACAAGCGGGATAGAAGCTCCATTGAGGGTTGGACAGATTTTTGTTGGGTTTTGTTTTAACGAGAAAACCATGGTTTCTGATTTCTTTGGATTGATGTATAGACCAAATTGCTTGAGGTAGGTAGCTATTGTTGAGAGAGTGGATGTCAGCTCTTCCGCCATTTGGTGAGGGTCTTAGTTTGCCTTAATTGGCGTGAGTATTTTTAGATCATCTGCATATATTAGGGTATTCAGCTCCCGGATGTGTCATCCCAGAAAGAATACGGATGTCACAGCATTTGTTTACTCAATCCATTTAAAGCCTTGCACACTTCAATCAGAATCAATCGCGGTAGCACAGTTGATTAATCGCCTTCCTTCCCTACACTGGTTGGAAAAGACCTGAGTTCGAATCCTGTCAATGATGAGAGGAATTTATGAACCGCTTCACGACGTTGCTAAGTTAGTGAATATCAGGCGATAATGGAATGTTTTTTTTTTTCTCTTAAAAACTCGGGTTTTATTCCAGCAAACAGGCAAATAGATTACAGAACACGCTCAATTTATAGACATAATTATATACGTTGCAGATTCGCAGAAAGTTCTACAACGCCAACAACAACTTTAATCAGGTCTCCGCGCAAGTGCATAGTTTCCAGACATTGCAGTCTACAGAACTCAAGTCTTTCTTGGTAAGAGTATCCGCTTATTCACCTGACTAATTTTGTTGCTGTTCATTTTTGAACCTGTTCCAAACTTCCAGTAGATCCACATCCATCATAAAATGAGGCTTCCAGATCCATATCCACTAAAAATGCAGTCTAACCATTGCCTAAAATAATAAAATAATTATCTTCTTGATTCCTGCCAAGGAATCACCCATGCGGATATTTTATTTGATACCCCTAGGGCTTTTTTTTTACCTCCATTACCATGATTGTGGTACTGTCCAATTGATGTGTTATTCTGGGATCAGTATTATTCAAATCAGTGCCTTGTTGATATCCCTTCATCAATAGCGTTACTAAATATTGAAAACAGTAAGGAATCTAGCACTAACCGAGGGACTCCACTAATAATGTCCGTCCATAATGAGCAGTGGCCATTAATAACCACTATCCGCCTCCTACCATTCAACCATTCGTTTATCCACAGCAGTAACTTTCCCCCAGTGTCACACTGCTCCAATTTGGACAGCAGTCTTTTATGTGCGGGATGTCAAGCTTTACTGAAATCTAAGTATATGATGTCAAAATTATTTTCTGCATCCAGTTATTTCGTGATTATGTCAAATTAACTAAGCAATTTATTTAGACAAGATCGCCAATTAATAAATCCGTGTTGCGATTGCCGTACAACTGCATTCCTATTAAAATGATCCTGCATTTACTCTAACTACAGACACCGTTCCTCCACGAACAGAAGTTATCCTTGCAGGCCTATAGTTACTCAATTCGCAGTTTGATCTCCCTTTGTGAATAGAAGAAACATTTACACATCTCCAATCCGATGGTTTACTATTCCTTTTAATATACTATAATTAGATAGAATCCAAAAGCCATGAGTGTTTTATTTTTAGCTTCAACAATTGCCTAACCTCCTTTGTGACTTGATTGCAGACTGATTTATACTTATTGTATTCTTCTGTGTTCCCTGATAATTTATAATTATTCAGTACGTTTTTATTTTCTGCCACTGGCTGCATCAGTACATGTGATATCTATTTAATCCTAAACCCTCAACAATATCTCTCTGTTAGTATAAAAAGCTTAGTAGCTTCTACGATTATTACCCGTAAAAACCTGGAATAATCAAAGGACCCCTACTAAATCAGCCTTAGATTGGATAATAATACCTTCGATTGAATTGGACTTCAACAATTTCTGCTGTCTTCGACGAGCTTCAAACCACTTCAAACGAGTGTCTGGGTTCGAAGCTGCCACAGAGGACAGACTCCACTGGATTGTTTAACAACATCTTCACTTAACTAATGAAAAAAAGAAACCTACCTCCAAACCATCGTTTGCTCTACCACTCCATTCCGCCGAAATATAGACCTCCGCTACATCTCACGAAACCGTCTTCTCTAGTGAATACTGATATCGGCAACTCACAAACACCGCCCTCTTCTATAATAAATCACTAGCAGTATGTCTATATACTTGTTATAATTAAATCCCTGACTTTTGGTTCATATGTCAATGGCGCCATCTACACTCAGAACTCAGATTTCTGCCTATAAATCCAAATTCAGAGCCCAGGCTCTTCCTACAATCCAATCTATACAGATGCTCAGAGCCAGTGGCGTAATCGAATTTCTGCGCCCCTATGCAAAGACCACCGAAGACCCCCCCCCCTTCTTTATTAACCTAAAAATATTATTTAAAATGTACATTTTTAAGAAAATTTCCATGTGAAATCTGAACTATTAAAAACTTAGAAAGTTGTTACAACAAAATTAGCAATTTAATAATCTATAAATTTATACGAGTATTAGGTTAGGTTAAGGGATTTTGCTATTAGGGAAAAGGAGGTGATTATCCCTTTGTAAAAGGCAAATGTCAGGCCACGCCTTGAGGATAGGACTGGAGGCCTCATTTTATGAAGGATATGCAGTTACTTGAGCGAGTACAGAGAAGGGCAACAAGATGGGTGAGGGGAATGAAGGGATTCTCTTACCAAGAGAGACTTAAGTTCTGCAAATTGCATCAGCTGGAGACTAGGCACCTGCGAGGTGATCTGATTGAGGTGTATAAGGTCTTGAATGAGTTGAGCAGGCTCAATTGTGATGGGATTCTTCCTCTTGCTCAGATTACGAACCTGAGGGGCCATAAATTCAAATTGAGGAAAGACAGTTGTAGAATAGATGTGTGGAAATTTGCCTTTAGCCAGCCAGTTTAATTGCTGGAACAAACTTCCATCTGTTGTTGTGGGACTTGATAGTTTAAATAAATTTAAGGCAGAACTAGCAAACTTTTAGAGGAAATGGATGTGTGAGATTTTTTTTGTCTGATGCTTCATAAGCTCGTACGCTTGCTTTCCTTTCTTGCATCACATGAATCCATTACTACTACTATTCGCAAACTGAAAACTTTTTTTTTGATATGAAACATCCTTGGGGGCACCTCAACCGAATAAATCTGATCGGACACGAAAATTGCTACGAGGAGGTGACGTCATCGACAGCTTCCGCCAGATGCGAATTATCGTAACTTGTATTGTTGCAATCATACTTATATGATTGCAACGCTGATTCGGTAGAGTAAGTAGCGGGTGTGAGTCCACTACTTACTCTACCGAATCAAAGTTATCTAATCATCCTTCCAAGCCAAGGATGTTTCACATAAAACCATCTACCGCGCATGCTCCGCACACGCCCCATTTTTTTCGAATAACGCGAAAACAATTTCAGAAAACAAGAATGAAACAACACAGTGACAAAGGCTGGTTGTTACATTTCCTGAAATTACAAATTCCAGATAACAATGAAGTCTGGAAGTCATATTGTAGTTCAAATATTGTTGTGGGCATATAAATACCATTGTCCTTGCTTCATTTAGTAACGGAGGTGTTGGACACTTAACGTGTTCATACCTACCCATGGTGGGGCGGGTGGGGAGGTCAAATTACCTGGTTTGTATATTAGGATAAGATTTTTTTTTCAGTTCATTGTTTTAAGTTATAGAAAGTTTTATTCTACCTTAAATGTATATTACTCTCCAAAGTATTCGGACTCGTCCTTCGTGCTACTGAAGCAAGTCCATCTCATCGGATACAGAGTAGAAGCAGCTGTAAAAGTGCCAAGGAAGCATCACAGATTTCAGTAACAGTCAACGTGAGTTGTTGTGTAGAATTTTTAAACATGTTTGTTTATCAGAAGTCACATCATCCATCGCTGCGTACTATTTTAATCTATTTATTTAAAAACCATACAACTTTCTGGAAAAATACTACATAGGTTTTCCACCCGCAGTACGCATACCGTTGGGGGTATGCTTTAATTCTGACAGATAGTTAACCCATAAAAAAATTGAATATTAATTATATTCATTACTTCATACATAAAACTGTACGATAACAGCAAGTACAAAACTGAAATGAAACAAGTACAAAACTTTGATGCTTATCAACGTGCGTCGATGCTTAGTTTTGTTTGGAACAGAATAATGTTGGCAATTTTTCTGGCCAGTACATAAAACTTTCTGTACTGGGAACTCGCAAGTTTATATATGGGATGATAGAACTCTAGATGAAGAAAGGGGCAACACCCCTTCCTCTTTCGAAGGAATTAAAGCGATATATGCTCATACTACTTCCATAAATTGGAAGAAATTAGAAGTTCTACTTTACTAGATTACGGCAGTCATTAAATTTATGTCATTCATTTCCTGAATGCAGACCCGTTCTCTTGACAAATGATGTCCGAATACTTTTGAGAACAGAGTGCACATTAACTGAGAAATAGAATCACCTCGGTTAAAAAATTCCTATTAAGATATTGATGGGATCTTTAACCGAAGTGATCCATTTTAGCCTTTTTTAAATAAATTTTAATTTTAATCAAGTTTAGCCATTTTTAAATAAATTTTAATTTTAATCAAGTTTAGCCATTTTTAAATTTAAGTTATTCAACTAAGTTTAATATCAAAATTTGTTAAGTTTTTCAGGGTTCAATAGACGCAAGACAATTACGAACTACTTGAATGGTGAATACATTCAAGTTTTGCTAATGAATTAAAATATTGCTCCTAGTGACGTTAACTTAAGTTTTTAGAACGGTTTTTAACATGCCATGTGAAAATACATTTCGGACTGATTATATGTAAAAATTTTTTTCATTGCATTTCATCGGGACTCACTCTCCGTGATAGCTTAGTGGTTACACCACTTTCCCCCCGTTTGAAAAATTCTAGTTTCTCTACTGTCAGTGACGGCAGAAACTTTTAAAGGACTTTTCAAACGGTGGCCGAGTTTGTCGGTCTCGGACGGAAGTGCAGGGTTTTTTCTCCCGGTAACTCGGGTTTTTCATCCCGCAAACAGGAAAACCGACCACAGGACACAACCTACCGATACAGTTAAACTTTTTCATTTTTGTTTTGTTTTGTTTATTTAGTCATTTGGCCATGCACTGCGGCAGTGAGGTTTTCCTCCGGGATTGCTCCGGTTTTTTCCTCACGTACAGGACACCGTCTGAAGCTTTAAACACTATAAAATATCTGCTGGATAGAACGATTCTTTGGCACCTGTTTCATGACATTAAGTCAACATTATATCAAGACATCTGCTCATTGCACATCTAAAGAAAACCTGCGAATCTGGCTGCCAGTAAGAAGTCTCCATCAGAGCTTGATTGTACGAAAATGAAGAAATAAACAACGTGTATTATTTGCCAATTAAAGATGTCACTATTTACATCAGTATAGTGCTGTACATTAATAAACTGATTCCTAAGTATGTAATAAATATGATTATGATTCAGATTTTTTGTTTGTGTTCATAGATATAGCTGACGACACCTACGAGTACAGATTTTGGATTTCGTGCATATATAATGCCATCCACCAGAATCTGCTATCTGCAGAAAATGTTCGGTAGATGCACTTTATACACATATTTCATGCACGTTTTACATATTTCAGGAAAGAAAGACTATATTTTGTATGATGACAAGAGAACAGTAATTATTAGTACGATGCCTAAAACTCAAATAAATACTTGTTTGAGTGACTGAGGATCAAGCCCATGGCTGCTATATACGGTGCTGTGTCCTGCATTCTACCTATCTTGCAAATTCCTCTGACCGTATAGTCGTCCCGGAATATAAACAGGAAATTTATAAATGTGGACAGGACTGAAGAGAGAGCTAAAAGATGCTATTAGATGGGTTGAAGACGCCTTCAAGCTTTTGACCAACACCAAAAATATCCTTTTGGCATTGGTCATCTTGAAAATTTGGCTGAAGTATTATGCAAATGTAAAGAGAATAATTGGATTATGAGAATAATTACTGCAGGCAGTCCATAGAGTAAAAGCTAAAATTGGTCACGTACCATAAACGTAGTCAATTTTGATGTTAAAAATACTAAGAAATTTTCAGCGGTTTAAAGAATTTCATTCTGGTAACCGTTCTGGAACTTGAAACGATTGGAACCGTTATTTTGTTCTTAGCATTAAGGAAAACACTGAATATTAATTAGTTATTTCCTTTTGAGGCATTCTTGATAATATTAGGTAAAAATGCTAGTAACAAATTTCGGTTGACCTTAAATTTTTTTCGGTAATGCCTATAAATATATTTTTTACCGATTGGCAAGCGTATATTAGAGTTGGATTTGTATTATGTCTAGTATGAGAACTACAGTTTGTTATTCATTGTGGTCTATAGCTGGTATACCTATGTTTAACCCATTGGGTACAGGTTCCATTCACCGACTGCGAAGTATTTTTTTTCTTCTTTGCATTCATGGCATCATAAAAATATTTCATTATCGAAATTTCACTTTAAAATAACTTCGTTTGCGTCCTATGCAGTTTACTGAAAGTACATCGCTGCGCTATTCGTTTTCTTAATCTTAACATCAGCTGAGAAAAGTTTGCTGAGCTAATTCCAATGAATTATTTTCCCTTATTAATGAATTCCGATTTGGTAAGCAAATCGAAATTCAGTGAAATCTTCCACATTTAGTGTAAGGAATTTTCAACCTGCCAGAATTCTTACTTTATTTTCTTCCGTTTTGAATTGACAACTGTTTAGAATTAGTAAAACTTTTAAATGGTTTCCAGCATGGCTGAGAATAAATCAGAGATAATATTATTAGTTAAAATGTTAAGTACTTTTCCAAGTACAGACTCATTGATAACTTCAACTATAAGTCTGAAGTTTTCTCGGTCATCAAGGCTAAAAAAGGAAGATGTCTTCCTTCTTTTGGTTTAAAAAATAAAGCACTTAAGCATGTAAATTCCATTCTGCATGGATGCATTTTACAAATAATACATGGGCATTTGGGAATGTCCAAGGTTTGTACAAGACGGATTCTTAGAAATCTTTTCACTCGTGACAAACATCTGAGGGTAGTGTGATCAGAAGATAATTTAAAATTAATTCCAGCCAATCCAGATAGATTTTTATTACGTTTGGTGATAAAACTTAGCTACATGATTGTGATCCTAAATCCCAATTAGAAAGCATGTAGCGGAAGCACAAGAGACCTCCAACCCCGAAAAAAGTTTCGAACTTAACCATCAGCTGGAAAAGTATTGGACTCAATTTCCTGGGACACAAAATGGATTGTTGTTAACCTTGCACCTAAAACCACAATTACAGGGGAATATTATGCCAGTCTTATGCTAAAATTAAAATCTGCAATTATATTTTTAAAAAAAGTCGAGGAAATTTGGGTCATCGTTTGCTCCACCATGACATTGCATTCATGCACAAAATCCAAATTGCACAAGGTAAAATCCATGAATTTGGATTTAAACAGTCAAACCTCCGCAAGACGTCCAGATCTGACCCCAAGAACTATTATTTGATCAAAAACCTCAAGTCTCATCTTTGTAGAACTCATGATGAAGATGATGAACTAAAAACAGCTGTAGTAGCCTGGTTTGATGCCCGACCTACAGAATTTTTCTTTGAGGGATTAGATTCTTTGCAGATTAAATACAATAATTGTATTGAATTTCAAGAAGAATTATTAAAAAATAAAATATATATATATAGAATTTTGTAACTATGTGTTTTATATCCGTCCTCAGAACTTTTAGACCACTCCTAGTAAAAGTGGGGAAGGGGGGGATATACAAACATCCCACCAATAGAGATGGTATAAAACCTTTATTCTGCATAAAGAAAGAAAGAAATATAGAGGGGGAAGGAAAAATATATTAACAGAATAAAAAAGAAAGTGAATGTAGAAGTAAGAAAGTAGAAAAATGGGGAAGTAGTCTAGTGCAATCTAAGGCAGAAAATGCTAAACCTAAGCAGAGCAGGGACAATAAGAGGAGAGGGGAAAAATAATAAAGTTAAAGAAAGTGACAAAATGAGAAAGTAAGAGAGATAGAGAGTAAAGATAACTAACACACAATTGCATGAAATTTGATCGAATGAGAACGTTGGCACACAACTTACAAAATCGGCCTCTCATCAGGTGCCAACGGACGGAATTGCAAGAACAATAGCAACAGCGTGTCTTCATTTCTGAAGTAAACCACAAGCCAATGGGTAAAGAGTATAAAAATAAATGAAAATGAGAATAAAATTTTGTTACCAATGTAATGGAATATGCAAAATAGAAATTAAAAATTAGAATATTGCTTCTCCCTTTTTCACTCTACCATTCACGCTTTTTGATCGCGTAACTTATTAATTTTCTCCTTAAACCCCTATGCGTAATATCATTCTTTACTTTAACTCTCATTTCTTTAATTTTCATGCAATTATGCGTATACTAAACATTAAGATGGGTATTCTAAAGATTAAGTGAGTGCACAGAACATTAGTCACAAAATACATACCATAAGTATATACTGTACATCGAATAGCGTAATTATATACAAAGTAAGAGAATACATTGATCGGGACTCAGGTTATAATATTGGTGGCCTTGGCCACCCACTACGGAGTAATCGTTTTCTATAACGTTGATCCTGACTAAACTTGTTGAAATCGACATCTAGATCTTAGACGCGTGATAACATTTGCTGAGAAAGGAACAGGTCCGATAGGTGAAGGCGGGTTTGAGGAGGGAATAGCTGTGGATTTGCTCGCAGATGCACCACTGGGATCTTCCATGCACAGTTATCCCAGAGGGAGGAAGATGAGATGGACCAGTCATGAATTTGACGATTCTTCTTTAATCAATTAGCCACGTGAGTCTTGGGATGTCAAGTGTGTTGGCCATAGTGGTGGTTCGGAGCTAGAGAGGTAGGTTGAGCTTGTGGCAAGCCCATTTCAGGAGCCAATTCTCGGAGGAAAACTCTGGTTTGGTGGTAGAGGGAGATGGCCAGATCTCTGCTGCATAGAGAAGATGGGGATAAGCAATTGTTGAAATGTATCTGACGAAGAGGGATTTGTCTGTCGCATGTTGAAGATGCTGCGTGCATAACCATCTTAGTCTAGCGGCTTTTGCAAGAAGCATGTCTATATGTTGGCTGAACAGAAGCTTTCGGTCGAATCTGATCCCAAGGTCAGTGTGACTTTGAACAAGCGGGATAGAAGCTCCATTGAGGGTTGGATAGACTTTTGTTGGGTTTTGTTTTAACGAGAAAACCATGGTTTCTGATTTCTTTGGATTGATTCGTAGACCAAATTGCTTGAGGTAGGTAGCTATTGCTGAGAGAATGGATGTTAGCTCTTCGGAGATTTGGTGAGAGTCTTAGTTTGCCTTAATTGGCGTGAGTATTTTTAGGTCATCTGCATATATTAGGGTATTCAGCTCCCGGATGTGTCATCCCAGAAAGAATACGGTTGTCACAGCATTTGTTTACTCAATCCATTTAAAGCCTTGCACACTTCAATCAGAATCAATCGCGGTAGCACAGTTGATTAATCGCCTTCCTTCCCTACACTGGTTGGAAAAGACCTGAGTTCGAATCCCGTCAATGATGAGAGGAATTTATGAGTCGCTTCACAACGTGGCTAAGTTAGTCAATATCAGGCGATAATGGAATGTTTTTTTTTTCTCTTAGAAACTCGGGTTTTATTCCAGCAAACAGGCAAATAGACTACAGAACACGCTCAATTTATAGACATAATTTCAGATTTATAGACACGATGCAGATTCGCAGAAAGTCCTACAACGCCAACAACTTTAATCAGGTCTCCGCGAAAGTGCATTGTTTCCAGACATTGCAGTTTACAGAACTCAAGTCTTTCTTGGTAAGAGTATCCGCTTATTCACCTGACTAATTTTGTTGCTATTCATTTTTGAACCTGTTCCAAACTTCCAGTAGATCCACATCCATCTTAAAATGACGCTTCCAGACTTGTATGCAGCACTAAAAATGCAGTCTAACCATTGCCTAAAATAATAGAATAATTATCTTCTTGATTCCTGCCAAGGAATTACCCATGCGGATATTTTATTTGATACCCCTAGGGTTTTTTTTACCTCCATTACCATGAGTGTGGTACTGTCCAATTGATGTGCTATTCTGGGATCACTACTATTCAAATCAGTGCCATGTTGATGTCCCTTCATCAGTAGCGTTATTAAATATTGAAAACAGTAAGGAATCTAGCAGTAACCGAGGGACTCCACTAATAATGTCCGTCCATAATGAGCAGTGGCCATTAATAACCATTATCCGCCTCCTACCATTCAACCATTCCTTTATCCACAGCAGTAACTTTCCCCCAGTGTCACACTGCTCCAATTTGGACAGCAGTCTTTTATGTGCGGGATGTCAAGCTTTACTGAAATCTAAGTATATGATGTCAAAATTATTTTCTGCATCCAGTTATTTCGTGATTATGTCAACTTAACTGAGCAATTTATTTAGACAAGATCGCCAATTAATAAATCCGTGTTGCGATTACCGTACAACTGCATTCCTGTTAAAATGGTCCTGCATTTACTTTAACTATAGACTCCATTCGTCCACGAACAGAAGTTATCCTTGCAGGCGTATAGTTACTCAATTCGCAGTTTGATCTCCCTTTGTGAGTAGAAGAAACATTTACACATCTCCAGTCTGATGGTAGGATCCAAAAGCCATGAGTGTTTTATTTATTTTTAGCTTCTACAATTGCTACTTTTCTTTGCAGTTATTACCAGAAGCTTTTCGTAATTTGTCTTAGCCTGCCTAACCTCCTTTGTGACTTGATTGCAGACTGATTTAAACTTATTGTATTCTTCTGTGTTCCTTGATAATTTATAATTATCCAGTACGCTTTTATTTTCTGCCACTGGCTGCATCAGTACATGTGATATCTATTTAATTCCTAAACCATCCACAATATCTCTCTGTTATTATAAAAAGAGCTTCTACGATTATTACCCGTAAAAACCTGGAATAATCAAGGGACCCCTACTAAATCAGCCTTAGATTGGATAATAATACCTTCGATTGAAGTGGACTTCAGCAATTTCTGCTGTCTTCGACGAGCTTCTAACCACTTCAAACGAGTGTCTGGGTTCGAAGCTGCCACAGAGGACAGACTCCACTGGATTGTTTAACAACATCTTCACTTAACTAATGAAAAAATAATAAACCTACCTCCAAACCATCGTTTGCTCTACCACTACATTCCGCCGAAATATAGACCTCTGCTACATCTCTTGAAACCGTCTTCTTCTCTAGTGAATACTGATATTGGCAACTCACAAACACCGCCCTCTTCTATAATAAATCACTAGCAGTATGTCTATATACTTGTTAAAATTAAATCCCTGACTTTTGGTTCATATGTCAATGGCACCATCTACACTCAGAACTCAGATTTCTGCCTATAAATTCATGTTCAGAGCCCATGCTCTTCCCACAATCCAATCTATACAGATGCTCAGAGCCAGTGGCGTAATCGAATTTCTGCGCCCCTATGCAAAGACCACCGAAGACCCCCTTCTTTATTAACGTAAAAATATTATTTAAAATGTACATTTTTAAGAAAATTTCCATGTGAAATCTGAACTATTAAAAACTTAGAAAGTTGTTACAACAAAATTAGCAATTTAATAATCTATAAATTTATACGAGTATTAGGTTAGGTTAAGGGATTTTGCTAGTAGGGAAAAGGAGGTGATTATCCCTTTGTATAAGGCAAATGTCAGGCCACGCCTTGAGGATAGGACTGGAGGCCTCATTTTAGGAAGGATGTGCAGTTACTTGAGCGAATACAGAGAAGGGCAACAAGATTGGTGAGGGGATCGAAGGGTTGTTTTACCAAGAAAAGCTTAAGGTCTGCAATTTGCAGCGTTGGAGACTAGGCACCTGCGAGATGATCTGATTGAGGTGTATAAGGTCTTGAATGGGTTGAGCAGGCTCAATTGTGATGGGATTCTTCCTCTTGCTCAGATTACGAACCTGAGGGGGCATAAATTCAAATTGAGGAAAGACAGTTGTAGAATAGATGTGTGGAAATTTGCCTTTAGCCAGCCAGTTAATTGCTGGAACAAACTTCCATCTGTTGTTGTGGAACTTGATAGTTTAAATAAAAATTAAGGCAGAACTAGCAAACCTTTAGAGGGAATGGATGTGTGAATTTTTTTTTTGTCTGATGCTTCATAAGCTCGTACGCTTGCTTTACTTTCTTGCATCACATGAATCCATTACTACTATTCGCAAACTCAAAACTTTTTTTTGATATGAAACGTCCTTGGGGGCACCTCAACCGAATCAATCTGATCGGTCACGAAAATTGCTACGAGGAGGTGACGTCATCGACAGCTTCCGCCAGATGCGAATTATCGTAACTTGTATTGTTGCAATCATACTTATATGATTGCAACGCTGATTCGGTAGAGTAAGTAGCGGGTGTGAGTCCACTACTTACTCTATCGAATCAACGTTATCTAATCATCCTTCCATGCCAAGGATGTTTCACATAAAACCATCTACCGCGCATGCTCCGCACACGCCCCATTTTTTTCGAATAACGCGAAAACAATTTCAGAAAACAAGAATGAAACAACACAGTGACAAAGGCTGGTTGTTACATTTCCTGAAATTACAAATTCCAGATAACAATGAAGTCTGGAAGTCATATTGTAGTTCAAATATTGTTGTGGGCATATAAATACCATTGTCCTTGCTTTATTTAGTAACGGAGGTGTTGGACACTTAACGTGTTCATACCTACCCATGGTGGGGCGGGTGGGGAGGTCAAATTACCTGGTTTGTATATTAGGATAAGATTTTTTTTCAGTTCATTGTTTTAAGTTATAGAAAGTTTTATTCTACCTTAAATGTATATTACTCTCCAAAGTATTCGGACGCGTCCTTCGTGCTACTGAAGCAAGTCCATCTCATCGGATACAGAGTAGAAGCAGCTGTAAAAGTGCCAAGGAAGCATCACAGATTTCAGTAACAGTCAACGTGAGTTGTTGTGTAGAATTTTTAAACATGTTTGTTTATCGGAAGCCGCATCATCCATCGCTGCGTACTATTTTAATCTATTTATTTAAAAACCATATAACGTTCTGGAAAAATACTACATAATCAGATGTATGAGCATTACATATAGGAGATTTACATACGACATAGTTTTTCACCTGCAGTAAGCATACCGAAGATGAAGAAAGGGGCAACGACATCCCTTCCTCTTTCGAAGGAATTAAAGCGAGATATGCTCATACTACTTCCATAAATTGGAAGAAATTAGAAGTTCTACTTTACTAGATTACGGCAGTCATTAAATTTATGTCATTCATTTCCTGAATGCAGACCCGTTCTCTTGACAAATGATGTCCGAATACTTTTGAGAACAGAGTGCACATTAACTGAGAAATACGGATAAATAGAATCACCTCGGTTAAAAAATTCCTATTAAGATATTGATGGGATCTTTAACCGAAGTGATCCATTTTAGCCTTTTTTAAATAATTTTAATTTTAATCAAGTTTAGCCATTTTTAAATAAATTTTAATTTTAATCAAGTTTAGCCATTTTTAAATTTAAGTTATTCAACTAAGTTTAATATCAAAATTTGTTAAGTTTTTCAGGGTTCAATAGACGCAAGACAACTACGAACTACTTGAATGGTGAATACATTCAAGTTTTGCTAATGAAGTAAAATATTGCTCCTAGTGACGTTAACTTAAGTTTTTAGAACAGTTTTTAACATGCCATGTGAAAATACATTTCGGACTGATTATATGTAAAAATTTTTTTCATTGCATTTCATCGGGACTCACTCTCCGTGATAGCTTAGTGGTTACACCACTTTCCCCCCGTTTGAAAAATTCTAGTTTCTCTACTGTCAGTGACGGCAGAAACTTTTAAAGGACTTTTCAAACGGTGGCCGAGTTTGTCGGTCTCGGACGGAAGTGCAGGGTTTTTTCTCCCGGTAACTCGGGTTTTTCATCCCGCAAACAGGAAAACCGACCACAGGACACAACCTACCGATACAGTATAACTTTTTCATTTTTGTTTTGTTTTGTTTATTTAGTCATTTGGCCATGCACTGCGGCAGTGAGGTTTTCCTCCGGGATTGCTCCGGTTTTTTCCTCACGTACAGGACACCGTCTGAAGCTTTAAACACTATAAAATATCTGCTGGATAGAACGATTCTTTGGCACCTGTTTCATGACATTAAGTCAACATTATATCAAGACATCTGCTCATTGCACATCTAAAGAAAACCTGCGAATCTGGCTGCCAGTAAGAAGTCTCCATCAGAGCTTGATTGTACGAAAATGAAGAAATAAACAACGTGTATTATTTGCCAATTAAAAATGTCACTATTCACATCAGTATAGTGCTGTACATTAATAAACTGATTCCTAAGTATGTAATAAATATGATTATGATTCAGATTTTTTGTTTGTGTTCATAGATATAGCTGACGACACCTACGAGTACAGATTTTGGATTTCGTGCATATATAATGCCATCCACCAGAATCTGCTATCTGCAGAAAATGTTCGGTAGATACACTTTATACACACATGGTTTACATATTTCAAGAAAGAAACACTGTATTTTGTATGATGACAAGAGAAGTATTTGAGAACAGTAATTATTAGTACCGCTAAATTATTATATAATTGGCATTATCCTAAAATTTGTATAGTTTTTATTAATCGGATTTAAAACTCGAAATTATACAAGGGTTATCGGGCTACTATTATGTCTATTCTTTTTTTCGTTCGTTTGTTTATTTGGGTTATTTTTATGTTAATTTTCGCTCTACGTTTTTGCCGTACTACTGGCTTATGGTTTATTTTATTTTATTTAAAATATTGGATGTATTTCAGCTTCATATGGAGGAATTGCATGTCACTGCCTCTAATGAACGCCTAATTATTTATTTATTCACTTTATTATAATTTAATTTATGTTAATATTTAATATAATTCAATGATAGTGTGTATATATATATATATATATATATATACACAAGTTTTTCTAAAAGGGGTCAAATTTAAAATTTTATGAAAATCCATCTATTAGGAGACTAGTTATTATATGTGGACAGACAGACGAACGGACATGCAGAAGATAATAGGCATATATGCTAACGCGTTTAATACACGGAATTGGGGCAGGCATCGAGTGTTGAAAAAGAAATAATTTCATGCGTTGATACTCTCTTCTATACGGTTTGGCTTCCAGAAGTGAGAAACATTTGTATATACGGTACATTGACAAAAGTAATATCCTTCTATACATTAAAAAAGTTTTCCTCCTAGTGATATTTATTCGAGCCAATGGGGGAAGAGGGCGGGTCAGTTATGTCACTACAAATGCACAGGTAAATAATTACATAGATCATTTTCTGATTAGATTTCGAACAGTGTGTTATATTAGTATAATATTATATTATACAAATAATAACAAACCTATACATATATTTACAAAATACTAAACTATTTACAATCATCTCCACTATATCGGGACGATGGGTCCCTTCATCAGCTGACATTAATATACAAAAAAAACCCGTTAAATGGAAGGCATACAAATGGGTTACTGGGCAGAATCAGATACTTGCTGTTGATAATGTAGCGCGCGTACGTAGGACGCATTGTAAGACTCCAATAGCTCCATAACGTTCACCAAACTCGTGCACGTGCTTCAATGTCTAATGCATGACCACGCCCGGCATCATTTGATGTTCCATTGTAACGTTTTTTGTATATTAATGTCAGCTGATGAAGGAACCCATCGTCCCGATATAGTAGAGGTATGATTGTAAATAGTTTAGTATTTTGTAAATATTTGTATAGTTTATAAATATTTTAGTCCTGCTCTTTCGGATGCAACAATATTCCTCATGCATTATGGAACCCGAAGCAAAAGGTCTTTTGCTAAGTGACCTATGTAAACGCAGGTAAATAATTACAATCACTACAAATGCACAGGCAAATACTTATATGTCATTTTCTGAACAGATATCGATCAGTGCGTTTCGACAGGTGTGTCTTTTACGTAGAAAAGATTTTACTTACTCTGTCATACCTCTACATTTTACATAGAAAAGCGAGCAGGGGGAGAAGTCCCCTAGTAGTGTATTACTTTATTTTCGGACACCTACATATTTCAAAGAATCCTTTATTGATACAATATTCAGCACAGCGGTCAGATCTAATACCCACTGTGGGCATGTTCATAAGCTGACGTTCCATTTCATGCCAAAGGTATTGTTCAGCGGGGCTAAGGTCGAGTTTAGGCAGATCCACTTACAGGCTATGTAGTATGACATTATTATTATTATTATTATTAGCATATGGTGCAAGGAAACTTGAGGCTTATGCTGCACCAGCGGAAAAAAAAAAAAAATCTAAATTACCCTGAGAGAGAGAGAGAGGGAGAGAGAGGGGGGGGGGTTAAAAAAAAGAAGAATGATGATATCCAGCTCACGACCCTTGGTGTGCCAAGCCCATACTCAACAGATGTGAGCCATGATGCACTATCAAGATTTTCTGTTTAAGCTCGATACACTATCATGCTTAAACAGAAAATGGCTCTCCCAGTACTGCTGACAATGGTATAAGAAGAAAATAATTGTTCAGAAACGTTGATGCACCGCACGATATTCATTGCGAAACAATTCTAAGAGCGATGACCAATGGTCCAAGCACAAAATACGAGAAAAAAAAAAAACCCAGACGGTGACAGTGCCTACTAAATTTCAGATTTGGAACGGCACAGATTAGCATTAGTAGAGGCATATGATGCAAGAAAGCAAGCTTATGCAACATCAGCCAAAAAAAAAAAAAAACTCTCCCATTTCATCCCTCCGTTCGTTCCAAATACCTGTCCAGCTGAGCCTTAAACTTATTTCGGCTATCAACTTTCACAACAAGGGATGGAAGTCTGTTCCACCAACCAACTACCCGCTGGCTAAACGCAAATTTCCGCACATCTATCCTACATCTGTCTTTCCTCAATTTGAATTTATGCCCTCTCAGGTGATTATTCTGAGCAAGGGGAAGAATCCCATCAGCATTGAGCATGCTCAAACCATTCAAGGCTTTATACACCTCTATCAGATTACCTCGCCGGTGCCTAGTCTCTAGACACTATAATTTGCAAAACTTAAGCCTTTCTTCTTAAGAGCAACCCTTTGTTCCATTCACTAATCTTGTTGCCCTTCTCTGTACTTGTTCCAGCAGCTCTATATCCTTCTTGAAATGAGGCCTCCAGACCTGTATACAGTACTCAAGGTGTGGCCTGACCATTGCCTTATACAAGGGAATAATCACCTCCTTATTCCTGCTAGAAAAATTCCTGTATATCATTGACAAGACACCATGAGCTAGTCTTGCAGCCCGTCTGCACTGCTCAGAGAACTTCATATCTGCCTGCACAATTACCCCCAGGTCCTTTTCATTCTGTACCACAGAGTTGATGCTTTGCTCTCTTTTTTTTTTTTTGTAGTTGTTGGCGCATCGGCTTCTGTAGCCATAATGCACCTCCCAAAGTTTTTGCCGTACTTTGATCCAAGCCCGAGGCGGGATTCGAACCCGCGACCTTTAGGTTGCCAGGCAGGCACTTTACCCACCCGGCTAGCCTGGTATACGTTGCTCTGGGGTTACTGTTTCCCATATGTAGTACTTTACATTTGTCAATGTTAAACTTCATTTGCCACCTCTCAGCCCATCTGCTCAACCTTTCCAGATCCTGTTGCAGCAGCATAGCGTCAGTAGTGTCCTTAACAACAATGCCAACCTTTGTATCGTCTGCAAATTTCGACATTAAGCTTGATATACCATCATGAATATTATTTATAAATACAGAAAACAATAATGGACCCAACACTGCACCCTGAGGGACTCCACTAATAACATCAGTCCACGATGGGCAGTGTCCATCGATCTCATCTATCTCTTAACTTGTAGCGTGAACGAAATGATTTGTATCTATTCCTGGCACGCAGATGGTAGGTACGGTGCTTTTGTTTTATTTTGTTATTCAAACGCATTTTTTTGTAAAACAACTAAGACGGAGCGAAACGAGCGAGGCGGGTTTGCACTCCCCCTGTAAATCATAACTTTCATTCCGCGAAAATTTTGTTATTCTTGATTTGAAACTAGGACCAGAAAGAGGGCAGTTAGCCAATGATAGTCAGAATAAGTTTAAGGGCTCGGAATGTTTAGTGTGGGGGGAACAAATGTTACTATAGAAACAGCTAATATAAATGAAAAAAAAAAATTAAAACAATACTCCCGTTATGCCTTGAGAAAATAGGAGTACACAGCTGTGACCAGTGCTGTAGTGTAAAATTAGCAGAAGGTGTACTTTATGAATGTTACGAAAAGCAGAGAATATCATTATTTATTATTATTATTAGCCATATGATGCAAGGAAGCCTGAGGTTTATGCTGCACCAGCCAAAAAAAATTCCCGAGTTACCCTGAGAGAGAGAGAGAGAGAGAGAGAGAGAGAGAGAGAGAGAGAGACAGAGAGAGAGAGAGAGATGGCTGTGACTGGATCCTATAAACTATTTCGTATTTTTGTAGTAAGAACAGCAGGATTTCAAATCTTTGTTTATAATTCGCTTATTTGTGGTATTGTCCAGGCTCCAGCCATATGGCGTGGGAATTTCTTACCCCCCACCCAAATATGATCGATCTTATTAAAAGAATGACAAATCTCATCAGAATCTTAATGGCAATTGGCAACAGCGGACAATAAGCAACTTAAATTCTGTTTTAGCGATGGAGAAAAAATAACAAAATTCTTCACATATCCTCGAGTATTCATTGAAAAAAAATAATTTTTATTATCATTTTAAAAAATAATTTTTCTCTTATCTGTGAAACGTAATTTGAGAGGTACGATTCTAAAATAGAAAGTAATGCGTTTAAATTTCGACGAGTTCATTCGCTAATAATTTTAGAAAGCCGAAATTTTTACTAAGAACAAAATAAATCATTTGATTCATATGTACATCGTGTAAAGAATGTGACTATAGTTCAAAAACTTCAAAATACGATACAGTATTGTAAAGAGAAATGAGGAAACCAGCCATGAAAATACTTGGATATTATTAGTTGTACTAATATATACAGCAAGAAAATACGTTGTCTGTAAGAAAGTAGTTGACAACTTACCTTTATAAGTGATGGTATTCCTCGATAAGTATTTTTCACTATAACTTAAGTTGCCTTTCTTTAAATAAACAAACTATTTAGTAATAAAAATTATCTATTCATACAACGGTAGTTCTGACACTTACTCCACTAATAATCCTCAGATAGCGATGTCCTGGAAATGCAGATAAGACCGATAACCTACTAGTAAAGAAATGTTTTCACACCTGTCTCAGTTCTGAAACTACAGAGATCCAAATAGGTCAGCTCTGTACCGCAAGTCAGACTCGGTGACCGTAATTCCTGCTATTTCATGGTGTGTAGATGACACCTGGGGATTCATGACGTCATATTCTGTAGGTGCAGACTAAACATCTGTTGGCTGATGCTCCCATGAAACATGCCGACAATTATAACTACAGGTAGGAAAATCGTATCGGTTGCGTAAGGAAAAAACCTTGGATAAACAGATCGAGAGCATTTCTAAATAGCGGTACACTCCAATATTAATGATGAGACATAAAACAGCTTTTAGATGTCTGAATGTCTGGTTTTTGAAGAAAATACCCACATCATTTCCCCCTTCCTTTAAAGCATAAATATTGTTAGTGGTTTGCAAAACGGCATAAGTAGTGAAAGTATTTTATAAAACGTCAACGCTCTTCCACACACAAAATGCTACAGTACAATCTCCCAAATCCGCCAAACCTGATCCTTGGAGAATCTTGAAATTTTTCGGACCATAAGATGTACTTTTTTTTCCTGAAAAATGTTGTGTAAAATTTTCTTGCGGTCCAAAAGTATACTAGGTGAACGCAGTGATGTCTTTATCTTTAGTTGTGACTAGAGACAGTATGGTCAAAACGCCCAGGTGGCTTTTCTAAAAGTTGACTCTTTTTATCTTGTGGCCATTTCAGATTATATGTAACATGCAACAAAAAGAACAGTTGCAGAATCAAAACACAGAACCTTCTCAGTATTCATGCGTGAAAAATATACCAAATAGAATGAAACACCAAATCATGGTTTGACACCAACAGGGCGAATGAAGCGAATAAACATTTACCAGGGGTGCAGATGAATGAAGAATAAGTGGAAATCAGTGAAAACTGCCTACGTCTTTCAAGAAATGTAAAATCCGCATCTTAGTTTAATCTTAATTCTCCTGAAGATGATACACTTTTTTGAAGAAAGTGAAAGTTTAGACCGTAACATCAGTAATGGCCAGGATGAAGTAGCGACGATGTATTATTGGTGTTATACGACGAGCAAAAGCTTCGTTGTACAATGGCATTTTGTTTAGTACTTGTGAATCTGTGTTTCAAATATATTCAAAAAAATATTTTTTCCCAAAATTCATTCATACAACACTAACCATAAGATATGCCACATTTTCAAAAACGTAGGTGCATCTTATTGTCTGGAAAATACGGTAAATAAAATAATAAATAAATATTGCATTTCTATACCGAAACTTATTGTACGCAGTGCTGTACATTAATCCCAAAAATGTATAGATGTCTATGTCTTCGCGGTAGTACAGTGGTTATAATCCTCGTCCTCTCCACACAGGGTGGTAAGGCTCAGATTCGAATCTCGTAAATGATACGAGGAACTTTTGTGAGCTTTTTTTTGCACTCTATGGTCTTGCTGTTCTTGCCTGAGGTAATCGTTCTTGGGCGAGTATATAATTTATGTACGCTTTGTGTACGAATTGCAAGACCCAGAAACTGATCGATCCATCTCTACTTACTTATGAATGGTAAATCCTATTCACAAAGCAGTAGAAAATTCCATGGGCTTCTCGATATGGGCAGAGTGTGGTAAAACCCAACCCAGAGAACTATATTTGCTGATCCTCGGGTGGTTTGCCAGATTCTCCCGTTTTCCTGAAGTTTCCAAAAAAAAAAAAAAAAAAAGGATGGTGCCGAATTTGAAAAGTTAAACTGTACTAAACTTTTCAGCTCCTTAACAGTTTTGGAGAATTTCATCATGTTCCTCTGACAGACGATAGGCAAGTAACAGTAGTTGCTTACTTAGACTCTCAGTAGTTATCAGATTATTCAGCACCCATCCAATCATTACAAAGTGCTAAGCCAGATTCACTCTTCAGCATTGAATGTTGTTGGATTTTTTTAAACGAAACATCAAAGGATGTTACGTAATCTTCAAGTGCTCTAGTGTGGACGACTATTGTCAGTTTTAAGTCGAACACTATTCTTTAAAGAGAAACGTTCTCGACAGTTCTTTAATAAATTTATTATAAATAAATTAATTTTCTGTTTATACTCGGGACGACCACACGGTCAGAGGAGTTCACAAGATCGAAAGAATACAAGAAACAACACCGTATTTAGCAGTCACGGGCTGGACCCCGGTCATCCAAAGCACGTGTACTTATGTACCCTCGCGCTGACCACTGGGCTACGGCGGCCGTTCTATACTGCAGTTAAATAATCAAAACGGAGTGGAGTGGAGATGTGATACCTTTTCATTTCATTGAACTGCACAAAAGCTACAGGATTCTATGTTCTGAACACGACTTATATGTTTATTATACACTTTTATTGTAAGATTGTTTAAAGTAAATATGTAAAAACGACAAAATTAGTAGGTAGAAATATATCAATTATGAAGACGAGGTGGAAGAGGAGAAGATGAATGAACCCTCACCATAAATTTAGACGTTAGTTTCACTGATGCCAGCAGAACTAGTTCTTATTTTTAAAAAATAATATTTTTTCCTGCAAAAACAGCTCTACATAATTGTAACAAACAAAAGAAACTATATCCAGGAAGCTTGTCCTATATTTTGTTAATAAATACCTTGACCGATTTATTTCCTAAATTACCAACTTCACTAAACGACCTTTAATATAATACGGGATACGGGCATGATGCAAAACCAGGGCATTTAATTTAATTTCAGATACAACGAATATCAACATAATCTGAACTTGAAGAAAGTTATACTGTCAAAAGTTCTTCAGGAATAGTTCCTAGATATAAATCTAGTGCCTTTCTGAATAAAGTACTGTTTCTTTGAATGGGCGCATCGTATTAATAATCACCCTAAAAAAATACTCCTATAAAACAAAAATACTCAGGAATAACCCTTCCCGAAGAAATAATTAATGAAAATTGTAATTATAATTAAAAAACGAAACAAAACAAAAATTTAATTTCTATGTCTGCAATATTACAATATTATAGACTTTTGTCCTGTACAAAAGTTTGAAGAGGCTATAAAATTACGAACAAACATATTTAATTTGTGAAATAGTTGTATTCAAAAAAGAGTGATATTAATTAACACGAATATTTATAAGCAAGCGTCATAAAAATTATACATTTATTTATGTTACCATTGCCATGGCAACATATATAATACGTTATACGACAAGTACAACGGAATGGAAGGAAACTTTTTTTTTTTTTTCCTATCAAATTATGTTTGCGTGATATGTTCATGCCATGGAAAGTGATATTTTACGCTATTTTAATTGTTAATATGCCTAGTATTAATTTAATAATGGTTAAAGTTTTGCCTTCTAAAAGTGGTACTAAAAGGAAAAGTATCATAACAACGTTTGAGAAGTAAATAACAAGAAGTGAAGAAATTCATCTGGCTTTGCTATATTCAAGTGCCAGAATTCTTATTACTATTAATATTTCTGTCTCAGTTTCACAAAAAAGCCTGTGCAACAGATGCAATTAAAGCAGTGACGATTTGGATTTCTAGGGTACCTATAGTTATTTAAGAAGGTAAGGGGAAGTTAGTGAAGTAGAAAAAAACGGAATGAATGCGAATATTAAATTTCTATTATAGCCAAAGATCGGAATTGGGAACAATAGATTCTTTCATTATTCGTTAAATAATGACATATTTAAAATCGAAATTAATCCAAAAAGCAGAGAACTACAATTACCCATTAACCTTATACTGTACTCCTAAAGTTGATTGTGTCTGGCCGTGACCTTGAGATAAGAGTAACCAGAAGGGGGCACACGGTACACCCCGTAAACATCACTGAAAGGGATCGATATGGCGGTCGAGGTGTTCTCGTCTGGGGAGGCGTTATCTTGGATGGACGTACACAACTACAGATACTGAAAGGCGGTACTGTAACCGGTGCACGCTGCTGTACTGAGGTAATCCTTCCCCGTGTGCGTCTGTTCCGAGGTGCCATTGGCCCCGAGTTCGTGTTTATGGATGATAACGCCACACCCCATCGCACTGCAGCTGTTGATATGCTTTTGGAAAGTGAGGATATTGTCACATGGATTGGCCTGCCTATTCAACGGATCTAAATCCCATCGAACACACATGTGACCTCTGGGGAGACGCCTAGCGGCACGTCCACGCCCATCAGAAAATGTTCGCCAGCTGAAGATGGTACTGACAGAGGAATGGACGATGTTACAACAAGAACTTATCAACAACATTGTTCTAAGTATGGACAGGCCGTGCAAAGCCTGCATCTACATTAGGAGTGGCCATATCTCCTACTGAGGACCACCTCTTCCCTTTGTTCCATATTTGGCAGTGATGCATCTGTATAATGACAGCCAGTGCTATGTTGCCATTTTTGAATAAAGTCTCTCTGTACCGTTTTGTTTTCGTTGTTGTGCCGGTGTTGTTTCCTTCATCATTACTGTACCTCACGAGGTTCCTTTCGTATGCTTTTCCCATATCCAGGCCACTCCTATGAGAAGATACAGGTGAAAACCTGACTGGTCCTTAAATTTTGCACACCAGTGTACTTAGTACCGTGAATGAGTTGAAGTGGAGAAGATAAAAGAAAATACTTGTTGACTTTAGACTTGAATTTCTGCTGATTGTAATTTTCAGGAAATACCTATGAAGGAAGGTTGTTCCAGAAAACGAAAGTTGAAGGAATGAATGAGGAAGAAAATTGGTTCTATGAATTTGAAGTTAGACACTAAATGTGAATGTGCAACTGATTAGTTGCAGCATGTGCTCGGACTGGTGTAGAAAAGTGGGAAGGAATCATAGAAGCCAATTCATAAGAATAGTGTCCGTGGAAGTATGGACACTAAAGAAAAGGCATGCAGCAAAAATAGGACGTCTGGAAAACAGAGAGTGGAGACTATTACATTAGAGTCACCCGGAAAGTTATTTCATATACCCATGTCTATTGTGTCTGTAAATTATGTGTTCTCTGGTTGATTTGCCTGTTTTGCTGGACGAAAAACCTCAGTTTCTGGAGAAAAAACCTTGCTATCTACGTGTGAGGTCGACTAAGTCAGCCAAGGAGTGGAAAAAAGCCCATAAAACTTCCTTGCGTCATCGACGGGATTCAAACCCAGCCGTTTTCCACTCGATGTGGGGAGGACGGTGACGATAGCACTGTGGTATAGTCACCGCGCAGACGCAGACTGCAGATATATGTACAAATATATGTATGTTCCCTGTTTATGGTGGCCCTTAGGCATGTGCCTATCTCCACCTAATGTCTCTGTGAAGAAAGAATCTGTACAATGGGCCTGACATAGTACTAACACACACTACAATACTGTAGTATGTGTTATCCACGTCAGGCCACTTTGCCACCAGGGAGCAGCTGTCTACTGAACAGCTGAATTTCTGGTGCCCGTTCGACGGCATGTGGAGTCAGACCTGTTCCAGTGTCTCATTTATTAACCAACTGCTCGCTTTTAAATAGAATCCAGAAACCTGAGAGAGTTTTTTGGGACAATATTCAATATTCAATCAACAATATTCAATGGTAGGGTAGATTCAAGATTTGCACAGAGCGAGTAGCTGTTTGGAAGAAAAGTAATGCCGAGAGCGAAAAAGTCAGTGCAGTTTTTTAGACGCAGGGGAAGCAATATTTGTAATGTGCTTATGTCGAGAGATAAGTCAGTAAATCCCTAATGGAGATATATGTTCTCTTGTCGAGAAATTTGAATGCCATCGAAGATAAGCATATGAGCAGAAGAATCCGTTTTGCGAGATATAAGACAGGACTGAGTTTTAGAAGGATAGAAATTAATTGAGTTTGCCCCACTAGTGAATTAACTTCATTATCAATATAATTAATTGTAAACTTCTCTGACCTACTGGTCGTGCCGAGCATAAACAAGATACTTTTTTTTTTTTTTTTATGAAATGCCACTTCTAGAAGATAAAGTGGATATACTGTAACCATAATGCATTATTACTGGGCATATTAATAATTAAATAACGTAAATATTCATTTACGTTATTTTAATTATTAATGATTTTGCACGTCATTAAAATTGTATCACACAAATATAATTTGATAGAAAAAAAATTTCCTTCCCTTTCGTTGTACTTTTCATATATGTTGCAATCGGAATGAGATTATCTAATAAATGTATAACTTTTATGAAACGGCTGATAAAAATTCCTGGTAAATTAATATCATTCTCCTTCAGATACAACAATTTCAGTCATTAAATACGTTTGGGTATAGTTTTATAACATCTTCAAACTTTAATATTTGTACACGGCACAGCGTATAATATTGTAACACAAACATCGAGAAGATATACGAGGGTGGTTCAATAAAGAATCGCCCTCACCTACTTCCACATATCGCAGAGCCATGATATTTTGTGTGTAGCATCATGCATATTTCTGTACTAAAGGTGTCAAATTTCAGCCTTGTGTCTTAATTTGTTTTTCTCTTACAGAGCTGAACGTGTGACGAAGTAGCAACATGGACAGAGTTGAAGGCAGAGCTGTAATCCGGTATCTGTTCTTGAACGGGAAATCTCCTAAAGAAATCCACGAGAAATCCTCGAAAATCATAGAAATTGCAGTACAGGATCGTTTAGACAGAAATAGAAAGGAAACACAGCATAGTTTTATAAATATGCTTACCAACATAAAATGTAGACAAGTATATCTTTTATTTTTTATATCTCAGACAAACTATATAATTTTTCTATTTATATAGCTCAGACAAGTAAATAAATAAACTTTCTAAGTAATTTGAGTGTGTAAATAGAGGGCTAATCAATGGACACTGCTCTTCGTGGACTAATGTTATTAGTGGAGTCCCCCACTGATGTTGGGCCCATTGTTGTTGTTGGGCCCATTGTTATTTTGTATATTTATCAATGATATTGATGAAGATATATCAGACTTAATATCCAAGGTGGGTGGTGATACAAAGGTTGCCAGTGTTGTTAATGACAGTATGCTACTGCTGTACTTAATGCTATTAATTCAGTTGCCACTGAGCAGATGGGCTGAGAAGTTGAAACTGAAGTTTGACAAATGCAAAGTACTGCATATGGTAGAAGTAACTCTAGAGAAACATACCAGCTGTGTGGTACTACACTCAGGGAGGCGGAGAATGAAAAAGACCTGGGGGTAATTGTGCAATCAGATATGAGGTTCTCTGAGCAGTGCAGACGGGCTGCCAAAGAAGGTCATGGAGTTTTTTTCAATGATATATAGAAATTTTGCTAGTAGAGATAAAAGGAGGTGTTTATTCCTTTGTATAAGGCAATGGTCAGGCCACGCCTTGAGTACTGCTTACAAGGCCGGAAGCCTCATTTTAGGAAGGATGTAGAGTTGCTAGAACGAATGCAGAGAAAGCCAAAAAAGATTGGTGAGGGGAACGAAGGGGTCCTCTTACCAAGAAAGGTTCAAGTTCTGCAAATTACAGTGTCTGGAGACTAGACACCTGCGAGGTATTCTGATTGGGGTGTATAAGATCTTGAATGGTTTGAGCAAGCTCAATGCTGATGGGATTCTTCCTCTAGCCCAAATTAATAGCCTGAGAGGACATAAATTCAAATTGAGGAAAGACAGTTATAGAACAGATGTGCGGAAATTTGCCTTTAGCCAGCGGGGTGGTTGATTGATGGAACAAACTTTCATCTGTTGTTTTAAAAGTTGAAATATTTGTCCTCTGCCTTGAATTTATTTAAGATCAATTCAAGGCAGAGGACAAATATTTGGAGCGAATGGAAATGGGTTTTTTTTTGGCTGATACTGTATAAGCTTGCTTTTTCGCGTCGTATACCTATACTAATGCTAGTGCTAATGCTAATAAGGCCTTGAACGGTGTGAGCAAGATCAATGCTGATGGGATTCTTCCTCTTGCTCAGATGACCCACTTGAGGTGGCATAAATTCAAATTGAGGAAAAATAGTTGTAAAATAAATGTGCGTAAATTTGCCTTTAGCCAGCGGGTGGTTGATTGCTGGAACAAACTCCCATCTGTCGTTGTGGAAGTTGATAGCTTAACTAAATGCAAGAAGTGGACAAACTTTTGGAGCGAATGGAAGGGTGAAATGGGAAGTTATTTTATTATATATATATATTTTTTTTTTTTCACTGATGCTGTATAAGCTTGCTTTCTTGCATCATATGACTCTACTAATATCAATGCTCTCTCTCCCCGTTAGAATGATTTAATTATTCTGGCTAAATGTTTATTGCATAATTTTATTTAAAAATACGAAAAAACTTACATCTTTAATAATTCTATTGATAACGCTGCATCGCTCGTCCGTGTCAGTTTAGTGTTTTCGCCAGTTGTTGCTCATTTGGGAAGATTTGAATGCTGTCTGCGACTGAAGTACTGTAATTCTTAGAGTCATCTTCAATAGGAGTTGTAGCAAGCCGATCTCAGGTGGAAGGATTTTTTGCATTATTCTTGGATGATGTTTTTCAGCTTGTGCAACATGCAGCTCTGCTTGGGAAACACACACACAGCGTAATATGCCCTTAGATGATTGTGCACTATATAAATAATGAAAATAACATCATCTACTCAAAATATTTTTGGAAAATACACACAAATCCAGAAGGAAACGCAACGTGTGCGTTGCGTTTATACACACAAACGCAAATTTGTGTGTATTTACACACAAATACACACGAAAACGCACAATTACGAAAATACACACAAACGCAATTTGTGTGTATTTTCCAAAAATATTTTTGGAAAATACACACAAATCCAGAAGGAAACGCAACGCAGCAAACATTTGTATTTAGAGTTGCATGGTAATCTCAGAAAAACCAGACAGCTTGGTTTCGCCACATATCCACAACTTCCAGTTTCGTTCATCCGCTTAATATATGAACAGGGGCGTGCTTGCAAATTTTTAACAACCGGCTCTCTAAAAGAAAGTAGAGGTATTGGTGATCTGAACCAATATTAATTGCGGGATCCGCCGCTAGGGGGGTGCCACCTGTCTCGCACGATCCTTACGCTCTGATTACGGAATCGATTACGTGCCTCGCCTCTTCTGAACCCTGTGTGTTTTCGCCGCCAGAGGCGCTGGCTGCTTTCCAGGATCCTTTGCACAACCACGTGACTCTTCGGTCCATGCTCAGATTTTTTTTCCGATGGCTGCTTCACATAATCCTTTGCGCAGGCCGGACACTATTATTATTATTATTATTATTATTATTTTAATTTTGATGCTAGAAGGCGCACCTGTTTTTTTTTTTTATGAAAATAATTTCATTTGGTGAGATTTGAGCATGTACCCTAAACGGATATTATGAGAAATTATAAAATTTTGAAATTAATTTCAATTAGATGAATTTTTGAATTCTAAGGAGAAATTAAAAGTTAAATGAAAATTTCCGACTGTGGTTAAAGTTTGAAAATAAATGCCCATGTCTGAAAATTATAAGGTAAACATTGTAATTTCCAAGCTGCTTCTTATTATTCGGTTAAAATTCGAAAATCTTCATTAAAGATACAGTATTAACGAATGAAAATCTTTTATTTTAATACCAAAGAGACAATATCAATGTGCACAGATCTTTACTAACAGTAAAGTTTTCAATTCAAATAACATACCATTATGAGGACAGTCCATTTTTTTCTTATTATTTCATGTATGAAGTCTTCATGTATTGCGGTATGGAAAAATTTTCGAATTCCACTTCGTGGTACCGAAGTAATTATGATATAATTAAAGATGGGTCCTCCTTTAGAACCTACGACCTAAAACCTACGACCGTTTTTCAATGGATACTTTCTCTCACCTAATTCTCTAAATCAAAGGCTCTTAAGCCTTTTCGCGGCCCACAGTTTAAGAACCGCTGGTGTATAATAATTTCAATAGTTCTATAATAGATATTTACTTTACTCGCGTTTATTAATGTTTGCTGCGACCCCCGGAGGGATCGCGACCCACAGTTTCAGAACCGCTGCTTTAAATCATCTCTCCTAATTCTCTAACAGGGCTGTTAGAGAATTTGGGATTACCCCTTGATCTGCTCACTGTTGCCCAGCGCGGACTTCTCGGTATGTGGGACAGGTGGTCAGATAAGTACCACTCAGTTGTAGAATGGTAATCCCTTTAGCTTCCTTATTTCGCGCTTAGCAGCAGCACTAATTGCCTGCAGGCCAGAAGTACAAACAGTGCATATCCTTAAGTGTATCCTAATCCATTCGTTATATGAAAATTTTCTTTCCTCATCGGAAACTATTTCAAATGTTTTTAATTTTAAACCAAGTGGAATTCAAAAAAATTCGCTAAATAGAAAAATTAGCTATAAAAGAGTCCGTTAAACAGAGGTCCATTTGAGTAGGCGCCAGACCCTGCCAATATAGAAGGCCAATACAAATGCCATTAAAGATGCCAATATAGTTGGGCTGAAAGTTGAATATAATCCTTACGGATGTTACCATAATATGGAGTTTAATGACAATACTGTGTATATCAATGATAAATAATTTAAAATTCTAAAAATGGTTACAAAGTTTTATATAGCAAATATCTTAAGAATAGACAGGGAAAATACAATTTAGTTAAATAACTATAAGCTTAATATATTAATAAGTTAAATAACTATAACTGTAAAAAAGTGGAAACGGGAGTTCCAGCGCGGTCGTACAAGCGTCTTTGACAAGCCAAAAGAAGGAAAGCCATCAACCTCCACAGACAGTGAGGGGGTTTCAAAGGTTGAGCACCTGGCGCTGAGTGACAGACGTGTGACAATTCATTTCATCGAAAATGTAGTGGGAATTAGTTATGGGTCTGCCCACAGCATTTTACATGACCATCTGCACAAGTCTAAGCTCTCCGCAAAATGGGTTCCAAGATTGCTGACGCCTTTGAAGAAGCAATGTCCTTGCTAATTGTTGGATTTGTGTAATGCGGATGTTAAGAATTTTTTCCTGACCTAGCGCAGTCAGACTTCTTCTTGTTTCTAGAAAGGAAGAAACCATTGCGTGGATGCTGCTTTGATTCGTCTGAGGAAGTCATCAATGAAGTGGAATCGTGGTTGCAGGCAAAAAGTGTGGATTGTATGATCAAGGCATTAAACAACTGATCCATAGATGAGAGAAATGTGTTACTATGCATGGAAAGTACATAGAAAAGGATTAAAGTTCCTGTGAAGGAATTTCAATCTGTTTCTTTAAAGCTCACCTTTCTAGGGCTATTATTTCTAGGTAAGGGCACGAACTTTTTGATACCCCTCGTATTACAGCCACTAATCATGAAACGACTAATGCACACTAGATATCTTGGGTTTTTTTTTTCTAAAAAGCTAAAAAAAAAAAAAAAAACAAAACGGGTTGCCGTCTTTTAGACCTTTTCACATATAATTCTGAGAAAACAACACATCATAACATGGAGGCCAAAAAATCACGCTACCCTCGCCTGACATCGACTACCTCAACCCTGTTGAGATCCATAAAATTCGGTTTCGTCTTTAATTGGATTCGAACTCAGGTCTTTTCCGACTGGTATGGGGAGGATGATGATTATACGAACCATTCTACTCACGAGGGCGTCAGCCATAAATGGGCAACAAATATTTTGCTGTAGTGTTCCTCAGACCACATGCCGCCGCTCCTAGATTAATATCAGTGGCAAAACTAATAAACCGCCATGTCTGTGACTGCCCAAGGTCCTGAAGAGTCACGGGGGTGTAAAGGTTCTGAATGGTTGCTGAAGAGCACAGAAGGGGCACATTCAAGCATCTCACGATGGCGAGTAGAGAATATGTAGTTTCGCTTTTGCTTCATATTGATTTCAGATACACTTTTCAGAATTATTTTTATCAGCAATTAATGAAATACTGTGAATAATAAATGAATAATGAAAAACTGGCAACACAAAAACCAAAATCTCTCATCATGTAACATTGAATTATGAAGTGTCGTGACACAAAGTGGCGATGAGACATTATCACAACACCATACATGTACTACACAACTTTATAATTTTATACAAATAAGTAAATAAATGTCTGGTTATACTGTGGACCCAGAAGAGTTTACAACTTCATTGTACTTGTTTTATTGCAGCAGACACAGCAGCTAACAATGGGCTTTAAATCTTTTGTGATAGCGTACGGCTCGATGTCGCAATGTGCGAATTTGCGTCCGTGCATATTACCCAACGGCAACAGTCAGCTAATAATACAGTGTACACTGTTCAGTCAAAACATTATAGCCACTTACCTTATAGTGGGTACGTCGTCATCTTGCCTTCAGCACTGCAGTCACACGATAAGGTATGGATCTCTATAGGGTCTCTAAACGTTGCAGGGGGTATGTTGCTAGTATTGGGTCCCGTAGATCTGCAGTAGTCCATGGTAAAGGATCCTAACTCCGGATCTGTCGATCCATGTAAACCCAAAGATATTCTACAGAATTCATATACAGCTAATTCAGATGCCCAAACAACACCTGGAAGCTGCTTTCGAGTTCAGCGACTCACTCTCGAACAATACCAGCAAAGTGGCAGGGTGCATTATCCTGTTCGAACACACCTATGTCATCTGGGAAGACAGTCACTATGAAGGGGTATATCTAATCAGCCACAATGGACAGGTAGTTATTAGAATTCAGAGTACGGTCCAGAGCTATGAGGGCTCCAAGAGACTCTCAGGAAAACATCGCCCACATAAAATCACTGCAGAAAAATCTGCCGGTTTCTGTTGGACTAGGACATCGGAGAGATTCCTCTTGGTTTTTCAGGGATGGTTATAATGTTTTAACTGTACAGTTTAATTGTCCGTTTATACTCTAAATGGCCTCCGTAGCCAAGTGGTCAGGAGTGGGAGTGCAGTAGCACACGCTCCTTGAGTAGACCGGGGTTCAAGCCTCTGACTACTAAATACGGTCGATCTGCCAACCCGCACTGGACCAGCCTGGCAGATTATGGTCAATTTCCCTCAATGTGAATTGTTGAGGGGGCTTCCATCCTGCAGTGGGTTGATAATGGCTGCAGTTTACCTTTTTTTTTTTTACTCTAGCTGGCCTAGGCTAGAAGAGTTCACAACTTCATTGTAAGTGTTTTTGTTGCAACCGACATAACAGAGCAGCAGCTGATAATGGGCTGTGTATCTTTTTGTGGAAAAGTACAAACTCGCTCTCGCAATGTGCTCATTTGGTTTCGTGCATGTTGTCCTAAAACCACAGTCAGCCCTAAACCTTGAAAGCTTAATTTTTTCCATACTTATAGTGTTCTTTTAACTCCGCCAGTTTAGTGTTTTTCGGAAAAAACGCTAAACTGGCAAAGTTATTAACAGAAAATAAAGTTGCATGTGCAGAATAAATTGTCAAGAGTTAATACTATTACAATTAATTGATCTGTAATAAAGTTACTGAAGTAAAAAAAGCCAAAATATAATGAATTTTTTGCATATGTAAACCCCAGAAGGAAGAGAGTGAACTGTATTTTTCATTAGAGGATAGCTTTATTAATAATGATTCTGAAGGGATAACCCACGCAGTTAGAACAGTGTATACAAGCAGTTTACTCTCCACTTACGTGGAAATGGCCCTGAATCGAATCCTGTCGATAACACCAAGAAATTTTATGGTTTTTTTTTTTTTTTTTTTTTTCACAACGTGGCAGAGTTAATTAGTCGCAGGTGAGCGTGTCGTGGTTTTTCTCCCGGATATACGGGTTTTTCGTCCAGCAAACAGGAAATCTGCTACACATGCAATTTACAGATATATATACAAGGCGCAATACGGACTAAGTCGCTGACTTAAAACAGTAAAAAAACAAGGACTAAATGTGATAGCTTATGCTCTAAATAAATTTTTGGCAGTCATATCCATATAACCCCTCCCCTTTTTCCAATCCCAACTAACTCGGAAAAATTTCGATACCAACTAACTCGTTGTGAAAAAAAAAAGTCCATAAAAGTTCCTTTGATTGAGGCGATCTTAGAACTCAGGATAATGGGATTCATGCAGTGATAAATAAAGCAACAGAAGGGCACTGTAACATTTATACAGTAATGTAAATTTATTACTATAAAGTGGAGGTGTATAAAGTTCTTATAAATAAATACTTGCTAGAGACGTTCCAGGAGACTGGAGTTGTACAAATGCCTCTCCAGTTACCTGTGGTAGTTCCAGTGGTGAAATGGATAATCCAAATTTTTGCACCCGTCACGAAGAATTTATGGAAGTCTTTCTTACTGAATGGTCATCTGGACAGGAATGAAATAAGGAATGAGCTGATAAGCGATTTTGAGTTGTCATGAAAGAACAGAAAGCAAAGTGATTTTTAAGTTATATATTCGGACTTTAGTAAGCCCTCTGATATTGTATCACAGGAACGGCTCTTATATAAATTGGAGCAATGTGCCTTTATTATTATTATTAGCCATATGGTGCAAGGAAGCCAAGGCTTATGCTGTACCAGGCAAAAAAAAAAAAAAAAAAAAATTTCAAGACCCTGGTTGTACCTGAGCTGGATATCATCATTCATTCTTATCTCTTTCTTGGTGATTCCTTTCTACTTCTCTCTCTCTCTCTATCTCTCTCTATCTCTATCTTTGGTAGGTAGGTATGTGCTACACAAGATAAAAGGTTGGTTGAATAAACTAATCTTCATCAACAGCGAGAATTATCTTCAAGGAAAATGATTTATTAGCCATCACATCAATAGCCTTGGTCTAATTTCTCGTACAACTTTTTTTGTTGTACCTGCAACGAGGTTTTCTTGACAACAAACAGTTGTCAAATACTACAAGCAGATCCAGAGGTCTAATGAATAAATTGTCCTTGTATAAAAATGCCATCGGTGAAAAATCTGGGTGTTTCCATGTATGAGGAAAGATAATACACATCATTGTTGTTGTTGTTGTTGTTGTTTTTCTCCAAGTCCCTGAGGGCTCAGTGCTAAGGCCATGAGGCGTCATTGGTACGTTTCTAAAATGCATGTATTCTGAATTTTTATCTGCTGAATTTGAAAGCTGAAAACCTTTAGTCTCTAGAGGGCAAAATTATGCAACATCGCCTGAGGCTATCTTTTTCTGTCATGGTTTGAAGAAAAGCCCCAAAGTTGCTTCCGTATAGACCAGACTCGAAGAGGCTATTTCTAGGTAGAGTGAAATGAAAAAAAAAAAATGCTGGTTGCAAAGCCCGTATTTGCATTGCTAAGACTAATTCACACTTTTGTTTCACAAGATGCTGCCTTAAAACAAATCTCTTTACGATTTTAGGCGCATCAGCAACTTAGACTATATTGCACTCTATATGTACAGTCGATAAATTGCATATGTTCCGCGATCTAGAACACATGCATTTTACAGACACTATTACTTGGATTTTTTTCCCCCAGTTTTCTGGACAAAAATCCCTAATTTATAAGAGAAAAACCGTGCTTCCGTAGTCAGAGACTAACTCAGCCTAGTTGTGAAAAAAGGCCTATAAAAATTCTTGACTTCATTGCCGGGATTCGAAATCAGGATGGCTCTCCCACCCTGAGTTGGGAGGAAGGTGATTAAATCAACTGTGCTACCGTCGAGGGCATTTGAATTCCCTTCAGCTATATTCTTTATACAAACCAGTAATGTGAACTGATGAAAATCGTTTTTAAAGACAGTATGGAAAAAACTTATGGACACGTTTTTATGTAATACGATTTCTCAAAAGGATATAAGAGACATTAGTACAGAGCTTAACATCAAAAATGATTAAATAAAAGAAATGTATAGTAATAATAATGTGATATGAAGCAATAATCACTGCCTTCCCCATATTGGGAGAAAAAGACCTGAGTTCGAATCCCGTAAATGACGCGAGGAATTTTTATGAAGGTTTTTCGAAGCGTGGCTGAATTAGTCAATCTCAGGAGAAGTAGCATGGATTTTCCTCCGAAAACTCTGGTTTTTTTGTCCAGCAAACACCAAATCGACCACAGAACACAAGCAATTTCCAGACATAGTACATACAGCGCAACATGGCGAGTAACGCCTTGGCGGAAGCGAACGCGGCTCCATCACGCTGGGAGACCGGCATAATAATAATAATAAATTAGAATAATAATAATAAATAAATTAATAGTAATAAAATAAATAAACATCCTGAAAGTTGCTCCAAGGGACCTACCTACCCCAAGGTCGGAATGGCGGATAAGGCAGATTGTGGCGCCAGCTGGCATCAACCACTGGACATAAGCCGAAGCTAAACAGGTCCGCCTCCATAGGTGGATGAAAAATATTAATCATACTGCATCGAGTGTGGCGCAGGATAAAGTCACTCGCGTTCAGGCCTTAGGCAGAGGGGTCGGTTCGAAAAAGATCAGAGACGGTCTCCTGAGATCTCCTGTGGAGCGAATGGCGCTGTCCCATGTATGGCTACTGCAAGAGAAGGGCAAGACCATCCAGCCCCACCAACTGGAAGTGCCTCCTTCGCAACTGCGCTAGCGACCACCGAGGAAGGGAGAAAATGCCAATGCATGAAGTGGAGCATCGAAATGAATATGTAGATCATGCAAGCATACTACGAAATAACGAAGCTGGAGACCAATATGACAACTTACAGGGTGAGACTACATACCAAGTGGCTGGAACGATTCCCGGATATTCAGGTCACCGAACAGCGGTTAGTGGACCAGAGAAGGACCATCGTCAAGAAGAACCTGATAGCTCCTGCAATCTTGGAAAAAATCAAGCAGGACGTGAGCGATCAACTATAAAGGATAAAGAATATAGAACCGGAGGAGGAAGAACGTACCACCACAGAACCAGAAGAGGAAGAGCAAGAAGAAATACAACCCACAGCAGCTGAAGTGGAAAGAGACGAGGTCATGATATCCAGAATAGAGGGAAAATGGAAGAAGGGCCTAACAGAATTCGAAGGAATGTACCCCACAAAGACTCACGTGATACCGAAGCAGAGGCCGAATAGAACCTTGTGGAGAGTTACAGACCACCTGAATCTGCACATAATACCGCATTACCTCGACAGCAATGGGGGAACGCTGGATGCCATCCACACAGCCGTTTATGGTAGCAGCTCGTGCGGTAGCAGCCACGAGGATTAATGGAAGAGAAGCGAGAGACCAACAGTAGAAGAACCGAAAACAAAAGGAACCACCAGCTTGGGAAACAAGACTTCAGCAGAAGATAAAAGAATTCAGAGACAAGATAGGCCAATTGACCCAGTACCAACGGGGCAATAGGAGTAAGAAATTAGTTGGAAAAACTGAAGAGCATCCTCAAGAGAAACAGCGTCCACAGCAAATATGAGACAAAGAATCAGGGAATAAGAGAGTACTTGGACACATTGAAGCAGAACCTCTTGCACTCAGCAAGAGACTACAAAGAGAGCTCCCAGAGGTAAAATAAACAACCGAATCTTTGATGAGGGCCAAAGAGGCTTCTACAGGAATCTCGGAGAAGAGGGAAAGAAGGAAAAGGACCACCCGAGAAGAAGACGATAAAGAGTTCTTGAGACACATATGGAGCGGGAAGTAAGACATAAGCCACCTGGATAGAACTAGAACGCAAGAAAACCAAGGACGTACAAGAAATAAGAGGGTGGGAGATTCGGGAAGAAGTAAAACAGACGATCAAGAACTCTCACAACTGACGAACTCCAGAAATAGATAACGTCCACAACTACTGGTATAAGAAGCTCACTTGTACGCACAAACACCTGGCAGAGCAGTTCGCCCGAATGATAAGGCACCCAGAGACAATCCCGAAGTTTCTCACTCAAGGAATCACATATCTGAGGCCTAAAGACGAAGATACAAGAAACCCAGCGAAATATAGGCCAATCACCTGCCTCCCAACAATGTACAAGATTCTGACCAGCTGCATAACCAGGAAGATATCAGACCACTTGGAGAGCTAAAACATAATAGCCGAACAGCAGAAAGGTTGCAAGGAGCAATTAACCATAGATGCCGCGGTAATGGAGCAAGCCTACAAGAAGAGCCGCAACATGTACACGGCCTACATCGATTACCGCAAGGCCTTCTACTCCGTGCCTCATATCTAGCTAATAGAGGCGCTGAACATCTATAAAGTCAATCCGATAGTGACAAACTTCTTAGGAGAAACGATGGCGAAATGGAGTACGACCATTAAGGTCGAAAACATCACAACCAGGCCAATCCCCATCAGGAGAAGAATTTTTCAGGGAGATGCCTTGAAAAATTGAGCCCATTGTGGTTCTGTCTAGCACTAAACCCGCTATCTACCATTCTCAACAGCAGCAAGTACGGATATAACCTCAAAGAAGGAAGGAAGAACCTGTACACCCTCACACACCTGATATACATCGATGATATCAAGCTCTACGCGGAAACCGAGAAGCACCTTCAGCAACTAATCCAGATCACAGAAGAATTCGGCAATGATATTAGGATGGAATTTGGTCTAGACAAATGCAAGACCCACGGATTGTGTCAGGGAAAATTAGTCAACCGAAACTACCAGATGCAGACTGGTAAAGAGATCGAAGCCATGGCAGAGGAAGAGGCCTACAAATACTTGGGGATGATGAAGGCTCTACAAATACTTGGGGATGATGCAGTTACAGAAAAGGAAATTAAGGCCTGTCTAACCGAAAAATACCATCAGAGACTCAGAAGCCTGCTGAAAGCAAAGCTGAACGGAGGGAACACAGTTAAAGCCATAATCACCGATGCAGTTCCAGTGCTAACATACTCTTTCGTGGTCATAGATTGGACTAACACCGAGCTGGAGGATATCATGAGAAATACAAGGACAATGATGACAAAGAGCTGCCATACTACCCGAAATCAGCCGTGGAGAGACTGATAATTGCCCGGAAAAAGGAGGAAGGGGCCTGGTAGACCTCATCGAGCAACAGAAGACAGCGATTGCTAACCTGAAGGATTACTTCCAGAAACACACAGCAGCATTCCAGCAGGCCATAAGGAAGACAGACAAGCTGTATATCCCACTCAACCTAAGCGAGGAGTCCTCTCCCAGTCAGGAGGTACAAGAAGCGAAGCCAGAAAGATGGGCAGAGAAGACATTTCATGGCAGAAACTACAATGATCTCCATCAAGATCACATAGATAAAATTGCTTCCAATGCATGGCTCACAAGTGTGATGCTCTTTCCCGAGACTGAAGGATTCATGCTCGCCATCTAAGACCAAGTAATCATCATCAGGAACTATAGAAAATACATCGCCAAGGAACCTGGAGTGTCTGATGACACATATAGACGATGTCACCTGGCCTCAGAAACGATCCAACACATAACTCCGGATGCAAGGTGATCACCCAGACTAAGTACACTCATAGACACGACCAGGTAGCCAGGGTAATACATCAGACGCTAGCAAGGACATACTAGTTGGTCGAAGAAAGTATACCGTACTACAAGTACGAACCTCAGGCAGTACTAGAGACCCCAACCCACAAGCTGTACTGGGACCTCACCATAATAACGGATAGGACAGTCCCACACAACCGACCGTTCATAACCCTTGTGGACAAGAAGGAAAAGGCTACCTATCTGATTGACATAGCGGTACCCAACACTGGCCACCTACAGAAAACCCATGGGAAAAAAATCAGGAAGTACACGAACCTAAGACAGGAGATCAAAGAGCTGTGGCATATGCAACAAGTAACGACCGTCCCGATCATCGTGTCAACCACAGGTATGATGCCAAAGACCCTATATAACAGCCTAGCAGCAATAGGTCTCCCAGCGAACACCAACAAGGAACTCCAGAAAGTCGCAATCCTGAACACCTGTAGGATAGTCAGAGAGTTCCTCGACCAACAGTAACACCAGACATAACAACAACCACCCTGTGTACTTGGTAGCAGGAACCGTCACGGAGTGGAACCTCCAATCAGTGAGAAATAATATATGAGCAACAATAATAATAATAATAAGCTTGCTTTCTTGCATCATATGCCTCAAGTAATGCTAATGCTAACTGCTTAGGTTTATTTTCAACTTATGCAATTGCCAGGTGGCGATGACATCATATCCTTTAAATCTCAATATTTTTCAAATTTCAAAATAAATGGCAAATTGATCTTTTGGTGATGCAATTGGTTGAAAGTAAGGCAATAGCGAGGCAACTCGTTGCGAAGAAAGTTGTGAGCCTTAAGGTTATTGCATTAACTGAGCAGTTGAAATCTTGCTGGCCGAAAAAAAAAATAAATGAAATAAAGACGACCAAGGGAGTCCAAACATACAGTTTAATAATTAATTAACTCCATAAAATGGTAAGCAGCAGCCAGTGCGGATTACCCATTAAGGCAATGAGGCACGTGGCTTGGGGGGTACCCCAAGCCAAGATATTTTCCTATAGTGTTGTAAAATAGATTAATGTTTGCAGTAAACATCATAAAAATCTTGATTAATCTAAGCGAAAATCTTGATTAATTTAAGCGAAAATTTAAGCAAAAAATTCAAAAGTACAAAATTTAATTTATTTGCCACCTAACTTTTATTTATATTTTATTCTTTTTTTTTTATAATTATTTTTTGGGGGGCCCCCAAATATAATTTGCCTAGGCGCCCCAACTATCCTTAATCCGCCACTGGCAGCAGCCATTATCAATCCACTGCAGGATGGAAGCCTCCTCAACAATTCGTGTTGAGGGAAATGGGCCATAATCTGCTGGGTTGGCAGATCGACCGTATTTAGCAGTCAGGGGCTTGAACCTCAGTCTATCAAAGAGCGGTTCTACTGCACTCTCGCGCCTGACAACTGGACTAAGGATGCCTTTATGATTGATTAACTCCATGTAGTTTAATAATTAATTGAATTAGCACTACATTAGTTAATCAACCAGAATGAATAGCATTGTTAATTAATTAATATCTTAAGTATAATTTCATGCATCTAATCTTTAATTGAAACATATACAATTTTATTTATTAAATTTATATTATTTTTTAATTATGTTCCTGAAAATACAGAGTAATTTTGCATTAATTTTGTCTCTGAATTTGAAAGGGGGCGGGAATAGTACCCTTAATCTTGACATAACAAACGTGTTTGTAAAAAAGATAAAGGCAAATGAAAATCCGTATATTTTTTACATATATTTTTACGTATAATTTTAAAAATTATTTTCAATGGCTAAGAACTTTACTCGGTACCCCCATTACACGCACATTACCTATTTAGATGCAGTAAACCAGTAGTTTTCAACCGGGGTGCCGCGGCATTTTAAGGTGCCACAACAAAGTTCCAGGGGTGCCGCGTCATTTGGGTTTAAGTTACTTAAACTTATTTTATTTTTTTTAAAATCTATATGTTTATTTCATTATAAAAAAGTGTACAGTATCTTTTTAATTTTGTGGTAATCTATAATTGATGTTTACTTAGTACCTCTATACAGGGTGATTCACTACCAGTGCGACAAACTTGCAGGAGGTGTAGGGGGCACAAAGACGAATCGGAATCACATAGCATTGCAGGGTTCGAAATGCCTTCGTCATGCGGTAGAGGACGTTGAACGGGAGATCGCGTGAACAGCGATCCCGCTGGAAGTCAGCATTTGCGAACCGGTTCCCGAGGCAGTAGGATGGACGAGTATTCAAACGTTGAACTGGCCGACATGCACCTCGCGTATGGAGCTGCGGACTGTAACAGGCGCCCCGCTCTGCGCTTGTACCAGGAACGTTTCTCGCACAGGCGTGCTCCTCATCATACGATTTTCGCACGTGTGCACAGAAGGTTATGTGAGACTGGTTGTTTCACGAGAGGTACCATGAATCGAGAGCGAACGACGAGGACGCCAGACAATGAGGAGAATGTCCTACGTCTTGCAGAAGGCAATCCGAGTACGAGTACTCGAGCGATAGGCCAACGATCGGATATTTCCCAATCCACTGTATGGAGGATACTGTCAACAAACCAAATGAGTTCATACCATCTGCAACGCGTCCAATCATTGGAGCCTGCGGATTATCCACTCAGGAGGACTTTTGCTACTTGGTTTCTTCAACAGAGTGCGGCAGACAGCGCATTTGTTGCGTCCGTATTGTTCACGGATGAGGAAAGTTTCACAAGAGAGGGAACCTTCAATCAACATAACGCCCATTTGTGGGCTTTGGAGAACCCCCATGGTACGCGAACACGTGAAACTCAACGCCGTTTCTCTGTAAATGTTTGGGCCGGCATTGTTGGAGACTCCCTCATTGGACCGTACCTTCTGCGCCCACATCTGGACGGTAGGACATACTTGATCTTTCTACAGCAAGTCCTGCCCGAACTTATTGAAGAAGCACATGTTCCTCAGTCGTTGCGCCGCTCAATGTGGTTCCAGCATGATGGGGCTCCCCCACATTACACCAATGACGTCCGCCAACACCTAAACATTACATTTGGACAGCATTGGATAGGTCGTGGTGGTCCGGTTCATTGGCCTGCTAGATCGCCAGACCTCTTCGGCTGGGGTCAAATGAAGACATTGGTGTACGAGACCCCCGTTGATTCAGTTGAAGACCTCGTCGCTCGCATCTCTGTAGCTGTCGGGGAGATTCGAGACACGCCAGGAATCTTCCAGAACGTTAGGGATTCCATGCGGCGGCGCTGTGAAGCCTGTGTGACTGCTTCTGGTCGAACTTTCGAACACCTTCTGTAGCATGGCTTTTTGCCAATGTAAAACTTGTCATTAAAATGATATCTGTTACACTAACGAGTTGCTGTTTCTGTTCTTTTTGTTTTCTTCTTTGTTCACGCGACCTCCCGCATGACGAAGGCATTTCGGACCCTGCAATGCTATGTGATTCCGATTCGTCTTTGTGCCCCCTACACCTCCTGCAAGTTTGCCGCACTGGTAGTGAATCACCCTGTATAAAGAATAAAATTATTATATACTGTATATATATATATATATATATATACAGTATATTTTTATATACAGTATTTTTATATATATATTTATATATATAAATATATATATATATATATTTATGTACAGTATTTTCATATATACAGTATAATGTAATTTTTATAATTATATTATTGTAATAACTATCATATAACATACATATTTTTTAATATTAGATATATACGAGTGTACAGTATATACATATGTATATATATATACGCACACAGGGAGAGAATCGGACCTAACAGGCAGAAATTGAGTAGGGGTGCCGCAAAATAAAATAAATTACTTAGGGGTGCCGTTATTAAAAAAAAGTTGAAAGCCACTGCTGTAAACTGTTATAATTTTATTTTGTATATAGTTCTCTCTTCCGCCATTATGTACACTAGAGGACACTTTAAATTATATGACGCCCTTTTAATGTTGTCTCTGAACATGCGTAGTAAGTGTCTGTTTTGAAAGGGAAGATGTACATTGTGTTTTTGACTTACATATTTTGATCCATAATAACTTTTATGTTTGTGTTACTACGTAAAGTATAAAGAAATTATTGATTCCCAGAGAGGGATATGAATTCTGGTGATATGGATGGGAAAGGTAATTTTATTTGAAATTTTTATTGTATATTGTATTCATTAATTTTAACAAAGAGTCGTTTTCGTGATGAAACTAGTCTGTTCCGAATTGTTTTCAAAATCTGATTTAGTCGAAGGCATTCCATCGATAAATTTCAAATTAAATCATACATAATTGGAATTGATAGCAGTTATAGTAATCGTCATTAAACAGTTATTATTTTTTTCGTATATTCTGTTTCGCATTCTTACCACTTTAGCTCAGGTAACTAGTGTTTACCTTGTCGATGTGAAGTTTGGTATGGTTATATTTTGGAATGTGTAATATATGATTTTTGTGGTGGGCATACCACTAAGCTGAAATTGGTATGAAACAAGTTGATTGCGCGGTATCAAATGAAGCAAGTAAATCAACTTGTATGGATGACTGTTTAAATTAGCTATAATAATTTCTTAAAGAATATATGTTTTAAGTAATTCATTTTAAAATTATTTACTTATTTTTGAATATTGAAAATTAACTTTATTTTTCTGCGAGTAGATAGTTTTAGTTTGTTTAATTGTAAGTACCAGTAGAAATTCTATTTTTTACTGGCACCTGCAAACAAGCTATTCCTATCACAAATGAATGACCCAAAAAATTAGCAGAGATAATTAGTTATAGCACTCAACCTCATATGGTTTTCATTAATGTGTATTGTGTAAAATATCTCTTTAAACATTGCATTACTTTGAGGGCATCTGCCCTCAAGCTCTCATAGATGCCCATCAGAATGCTAAGTTGATGCCTAATCTCTCGCGCCTCCGTAGCCAGGTGGGAAGGAGCAGCAGTGCGTAGCACACGCTTCTTGATTAGACCGGGGTTCGAGCCCGTCACCACCAAATACGGAGGATGCGGAAAGGTCAGAGAATGACCACCGCATATGCCGGAGCAATATGGCCTTAGTTGCTAATGCTCCTAAAAACCAAATAACAAAAAATAACAACAGCCTAATTTCTAGACACTGCACCTGGCACACACAAAGACATCCTTCTTGATTAGATCAAGATTCGACTGTTGATGATCCTGCTCAGATAGCAAACTAACTGAATGAGTATTTTGCATCTACATTCACACATGAGTTATTAAGGAAGGAAAATGCCAGAAGGTTATTAAATTGTAGCAGGGTGCTTAATGATTTTGTAATAACTGAGAGCAAAGTGGAGGAGAAATTGTTGAAGTTAAACATAAGAAAGGCACCTGGGGTGGATGGGATCTATCCAATTATATATTAGGAGGTGGCAAAGGAACTAAGCAAACCCTTAGCCATAATTATGAGAGTATCCTTGGACTCGGGGGAGATCCCCATGGACTGGAGATGTGCAAATGTATCCCCAATTCACAAAGGTGTATCGAAGGGTGACACGAGTAATTACACACCAGTTAGTTTAACTTCTGTTCCGGGTAAAATAATGGAGTCACTGATTAAAGATGCATTGCAGGATCATCTAGACAAGGCTGCAGCAATAATTCAGACACATCATGGTTTGTTAAGGGAAAGTCTTGTCTGACAAATTTGATTGGATGCTATGATATTGTTACAAAGGAACTGGATGCAAAAGATAATTTTGATATCATATAATTGGATTTCAGGAGAGCTTTTGACACTGTTGCACATGGAATACCACACAGCAGTATGGTATTAAGGGTAAGTTGCTACAATGGATAAAAGGGTGGTAATCAATGGCCCTGCTCTTTGTGGACTAATGTTATTAGTGGAGTTGCCTAGGGCTCAGTGTTGGGCCCACTGCTGTTTTGTATATTTATCAATGATATCGATGAAGGTATATCAGGCTTAGTGTCGAAGTTTGCAGATGATACAAAGGTTGGCAAGGTTGTTAATGACACTAAAGACAGTATGCTACTGCAACAAGATCTAGAAAATTTGGGCAGATGGGCTGAGAAGTGGCAACTGAAGTTTAACATTGACAATGGGTATATGGGATGTGTTAGAGTAATTAAGAATAAGAATAGGTGCATGTATACTTGCATTTATACCAATGCTAGAAGTATAGTAAATAAATTTGATGAATTTGAAGTGTTGGTCAAGACATCAAAGGCGGATATTGTTGGGATATCAGAGACGTGGTGTCACACAGATATAAGGAATGCCAAACTGGAATTTGGGGAGTACAATGTGTACAGAAAGGATAGACAGGATAGGAAGGGAGGAGGTGTTATGTTGTTAATAAAGAAAAACATAAAATCAAAAGAAGTGCATCCAGTTGATATAGATGAACAGTGCACCGTTGAGTCAGTTTGGTGTGACATAAGCACAGCGAAAGCAAAAATTAGAGTAGGAGTGTGTTATAGGCCTAATGACTTGAATGGGTACAATGAACAATTGTACAGAGAAATAGAGTGGGCTAGTAAATCGGAATGTCTTATAATGGGGTATTTTAACTTCCCAGATATTGACTGGAACTTGTGGTTGGGCACTCACACACTAGTCAGACTTTTGTGGATTTATTGGATGATTGTTTTCTGCAGCAGCATGTTCGAGAGGCAACCAGAGAAAGTAATACTCTTGATCTGGTTTTTTTTTTTTTTTTTTTTTTTATGTGTACTCCAAACACGAGAGGTATTAGAACCTAGAGTACTTAGTACCGTGCTTGGGTTATGCATGGGTTGAAGGAGAAGTATGGGAGGGTGGGGGGTGCCGGAAACTTTGCTCTAGAGACTAAACATGGGTTTCACCACTTCAAGCCTCCAATAAGCAAAGTGGTGGTATTTCACCGGTTGATGAAAGTCATCTACCACCTGAAAGTTTATCAGCAATGATCATTCATGTATTAGGAATTTGCAGATAAAAGAACCACTAGGTGGCAGTGATCACAGTGTACTGACGTGGGATTTACTTAAAGATTTAATTACCATCAGGGGTAAAGGAAAGGGTTTTTGCTTCCGTAAAGGCGAGTACAGTAGTCTCCGACAGTTTTTAAATTCTGTACAGTGGGATCAACTGACGATGTTACCAACAGTAAATTCTAAGTGGGAAGCATTCAAGGAATTAATTGTGGAAGCTACTAAAAGTTTCATACCTATTAAGAAATATTGTTCAAGGTTTAGGCCTAAATGGTTGTCAAATGAACTAATGAGACTCGTAACAGAGAAGAAAAATGCATGGGATGCATATAAATTATCAAGCAACTCAGAAGCCTATGGCAGATATAAGTTAATCTGTAATCAGGTCACAAAGGAGGTTCAGCAGACGAAGGCAGATTACGAGAAATCCTTGGCAAAAGATGCTAAGAAAAACAGCAAGGATTTCTTTACTTATATAAACTCTAAAAGGAAGGGGATGAATCTGATTGGTCCACTTGACATCGATGGTTCGACTGTTGATGATCCTGCTCAGATAGCAAACAAACTGAATGAGTATTTTGCATCTACATTCACACGTGAGGAATTATTAAGGTTTGAAAATGGCAGAAGGTTATAAAATTGTAGCAAGATACTTAATGATTTTGTAATAACTGAGAGCAAAGTGGAAGAGAAATTGTTGAAGTTAAACGTAAGAAAAGCACCTGGGGTGGATGGGATTTATCCAGTTATATTAAAGGAGGCGGCAAAGTAACTAAGCAAACCCTTAGCCATAATTATGAGAGCATCCTTGGACTCAGGGGAGGTTCCCACGGACTGGAGTTGTGCAAATGTATCCCCAATTCACAAAGGGGGATCGAAGGGTGACACAAGTAATTACAGACCAGTTAGTTTAACTTCTGTTCCGGGTAAAATAATGGAGTCGCTGGTTAAAGATGCATTGCAGGATCATCTAGACAAGACTGCAGCAATAATTCAGACACAGCATGGGTTTGTTAAGGGAAAGTCTTGTCTGACAAATTTGATAGGATATTATGATGTGGTTACAAAGGAACTGGATGCGAAAAATAATTTTGATATATATTTGGATTTCAGGAAAGCTTTTGACACTGTTGCGCATGGAAGACTGTTGTACAAATTGGAGCAGAATGGTATTAAGGGTAAGTTGCTACAATGGATAAAAGGATGGTTAAGTGCTAGAAGACAGAGGGTGGTAATCAATGGGTGTTGCTCTTCTTGGACTAATGTTATTAGTGGAGTCCCACAGGGTTCGGTGTTAGGTCCACTGTTGTTTTGTATATTTATCAATAATATTGATGAAGGTATATCAGGCTTAATGTCTAAGTTTGCAGATGATACAAAGGTTGGCAGCGTTGTTAATGACAGTAATGGCAGTGTGCTACTGCCATTACTGTCATTAACAGCAGATCTAGAAAATTTGGGAGAAGTGGCAACTGAAGTTTAACTTTGACAAATGCAAAGAACTGCATATGGGTAGAAGTAACCCCAGAGAAACGTACCAACTGTGTGGTACTACACTTAAGGTGGTAGAAAATGAAAAAGTCCTGGGAGTTATTGTGCAGGCAGATATGAAGTTTTCTGAGCAATGCAGACAGGCTGCCAGGGCAGGTCATGGGGTTTTGTCAATGATATATAGGAATTTTGCTAGCAGGGAAAAGGAAGTGATTATCCCTCTGTATAAGGCAATGGTCAGGCCACGCCTTGAGTACTGCGTACAGGTCTGGAGGCCTCATTTTAGGAAGGATGTAGATTTACTTGAGCGTGTACAGAGAATGGCAACAAGATTGGTGAGGGGAATGAAGGGATCCTCTTACCAAGAGAGGCTTAAGTTCTGCAAATTGCAGTGGCTGGAGACTAGGCACCTGCGGGTGACCTGATTGAGGTATATAAGGCCTTGAATGGGTTGAACACGCTGAATTCTGATGGGATCCTTCCACTTGTTCAGATTACGAACCTAAGGGGCATAAATTCAAATTAAGAAAAGACAGATGTAGAATAGATGTGCGGAAATTTGCCTTTAGCCAGCGGGTGGTTAATTGCTGGAACAAACTTCCATCTGTCGTTGTGGAAGTTGATAGGTTGAATAAATTTAAGGAGGAACTGGACAGGCATTTGGAGGGAATGGTGTTTTTTTTTTGGCTGATGCTGCATAAGCTCATACATTTGCTTTCTTGCATCACATGCCACCACCACTACCACTACTACTACTACAAATGCAAAGTACTGCATGTGGGTAGAAGTAACCCCAGAGGAACGTACCAATGTGTGGTACTACACTTAGGTTGGAGAAAATGAAAAAGACCTGGGAGTAATTGTGCAGTCAGATATGAAGTTTTCTGAGCAATGCAGACAGGCTGCAAGAGTAGGTTATGATGTTTTGTCAATGATGTACAAGAATTTTACTAGCAAGGAAAAGGTGATTATCCCTTTGTATAAGGCAATGGTCAGGCCAAGCCCTGAGTACTGCATACAGGTCTGGAGGCCTCATTTTAGGAAGGATGTAGATTTGCTTGAGCGTGTACAGAGAAGGGCAACAAGATGGGTGAGGGGAATGAAGGGATCCTCTTACCAAGAGAGACTTAAGTTCTGCAAATTGCAGCAGCTGGAGACTAGGCACCTGTGAGGTGATCTGATTGAGGTGTATAAGGCCTTGAATGGGTTGAGCACGCTGAATTCTGATTGGATTCTTCCACTTGCTCAGATTACGAATGTAAGGGGGTATAAATTTAAATTGAGGAAAGACAGTTGTAGAATAGATGTGCGGAAATTTGCCTTTAACCAGCGGGTTGTTAATTGCTGGAAGAAACTTCCATCTGTCATTGTGGAAGTTGAGAGCTTAAATAAATTCAAGGAAGAACTGGACAGACATTTAGAGGAATCGTTGGGTGATTTTTTTTTTTTTTTTTTTTGGCTCATGCTAGCTTTCTTGCATCACATTCCTCTATTACTTTTAAATACTCTTTAGCTTGCTTATAGTTTTTGAATTTACTTTAGCTTACATAATTTTTTTGCATATGCTTCCACCCTGGTAATATGCAGTTATTCATAGGATAATTGTGTTTAAACTTGGGGAGGGAAATAAAGCACCTTATTTTTAAACAGAGGGTATTAGACGGTGTGCAGGTCCTTTTTTTTTTTTTTTCTTTTTCTTATATGTAAATTTATCCACTGCTGCAAACTCACTTTATCTTAAATTGGGCATTATGTTGACAGATACATTTTGTATATGCAATGGCACCACGTAGCCTAGAAACAGCTATGATCTTTACTCCTTAGAGGTAAAATCATAGTTCAAAGATGCCTAATCAGCACATCAGTTTAGTGCCAAAGTGATGTAAGAATCAGATATTACTATTAGTTACCCCTCCCCCATCATAATGATTAGTTGCATGATTGCTGCTGTGCACTTTATACCATGCATAGCAGTAAAGAAACTTGTAATGATTAAATCATTGGCATAGTGTGAACTTGAGGTATACATAATCCAGGAGAATGCCAACGTTTGCATCTGATACTTGACATTGTCATGACAATTATTATTATTTCGTATGGCAAAATGAGGATACATTTGTAACAGGCAATATCAAAAAATATAAATAAAATAAAATAAGCCTAAAAACAATATTTACAGAGAAAATTATAGATAACATTTTGATGAATTCAAATGTAATGTCCAGTTTATTCAGCCAGTTGATAGCATCGTCAATAACACTATGCAGATCTTGGATGAGTCCTTCAAATCTCCTCTTTGGGTACTTCGAGACGACATGCTAGATAGTCTGAGGCACATTGTCACAGTCACAGAATGGGTTTTCAGTTTTTCCCCACTTGTGCAGCCAGAACTTGCATCTTCCGTGACTTGTTTGGATTCTATTCAGGGATATCCATTCCTTTCTTGGTAAGTTGAAACCAGGTACAGCTCTGCATGGATCATTGACTAAACCCAGGTGGTCGGGGTTTGAAGTGGTCCATTCTTCACGCCAGGTCTGATCAGCATTAAAATGTGACTTAATAAGTTTCTCACCTAGCTTCCATGGGGGTTCCTGGATTTCAATATCTTCGGCTTCTGGGGTTTGCAGTCCTGATGTATGGGCAATTGAGGATTTCTGTGGCATTTTTGCCATTCTTTCCACAAAGCTGTTTCTCTTCTTATATGAGGGGGATGGATGTTAGATAACACTGGTAACCATTTTAAAGGTGTTGATTTAATGGTGCCTGATATTGTCCTCATTGTGTCATTCAGTTGGGTATCAACTTTTACAGTGTGTGCACTATTAAGCCATACGGGACAGCAGTATTTTGCAACTGGGTAGACTAAGGCAAGGGCTGATGTTCGTAGCACCGTTGCATTTGCTCCCCAGCCTGTTCCACTGAGTTTGTGCAAGATGTTATTCCTAGTTTTTATCTTTGCTGCAATATTACAAAGGTGTTGTTTATACGTCAGTGTTCAGTCCATTGTGATTCCCAGATATTTTGGGCAGGGGTTGTATTTCAGTCATTGGTCTTTATATTCCACTTGAGGCATATAATTAGCCCTTTGATTATCCAGATGAAAGCAGATAACTTTGGTTTTATTTAAGTTAGGTTTAAGTCGCCATGTATGAAAATATTTATTCAGGTTATGAAGATCCTTTGTGAGTACAATTTCGGCTGTTTCGAAGTCAGTAGACTGGGCAGTCAGAGCTATGTCATCTGCGTCCATGAATTTCCTAGAAGCAGTTGCTGGAAGATCTGCAGTAAAGATATTAAATAATAATGGAGCAAGAACTGATCTCTGTGACTGATTGTCATGACTGTGTAGCTGAGATTACTAGCATGCATAGAAGTGTTTCAAACGGTGCAGAGATGTGTTCATAAACCCATGCATATTTCTTAGTGTGAGACAGCTAATTGTCAGCACAGAATTTTTTGTAGTACAAATTCTTGAATTGGCTGTGGTTCGAGCTTGTGTGATTGCTAAATATGATTAACAATAATATTCTTGGGAAATAACTGGTTGTAAACTCCTCTGACCATGCAGGAGCATAACCAAAAAACTTGTACTGTATCTCATCATTTGCACAGATGGAACTTGATTATGAAAGTTTGTGTACTGAAAGTGCTGTGGTTGATAAAAGATTTAACTGCATGCACAATAATTCGCCTGCAAATTTTGGGATATACTATTTTCACATGTGCTATTTGAAATTTGAATCATCTCTATCTTTACAATGTTCAAAATGGCACTGCTAGCTAATAGTTAACCATAAAATTAAAGGAAACTTGCTGGCAAATGTTTGGTATTGGAGACTCACATACATGATATTGTATTCAATACTTTTCTTTTATAACAATATCAGTTATGTAAGTGAATCACTGTTTCTGACTTTTATACATGGGGCACAAAGGATAAGATATAGTACTCTTGTATCTTGCTGTTAAAATGAGCATTTTATGTGGGGGATAATAGTATTTCTCACATATGCAATTATGTAAGTCAGAAACTGTGATTTTAGCATAAGTAGAGGCATATAATGTAAGAAAGCAAGCTTCAATAGCATCAGCCAAAAAAAAAAAAAAACTTTCCCATTTCACCTATCCATTCACTCCAAATGCTTGTCTAGCTAAAGGCAAATTTCTGCACATCTGTTCTACAATTGTCTTTCCCAAATCTGAATTTGTCCACTCAGGTGAATAATCTGAGCAAGAGGAAGAATTCCATCAGCATTGCACTTGCTCAAACCATTCAAGGCCTTATACAACTTACTTAGATTATCTTGCAGTTGCCTAGTCTCCAGTTTGCTGCAATTTGCAGAACTTAAACCTTTCTTGGTAACAGCAACCCTTTGTCCCACTCACCAATCTCATTGCCCTTCTCTGTTCCCATTCCAGCAGCTCTGCATCCTTCCTAAAATGAAGCTTCTAGCCCTCTATGCAGTATGCAAGGTGTGGCCTGACCAATGCCTTATACAAAGGGACAGTCACTTCCTTATCCCTGCTAGCAAAATTCCTGTATATCATTGACAAGACACCATGAGCTACTCTTGCAGCCTGTCTGCACTGCTTGGAAAACTTCATATCTGACTGCACAATTACCCCGAGGTCCTTTTCATGCTCCATTACCCTGAGTATAGTACTACCCAGTTGGTAAGTTACTCTGGTGTTACTGCTACTCATATGGAGTATTTATATTTGTCAATTTTAAACCTCAGTTGCCACCTCTCAGCCCATCTACTCAACTTTTCCAGATCCTGTTGCAGTAGTGTACTCTCATTACTGTCATTAACAACCCTGCCAACCTTCGTATCGTCTGCAAATGGAGACATTAATCCTGATATACCTTCATCAATATCATTGATAAATACAGAAAACAATATGACCAATACAGTTATGTAATTAATTATTATTATTAATAACCATTTGGTGCAAGGAAGCCGAGGCTTATGCTGCACCAGGAAAAAATTCCCGAGTTACCCTGAGAGAGAGAGAGAGAGAGAGAGAGAGAGAGAGAGAGAGAGAGAGAGAGAGAGAGAGAGAGAGAGAGAGAGAGAGAGAGAGAGAGAGAGAGAGAGTGTGTGTGTGTGTGTGTCAGTCAAAAGTAGAAGGGAATCACCAAGAAAGAGAAGAATGATGATATTCAGCTCAGGACCCTGGGTGTGCCAAGCCCATACTCACCAGATGTGACCCCCCCCCCCCCCCCGAGGTTGAAGTACTATATTTAATATCAAACAAGTTCAAACATAACTCTCACATGCACTTTTGCCAATCGCTGCTTAACTTCTTTTACCCTTTCACGGCAGATGTATTTTTAACTAAATTTCATATCACCCTGTTTACTTCCACCCAGTGATTCTTTTATCTGCAGATTCTTAATGCATTAATAATCACTACTGATAATCAGATCAAGAGTGTTACTCTCTCTCCTGTTGCCTCTCTAACATGCTGCTATAGAAAAGTCTTCCAATACCTCATGAACAAGGGAGTATTCAAATGCTAGTCAGATTTTTCAGCTCCAAAAAACAAATTTTTTGAAGAATTTTGCTGTTTTATTGACCTAACTGCCATATTAAATCATACTCTATAAATAGCTTTATAGTCCTAGTCATGCTCATTATTTTCTTTTTTTAATTTAAGTAGAGATTTTGTAGATTATTGCTTAATATATGTAGAACCTTTGTATTGTTTGAATATTCCACGATTGTTTTAGTTGTAGAGTGAGTGGTAGGGGAATTCAAATTTTTTGAATTGTGGTAAATAGGTAACTCTAAAGTTTGAATCACTTAGGTTGGCTTTTGTTGGATTATTTTGTCATATATTATAATTAACTTAACTTTCAAGCATAATGTTATAGTCTGATACATATAACGCAAACTTAGTAGCGTGGTAATATTGCTGCATAACTGGTCTATCAATAAGAACATTCAAATTTTAAATTATATAATTACTAATGTATACTTCATAACATAACTAGTGTATAGTGTTATTATTGCATTAGATATATATTTTTAGTTATTTTGAATTTGAATGAAAATCATGCCTCAGGCCAGAGCATCAAAGCAAAGGACTCAATCTAGTGGGAGTGCTGTCTCTGCGGAGAACTGAGGGGGAGGGGCCAGCTGTCCTCCAAACCATGGCCTTTTGTGATGTATGGCTTGTTTGATGTTTGCAGAGCTATTAGGAATGGGACACAATATTGTCAAGGGAATGTCTTTGTGTGCGTGCTTGCTGTAAGGAATGTGAGGATATTAGGTGCAAACTCAGCATTCTTATGAGCTTTTACGACAGCTTGAATTGCAGGGTTGGATGCCCTTCAAGGAATTAAATTGAGGGTCCATCAAGCTCTCAGCTGCCCACATCAATGCCAGTGCTTGCATTTTATCATCAGGCAACACAGTGGCAACCTCAAGGCAGAATGTGCTGGTCCCACAGGACCAGCACATTCTACAACAATTGTTGTCAGCAACTCAGTTGTCAGGGGAAACTGGAAATATATTATGCTAAAAGGATAGATGGATTACAACTAGGGTATGTCTGCAAGGGGCAAAAGATAATGTTTACACATTGGCACTAATGACATTAAGAGAAGAAGATCTTCAGTCCTACGTAACAAGTACAGGGCAACATTAAAAAACAAGTAAGGACTTAATTTGAAAGTGTCTGCAATTCTGGCCAGACACGATAGGAGGGAGTATATGGTCAGTGACTGACAGTGTCTTGTCAGAGTCATTTCGGCCCTGGGGAGATTTTGCAAGGCTCATGGAGTAGAATTTTTTCTTAATGTGGTCTGTGCTTTTTAACAGGAGAGACAACTTCTACAAGGATGACATACACTTAAATAGAAAGGGTACAAGAATATTTGCTGATGCTATTGAGGCAGTGTTAGCTGCGTAGGAAAGCTGCTCGCTTGGGGGGGATACACAGATTAATAGATTTAACAATAGCTGTAGGCAGAGGTGAAAGTGATTCTTCAACAGCTTCTATTGGAATAAGCAGCAATGTTGAAAGCAATGTGCTGGGGATTTCAAAAACTGCTGGGAGCTGACATGAAACAAGTAAATACATGGGCTGTGTTAGGGTAACTAAGAGTAAGAACTGGAGCATGTACACTGAAAGGACAGAATTCATGGGGTTCCCGAGCAGTGTGATGCTTTCATCCCTCTCACTAGTTGATAAGCCCACCGCTTGGCAGGTATATAGGTTTACTGCATCCCTGCATTTACATAGACAGTAATTCAATTTCAGTATGGATAAACTTTGAGTTAACTGACTTTGAAAGAGGGATGATAGTGGGTGCCTGATGCATGTGTCACTATCATGGAGGTGGTACAGAAATTGCACTATTCGAACTGTATCAAGAATGTATGCTGTTTTTGGAATAGCATCTCATTATGGACAGTGCTGTGAGCAGAGAAAGGTGATGGATGAATGTGGCCATCCCGTTTACAGTAATTTCGAGCAGATGGAAGAGTGCATATCTGGCAGAAATCGCATAAAGCTATGCACCCATCATGGCAACAAGGAACTGTTCAGGCAGGTGGACAGTCAGTAATTTTGCTGCGTGTTCAACTGGCACAAGTTGGGACCTCCGGTACATCTAGACACATCTCTGAACAGTTCCGGTTACATGTCCATCCTTGCAGACCATCTGCATCCCTTCATGGTCTTCGTGCACCCACAGGGCAATGGACTCTTCCAGCAGGACAATGCACCTGCCTACAGAGCTATGGTGACTAGAACATGATTAGAAGAGCATTCCGCAGATTTTATCAAAATGTATTGGCCTCCTCATTTGGCCGACATGAACCCTATGGACAGAGCCGGATTAAGGATGAAATAGGCTCCCAGCCATATTTAAATTTGACACCCCTTTAATATATACAGCTAGGTCACGATTAATGCAAGTTCGAATAATGTGATATTCGATTTAGTGCAAATTGTATAATAGGTCACATTTAATGCGAATCAAAAGTAAGTTAATGCGAGGCTAGTGCATGCACAGTTGAGGTTACCATTAGGGTTTTAGTCGCTGCTATTTCAGTCTACACTTGTTTATCTTTGCGTGTGCATGTGCTGCTGCCTGTCGTAATATACATTAGTTTTCCTGATTTGTTTTAATCATTTTAAGAAGTCCCCTTAACAAAATGGACAAAAGGAAGATTCTTTCAGATAAAAATACTAAGAGCACAAAAAAGAAGAGGCTCGTGATTAGATTAGATCAGAAATTTGATGTGTTTGAACAACATGAATGTGGTCATAGCAACTTTAAAATAGGACGAGATGTCTGAATGCCTGAATCTTGGTATGGAATATTATAAAACATGCAGGGAAAATAAAAGAAAAAGGTAAAGTTGCATCAGCTTTTTGTGGTTTGCAAACAAGGAATCTACAAGGAATAGAAGCAAACATTATGCACATTATCTACAAGGAATAGAAGTGTTGCAATGATAGAAGTGGAGGTCGTTTAACTGTATGGATTGGGGATTACAATCAAAAATGCATTCCCTTTAGCATGGCAGCCATTCAGACAAAAGCTTTAAATTTTGTTTAAGAGAGTGAAATAAAATAACGAAGTAGAAGAAATGTTTAATGCAAGTATTTGTTGGTTTGATCGATTTAAAAATTGAGTTCAGGTGCATAATGTTAAAATTACTGGTGAGGCGGCCAGTGCAGATGAGGATGCAGCATCTAAATATCCTGATGTTTTAAAAAAAAATAATCGAAGATGGTGGATACATTGATCAACAAATATTTAACGTGGATGAAACCAGTTTATTTTGGAAAAGAATGCCTTCCAGAACTTAACATTTTCTAAGAAAGAAAAGAAAAAAAATATATTTTGCAAGGAAAGCAACATCGCATTTAAAGTAGTACTGATGTTAGATAATGCCCCAGGTCATCCAACTACACTTGGTTCATTATGTGAAAATGTAAAAATCATTTTTTGCCGTGAAACACATCTTTGTTGCAGCCCATGGATCAAGGGACCATTGCAACATTTAAGGCTTACTACATGAGAAAAACATTTGAACAGGCAATTGTTAAAATTGCAGGAGATGATGTAATTTTCTTAATAGAGTTCTGGAAAAATTATAGCATCAGATATGCAATAGCAAATATTCAGCATGCTTCGCAACAAATAACTGCAAACAACTTGTGTGGAAGTACATTTTGCGTCATTGTGCAAATAGTAGTGGTTTCGAAGAAAAAACTGTTATAGAAGAAATAACAAATATCAAAGAGAACTTGGATTTGTGGATTCGATGAACTAGAAAATTATGTTTGGGAACTGCTCAATTCACACTCAGAAGAATTGACTGATGATGATGAAGCTGACAATGATACCGAAAACGCAATAATGTGCAAGTGAAGGAGTTCACTTTCAAGGAATTCAAAAAGATATCTTTCGAGTTGTAGAAGTTGTGAAGCCAAAAATTATGAATGCTGACTCTAACCTCGATCGAAGCATGCAAATTCTCCGAGATGTGGATAAAAAACTCTGCATCTATCAGTATATGTATGAAGATTTAAAGAAAGAGAAAACAGTTCAGTCTATGCTGCTAGAATATTTCGAAAGACAATAAAGATGTTTTTGTCAGTGTAAGCTTACCTTTAGGAATGATATTTAGAATTTTTTTGTTTTTATTTTGCTTTCTTTAATTACAGTACTCTGTAACAGTAAATTTAAATTTTAAGTACATTCTTTTTATCCTTTACTGCAGTATTTTGTTAATAAACATATAAAAATTTATGTTTAAAATTTTTCATTGCCTATTTCTGTCGAGCTGTAATCAGTTATATTTTACACATGACGAAATTATGACAGCAAGCATGGATGGAAATACGAGAGGATCTCAAAAAGTTCATACCCTTACCTAGAAATAATAGCACTAGAAAGGTGAAACTTCACAGGAACTTTAATCCTTTTCTGTGTACTCTCCATGTATAGTAACACATTTCTCCCATCTTTGGATCAGTTGTTTCAGGCAAAAAGTCTGCACTTTTTGCCTGAAACCATGATTCCACTTCATTGATGACTTCCTGAGAGAAATTAAAGTGTTGTCCATGTAATGGTTTCTTCATTTCTCGAAACAAGAAGTCTGATGGTGCTAGGTCAGGACTATAGGGTGGGTGCTGCAGTAGTTCGAAGCCGCACTTGGCAACAAAATTGGTGGTAACGACGGCCGCGTTAGCTGGTGCATCGTCTGACAGTAGACAGACACCTTTGGTTAACATTCCATGCCTTTTCACCTTCAAAGCATCGCGTAACTTTTCAAAATATTTCTGTAGTATTCTCCAGTAAGTGTGGAACCACGAGATAGGTAATCTGTCAGAATAATCTCTTTTCTGTCCCAAAACATGGACAACATCACTTTCTCTGCAGATGGAGTGGTCTTTGCCTTTTTTGGGAGGTGGGGAGGAGGTGTGCTTCCTCTGCTTTGGCATGTTTTTATTCTCCGGATCATACCGATACACCCAGCATTTGTCACCAATCGATCAAAAAAAAGTTCTCAACATCTGCATTACAGAAATCCAACAGTTAGCGAGAACATTGCATTCGATATTGCTTCTGCAAAGGCATCAGCAATCTTGGAACCCATCATGTGGAGACCTTAGATGTGTGCAGATGGTCATGTAAAATGCTGTTGGCAGACCCATAATTAATTACCACTGCATTTGCAATTAAATAAATTGTCACACGTCTGTCACTCAGCACCAGCTGCTCAACCATTGCAACCGTCTCACTGTCTGTGAATGTTGATGGCCTTCCTTCTCTTCGCTTGTCAAAGACACTTGTACGACTGCACTGGAAATCCCATTTCCACTTTGTTACAGTGTCATAGGATGGACAATTCTGCCCATACACAGCTTTCATTTCTTCGTCAATTTCCTGAGCTTTCTTGCCTTGCAAATGCAGGAACTTAATCACTGCTGAATACTTTACTTTGTCAACCATAGCCTCCTTCCTCAGATTCTGGGCTCCACCTCTAGTGTACGATCACCTACGGGAATAAGATTTGACTTGTTAATTATTGAATATGTAGACAATTATATTAAAAACAGCATTTTCCGAATGATGTTTTATCTAGGTCAGGGTATGAACGTTTTGATAGCCCCTTGTACCTATGGAATGCTTTCGTGAACTAGTGGATTCAGTGCCTCACCATGTGACTGCCCTTATCTGAGCTAAAGGTGGGCCTACCTGTTACTTTGTAGGTATCCCATGATTTCTGTCCACTCAGTGTATACTTGTATGTACACCAATGTAAGGGGTATAGTAAATATTTTTGATGAATTTGAAGTGCAAGTCAAGACATCAAATGTAGACATTGTTGGAATTTCAGAGATGGGGGTGTCACTCACATATAAGGGATGCCGAATTTGAATATGGGGAGTAAAATTTATACAGAAACTACATTGTATAGAGAAAGGATAGACAGGATGAGTGGGAGGTGAAGGGTTATCCTGTTAGTTAAGAAGCACATAAAATCTAAGGTAGTGCATCCAGTTGATATGGGTAGACAGTGCAATGTTTAGTCTGTTTGATGTGACATAAGCACTGGGAAAACAAAAATCAGAATTAGTTTGTTATAGGCCTAATGACTCTGATGAGTACAGAGAAATAGTGGGGATTTTATAACTTTCTAGTTAATATCTGGAAAGTTAAAATCCTCCATTATAAGACATTTTGATTTATGGGCCCATTATTTCTCCTTACAGTTGTTTGTTGTACTCATCAGAATCATTAGGCTTATAACACACTCACACTCTCAATTTTGCTTTTCCAGTGCTTATGTCACCACAAACTGACTCAATGTTGCACTGGCCACCCACCCATGTGAACTTGATGCACTGCCTTAGATTTTGTTTGTTTCCTAACTAACAGCATAACCTCTCCTCCCTTCCTATCCTTTCTGTCCTTTCTGTACACATTGTACTCCCCAAATACAAATTCTACATTCCTTATATCTGAGTGATACCATCTCTGAAACCCCCACAATTGTCTGCATTTGAGGACTTTGACCAGCACTTCAAATTCATCCAATTTATTAACTATGGCCCTAGCATTGATATACATGCACTCATTCTTAATCTTAGTTACCCTAATATAACTCATGTATTTACCTGTTCCATGACGATTCATAGCAGGCCTTGAAATTCTCGACACCTTGCTTTTCAGGGTGCTGCCCATTCCAATAGAAACAGTTCTAGTATCATTTTCATGATTTCATATTATTATGAAATGAATAATGATACTAGCACAGATTAACAATAGTCTGCGGCTATTGTTAATATGTTAGTTTGTGTATTCCCCCCAACTAGCAGTTTTCTGACCCACCTAATGCTGCCTCAGTAGCAACAGCAAATATTCTTGTTCCCTTTCTAATTAAGGATATTTTCCATTCTGGAAGAAGCAGTCTTTCCTGTTAATGTGCACAGACAAAGCTGAGAAAAATTCTACCCCATGAGCCTTGCACAATCTCTCCAGGGCTGAATTAATTGAAAAGGCCCTCATCATATACTCCCTCCTATTGCGCCTGGGCAGAATTGCAAATACTTCCAAATTTAATCTTAACTCGCATCTTTTTCCCAGCTTTGCCCTGTGCTTTTTAATTAAATCCTCAGATCTACTTTTAATATCATTTTGCCGTCGTGTATAAAAATATCACCTTTTGTGCCATTACAAGATGATATCTGCTCCACAACTTTTGCCCCTGGCAGACATATTTGTTATATTCCCCCTATCCTTTTTGCATAACATATTTCCTGTTTCCCTGACAAGAGTAACCAACTCTTAACTCGCATCTTTTTCCCAGCTTTGCCCTGTGCTTTTTAATTAAATCCTCAGATCTACTTTTAATATCATTTGTGCCATCGTGTATAAAAATATCACCTTTTGTGCCATTACAAGATGATATCTGCTCCACAACTTTTGCCCCTGGCAGACATATTTGTCATATTCCTCCTATCCTTTTTGCATAACATATTTCCCGTTTCCCTGACAAGAGTAACCAACAATAGCTGTCTTCTATGGGATCAGTGCTTTCTACCATGGGTTTGCTGCTGTGTTGCCTGATGCTCAAGTGAGTTGGGCAGCTGAGAGCCTGTTGGGGCTCCCATTTTAATACCTTCAAGGGCAACTCTTCAAGCTCTCATAAAGGGTCCCATCAAAATGTTGAGTTGTTGTCGAGTAAGTGATTGAGTTATTAAGTAAGCTTTCACCATTTTTGGTACAGAAATGCCTCAGATGCAGCTGGCCCTCCAAGAATGGTTCAGGCGAGTGACTAAGATCTGATTTATTAGTGGAAATTAATGAGTATAACATGCTTGAGAGCCTCTTAAAAGTAATTACCTTTGGTTGAATTCTCATGAAGGTTACCCCACATGCAACCTTGATCTCCTCTAAAGAGGTAATGACAAAATTGGAACTGCTAAAAATATTGGAGGAGGAAATTGTCATCAAAAAGATGGAGAGGCTGTGCCTACTCGGACAGTCATGTTCACATTTAAAATGCCAGTCTCCCCATATTTATAAAAGCTGGTTACATAAGATGCCATTTTTGACCATAAATTCCCAGTCCATTTGACTTGGCACATTATGGCCTAAGTTGCCAGTGCACCATTAAATGCCAGTCAACCAACCTAGTCCGGTCTGGTACTTTAAATGCCAAAAATTTGGCCACTCAGAGTCTTCAGCAGTTTGGCCATTTGTGCTTCTTGCAGATCAAAGAAAACATGTATATAAGCTATAACATTGAAATGCAAAGCTGCCCTAACCATCATGGTATTCATTCTGCCTTCTCTAAGGATTGCATCCAATGGAAATGAGAAAAGAATATTCAGAAATATAATATAGAGCACAGTGTTGTACCAAGTGGGAAAGAAACACATTGCAATACCTACTAAGTCATGTACATATGCATCAGTTACTCAACTGCTGCACTCAGTAGCAACTCTGACTGACCGTTTAGTCCTTTCAAATATTTTGATATCCAGTTAGGGAAAATCACCCTTCTCCTCATCAAAGGAACAATCTACCTCCATGTATGTTATTGTAAGGAAACAATTTTAAATTTTTTGGCTAGTGGATAATTATTATTGAGAAGTGTTGTGAATATATCTCTAGATAAGAATACTAATCAGCAACCAACAGAACAAACCAAGAGCTCTGAAAGAGGCAATACACATTTATTTCTGATACTATGGACATTGATGAAAAAGAAAATGAAGATGATTCAGTTCTTTCATCCGGAGGATGACATTGATAAGGCAAGCAACTCTTCCCAAAAAAAGAAAAAGCAAAAATATACAGGTGCAAACAAAGTATTTCATGTAAGTAAGCAGACTGACCAGTTAAAAGCAAATGATGCACACAGTGATTCAGTGGGATTCTCATGGACTTTGTGCAAATTTAGATGACTTATGTGATCTCTTAGGTGAATGTTGCAGTATATATACAAGAAACAAACCTGCTACAAGTAACAGGTTTGTATAACAGGTCAAATGCGATATCTATGACAATAAAACAATCACCATTTATAGGAAAGATAGAAATTCCTCTAATATAGCATAAGGAGTAGCACTCTTAAAGAACTCTGTAATTTCCTCTAGACCTACTCCCCTGCAAACATCTTTAGAGGCAGTTGCAGTCTGTATTACCATTGTTATTACAGTAACGTTAGTTTCGTTATATCTGTCATCAAATCATGCATACACCCTTGCTGATTTAGATGACATAGTAAGCAGATACCTATTCCCTTTTTGTATTATGGGTGACTAGAATGGGCATTATCCTCTGTGGGGTTTCTCAGTACCTTGACAGATTGGAAAATTTTTAGATAAGCATAACCTAATGTTAAACACCACTTATCACCCATACTTGCATTTACTATCTGGATCAAACTCTGCTATTGATCTTTCAGTATGCTCTCCAACAATATTTCCTCTCATAGATTGGGCAGTTACTGAAAATCCTCATGGTAGTGACCACTATACGATCATCTGTAATTTCTATACAAGTTTTCCTCTCCAAAGTAACACAACCACCTGTAAATTTGACAAGGCTAACAGGACTAAATACTGAGAAATAACTCATTTAGATACCTCCATCACTGCAATCTACGTGATTAATCCTGCAGTAAGCTATATTATGCAACAAATGATGACAGCAGCTGAATCAACATCCAAAATCCAAAATTTTAATGTGAAGATTCCACATTAAAATCCACATATTTTAATGTGGAATCTTTATTCCACATTAAAATATGTGGAATGAAGTCTGCAGCATTGCTAAAAAAGAAAGGAATAAATACTGGAATCTGTTTTGTAAATATCTAACCACATCTAACCTCCTATCTACAGTTTTAAGAGAGCCAGGTCCAAAGTTTGTCATATAAGACAAGTGAGTAAAAAAGAAGCATTGGTGCATTATGCTTCACCATAAACAAATTCACAGATACTTTTACAATTTTGAAAAAAATCAAATGAATTATTAGTAGATATTTTCTGAGAACTTCTATGATTCTATTTCTGAACTTGTAGAAATTGCCAGTGCATCAGGCTCCTTGCTTTGCCACCCCTGAACCAGCCTTTCATTTGTTAAAAGTCCAGACAGAAAAGTGAAACTGAATTTCAGTACTGCTCTCTAACATTCATACAATCTACCACTTACCATGATTGAATCGCACAATGCACTTACCCTAGTGAACAACAGTGCTCCAGGCCCTGATTCAATTTTACTTCATGATTTATCATTTAAGTGAGGAATTGCTAACTGTTCTCTTACATCTGTATTAACAGAATTTTCTTAGAGGAATATCACCCTGCTAGCATTCCTGAAACCATGTAAAGACCAGACTGATCCAACAAATTTCTGCCCTATTTCTTTAACCGGTTGTTTGAGAAAAACTGGAAAAAAATAGTTGATACCAGGTTGACATGGTTCCTAGAGACTCGAAATGTTCCAAGTCAAAGTCAGTATGGTTTTCGGAGAAGTAGATTCATGATTAATCTCATTATCAGTGCTGAAGAAAATATCTGGAACACTTTGCTCACAAATGACCATTTAGTCATGACATGTGTCTTGACTACCTTGCCATGGTCATCCTCAAGATGTGTGACTAATCAACAGACAGTTACAAGGAGGCATCATTAACAGAATAGTCTCTTGTGCTAGAAACAATGGGTATCGACTTTTTAAACCAAAAACAACTGTGGTACACTTCTGTCTTAAACGTGCTTTACACCTTGATCCAGACCTTCAGTTAAATTCTCATTGTATAGTACTTTCAAGCCTAGATTTCTTGGTTTAATGCTTTCTAAAAAAAACTAAACTTCCTAGAATGTATTAAAGTATATTTGTACCAGTTGTCCTAGGAAACCGACTCTTCTCAAAGTAATTTCATCTATATTTTGAAGATTGTATATGTTACTGCATTTATACCACTCACTAATGAGCTTGGTTAGACTACAGATCTCTTGCATATGCCCCAGGTACTGAAAGTGTACTGAAATGGCTTTATCCTGTACATTGTAGTACACTATGAGTTGTACTGGGGGACTTTCACGCATCACCAATTTTAATTCTGTATGGAAGCCTATGAACTGCTGCTCCATCTTCAGTGACAAGTTCTGCATACTAAATTATGCAGCCTTCTACATCACCCCATGTGGATATAATTTTTTTTTTTTTTTTTATGAAAACCCCAAACACGAAAGGTATCAAAACCTATAGTACTTAGTACCGTGCATGGGTTGAAGGAGAAGTATGGGGGGAGGAGGATGCCGGAAACTTTGCTCTAGAGACTAAACATGGGTTTCACCACTGCTAAAATGAGAAGACCTCTATTAAACCAAACCATGGCTCAACAAACCATTTAGCATTAGTCATCAAGCTCTAAACACATGCTGGGGCCTGAATGTGAGAAACATACTACAAGATAATACCCTTTAAACCCAGCCTTGGCAAATGCCTGTTATATAGTGATAGACGTTTTCAGTAATGTGGAAAGAATAACCTTCCAGATATCAACATTAGGCAATTACATGTAGCCCACTCCACTCAGTTTAGAAGCTTCATTCAGCTATATACAATTGGTTCCAACAGTGGCAGTAAAGTTGGTACATCCATAGTCCTGCCAAAATACCATCATTTCCAAACAGCTCCCTTAGAATGCAGTAGTAGTAGTGGTGGCAAATGATGCAAGAAGACAAGCTTATATAGCATCAGCCAAAAAAAAAAAAAAAAAAAAAAAAACAAACAAACCACACGCTTCTCCCATCCATACCCTCCAACAAGAATTTATCTGGTTCTTCCTTGAATTTATTCAACCTATCCACTGCCACAATAGATGGAAGCCTGTTCCAAAATCAACCACCTGCTGAATGAAGGAAAACTTCTGCGCATGTATTCTGCAACCATCCTTCTCAGCTTCAATTTATGCCCCCTTGTGTGTGTGTGTGTGTGTGTGTGTGTGTGTGTGTGTGTGTGTGTGTGTGTGTGTGTGTGTGTGTGTGTGTGTGTGTGTGTGTGTGTGTGTGTGGTCTCAGCAAGAGGAAGAATGCCATCCACATTCAGCTTACTCAATCCATTCAAGGCTTTAAACACCTCAATCGATCACCCCGCATGTGCCTATTTTCCAGAAACTGCAATTTGTAGAACTGAAGGTTTTCTAGGTAAAAACATCCTTTTGTTCCTTTCACCAATTGCCCTTCTCTTCACGCATTCTAGCAGATCTACACCCTCCTAAAGCGAGGCCTCCAGACCTGTAACCAATACTCAAGGTGCAGCCTTGGGTATTGTATATATGGCCTTGAACAAAGGGATAATCACCTGCCTTATCCCTACTAGCAAAGTTTCTGTATATCATTGACAAAACTGCATGAGCTGTCATTGCAGCATGTCTGCACTGCTCAGAGAATTTCATGTCTGACTGCACAATTAACCACAGATCTTTTTCATTTTCCACTACCCTGTTTGAAGTGCAACACAGTTGGTACATTAATCTTGGATTATTGCTACTTGCCTGCAGTACCTTGCATTTTCCAAACTTCAACTGCCATTTCTCAGCCCAATTTTCCTAGCTCTTGTTGCAGTAGCTCTGCAACAAGATACAACTTTGATACAAAATCTGATATACCGTATTTCCCCATGTATAAGACGCTCCAATGTATAAGACACACCTTAATTTTGGGGCCCGAAATTTGAAAAAAAAATGTATTACATAAAGTTATTGAACTCAAGTTTTATTCATCATAAAATTCATACAACTCCTCATCACTGTCAAAACTCCCATCCATTAGCTTGTCCTCATCTGTGTCTGATGATGAATCACTGTCTTCATATATTGTTGCCTCATCCTCAGTTACATCTATGGCATTTGAAATGCCACACTTCTTAATTGACTTGACAACACTCTCAATCTTGATATTATCCCAGGATCTTTTCACCCAGGTACAAACTTCTCCTATAGTTGGTTTCTTCACTCTTCCTGCTGGTGTTAAATTGTCCACAGGAGACTTCATCCATTGGTTCCATTCGTCCCTCATGGCAGCTTTGAAGGGTTTGTTAATGCTGACATCAAGTGGTTGGAGCTGGGATGTCAAGCCTCCAGGTATGATGGCAAGTTTTGTTTTTTGCTCTGCATGCAGCAATCTTCTTTGTGTTTTTTGTTGTGTGCCCTGAACTGATCAAGCACCAATAGGGCAGGTTTGCGTAAGAGCCCACCTGGTCTTCTGCTCCAAACTTTCTTAAACCAGATCTTCATCCCATCCTGATCCATCCAACCCTTGTCATGAATGTGGACAATCACTCCTCGAGGAATGTCTTCTTTTGGCATTGTTTTGCGTTTGAAAATCAGCATAGGAGGCGGCTTGGTTCCGTCGGCACAACAAACTAGAACAACTGTATAATGGCTCTTTTCATGTCCACTTGTCTTCACAGTTACAGTTTTCACCCCCTTATTAACATTTCTGTTACTTGGAACATCAAATTGAAGGGGGACTTCGTCCATATTTGCAATCTGTCCCAACTCACACTGATGTGTCTTCCGACATTGAATGATAAAAACGATGAAATTCAAGGACCTTCTGCTCATAGCTTTCAGGCATCTTTTGGGCAAGTCTGGTGTGTGTACACATGCTTAGTCCATTCTGTTTCATGAACTTGAAGCACCAGTTGTGTCCTCCTTTGATATCAGTAACTTCTTTTTCATCAGCAAATCTTCTTGCCTCATGCTGAACCATCTTTGTGGACACAGGAATTCCAATTGTCCTTTGTTCTTCAATCCATATCTTCAATTTCCTCTCTAAATCAGGCCATTTTGCTAACTTGCCTCTCATGGCCTTCTGCCATGGTGTTTTCAGTAGGGTTTCTTCTTCCCGTAGCCAGTCTCGGATTGTTTTCTCAGTTGGAGGAGGACCAAACTTACGTTCAGCAGCAAGATTTCCATTCACTTTTGCAAACTGGATCACTTTTAACTTGAATTCAGCACTGTAGGAAAATCTTTTCGGAGCCATTTCTGGGCAGAATGTGGCAAAATGTAACCTAATATACCAGTAACAGTGCGAAACAATGAGCGCAAAGACAACAAGTGCGAAAAAGCGGGAAATGCAAGTAAAAAAATCTACAACCACTGTATAAGACGCACCCCAAATTTTTCGACCCCAAATTTTTCGAAAAAGGGTGCGTCTTATACATGGGGAAATACAGTACCTTCATCAATATCATTAATAAATATTGATGTTGAGAACAGCAGTGGGTCCAGTACTTAACCATGGAGGACTCCACTGACAACATTAGTCCATGAAGACTGTGTCCATTGATAACAACTCTGCCTTCCACTTAACCGTCCCTTTATCCATAGCAGTAACTTGCCCTTAATGCCACATTTCTCATGTTTATACAGAAGTATTTTATGTATAACAGTATCGAAAGCTTTCCTAAAATACAAGTATATGATATAAAAATAATTTTTTGCATCCAGTTCTTTGATCACTGCATCATAGTAACATATCAGATTGGTTTGACAAAACTGCCCCTTAACAAATCTGTGCTGTGACTGCAGTATAATGGCATTTCTGTTCAGATTGTCCAGGTTCCTTAATTAGTGACACCATTGTTTTCCCTGGAACAGATGTTAAGCGAACAGGTCTGTAATTACCCTTTTGAGATCCCCCTTTATGAATTGGGGATTCATTTTCACATCTCCAGTCCATAAGACCTCCCTCGAATCTAAGGATGATCTCATAATTATGGGTAAAGGCTTACTTACCTCCTTTGCTGCCAATCTCTTAATATGATTGGATAGATCCCATCCACCCCTGGTGCCAACTCCACATGGGGGACAAAATTTTTAAATCAACTAGATGATTATTTGTATCAACTTGTCAGGGAAAATACTAGGGAAAAGAATATTCTAGACCTGAATTAGATGACATAATAAGGCTGACAGTACAGAAACCAGTAGCAGGAAGTGATAATGAAGTTCTACGGTGGATGATGAAGAGAGAGGTAGCACCTCAGATCACAACTTGGTGATCTTCTCCAATGGAGCCTTTATCTCATGGCTATTCCCAGCCTCGTGTTGTTTGGCATTACAAGAATGCAAAATGGAATGACCTGCAAGATTTCTTTTCCTTGGTCAGATTACTGTTTCAAAACTCCTAATGTCAATGTTTTCTCAGATCGTGTCAGTGAAATTATTCTTGTAGGTATGGAATCCTTTATTCCACACTCCACCTCAAAATCCCGCCCTTTATCTGAACCTTGGTTTTCCAATAAATGTGAGAAGGCTGTTCAAGAAAAGAATGTTGCATATCGTAATTGGCTTGTTTCCAATTCTTCGGTTTCATTTTCTGCCTACACCAGAGCTTGCAACAAATGTAAAGCAGTTATTAATCAATCCAAACTAGATTTTGAACAGGCTAAGAGTAGAAAACTTGCTTCTTGCCCTAATGGTAGCCGAGCATTCTGGTCTCTTGCCAAAGTTATTGGCCGCAACTTTTGCCCACCTCTGTCAAAACCAGATGGTTCTATTGTCACTTCAGCCAAGGATAAAGCTGACCTATTAGCATCCCATTTTTCTTCCAACTCATGTATTAGTGATCTTGGTAAAATATCTCTCACCATTCCCAGCATGCTCCATTCAATGCCTCCTGTGGTCTTCCATCATAAGGATGTCAGAAGGATTTTGAAAAATCTTGATGCTAAGAAAGCACCAGATCCTGATGGTATTTCTCCACTTGTTCTCAAAACCTGCACTTCTGAACTCACTCCTGTTCTTTGCCACCTTTTTTCACTTTCTTATTCCAAAGGTGGTTTTCCTTCTGCTTGAAAATTTGCTCATATTCAGCCAGTTCCTAAAAAGGATGACAAATCCATCCCTTCCAATTATCGTCCCATTGCAATTACTTCTACTCTTTCTAAAGTAATGGAGAAATCAATTAACCGCCAACTCACTATCTAGAAACCTTCCGTCTGATCAATGATCGCCAGTATGGATTCTGTCAGTGTCAATCCACAGGTGATATTCTGGCTTAAGTTACCCATTTATGGACGAATTCAACGGAAAAGTTTGGTGAAACACAAGAAGTTGCACTTCACATCTCAAAGGCTTTCGATCGTGTTTGGCATACAGGTCTTCTAAGAAAACTTCCATCTAATGGTTTGCCAACTGTTTTTTGTAATTGGTTATCCAGTTTTCTCTCTGACTGCTCACTAAGGGTGATCGTAGATGGCTCTCTATTTTCTAACTTCTCCACTAATGCTGGTGTCCCCTAAGGTTCTGTTCTTTTCCTCTTGTATATTAATGACCTTCTTCCATTGGTTGGAAATCCTATCCATAGTTTTGCTGATGATAGCACATTTCATTCCACTTTCCAGTTTGAGAAACCTTTCAACTTCTCAAATATCTGCTACCAACTCCTTAAATGCCAATCTCCAGGTAATTTTCCAGTGGGGCAAAGACAACTTAGTTGATTTCAATCCTTCTAAAACTCAGTCCTGTCTTATTTCTCGCCAAAAGGATTCTTCTACTCCTATGCTTATCTTTGGTGACACTCCGATTTCTAGGCAAAATGATATATCTCTTTTGGGGATTACCCTAACTTCTAATCTCTCTTGGCACAAGCACATTACAAATAATGCTTCCTCTGCATCAAAAAAACTTGGTTATCTCTTTTGCTCTCAGCGTTACTTTTCTTCCAAACTTCTGTTCATTCTATACAAATTGTAAATCCGCCCTACCATGGAATATTGTTCCCACATCTGAGGTAGTGCCCCCAAAACCTATCTCAGGCTTCTGGATTTCATTCAGAAGAGGGCAGTTAGGTTAATTAATGACTTGTCACTAACAGACTCTCTTCATTCTCTGTCTCATCGATTCTGTTTCTGCTGCATGCTTTTTCTACAGATACTTTCATGGGCACTGTTCTTCTGAATTGGGTTCTATAATTCCCGCTCTCTCTTTCAAAATAGTCCAAACACGTGCTTCCACCAGCCAACATCCATTTACTGTCCAACTTCAAACTCACAGAACCAACTTTTCATCGTCCTCGTTTATTCATTCAACTGCTGTTTTCAGGAACAACCTTCCTTCATACATATTTCCTGAAAATTACAGTCTACAAAAGTTAGTCTTCAAATATCTTTTTTCATCTTCTCAAAGATGGCACCTCCGTAGCCAGGTGGGAAGGAGCAGCAGTGCGCAGCACATGCTTCTTGATTAGACCGGGGTTCGAGCCCGTCACCACCAAAAAAGGAGGATGCGGAAAGGTCAAGGAATGTCCACCGCATATCCCGGAGCAATATGGCCTTAGTTGCTAATGCTCCCAAAAAACAAACAAAAAAAAAAAAAAAATCTTCTCAACCTCTAACCCATGCACGGTACTAAGCACAATAGGTTCTAATACCTCTTATGCTTGGGGTTTTCATAAAAAAAAAAAAAAAGCAGTAGTTAAAGGCAAAGGAATGGGTTATAATTTCAGGAAAGGAAATTACAACAGCTTAAGGTGCTACATGGCCTCTGTTAACTAGGTAGATATCTCATAGAGAGTGAATAATACTGAATTATGGTATATCTTTAAAACACTAATCGCAGAAACCTTGAATGCATTTCTCTCTATACATTAAAAAAGTTTTCCTCCTAGTGATATTTATTTGAGCCAATAGGAGGAGAGGGTGAGGCAATTACATCACTTGCAAATGCAATTAATTATTGACAACTGCCTTCATTACGTTCACCAACCTTGTTCACGTGGTTCGCTATCTAACATTTGATATTCCATTGTAACTTTTTTTGTGTATTAAAGAATATTGTATATTTGTAAATACAGTAATTTAGTATTTTGTAAATATTTAAATATTTGTACAGTTTGTACAGATCAACTTCTATCTATCATAGGCTTCTGTGTCACGTGTTCATTTGTATGTATCCCATGCATTTTTCTTCTCTGCCATACGTCTCATTAGTTCATCTGACATCCACTTAGGCCTAAACCTTGAACAATATTTCTTAGTTGCTATGTAAAGCCTAGTATCTTCCAAGATAAGTTCTTTGAATGCTTCCCACTTTGAATTTGCTGTTGGTAACATCATCAGTTGGTCCCACTGTATAGAATTTAAATACTGTCTCAGTCCATCGTAGGCACCTTTACGAAAGCAATAACCCTTCCCTTTACCCCTGATGGTAGTTACCTCTTTGAGTAAATCCCACTTGAGCACACTGTGATCACTGCCACCTAGTGGTTCCTTTATCTGCAGATTCTTAATGCATGAAGAATCACTACTGATAATCAAATCAAGAGTATTACTCCCTCTAGTTGCCTCCCGAACATGCTGATGTAGAAAACAATCATCCAATAAATCCACAAAAGCCTTGCTAGTGTGTGAGTGACCAGCCCCCAAATTCCAGTCAATATCTGGGAAATTAAAATCCCCCATTATAAGACTCTCTGATTTACTGGCCTACTCTATTTCCCCGTACAGTTTCTTATTATACTCATCAGAGTCATTAGGCCTATAGCACACTCCTGCTCTCAATTTTGATCTCCCAATGCTTATGTCACACCAAACTGACTCGACACTGCACTGTCCAGCAATGTTGACTGGCTTCACTTCCTTGTATTTTATGTATTTCTTAACTAAAAGAATAACCCCTCCTCCCTTCCTACCCTGTGTATCCTTTCCGTAGACATTGTACTCCCCAAATTCCAGTTCTGCATTCCTTATATCTGTGTGACACCACGTCTCTGAAATCGCCACAATATCTACCTTTGATGTTTTGAGCAATACCTCAAATTCATCAAATTTATTTACTAAACTCCTAGCATTGGTGTACATGCAAGTATACATGCACCTGTTCTTTTTCTTAGCTACCCTAACACAACCTATGTGTTTATTTGTACCCCAATCATTCCCAGCAGTCTCTGAAATATCCTGCATCTTATTTTCCAGGCTGCAGCTCATTCCAATAGAAGCAGTGCAAGAATCACTTTCACCTCTGCCAGTGGCTACTGTTAATCTATTAGTCCTTGTATCCCCCAATCTAGCAGTTTTCTGACCCACCTAACACTGCCTCGATAGCATCAGCAAACATTCTTGCACCCTTTCTATTTAAGTGTATCCCATCCCTGTAGAAGCAGTCTCTCCTGTTAACAAGTACAGACCAGGCTGAAAAAAATTCTACCCCTTGAGCCTTGCACAATCCTTACAGGGCCGAATTGATCGACAGGGCTCTCATCATATACTCCCTCCTATCGTGTCTGGGCAGAATTGCAGACACTTTCAAATTCAACCCTAATTCACGGCTTTTTTTCAACAGTGACCTGTACTTGTTAAGTAATTCCGCCGGTCTCCTACTCTTAATATCATTAGTGCCAATGTGTACAACTATATCACCTTTTGGCCCTTAAAAGATGATATCCGCTCTACAACGTCATCAACCTTTGCCCCTGGCAGACATACCCTGGTCCTGTTCCACCTATCCTTTTTACAAAGCATGTTTCCCGTTTCCCTGACAGTAGAGTCACCAACAACTACTAGTTCCTTTGGGACCAGTGCATTCTGCCTTGGGGGCTGCCGCTGTGTTGCGTGATGACCAAGTGCAAGCTCTGGCATTGGTGTGGGCAGCTGAGAGCTTGATGGGCCCCTCACTCTTAATCCTTCGAGGGCATCAACCCTGTCCTTGTGTTCCTAAAACACCTTGTGCAGTGCAAAATCATGCAATATAAATAACAGGCCCTATGGGAAAAAATAGGGTTAGGTGCCGACCACCCAAGATTGAACACATTTGTAACCAAACCAAACAATTACGAAACAATAAATAATAGTAGTAAAATACTTACGTATTTTATTACTATTATTTATAGTTGTTATAAAATATTGCTAATGCTTTTGCTTCTATTGTAAGCAAACTTGTTCTTTGTTTATTACACTTTGAGTTGTTCCTGCTATAAAAGTTGTTTTTATTTTCTCTGAATTCTTTCGAATTCTCGGCATTGCCTCATTTAGGCCTGTAGCACATGCAGTATTATATGTTCTTTCATTTTGCTCAAAGTGTTTCACAATTTCATATTTTTTCTATAACAGAGGGGGGACTGGCCATAAGCCTTACCGGGGAAACCCTGGTGGGCTGGAAGCTAGAAGTGATTTTGTCCATAAACGCTAGTATGAGGCCGCTACACATTTTCCCAGGTAAGAATTATTGACCCAGTCTGCCTCTGTCTATCGATATTGCTTTCCTTTTTCTCTGTGAACCTGTAGTGTCTTCACTAGGATGCTTCCTTTTCACACCTTTTAAGTATTTTACTGAGTTTTAGGGAATAAAGCACAATTACAAAATGAGGAGGCATGCTTGATACATATAAACAAAGCTGCGTGCGTGTAGCAACTGAATAAACAACGCAATAGTGTGTGTCTGCCATAAAGGCAGAGACACGCTATTAACACCTCACAAGCTCACATTTTACTAAAGCACATTTCTAGGGGTTACTACCATAAAATAATAAAAACAATTTCCAGTTGCGTTTCTGCTAGTGGAATCTGGTAGCAAACTCAATCTAATTGCATTTGCAATAATACTGATATCTGCAATTGTGTGGGTTTTTACGTTATTATGGTGAAATGTGTATCCACATTTTAAAGCTTCATAACTTGTTACTCCGTTTTCACTTGCACGTATCGTGTTACTTGCAATCTGTGTGCCGTGTTCTTTTTTATTGATTGCTTATCTTTTTACTGTTTTATATTTTAATCCCCACCCAGAAATGTCAGAGAACAGAAATGTAAAAAATATAAATACATTTTCAGAATCTTCTCTTCATTGCTATCGTGTTGCGTTCAGTTGGGGTGATTCCGCATTCGACTGCCATTTATTGTAAACACAAAGGCGAATCGTGCATAAGCAAATTCGGTTCGTGTTATATGCGATGTCGTTCCCCTATTTATAAATCGTGTGTGATCGAATTCGTGTAGTGTAAACACGTGTTATACAAGGATTGACCGTATATTCTTCCGATTTTCATGTATCATTTAATTTTTTAATTGGTAAGGTAATAAAGAGTAAATTTTTGCTGAATATATCTTTACTTTTATAGCCTGTGGATAATATTCCTCCAATTTTCGCTAAGTAGAATCGCTGTTTAATAGAATTAAAATTAAATTCACAAATGTGATCACAATGACCTGTGCTTACTACACATCGTATAGTGAACGGTACTTTACTATGGTGAGTCAATCGTAACGTGATTTGAGTGTACAGTGAACCAGTTGTAAAGCGGGGGTCCATTGTATTTTTAACTATTTACGTGAAACTCCGGATAATTGGGGCAGCCGCTTAATCGGACCAAAATGCACTAGTCCCGATGTGTCCCAAATAACTGGAATCGACTGTATTAGATTAGATACGATGACTGTGTTTCGACAGGTGTGTTTTATGTAGAAAAGATTTGACTTACTCCGTCATATCTCTACATATGTAGAAAAGTGTGCGCGGAGGTTAGCGAGCAGGGGGCGAAGCCTCCTAGTATAGAATATTTAAAAAAATTTAAAAAATAATTTTTTTTAATTTTTAAAAAATACTCATTAAAAAAATACTCCAAGGAGAATTCCAAGTTGGAAGAATAATGAAGTTGCCAGATTACTTGAGCAGAAAGACAGCATGGAAAAGTTAGAGCAATAAAAAGTACTAAAGCCTATAACAGCTACAAATTGATCTCTAATAATGCCACAGAAAATTTTAGGCTGGCAAAGAGAGCGAGGAGTGGGGAAAGGGAATTCTTCTGCATATATAAATGCAGAGAAGAGAGGGGCAAATCAGATCAGACCCTTATGTAATGGATGTGGGATAGTATTAGATACCCCAACTGATGTTGCAGATGAACTCAACAGTTACTTCATTGAAGAGGCCTCTGGAGTCAGGAACTCTGATTCATCTATAATGCTACTGAAACACTCACTCAAATCGATTAAATGCCTTTATTAAACAAAAATACACATACTGACTGTGTATAAACTGTATAAATTGTAATGATTTTTTTTTTTTTTTTTATGTAAACCCCAAACATGAGAGGTATTGGAACCTATAGTACTTAGTACCATGCTTGGGTTGGAGGTTGAGAAGACGAAAGGAGATATTTGTTGACATTAGACTTGAACTTCTGTAGACTGCAATTTCCAGGAAATACGTATAAAGGAAGGTTGTTCCAGAAAACGGCAGTTGAATGAATAAACGAGGAAGATGAAAAGTTGGTTCTGTGAGTTTGAAGTTGGACAGTAAACGGATGTTGGCTGGTGGCGGCACGTGTTCGGACTGTTTTGAAAGAGAGAGCGGGAATTATCGAAGCCAGTTCAGAAGAACAGTGCCCATGGAAGTATCTGTAGAAGAGGCATGCAGCAGAAACAGTAAATCTATGAGACAGCGAGTGGAGAGAGACTGTTAGAGATGAATCATTAATTAACCTAATTGCCCTCTTCTGGACGGAATCAAGAAGCCTGAGAGAGGTTTTGGGGACACCACCCCAGATGTGGGAACAATATTCCTTGGTAGGGCGGATTTGAGATTTGTACAGAGTGAACAGCTGTTTGGAAGAAAAGTAACGCTGAGAGCGAAAGAGAAAACCAAGTTTTTTAGATGCAGAGGAAGCAATATTTGTAATGTGCTTGTGCCAAGAGAGATTAGAAGTCAGGGTAATCCCCAAAAGAAATATATCATTTTGCCCGGAAATCGGAGTGTCACCAAAGATAAGCATAGGAGCAGAAGAATCCTTTTTGCGAGATATAAGAGAAGGATTGAAATCAACTAAGTTGCCTTTGCCCCACTGGAGAATTACCTGGAGATCGGCATTTAAGGAATTGGTAGCAGATTTTCGAGAAGTTGAAGCTGATTGAGCAGAACAAGGTTTCTTAAAATGGAAAGTGGAATGCAGTGTGCTATCATCGACAAAACTATGGATAGGATTTCCAGTCAATGGAAGAAGGTCATTAATATACAAGAGGAAAAGAGTGGGGGAAAGAACTGAACCTAGGGGGACACCGGCATTAGTGGAGAAGTTAGAAGACAGAGAGCCATCTACCATCTCTCAGTGAGCGATCAGAGAGAAAAACTTGATAACCAATTACAAAAAACAGTTGGAAAACTATAAGATGGAAGCTTGTTTAGAAGACCTTTATGCCAAACACGATCGGAAGTCTTTGAGATGTCAAGAGCATCTGCTTGTGTTTCACCGAACTTTTCCATTGAATTAGTCCATAAATGGGTAACATAAGCCAGAATATCACCAGTGGATCGACACTGATGGAATCCATACTGGCGATCCTTGATCAGATGGAAGGTTTCTAGGTAGTTTAAGAGTTGGCAGTTAATTGATTTCTCCATTACTTTAGAAAGAGTAGAAGTAATTGCAATGGGACGATAATTGGATGGGAGGGATTTGTCACCCTTTTTAGGAACTGGCTGGATATGAGCAAATTTCCAAGCAGAAGGAAAAACACCTTTGGAATAAGAAAGCGAAAAAAGGCGGCAAACAACAGGAGTAAGTTTAGGAGCGCAGGTTTTGAGAACAGTTAGAGAAATACCATCAGGACTTTCTTAGCATCAAGATTCATCAAAATCCTTCTGACATCCTTTTGATGGAAGACCACAGGAGGCATTGAATGAAGCGTGTTGGGAATGCTGGGAGGTGTTTTACCAAGATCATTAATACATGAGTTGGAAGAAAAGTGGGATGCTAGCAGGTCAGCTTTATCCTTGGCCGAAGTGACAACAGACCCATCTGGTTTGGACAGAGGTGGGAGCAGAGATGGGCAAAAATTGCAGCCAATAGCTTTGGCAAGAGACCAGAATGCTCGGCTACCATTAGGGCAAGAAGCAAGTTTTCTACTCTCAGCCTGTTCAAACTCCAGTTTTGACTGATTAATAACTGTTTTACAATTGTTGCGAGATTTGGTGTAGGCAGAAAATGAAACTGAAGAATTAGAAATAAGCCAATTACGGTATGTAATGTTCTTCTCTTGAATAGCCTTAGCACATTTATTGGAAAACCAAGGTTTAAATAAAGGACAAGATTTTAAAGTGGAGTGTGGGATAAAGGATTCCATTCCTGCAAGAATAATTTCACTGACACGATCTGAGCAAACGTTGACATCAGAAGTTTTGAAACAGTAATCCGACAAAGGAAAAGAAGAAAAGAAATCTCACAGGTCATCCCATTTTGCATTCTTGTGATGCCAAACAATACGAGGTTGGGAATAGCCATGAGATAAAGGCTCCATTGGAGAAGAGACAATCACCAAATTGTGATCTGAGGTGCCTAAAGGATCTCTCACTTCGACCGTGTACATAGAAGGGTTGTTTGTGAGAAAAAGATCAAGCGTGTTGGCAGTATGGTTAGGATTGTCCGGTGTTCTTGTAGGTAAATGAACAATCTGTGCAAAGTCATTAGCCTCGGCATCTCGACCAGCTGGGTCGGTGTGACTAGAAAACGGAAACCAGCTGCAGTTGTGAAGATTAAAATCACCAAGGAAAATTACCTCACTGTTAGGAAAGTTGGACTGGAGAAAGTAAAGTTGCAAAGAGAGGAAGTCAAAGAGTTCCAAGTGATTAGTGGAATTGGAAGTACGGTAGAGACAACAGATGAATTTAACACAATGAGGTAGAGAGATTTTAAGCCAGAGAAGATCGAAAAGAGGAGATTCCAAATTACCAAGTCTGACAGAGAATATTGGAACGGACATATGCACAAGTACCACCTTTGAGGCCAAAGGAATCATAGAGCAAATAATTTGGTCAACTGAGATGAGCAGTAGTTGATTCAACTGATAACTGAGTTTCTGTCAGAAAAAGTACATGGGGTTTGGCAGACTGCAAGTGGAAATGGACATTGTTAAGATTAGAATTGAGACCACGTATATTTGTGAAATGAATTAGGAAGTGTTTAGGAGGTTTAGATTTTTTCGCAGATAAGCTTACTCTATTAGTTTGACAATTCGTGGTGTATTCAATAGTAAGAAAAAGTAGGTGGGACATGCCGTATGAAGTAATGAAATTTTTGGATATGACGTACACATTGTAAGAATATACCCAGACCTCGACATAACGTGGCCTCGACAATGCCCCCCGCATATACACTACTCGGACTCCCTCCAGTCACTATCTGGCAGCGTAGAGGTAGCAAGATTATACACTAGCTAATCCGGAAGCCTCCTAGAGAGTTACCAATAGGTTTAGTCCGGTGTACTAACTAGCGGCCGGGCTGCGAACACTGTTTTAGAGCTGTACCCTCGAAATGTAAGGAAGATTGGATCTCGCCACGATGTTCATCATAACCTCAAAAGTTATCAATCATACTGCATGATGGAAGAGATGGTGAAGGGTTGACCAGAACTTAGCTCTAGAAACTAAACACGGGTTCCACCACTTCAAGCCTTCATTAAGCAAAGTGGTGGTATTGCACCGGTTGATGAGAGTCATCTACCACCTAGTACTGCCTGGTAACATAGAGTGGCGGCATTCCTCCATGTGGTGTGGACTCCACACCTCGACCCCTGCTTACGTTGGTTCACACCTTGGTGGTCACCCACCATGTGTTTGTGCATGGAAGTTATACCCAGGATTACTAACAGTCCCACCATTGTGAAGGTGCAATGGTGGGACTGTTAGTACCACCATTGTGAAGGTGCAAGCAGAGGATTTGGCTGCCATGGACCATCCGGACTTCACCGAAATTGGGTCCACTTGACTTGAGTGTCACCCGGATATCAGTTCCATCAGCGTTTTAGACTCCCAGGTAGCAAGTACAGCTTGTCTGGCATATCTGAGAGAATGTCTGTGACAACCTCAAGGACCAATGATGGTATATAACAAGAATAAAATGCGTAAAATATAAAATTAAAAGTGCTAAAAAGATATTTAAAATTACTAAAAACCACTAAAACAGGAGCTTTCGGCAACAGCGGCGCCTTCATCAGCAATAATGGTTGCAGGTTAAACGACAATCTACATATGTACACATATACATCCCAGCAGGTCTGTGACATGAACTATGGCACCTGCACAAGTTCCACTTCTCGTGTGTTGGAACCGGAAATGGAATGAACCACTCTAAACCTTTCGTCTTCCCCTAGGATAAGGGTTTCAAAGAGTGGATGAATGCGACAGCCCTTATCCCTATTAAGACTATAGCATCCAGATGAACATATCCTTAAATTCTCTAGCCATTTCCAGTTCCAAAAGTTATGCGCTCTATCCACGATCACGGTTTCTTTAGCTGTAATGCCATGCCCAGTTTCCCAGGCATGTTCAGCTACTGCTGAACCCACATAATTGACTGTCTTGAGGCCCCTATCATGTTCCCCAAGGCGATCACGCAGCCTACATTTTGTTTCCCCCACAATCCGGACACTCAATTTCATATACAACCCCACTAGTGTCATTACCTGCAATAGGATCTTTGATTGCGGACACTACTGTGTGCAGTCTCCGACCCGGCAGCTGCACACAGCATATCTTACATGAACGTAAAATACAGGAAATGGGTTCTGAAATGCCCAGACAGTAGGAAATGTATGCAGTGGCAACAGGTGTAAAAACATCCCTGTGACTGCTACTCATATCTCTTAAACACCCGTCAATGATGCTCTGGGGGCAACTGCACATTACTAGGTCAGCCATAACCTGTTTAGTCTCGTTGTCCCTTTCCTCAGATGAAGAGCAGTGGTACCTCACCCTTCCCATTAAAGCCTTAACCACACTAATTTTGTGGCAACCGTTTCGTATTCTTTGTATTACCGTGAACATGTCATCAACATACCTCTTCCACGCCTATAATGGGCGTGGACTAGATCTCCCAACATCCTGTCTTCGAACTCATCAAACTTAACTCCTGGACTCGTGCACCATCAGTCATATGGATAATTCTCAATGTCATGTGCTATCTTATACATGCAAAACTGGGTTAAAATTATTAAAAAAATTGAATTCGAAGAACAACAGCTGATAGATCGACATTGTGGATTAAAACTGGGTGAAGAAGACAATTTGTCTACATCATTAAGCTTTGATTTTGACAAAATTTACTTTTTGCAGCGTTCGTGTTGCAATCCTTTCCAGAAGAAAAATCATATGGTGAAAAAAGTTTACAACCAATTGATTTGTCAATATACACAGAGAGAGAATCGGATCTAACAGGCAGAAAATAGAGTATGGGGTGCCGTTATTAAAAAAAAAGGTTGAAAACCACTGGCCTAGTGAAACCAATATTCAATATGTGCCAGTTGTTAATTTACAACCTGGCCAATATATTGCCAGTATTTATGACAATAATTGGTGGATTGGAAATATTTGTGAAATTTCATTTGAAGAACATGATGTATTGGTAAATTTCATGCATCCTCATGGAGCAACTTGCTCATTTCACTGGCCTGCTAGACAACATGTCTGCTGGATTCCTGAACAACAAATTATTGCCAATCTTCCAACTCCAAAAACAACGACAATGGGATGACAATATAGCTTGCCTGAAGTAGTAATATCAACCATCAATGAAAAATTCCAGTCCATTACAAAGCAGTGATTCAATATCTTCACATTCAATATCTTGCTTATTTCAAATTGTATTGTGTTTTAAATAAATTTTGTTGTAGTTATAACTTCTTTCAAGCTTAGAAACCAATAGAACATCATCTTTATGCTTGGAATCCTGAATAAAGACCACTTTTCAGGCTTGAAAACTTGCACTAAAGAAACCCATGCAATTTCTTTTCTTGCAGTTTGCACCCCCATTGTAAAAAATACAGATCTTTTTGTGCATCTGCAATATATCCTTTCTCCTTAAACCAAAGGGCAGAGTAATTGCAGAGAAAATTTCACTCTTGTAAATGCATTAGTTCTGTTCTTATTGAGATGTGAAACTTCACCAAATAAGTATGCAAATATTGTGGAAAATATAAAATGTTTAAGGCCATTTTTAGACCTTAAGTAGCAAGACATAAAACTGAAAAACCATGATTCTTGTTGCTTAAAACTTGCTCTTTCCAATGGTGGCAAAAATGAGAGAATTGAAGGTGCCTCACATTAAGATATTTGCCCCTAAAGGTAGGTCAAATTTTGACTTTCAATCTTTGTCTAATTTTGATGGAAAATATCTCAGCCAGAAAACAAGTATAAGAGCTCATATTTAGTTAGGCTGAATTCATATTCATGCAGATGTTAAATGGAATGCCCAAAGAAGAAGGTACCAAAGTATTTTATTTCAAAGTTATGACTTTCAAAAGTCTTGTTTAAATTTTTGCTGCTAGTTTTAGACTGTGACAAATTTTTGGTGCCAATTTTAGACCGCATTGTAAAAAATGTGAAGGTTTTTGAGCCTGGACACCAAACTTTTTTACCACCCCAAAAGTTAACTAGGTATACCAAGTTTCGGAGCACTACCTCTCAATGTTGTGCAACAGTAACACTTAAAACTTTGAAAATTTTTGTGATTTGTTCTGTGTAACACAAGTCCTTATTTATCTCTTCTACAAGGCACCTCCGTAGGCAGGAGCAGCAGTGCGTAGCACACGCTTCTTGATTAGACCGGAGTTCAAGCCTGTGCCCACCAAATACAGAGGATGCAGAAAGGTCAGGAAATGACCACTGCATATCCCCGGAGCAATATGGCCTTAGTTGCTAATGCTCCTAAAAACCAAATAATAACAATAACAATCTCTTCTACTTCTGTTCTTTGGAACAACATTCCATCATAGGTAGTTTCCTGTCTACAGAAATTCAAGGCTGATATCAACATGTCTTTTGACTTTCAATCCATGCACACAGGTCCAATACTTGTTTGAGTCACCTTTACAAAAAAAAATAATAATAATAATAAACTTTCCTCCCACCTATTACTTAGTTAAGATGCCACGCAATGTTCTTTACACCATACATTAGATCCTAATAGTTAATTCAATTTGTAAAAATTGATTTCTATGTGTTTGCTTGTAAGCCGAAAATTAATAATTTTAATGCATGTATAACTTGCCCAGAAATTAGTTTGTACTATTGATTTTTTTTACCACCCCCTTGTTCAATTGCATACATTTATTTTGCAGGTGATATGGAAATGAATCTTCTTCAGGAATTACTTGAAAATGATGATGATGATGACCTTGCAGCAGAACTAAATAGTGAAGAAAGAAAACCAGGTGAGGTTTTTCAATTTTTACACTTATATTGAAGTGTAAGTATAGGGCAATCAGGTTTTCAGTGTTTTGTCCTTGGCATCCTGTTTTTTTTGGGGGAGGGGGGGAAATACATAAATGTCTGAAATTAATCATGTTTGTGCATATTTATTTTCGTTCTCAAACTAGATATACCAAATCATAAAAGGCGTTCTCATTTCTCTCCTTAATGCAATACAGTTGGAAGCTGGAAAATTGTCGTGATGTGGAAGTAGTTGTGTTAAAATATTATACTTTGCCAACCACACGTGCACCCAACAGTTGAAAGAATTTTCTTTTTTTATAACATGTAGCAGGCTACTGAGGCATTCGGAAACTATGTTTGAGTTTATATTGAATGATCAATCAAGTATTAAAAATTTAAGTATTGAAGTATTTGGTGGCTTTTCTTCTCCCAGCATACATTCATGGCACAAGGAGCCAACCCAGGACAGTAGGAAATGTTTACATTATTCATATCCTTGAATGAAATCTGCAGTCTCTCTCTCTCTCTCTCTCTCTCTCTCTCTCTCTCTCTCTCTCTCTCTCTCTCTCTCTCTCTCTCTCTCTCTCTCTCTCTCTCTCTCTCTCTCACACCACACACACACACACACACACACACACACGTTCCAGCCACTAATCAAAACATTATTGAATTTTTTTTTTTTTTTGTGTGTCAATGTTTTTATGCATGTCATGTTTGATTGGATTTCTTAGATTGTTGGATGATATGCAACAGTTGACATGGTTTATTACTGTTGTGAAGGCATCAACCATTTTGAGTCATGGTAGATTGACTCTTGGCTGTTTTAAAATTTCTTGGTAACAGGCTGCATTAACAGAAACCTCATGGAACTCCTTCATCAAAAATACAGTTAGCATGACCTTTGCACGTGATTTTGATTGCCAAGCCTTTTTTTTTTTTTTTTTTTTTTGGTGCTTTGTGACAATATTCCTCTCTTTTATTTATTTATTTTATTTTTTTCCCATAGTATCATCTCTGTTAACTATATTGAGCACGCTGAATGTATGATCTTATATATGATCATAGGCCCCTTCTGTGAATTTTGGCTTAAAATTTTCACTTTAAAAGATATAAAAGTGAGGAATAAAGTGGTCATTATGTTTGCATGCATGTAAGTTTGTATTTCAAGAGCAGAGTAGTATTTGAAAAATTGTCCTTGTATTTACCATTCTACACATAATGGAAATGTTGAAAGAATATTTTCAGAAGTAAATTCAGTGAGAAGATGAATGAAATTGCATACATGTAGAACAATTAATTTAACTTTTATGTAAATTTAACATAAAGATTTTTATAAGATCAAAATGTGGCTATCCACGAAGAAGTTTAATAAAATATTGTATGAAGACTATTGTCTTCTGATTTATTTTATTACATTACTGCTTAATTATTCCTCAAATACATTAATGAATTATTTTTATGATATACCAAATCTTGCTTTTCTCTTTTACAAATGTTTCTTTTTCATTTTTAGAATACATATAACCTAAAAAATGGCAAAGTTTTTGGTGGTTTCCCCCCCCCCCCCCATTGGATTTTAGACTTATTTACTTTTGTCCTGGCCATGGCTATCACATCATCTAGTCACCCTATGTAAACATCAGCCCTTCTGTGAGCTGATGCTTAGTTGTTTATAAACGGCTATTTGTAGCTGTTTGTTTGTTATTTGGTTTTTAGGAGCATTAGCAACTAAGGCCATATTGCTCTGGGGATGTGCGGTGGTCATTCCCAGACCTTTCCGCATCCTCCGTATTTGGTGGTCACGGGCTCGAACCCTGGTCTAATCAAGAAGCGTGTGCTACGCACTGCTGCTCCTGCCCACCTGGCTATGGAGGTGCCACATATTTGTAGCAGTTTTTCCTTTAAGATGTATAGTTATATACATCTTGAAGCTCTGCATGTGCTTTTGCAAATGTTGAGCTATCCGCTATCCATATCTGTGTAGTCCAGTACAAGAGTGCACAACACACACTTAAATGAACCATAGTTTAAGCTCATGTGACTATTAAATATGGTTAATGATTGTATTCATTGTTGAAATGATTGTTTTCCTTATCACTCTATCTGAAAGCAGACAAGTATAATAAGGACAGCAATTCAGTCATTGAAGAAGTGGTACGGGGAGTACTGTTGAATGGCTAAGAATAATCTGCAGTCCTTTAAGAAATGAAAGGCAGATTACGCTCTATGTAGTATTACTTATTTTTTTCATTCTCATTGTTTTCCATTTTTGACTAACACTACTGCTAAAAGAATGTAAAATATGAATTTTTTTTATAATACAGTAACAGACTCCATGCAGGTATGTTCCTTTTAGGGGTGCAATCCATGGTAAGTTAAAGGATTAGATAACTGCTTGGAAGAAGTAGATAAAACAAGGGAGATATTTTATCTTGTTTTTATTAATTATTGTTAGCTCTTCATTTTGTTAGTATAAAAAAAAAAAAACTGCAGCCATTATCAACCCACTGCAGGATGGAAGCCTCCTTAACAATTCATGCTGAGGGACATGGACCATAATCTACCACGCTGGTCCAGTGCGGGTTGGCAGATCGACTGCATTTAGCAGTCAGGGGCTTGAACCCCGGTCTGCTCAAAGAGCGTGTGCTACTGCACTCCCGCTCCTGACCACTCGGCTACGGAGGCACATAATTGTAAGTTAAAAGGACAACTATTTGTTATTCCTGACATGTGCACTAGTTTAGGTTTAGTCAATATACAAGCACAGTAAAATGTTTTAACAAACATCAGTATAACGAAATATTCAGTTTAACGAATTTTTTTATTTTGTAGTCCCATCTTCCCGACTATATACCTTAACATAAATATGTTTCAGTTTAATGAGTTACAACTGTAATAAAAATTTCATTTTAAGGAATAATAGTATTAACAAAAAATAGTACTAAAGTAGTATTATTATAAAGTTGTATTAAATATTAATAGTATGAAAATTGTATTTTAGCAAAAAATGGTATTAAAATAATTTTTCAGTAAGCATGGAAGTTACTGGCAATATGTGGCAGGATGCCACATTGCATGGTTGCACACTAACCCTTTTTGTTGGTGCTTGTCATATTGATAATCATGCATTTCAACTGTGTTGACTACACACAGTGTGAAAAGGAACAGATTACTCTATTGTTTAGATATCATTTAATAACTTAATTGATCAAAGTGCGTATGGTATTTCGTTATTGGTTTTTGTATTGAATTTTATTTCTTTGTTGCATCTTTTTCATATTTCAGAAATATAAATTTCTTTTTATCATATTCACTTTTGTAGCCCCTATATAATGAACTTAAAAAAAGAAACAAAAGCAGTTTTGCCTAGAAGATAAGAGAAAAATAATCAACGAACCAGACAGAAGAATGAGAAAAGGCAACATTGTGAAAAATATGGTATCAGTTCATCGACACTGTCTACTTTTTCAAGGATAGAGAAAAATGTAAATTCTGGTACCACTGGACCACCAAGGGGGAGGGAATCATGCCAGTGTCAGTGAAAGATGTAGATGAAGCTGTTTACTGATGGTTTGTAGAGACTTAAAGAAGTTTGATTAAAAAAAAAAAAAAATCCAACTTAATGGCAGGATGTTATGTGAAAAAAAAATCTTGGTGGTTTTTTTTTTTTTTTTGCCTGTTCATTTAGCCTCACAAAATTTAAAGGCAGTAAAAGTTGGTTTTGTAGATTTTGAGAATGCTACAGTATCTGCAATAGAACTCTTTGTGGAGAGGAAAGTGATGCTTTAGTAAAAGTTGCAACATCATGGAGAGAACACTTCAGGAACATAATCTCTCCAATATTCTTCAAACAATCCAAATGAAACTGAATTATTTTATAAATTAACATAATCAAAATATGGACATTGTTTTAAGGTAAAATTTAAAGAGGGCAAAAATTCAAAGGAAAGGATTACAATTTTACCATGTATGAATTCCACATGTAGTGACAAAGTTGTTCCATTAATTATCGAAAAATACAAAAACCTGAGGTTTTTCAAAAATGTTCATCATTTCCTTTGTTGAGTATCAAAACAATTCAAAATCATGGATGACTGGCATTTTTAATAATTGAATTTTGTCGATGCATGGAGGCTGAGAAAATATTGCTGCTTATCAACAATTTTGCAGCCTGTATTCTGTTCTAGAACATTTGGAAAATATCAAAGTTGAATTTCTGCCACCAAATTACATTTTAGTTTTGCAGCCAGTGGATCAAGGAATTATCCAAAGGGCTGAAGTGCATTATAGGTCAAATTTAGTTAGAAGGATGTTAATTAATATTTCCATGGATTGTGATAGAAACAGATATTTTCGAGGCAATGCAAATGTTTACAGCTTGGAATTTTGTAAGCACATGTACAATTATAAATTGCTTCTGCAAAGAGAGAATAGTGCCACAGGATGGGAGTGCAATTGAATTTGATATTGAACAAGACCACAAAATGGCTAACAGTTAGCAATATCTGTGTGAAAAATTGAACGTTGGAAGACTTTATCAATAGCAATGCAATTACTTTTGAAGAGCAAGCAAAAAAAGAAATTGTTTTAAATCTTAAATGAAAGAAATGATGCGTCTAGAGAGGAAGTAAAGGAGGATGGTGAAGGAGATGGTAATGAATAAAATGTTATTATAGTTCTAGAAGTAGACAATACAGTGCAGCATTTTCTTTGTAAAACAATGTTTTACAAAGCTATGCAATTCTTCAAGACTATAGAAAGATTGTTGGTTAAACTTGCAAAAAAGATTACAGAGAGAGAGAGAGAGAGAGAGAGAGAGGAATGATGATATCCAGCTCAGGACCCTGGGTGTGCTAAGCCCATACTCACCAGATATGAGCCCCTGGGGTTTATAGCAAAACATTTAGAGTATTTAAGTGTGTTCAGCTTAATAAATTTTAATTTAATGAAAATATTTTCATTTCCCTACATGTTTTCAGATTATTATCTATTATTAATTGTTACAATGACATTTCATTGTAACAATTAATTAAAATGTAAATATTAACTTAGGTGGTTTAAACTTTTAGCAGAATTTACTGACATAATATCGATGGTTTAGTGTCAAACAACGTTAACTTCAAAATCACTTTGTAGTAAACATTTTTTGTAATTAACCAAGAAAAAGTAATTTGATATTTTCTTGGTTTACTGGAAATGTGCTTATAGCCTTAGCTAGCTTTTAAAGTAGCTTAGGCTATAAGCTACTTTACAAGTAGCAATGCATATCGTGTTTGAAATTATATGCATTCTTATTTGTTTAAAGTAAAACTAAAGTTCTCAAAACAAAAATTCAATTTTGTAGTTAACGTTGTTTGTCACTAAACCCTTGATATAATGAAATGTGTTTGCTGGATGCATTGTGTAATGCAGGCAGCTGTGTTTAACACATTTGTCAAGTCTGATGCATACATCATTACAGCACAGCATCCAGTGTGCTGTGATGCATATTGGCAGACATTCTTAAGCAGTTAATGTAAGAATGGTGTGAAAGTAAAGGCATATGAAATTAACTGTTTATTTTTTCTTTGATTGTATTGAGGTTTGGTTATGTACATGGAATAAACTTTCTAAAATTTTGAGTTTTGTTCTAATTTACAGCTCAGCCCAAAAGTAAGTGCTTGCTTTCAGCAATGAATTCTAGACTTTCTTTTCAACCATTATTTAAAAATTTTCAGAATGTTACAAGGACTAGTACGAAAGTAATGCCTCCTAATATTTTGCTTTCAAATGTGGCGATGTAGATCATTTCGCGTGTCACTGAGTGGTTGCTAAAGGTCTCTAGTTTCACCGTACCGAGTGGCATTGTGATTGGTCTCGTGAGTGCAGTACTCGAATTGTTCAAAATGGTGGTTGTTACAGATATATCAAGCAAAGAGTGGTGATTGAATGTCTTACCAAGGAAGAATTGATGCCTATCAAAATCCATTCGCATTTCAAAAATGTTTATGGTGACAATACTGTAGATGTGAGTACAGTTAGACATTGGGTAACACACTTTAAGAGCGGGGAAAGTGACATTATTGACAAGCCCTGAAGTGGCCAGCCATTGACAACAGACAAGAAGAGCAGGATCGACGCTGATCAAAGAAGACCACCACATCACAACATGCAAATTTTGAGATACAATAGGTATAGGGAAACCTGCTGTGATAACCATCATAAAGGAACTTGACTACAACAAGGTTTGTGCCCAGTGGATCCTGAAAATGCTGACACATGAGCACAAAGAAGGCTGGAAAGAAGGCCATTGCAAAGCTGGAGCACTGTTCTTCTTCACCCATCTCATAGCCTGGATCTTGCACCTTCCAACTATCATCTCTTTGGCCTGGTGAAGGATGCACTCTGTGGAACCCATTTTGCAGAACTACCAGCTCAAGCCAGTGTTTGTGAAGCCCTCTGAAGCAAGAGTAAGGTCTTTTACAGGATTGGAATACAGCATCTTAATCAGAGATGGTGGAAGTTCATAGAAAATGGTGACTTTGTGTAAAAATATCAGCATGTTTATTAATGATTGAGGATTAATTGATGTAAAAGGCATAGGTGTAGGAATTAAATTTTCTAAGTAAAAAAAATAGGAGGTATTGCTTTTCTCAATACAATTCTGAAAATTATGTCACATTGAATGAGCTCTCCCTCAAATATAGGTTGCAGCGAATGTATTTACTGGAAGAGAGTAATAGCTGACTGACTGACTGCTGCCTATCATCGGCATTGCTGCTATTTTTGCTGTTAATGCAGCTTAATAGCAGTTGAGGAGGCTAGATAAAAATAGACTGAACATTAATATGAAGTTATCCCAGGGGCTCACATCTGGGGAGTATGGGCTTGGCAAACCCAGTGTCCTGAGCTGGATATCATCATTCTTCTCTTTCTTGTTGATTCCCTTTTACTTTTCTTTCTCTCTCTCTCTGAGTAACATGGGATTTTTTTTTTTTTTTTTGGCTGGTGCAGCATAAGCCTCAGGCTTCCTTATACCTTGTGGCTAATAATAATAAAGTATTGGTTATTGGACAAGTTTTGCTGGTAAAAACCGGTTATTTTATATTGAACTAGCCATAGTTTTTATGTGAAAAGTACTTCAATAATGAACTATGTTCTAATAGCACATTGGGCTACTTTTGTTCTGAAACTTAAGTCTATAAAGTTAGTATTAGTAGTGGCAAATGATGCACGAAAGCAAGGTTATATAGCATCAGCTAAAAAAAAAAAAAATTACTTCCCACATCACCTATTCAACTCTTTCAGTAATTTATCTAGTTCCTTCTTTAGATTTACTCTAATTACCCACTTCTACAGCACCAGATGGCAGTTTGTTCAAACAATCAACTAGCCTTTAGCTGAGAGCAAATTTTTACACATTTATCTAGCAACCATCCTTTCTTAATTTAAATTTATGACCCTAATATGTTGTTTGAGCAAGAGGAAGGATGCCATCAGCATTTAGCTTATTCAATCCATTTAAAGCCTTAAATACATAAATCAGATCTCCTTGTAGGAGCTTAAATTCCAGACATTGCATGTGGCAGAACTGAAGTGTTTCTTGATGAGGGTACTATTTTGTTTGCTTACTAATCTTGTTGCTGTTCTCTTCACCCATTGCAACAAACCCACATCCTTCTAAAATGAGCCTTCCATGCAGTACTAAAGGGGTATAACTTATCCATTGTCTTATACAGCAGAATAATTGCCCCCCTTATCTCTGCTGGCAGAATTCCTGTATATTGTTGACAAAACCCCATGAGTAGTCAGAGGTGGTCTGTCTTCACTGTTTAGAGAATTTCATGTCTGACTGCACAATTACCCTCAAGTCTCTTTTGTTCTCCACTACACTCAGTGTGGTACCATACAATTGATATATTATTATTGTATATCTTGCATTTGCCAGTGTTAAACTTTAATTGCCATTTCTCAGCCCTGCTGCCAAATTTTTTGTGGATCTTGTAGTAGCATTCTGTGATTACTGGCATTAATATATCATCTGCAAACTTAAGACATTAAGCCTGATCGGTATTTTTACCAAATACCTTCATCAGTATTTTTAGTAAATATTGAAATCAACAATGGGCTTGCACTGAACTTTGGACTCAACTTATAACATTAATCCAAGAGTTCAGTTCTCATGGTACTAACTTTTCTCTCTTGCTACACTTCTACAATTTGTACAGCAGTCTTTTATGTGGAATGATGTGAAAAGCTTTTCTAAAAATGAAGTGCATGATATCAAATTTATTTTTTGAATTCAGTTCCTTTGTTAGTGCATCATAGTAATAACCAGTCAGATTGGTCAGAAAAGATCCCCCCCCCCCTCCCAACAAATGCTGTGATTGCCATATAACTACATTTCTGTCTAGATGCTCCTACATTACTTCAAGTAGTGACACCATTATTTTCCATTGATCAGAAGTTAAGCTTCATCATCATCAGCCATTTTCAATCCACTGCAGGATGAAGGCCTCTCCAGCAACTTTCCAGTTCCTTCTGTTTTGTGCAGTGGCCATCCATTTACTACCCATGAACTCATGAATTTCATCTGTCCATCCCCATCATTGTCTTCCGCCTCTTTTTGGGTACCATTCTGTAAGCTTACGGGTCTGTAATTACTCACTTCACCCTGTGGTCTCTCTTTGTGAAATGAGGTTACATTTGCACATCTGAAGTCCATAGGGACTCCCCTTCCCCCAAGTCCAAGGATGCTCTCATAATTATGGCCAAGGTTTGCCGACTTCATTTTTGCTAGACCTCTCAGTATAGTTGCATCGCTCCTGTCCACCTTAAGGTGCCTTATTTTGCATTTAATTTCAACAATTTCTCTTCCACTTTCCTTTCAGTTATCACAAAATCATTTAACTCCTTACTAGAATTTGATATTTTGGAATCCAGATTCTAAAAATTTGTGTGAATGCAAAAGATATATTCAGTTTTTCAGCAATCTGAACTGGATCATCTACAATTAAACCATTCATAACTAGTGGACCAATGTGATTTGAGCAGTCCTTTTCCTTCTAGTGTTAACATAAATAAAGAAGTCTGTTACTTTTCTTTGCATTCTTTGCAAGATCTTTTTGTAATCTGCCTTAAATAGCATTTGAGCCCATGACCACCAAATACGGAGGATGCGGAAAGGTCAGGGAATGACCACCGCATATCCCCGGAGTAATATGGCCTTAGTTGCTAATGCTCCTAAAAACCAAAAAAAAAAAAAAAAGAAAAAAAAGATAGCATTTCCAATCTGGTTTTAGACTAGTTTATACTTTGTGCGATACCCACTGAAGGGTTGTCTTTCTGCAAATTGACCTCTGTTCATCAGATTTAATAATCTGCCTGTTCCTTTTTTGACAACTAAATATTTGGGTCTTAAAATTGACAATCAACTAATTTTTCTACTCCATATTACTCATCTTACAGATAAAATTTTAAAAGTTTATTATTATTATTACTAGACATATAGTGCAAGGAAGCCTGAGGCTTATGCTGCACCAGCCAAAAAAAAATTGAGTTATCCTGAGAGAGAGAGAGAGAGAGAGAGAGAGAGAGAGAGAGAGAGAGAGTAGAAGGGAATCACCAAGAAAGAGAAGAATGATGATATCCAGCTCAGGAACCTATACTCACCATATGTGAGCCCCTGGGGTCATAACTATGTTTGTTCGCATTCCTAAGCAAATAGAGTGGGGATTTAGTGCAAAAACTCTTCATCTTATGTACAAAGCTGTTGTTCTTCCTGTTGTTACTTATGGGGCTTGGAGCCCAGTTTCATTATGTCAGGCTCCTTACCATTCAGTCAAAGGTTATTCTGTTCAGTATACTTTCCTTCTTGTTCGTGCTTGTTGCAGTGTCTCCACGCCTCCCCTTCAAATTCTTGTTGGTGCCTTTCCCTTGATGTTCTCTTAATATACAAATGGCTTTCTTATTATATTTGACAAGATTGTTCTTATGAATTTGATGGCATTTTAATTGACCCTGAAGCACCTTTTAAAGAAGAAAATCTTGCTGTTTCCAAATTTTAATTTCTCGTTGGTTGAGAACATTGGTCTTTCTATTCCAAAGGTAGAACTACTTGAAAGTTTGTTCCATCTGTCTCTGCTTTCAGCAGGGCTACTTTGCAGTGGTTGTAATTTAATTTAATTTCTTTAAGGGCTATGACCTTTCATGCATTCAAATTCTTCCATCAAAATACAATTTCCTCTCTCTGTATGTTTTTCAGCTAGTGCGCGCGCATGCACACACACACACACACATCTCCTATGGCATTATGTCCAGTAAATTTTTTATTATTATTTATAGGCAGTTCCAGAAGAGGCTTTTAAACCTACTGTATAATATGTGGAAAAGCCATTCTCAGCAAAGCCAATTACTGTGAGTGATTTTCAGTATTGTAGTTTGGTTGAGCAATAGGCCTCTTAGCTCAGGTGAATGTAGAAAGCTGTGTTAACCTGGTTTCCTTCTGAGTCAGGTGGAAGCAACTGAAGTTCTACCATCTTGTACTCCTCTCTTGTGTCATGAATGTTGTTGACAGCAGTGAAACGATATACCCTATATCCAAAGGAAACAGCAATAACATGAAAAAAAGAAAGGGATAGGAATCAGAAAGGCAAAAGAGTGGCAAGAGATGAGAGTAGTATCAAAGTAAGCTACATATGGACATTGTTCTTATGCAGGATGGTTCCTGAACATTAGTTGAATGCTGTCATAGTCCTCTGTGAAGATACAAAACTCTGCGAATGGCTAGAAGTAAATTTGGTTTGTTATTGCATTGTTTAGTTGTTTCTGGCCACTTCTGCTACCAGTGATCACTTCTGGCTTAGATCATATGTATGTATTTGCTCTTATCCAGTCCACAAGGAGGTGAGCCATAGTCACAAGTTTTCTGGTGTGATAATCATTGCTGTGAGCTGCTGCTGGGATAGCAGTTCTCAGAGATCTTTGAAAAAATTTTGTAGGCATACCTTGAAAAAGTAGGAAAGTTTCCTTGTTTTCAGTAATTTTGTACTCTTGTCCAGGTATAAATTCCAGTGCAGTATGAGAGGTGCTGGCAAAGGTCAGCATTTAGATGGTGGTGGTAAAGTATGTAGTAGTAATAGTAGTGGCATGTGATGCAAGAAAGCAAGTGTATGAGCTTATGCAGCATCAGCCAGAAAAAAAAAAAAATCATCACACCATTCCCTCCAAATGCCTCTCCAGTTCCTCCTTAAATTTATTTAACCTATCAACTTCCACAACAACAGATGGAAGTTTGTTCCAGCAATTAACCATCCACTGGCTAAAGGCAAATTTCCGCACATCTATTCTACATCTGTCTTTTCTTAATTTGAATTTATGCCCCCTTAGGTTTGTAATCTGAACAAGTGGAAGGATCCCATCAGAATTCAGCGTGCTCAACCCATTCAAGGCCTTATACACCTCAGTCAGATCACCATGCAGGTGCTAGTCTCCAGCCACTGCAATTTGCAGAACTTAAGCCTCTCTTGGTAAGAGGATCCCTTCATTCCCCTCACCAATCTTGTTGCCCTTCTTTGTACATGCTCAAGCAAATCTACATCCTTCCTAAAATGAGGCCTCCAGACCTGTACGCAGTACTCAAGGTGTGGCCTGACCATTGCCTTATGCAGAGGGACAATCACCTCCTTTTTCCTGCTAGCAAAATTCCTATATATCATTGACAAAACCCCATAACCTGCCCTGGCAGCCTGTCTGCATTGCTCAGAAAACTTCATATCTGACTGCACAATTACTCCCAGGTCTTTTTCATTTTCTACCACCTTAAGTGTAGTACCACACAGTTGGTACGTTTCTCTGGGGTTACTTCTACCCATATGCAGTTCTTTGCATTTGTCAAAGTTAAACTTCAGTTGCCACTTCTCCCAAATTTTCTAGATCTGCTGTTAATGACAGTAATGGCAGTAGCACACTGCCATTACTGTCATTAACAACCCTGCCAACCTTTGTATCATCTGCAAACTTCAACACTAAGCCTGGTATACCTTCATCAATATCATTGATAAATATACAAAACAACAGAGGACCCAACACCGAACCCTGTGGGATTCCACTAATAACATTAGTCCACGAAGAGCAGCACTCATTGATTACCACCCTCTGTCTTCTCCCACTCAACCATCCTTTTATCCATTGTAGCAACTTACCCTTAATACCATTCTGCTCCAATTTGTACAATAGTCTTCCATGCGCAACAGTGTCAAAAGCTTTCCTGAAATCCAAATATATGTTATCAAAATTATTTTTTGCATACAGTTCCTTTGTAACCACATCATAATATCCTATCAAATTTGTCAGACAAGACTTTCCCTTAACAAACCCATGCTGTGTCTGAATTATTGCTGCAGTCTTGTCTAGATGATCCTGCAATGCATCTTTAACCAGTGACTCCATTATTTTACCCGGAACAGAAGTTAAACTAACTGGTTTGTAATTACTCGTGTCACCCTTCGATCCCCCTTTGTGAATTGGGAATACATTTGCACATCTCCAGTCCATGGGGACCTCCACTGAGTCCAAGGATGCTCTCATAATTATGGCTAAGGGTTTGCGTACTTCCTTTGCCGCCTCCTTTAATATAACTGGATAGATCCCATCCACCCCAATGCCTTTCTTATGCTTAACTTCAACAATTTCTCCTCCACTTTGTTCTGAGTTATTACAAAATCATTAACCACCCTGCTACAATTTGATAACCTTCTGCCATTTGCAAACCTTAACTCCTCATGTGAATGTAGATGCAAAATACTCACTCATTCAGTTTGTTTGCTATCTGAGCAGGATCATCAACAGTCGAACCATCAATATCAAGTGGACCAATCAGATTCATCCCCTTCCTTTTAGAGTTTATATAAGTAAAGAAATCCTTGCTGTTTTTCTTATCATCTTTTGCAAAAGAGATCTTGTAATCTGCCTTCGCCTGCCTAACCTCCTTTGTGACCTGATTACAGACTAGCTTATATCTGCCATAGGCTTCTGAGTCGTTTGATAATTTATATGCATCCAATGCATTTTCTTCTCTGTTACGAGTCTCATTAGTTCATTTGATAACCATTTAGGCCTAAACCTTGAACAACAATGTGAGCACAGTCTTGCCACAAAGACAACTTCTTGTATCATACAGACCATGCTCCTGCAGTTTTGCATTCATGGATCCATGGCCAGTAAGGAGGTAAGTGAGAAAGATATTAGTAAAGAAACATTTGGTGATCTCTGGGATGAAAGCTTAGATAGTGAAACTCTCTGACCATAGTGGGTTATGCACCATTGATTTTGATTTTAGAGCTACAGCACTGTACTTCAATATTAACTACTATGACAGGATGCACTACTTATTATGCTACTACTACATCATAAACAATGATACTCTTCCCAGCTACTGTAGCAATATGTATTAAGTAAAATTTATATGACACTTGCAATATTAATTATATGCCATTGTAACCATACAAAAAACAAAATTCAGGAATTATATTTAACTTCAGTCCTTTGTTTATATTTTCCTTCTTTTATGACCAAAATACTTGAATGTTAAGCTTAAGTTCAGTGTACTATTACAGATCATTGCCCTGGCAATTTTTGAATATTTTTGAAAAATACAAATATAAGTAAACTTGCAAGATTAAGGCATTTAAAATTATTCATTTTATACAAATTGCAATAGTAATTTGTATGAAATTATTGTTGTAATTTTATACAAAGCAGGAAAATATTTTGTTATCACAGGTTCCTTGTTCCCGTCCTGTTGAAAGTATATTATGTATTTTCAACAGGATAGTGCACTTGTTCATTTTGACTTGTCCAGGCTTATCTGCATATATCCTGAATGATGGATAGTAATTCACTGGGTTGGGGAGACACTTTTGAATACCATCACTAGGACTCAAGAATAATACAATAGAGAAGTTATATGCTATAGGGGGGGGGAAGAAAAATTAAGAATTAGATTAAATAAGATTAGATAAGACTGAATTACAATAACATGAATTATGGATCAGGGTCACTGCTATCGCAAAAGTACCCTACAGCCATAATGTATATATAAAATATTATTAGTATAAAATACACTAAGTAGATGTTTATGCATAGAAATGAGCTAATGAAAATACGGTGTACCCTGAGAGCGATATACGTTGTGAATGAAGGGGGGAAGAAAGGAACCGGAAAAATAATTGTAACTATAGAAAAGTAAACCAAATGAATTTTTTGAAGAGACGACCTAGGTGGAGATAGCATTGCAGAGTCTTTCATAATTTTTGTGTCTTCATCAGAGGTCATCCACCAAAATCATGAAAAAGACAGCATTGCTCTTACTTCTGTTTCCGACATGTTCTGTATGTCAAAGTACACGTGCGAAAGTCCACGTGGTAATATCAATTTTAAATTTTGAATAAAATATGAATAACATTATACCAAGTTTGCAATTACATAATGTGTTAATAAGGTATTGCATACAGAACATGGATGACCTTACAGAAGTAAGCGGAACGCTATGAAAGTAGAAAAAGCAAAGACAAAGGCAAGGAAAATCTGAATGACAAGAACTTACCGCTACAGGCCGGACTGACAGATTCATATTTTATTCAAAATTTAAAATTGAAATTACCACGTGGACTTTTGCACGTGTACTTTGATATACAGAACATGTCAGAAACAGAAGTAAGAGCATTGCTGTATTTTTCATGATTTTGGTGGATCACCTCTGATGAAGACACAAAAATTATGAAAGACTCTGCAATGCTATCTCCACCTAGGTCGTCTCTTCAAAAAATTCATTTGGTTACTTTTCTATAGTTACAATTATTTTTCTGGTTCCTTTCTTCCCCCCTTCATTCACAACGTATATCGCTCCCAGGGTACACTGTATTTTCATTAGCTCATTTCTATGCATAAACATCTACTTAGTGTATTTTATACTAATAATATTTTATATATATATAGGGATTCCTGAAAGATAAACCATAAACATTTTTGGATCTGTGGATAATGATACAACAGGAAGTGGGCATGACTGACTTGTGCACTACTGTATGCCTAGCTGTTCAGAAATGATGCAGATATTTTGAACATTTGATGTGAATTTTGTAATACACCACATTTCCATATATTTTAAACTTTTTTTCTGGTTCCCATTTATTCAGACTTTGAGATTTAGCATATCAAAGTGTTTATACATATTTTTGACTCGCCCCCAAAACAGAAAAGTTCGTAAATATGTTTAGAGTATTGTTTTCTTCTACCTTTTGTCTAAGTGGTTCAAATAGTTTACCTTAAATTTTATTATTTTTCTTTTTGAATTATTAATTATTTGTATTTCAAATAGTTAACTTAAACACACTGAAAGTCACTATACAAACAAAATTATATTATTTAAATTGCAAATGCATATCTTAATTTGCATATACAATATACAGTAGACTCTCAATTTTCCGGGATAGATGGTAAAAACAAATCCCGGGTAATCGATTTCCCGGTTAATCCAAAAATACAGAAGTCCCTGACATACGTAAGAGATACGTTCCAGGACTTCTTGTTTTGTCGAGTTTTATGTAACTCGGGAATGACTAGTAACATATTGCTACTATATTATTATTAACAAATCTGAATTCTGCACGTTACTTGTTAATGTTTGACCATTTTCATACATCCTTATTTAGTTTAATTTTCTGATCCAAATCGATGGCTTTCCTTTTGTTGGTAGATTTACTAGTAGTGCTGTCACTTATTCTCTTAGTCGGCACCATGATAACAGTCAAAATGAAATTTTCTGTAAAGAACTTCACAGGGTTTAGGTGAAAACTCACTATTATCACTCTGTGAGAGCTCACATTTTGCTAAAGCACATTTCTGGAGGTCACTGCCATAAAACAATAAAAACAATTTGCGCTTTGCGTGTTATTGGACTTTTCTGTTTGTGCATCTAATTATAAACGAGTAGTAAACTCGATCTTATTGTATTTGCAATAATACCGATAACTAGAATTCTGTGTGTTTTTATGTTATTATGGTGAAATGTGTTGCTCCTTCACTGAAATCTTCAGTCATAAAAAAAAAAAAAACATAAATAAATTGTAAGAATCTTCTCTTCTTTCCTATTTTTTTGCTTGTTACTCCATATCTCACTTGTGCAATTTGTGTCTGCAGTGATCGTCGTTATTGATTGCTTATTTTATTTATTTTTTTTTGTTTGTTTTAAATTTTACAATCCTAAAAAAAAAATTTGAGTGAAAAAAATTTACGTAAATCCGTAGTTGCGTAAGTCAGGGACTCACTGTATCGGAAAATGTTCAGCAACCTGTGTAAAAAAAAATATGGCAATAGATAAAAAAAACTTGCCACGGACTACTCGCGTGTCCAATACGATGCTTCCCTTTATTTTTTACAACGTTGCGTATGGTTTGGTCACCAACATTATAGTGGTTCATTAGAGATTTAATGGATGCACCGTTTTCAAATTTTTGTTTAACTGAAAATGCAACTCTTTTGCATTTACCCATAATTTTTGCAATTTCTAAACAAAAAAAATTTTGACATACATAAATAACAAAACAAAATTTGTCTTTTTTGCAGTGCAGCGAAACACAACAATTGACGCAACGCACTAAAACAAACTAAACATTTGGTCTTTTTTTTTTTTTTTTTTTTTGAGCGGAGGTTGTGAAGGCAGCAGGGTTGCAAGATAATAGGTACACTAATATCACAATGACGACTTATAATGTCGCTTATTTACGACTTGCAAAACATCTGTTTATACCTATTCTATTTATTACTTGAATTTTATGATTTCTGGTTGGTTTTTTTTTTTATTTTATTTTATTTGGAACCTTGAAGTGTCCCGGTAAATCGAGAGTCTGCTGTATTTTACAGAAAGACCAGGTATTGAAATTTAACTACAGGTTTCAATGATTTGATTGCGTTTTTATATAGCTACAACAAAACCTGCAGCTAAGCCAGTTACAAGGTCTACAACCAGAGCTGTCACAAGATCATCTACAGGAACTGCTTCATTGACAGCAAAATCTCCATCAAAGTCAACTCCTAAGACTGCACAAACCTCACCTTCAACAAAGAAAGTTGCCAAAAATTCACCAAAAGCTGTGGAGATATCCAAAGTACAAAATAAAGCAGATGGTAAACAGTCATCAGCAACCAAAGGTTTAAAGGTTTGTGTGACTTTATTAAACTTGCTTGTTCTTAAATTTAAGTAAAATATGCATATATATATGAACACAATTATTTCTTTGCTGCTTCATATAATTCTCATGACGCTATTTATAATACTTATAGAACTATTCTGTAACTCTGAGATGAAATGAATATCAGAGAAAGAATGCGTATGTTAGGTACTTTTCAAAATTTGCTCGATTAAACAAGTACATTGCTTATTTTACTTTTGTAATAAATAAGAAAATATTACAAAGGGTACTAGGAAAGTTTTGCAATATGACGCAACAATGAATCACAGGAAGCTGCTTGTTGCTGCATGTTGAGACATGTTCATACGTGCATAGTATCCACCGCGCCAAGTCGATGGGCTCAGTTATTCATTAGTAGTGAGAGTGTAAAGTGCTTGCGATGGCATCGTGGTCACGAAATGAGATAAGGACAGTTGTGCGGTATAATTTCGTGCGTGGTTTAACCATAGACCAGTGCTTAGAAGAAATGACTCTTGCACTAGATTATGATTGTCCACATCGTACAACGATATTCAGGTGGTATAGAGAATTCCAAAGGGGAAATTTCACTCTGGAGGATTCTGAGAGGCCGGGAAGGCCACGAACGTCAGTTACGGAGGAAAACGTTACTGCTGTGAGGAAAATGCTTGACGAAAACAGGCGAGTGACCTACCAACAGATAGAGGATACTTTGGGCCTAAATGCACCAGCAATTCGTTCGATTCTGCAAGATCATTTGCACGTGAAGAAACTTTGTTCTCTCTGGGTGCCGCATCAACTGACTGAAGAGCAGATGACACGACGTGTGACTTGGTGCCGGGAGATGTTAAAAAAGTTTGATAAGGGACAATCTCGGTATGTGAACAACATCGTGACAGGTGACGAGACTTGGCTGTACTATTACGATCTGCTGACCAAGGCTCAAAACAAAGTTTGGGTCTTTGATGATGACGACACACCCGTAATTGTCAGAAAATCCCAATCTGTAAAGAAGAAAATGATAGCTGTATTTTTCAAATCGAGTGGAATTGTGGAACGTGTCGTTTTGGACACGCAGAAGACAGTCACAGCTAAGTGGTATACTGAACAATGCCTGCCTAAAGTCATTGGATCTATGAAGAACCTGCGGCCAAAGTCAAGAATGGACACCTGGTACCTCCATCACGATAATGCTCCAGCTCACCGCGCCAAAGCCTGCACCGAATATTTGACCACGACAGGACTGAAACTTCTCGAGCACCCTCCCTACAGTCCAGACCTTGCTCCCTGCGACTTTGCACTGTTCCCGCATGTGAAAATGAAGCTAAAAGGGAGGCGGTTTTCCAGTGATGAGGACCTTCTACGGGCTTGGGACAACGAGTGTGCTTTACTCCCTAGTGAAACTTGGCAGAACTGGTTTAAAGATTGGTTTCGGAGGATGGAGAGGTGTATTGAATGTAAAGGAAATTACTTTGAAAAAATTAAATAAACAAAGCTATATTGCAAAACTTTCCTAGTACTCTTTGTACAAAGGGTACTAGGAAAATGTTTTGCAATATGACGCAACAATGAATCACAGGAAGCTGCTTGTTGCTGAATGTTGAGACATGTTCATACGTGCATAGTAGCCGCCGCGCCAAGTCGATGGACTCAGTTATTCATTAGTAGTGAGAGTGTAAAGTGCTTGCGATGGCATCGTGGTCACGAAATGAGATAAGGACAGTTTTGCGGTATAATTTCGTGCGTGGTTTAACCATAGACCAGTGCTTAGAAGAAATGACTCTTGCACTAGATGATGATTGTCCACATCGTACAACGATATTCAGGTGGTATAGAGAATTCCAAAGGGGAAATTTCACTCTGGAGGATTCTGAGAGGCCGGGAAGGCCACGAACGTCAGTTACGGAGGAAAACGTTACTGCTGTGAGGAAAATGCTTGACGAAAACAGGCGAGTGACCTACCAACAGATAGAGGATACTTTGGGCCTAAATGCACCAGCAATTCGTTCGATTCTGCAAGATCATTTGCACGTGAAGAAACTTTGTTCTCTCTGGGTGCCGCATCAACTGACTGAAGAGCAGATGACACGACGTGTGACTTGGTACCGGGAGATGTTAAAAAAGTTTGATAAGGGACAATCTCGGTATGTGAACAACATCGTGACAGGTGACGAGACTTGGCTGTACTATTACGATCTGCCGACCAAGGCTCAAAACAAAGTTTGGGTCTTTGATGATGACGACACACCCGTAATTGTCAGAAAATCCCGATCTGTAAAGAAGAAAATGATAGCTGTATTTTTCAAATCGAGTGGAATTGTGGACCGTGTCGTTTTGGACACGCAGAAGACAGTCACAGCTAAGTGGTATACTGAACAATGCCTGCCTAAAGTCATTGGATCTATGAAAAACCTGCGGCCAAAGTGAAGAATGGACACCTGGTACCTCCATCACGATAATGCTCCAGCTTACCGTGCCAAAGCCTGCACCGAATATTTGACCACGACAGGACTGAAACTTCTCGAGCACCCTCCCTACAGTCCAGACCTTGCTCCCTACGACTTTGCACTGTTCCCGCATGTGAAAATGAAGCTAAAAGGCAGGCGGTTTTCCAGTGATGAGGACCTTCTACGGGCTTGGGACAACGAGTGTGCTTTACTCCCTAGTGAAACTTGGCAGAACTGGTTTAAAGATTAAGATTAGTTTCGGAGGATGGAGGAGGTGTATTGAATGTAGAGGAAATTACTTTGAAAAAATTAAATAAACAAAGCTGTATTGCAAAACTTTCCTAGTACCCTTTGTATATCGTGGTGAAAATTTTGCGAGACCTATTTTACCAGTGATTATTTCTAATTATCTAATGATTATTGTTATGATTTATTTCTGATCATTATTAGTTGAGTCCCCAAACATTTTAATCACAACCCATCACATTGTCCTCAATTATCCCTGAAGCCAAAAGGAACAAGGAGTTGGTTAGGTGATTGAGGTGGCTGCACTGTGGGAAAGTAGTTGAGAGAAAATGTTGGTAGAGTTTTGGAACTTCCCAAATGCAATTGTTTCTCATGATAGAGTGTGTATGGGAAGAAACCTGATGCAACACCTTTCATACTGTCACATACAGAATATTCACCTATCTTTCTCTGCATGGGCATTGGTTTGTTTTGCCAATGGTGCCAGTACTGGTACACCACTATATAGGCATTGGATCTTTACACAACTGCAGTTGCAGTTATCCTCAGCCTGTTCTTGGTTCAGCATCATTTTCCTGGCTTTGTTCCTAGAAATTCGTTTTCCTCGAACTGTGAAATAATAAAAGGGAGGCGGTTTTCCAGTGATGAGGACCTTCTACGGGCTTGGGACAACGAGTGTGCTTTACTCCCTAGTGAAACTTGGCAGAACTGGTTTAAAGATTGGTTTCGGAGGATGGAGAGGTGTATTGAATGTAAAGGAAATTACTTTGAAAAAATTAAATAAACAAAGCTATATTGCAAAACTTTCCTAGTACCCTTTGTATATCGTGGTGAAAATTTTGCGAGACCTATTTTACCAGTGATTATTTCTAATTATCTAATGATTATTGTTATGATTTATTTCTGATCATTATTAGTTGAGTCCCCAAACATTTTAATCACAACCCATCACATTGTCCTCAATTATCCCTGAAGCCAAAAGGAACAAGGAGTTGGTTAGGTGATTGAGGTGGCTGCACTGTGGGAAAGTAGTTGAGAGAAAATGTTGGTAGAGTTTTGGAACTTCCCAAATGCAATTGTTTCTCATGGTAGAGTGTGTATGGGAAGAAACCTTATGCAACACCTTTCATACTGTCACATACAGAATATTCACCTATCTTTCTCTGCATGGGCATTGGTTTGTTTTGCCAATGGTGCCAGTACTGGTACACCACTATATAGGCATTGGATCTTTACACAACTGCAGTTGCAGTTATCCTCAGCCTGTTCTTGGTTCAGCATCATTTTCCTGGCTTTGTTCCTAGAAATTCGTTTTCCTCGAACTGTGAAATAATTTTTCTGACTTCACATGATGTCACTGGACCTCTTTGCAGGTGCTTGCAACACTTGTAACTTCCAATCACTGCTGCTTCATTGCTTCCATTCTGGTGGTAGTGCTTCACAATCAAAGCATACTTTGGTAAGGTGAGAGGCATTGTGCTCCTAACACTGCAGTATCCTCATCTGCAGCACATTATTCTTTCATTCTGTATTTATGCATGAATGGGATAAACAAATTGTTCATTTCACAACTTTTCCCATTGGCAATTTTTGAAACTAATTTTGTTTTTCATGTATTGCTCTTCCACACTCCAAAGAGCATACCTGTGAAATTTGGCTGTATTTTATCCATTAGATTGTACTTCAGACATCTCTAAAGAGGGATACTTTATTTGTGGCCACGCAGTATCATTATAAGCTTAATTAAAATTGAGTAAACACAATAAGAAATATAAGTGTGACATTAAATCAAATGCCAGTATAGGTGCAGTATTATTACTCAGTCCCCATAAGCTATATATTTTTGAAGGGTGGGCTGCAATAACTTGAGTACTGAGCTGTAAATTAATTTATATTATTTCCTTTTGTTATTCTAAAATGCATGCATTAAAATATAAAATTGCTCTTGTAAAGCTAGTTTTGAAGAGTACAATTTATAAGATTTTTATGATGTTATAGGCAAAGAAACAGGGTGCAGTCACTACCGTTGCTACCAAAACAAATGTGAAGAAATTACCTGCTAAAGCTATTGGATCGCCAGCTACAGTTTCATCTGTAAAGCTTTCCCAGCGAACAAAGCTTCCAGCAAAAGAAAGTAGGTGCATGTTTCATTTGTGTATATGTACTACAAATTGTACCACATTGTACTACAATTAGTATAATTTTATATTATTAGTATTTTCATCTTAGCATTATCAGTGGAAAATGATGCAAGAAAGCAAGCTTATACAGCATCAGCCAAGAGAGTGGAGCGCCCTACATTTTCCCATTTCACCCATTCGTTTGTCTTCCATCCAATAGTTTGTCTAGTTCTTCCTTGAATTTATTTAAGCTATCAACTTCCACAAGAACAGATGGAAGTTTGTTCCAGAAATCAACCACCCGCTGACTAAAGGCAAATTACCTCACATCTATTCTGCAGAGATGTGAGGTAATTTGAATCCTTCCTCATTTTGAATTTGTGCCCTGTCATGTGTTTGATTTCAGTAAGAGGAAGAATCTCATCAGCATTGAGCTTGCTCAATCCATTCAAACCTTAAATAATGCATTTGGATTATGTTGTAGGTGCCTAGTCACCAGACACTGAATTTGTAGAACTGAAGTCTTTCTTATTAAGAGCACACCTTAGTTCCTCCTCTCCAACCTTGTTGCCCTTCTCTGTAATTGTTCCAGCAGCTCTGCACCCTTCCTAAAATTATACATCCAGACCTGTATGCAGTACTCAAGATGTGGCCTCACCATTGCCTTATACAAAGGGATAATCACCTTATGCCTGCTAGCAAAATTCATGTATATCATTGACAAAACCCCATGAGCTGTCCTGGCAGCCTGTCTGCATTGCTCAGAAAACTCATTATCTGCCTGCACAATTACCCCCAGGTCCTTTTCATTCTCTACCACTGTCAGCGTATTACCACAGAGTTGATACGTTACTCTGGGGTTACTTCTTCCCATCCACATTATCCTGCTGAAAGACGGCACCGCCAGTGGGGAAGACCATTGCCATGAAAGGGTGTACCTGGTTGGCAATGATGTTTAGGTAGGTGGAAGACGTCAGAGTGGCCAGCACATGGATGACTGGACCCAGGGTATCCCAGCAAAACATTGCCGAAAGCATGACACCGCTGCCACCAGCTTGTTTTTGTCCTATAGTGCACACATACCTGGCCGTCCCAATGGTGCAACAGGAAACATGATTCATCGGACCAGACTACCTTCTTCCAGCCACTCAAGGTCCAGTTTCGATGCTTGCGTGCCTATTGTAGGCACTGTTGCCGGTGAACCGTAGTTAGCATGGGCACTTGGAGCAACCTGCGGGCCCCATTTTCAGCATGGTTCGATGTACTGTGGGTTGTGACACATTACTCCCATCACCAGCATTCCAGTTACCGGCGAGTTGTGCCACAGTCGCCCTTCTGTTGCCACATATCATCCGGGAGAGCCTTTGCTCACCTTGAGCATCGATGAGCTGTGGTTGTCCAACACCTCGCCGGCAGTTCGTTGGTTTTCCCTCGGAACACTTTCGGTAGGTACTAACCACGGCTGACCATGAGCACCCCACCAGCCATGCCGTTCCGGATATGCTCTGGCCCAGTCGTCTTGCCATTACAGTTTGGTCTTTGTCAAACTCATTATGTCCACTGCCTTTCCCATCTGAAGAACAAGAGTAACACTGATTAACGGAGCTCAGTATTTTTTATACCTGATACTGAGCTTTTTTATACTACGGCACGTACATGTGTCCTGACCCACGTACTTGCCATAGTTCACCTGGAGTTTCTTCGATTTGCATTACAACTTGCTGTTCATAACGTTTTGGCTCATCGGTGTATATATTTCAGTATCGAGTATTATCTCTGAGTTACATTATATGACTTTTGTATCTCCTATCAAGTTATGTATTAATTAATAATGTTATGTTTGTAACTAAGTTGTTTTATGTATTTAGTTAAAAAGTACAATTTAATTGACAGTGAAATTTAATAAGATTAATAAATTTTCCTAATTAATTGATAATACTAAGCTAACAGATTTCTAATACAGTGTTACATGTTTTTCTATCTAGTTTTACATTAAACCTTATGCTATCTAGTTCAGGATATACATTGTATCGTATAACAATGACGGCAGATTACGAACGGTAAATCTATGGACATCATCATCATCAGCCATTTTCAATCCACTGCAGGATGAAGGCCTCTCCAGCAACTTTCCAGTTCCTTCTGTTTTGAGCACTGGCCATCCATTTACTACCCAAAAACTCATGAATTTCATCTATCCATCTCCACCTTTGTCTTCCAGGTTTTCTTCTAGCTCCTCTTGGATACCATTCTTTTATTTTCTTAGTCCATCCGTCATCATGTCTTTGAGCTATGTGTCCTGCCCAAGACCATTTTAGTTCTTTAGTTTTGATAAGAATGTCCTTTACTTGAGTTTGCTACCTAATCCATGTGTTTCTCTTCTTATCTAACAGTCTGATTCCCAATATAATTCGTTCCATTCTTCGCTGTGTAGTTCTCAGCTTCTCTTCCATTCTTTTGGTGAGTGCCCAAGTTTCACTTCCATAAGTCATGGTGGGGAGTATACATTGGTTCATTATTTTACGTTTCAGACAAACTTCGATATTGCTCTTCAGTATGTGACTATATTTCCTGAATGCTATCCATCCAAAATTTATTCTTCTCTTGACTTCCAGCCATTTATCATTATTACAGCTAATAACTTGTCCCAGATAAGTATATGACTCCACCTTTTCAATTACTGCTCCTTCAGTCATTATTTTCCTTTCTGTGGCATACTTGTTCATCATTACTTTTGTTTTAGCCATATTCATCTTTAGTCCAAAATCCTTACTAACTGTGCATAACTGATTAAGATTTTCCTCTAATTCTTTGGGATCGTGGCATATGACCACAATGTCATCTGCAAATCGTAAATGGTTTAGGTACTCTCCGTTCACATTGACTCCTTTCTGCGACCAGTCTAATCTTCTGAAAGCTTCCTCAAGGGCAGCAGTAAACAGCTTCGGAGATATTGTGTCTCCTTGTTGAACTCCTTTCTCGATTTTAAATTTCCTACTGTCTTTGTCTAGTCTAATAAAGGAGGTCGCTCTCTCATATATTTTCTTCAAAATCATAATATATGGGGTATCTATGCCTTGTCTTTCCAGTGCCCGAAACATTGCCTTATGCTGTATGGAGTCAAATGCCTTTTCATAATCCACAAATGCCAGGCATATTGGTGTTTTATATTCATTTGCTTTCTCCATTAGCTGTGATATTACATGAAGGTGATCCATAGTTGAGAATCCTGTCCTAAAGCCAGCTTGCTCTTTCGGTTGATTAATACTTAGTGAATCTACGGACACTAAGTATTAATTACTTTCAAAATCGCTATCTAAATTCAAAATAAACCAAGGTGGTTTTTCTCCTAATTACGCAGTATTAGGAGAAAATTTTTAGCAATAATGATTTTAAAATCTACTCCCCCCCCCCCCCCCCCTTTATGATAGTACACTTGGTCGTCGACTTACGACCTATGCAACTTACGACTGGCCGCACTTACGACCACCAAAAAAATATATATAATAAATAATGAATAAATTAATAATAAATCAGGAAATCACTACTGAGGACACCCATAACCCAGGTGAGGAGGCACGTCGATAACGGGAGGCCTGAGGACAGCACCAGGCACATACACTCAGTCGCTCTCTCTCTCTCTCACATACACCCAGTCGCTATTAAGCATCTGTTGCGTGTGGTGTATTAATTAAAATTCCACTGAAATACGCATAATATGTTTAGTAAAAGGAAAATGTCTTCATCTACATATACGTCAGCTAAGAAGTCAAGGAAAACTACTGATTCAGAGTGTAAAACGAAAATTATCCAGCAGTATGAAAGCGGAAAGAAAGTGAATACGATAGCACGTGACTTGAAATTATCACATTCCATGGCATCGACGATACTGCACCTATTATGTCTACAATTTTAACCAAACAACGACAGGAACCCATCCATGAAATGGAGAAATTGTTGTTTATGTGGATGGAAGATTTAATACAAAAAAATACACCCATGAGCCTTCACACAGTGCAAGCAAAGGCTAGAAGTTTGTTTTTCAGAGTTTAAAATCACGCGCCGGAGACAATTACGCTGAAGATTTTCAGGCTAGTACTGGGTGGTTTAAGCGTTTTAAAAAAAAGATTTGCTTTGCATAATGTCTCTATAAATAAACATCTCCTACCTCAACCCAAGAACATGACCCTGACGATGCACAACCCAGCACAAGCAAAGATTAAAAATTGATTTTGTAAATTTCATTTGTATTAATTTTTACATTAATTTTAGTGTTTACAGTACATTATGCACAGTATTATTTTTCACATTATGTACAATATAATTATAGATTGTAGTTTTTTTTTTTTTATAAACAGTACGAATAATAAACCAATTAAAATGTAGAGAACGTTTGAATTTAAGCTCATAGAGAGAGATACCTTCGTTTCTACGCCTAGTACAGTATCGCTAAGTAAAAGATAAAAACATTGCTGTATTTAAAATTAAAAATAAAAGATGATAAAAATTTAAAAGATTATAAAAATAATTTATAAAGATGATAAAAAGGTTAGAAAGGTTAAAAAATACTGTTAATAAATATATGGCCGACATACGACCAGATCGACTTACGACCGGTCAGTCAGAACAGAAGTCGGTCGTAAGTCGACGACCAACTGTATATATTTATTAATAGGTACAGTAAGGATAGCTCTTCTTTATGTAGGAGAGGAAAATAAAATTAGCGAGATTCGTGTGACTAATGCACTGCAGACTGTTACTTGTTTTAGAAATGTCTTGGCTTATTTATTGTATTTTACAATAAATTAATAAAAATGCTTCCAAAATAATTTTGGTAATGAAAAACTTTCTGGCATTTCTTGGACTTTACTTTAGTTATTATTCCTGAAAATGTGGAAGTAACTGTAAAAAGATCAGTTCCTACCAAAGTTCCTACCTCATCAAAAAGTCCAACCAAACAGCTTACAACAAGGGTAGTTAGAGCAGTACCAGAAAGAAAGTGTGCACAAGTCAGCAAGTCTGTAACTGTGGAGGAGGAGGAGGAAGTAAATGAAGATAATAATGAAGATGCTTCATCTGTAATTCCAAAAGGAGGTAATGATTAAAATAGTAGCACTATTTAAGTTTCCTTGACTATCATAATAAAAAAATATATCATAGAAACATATTTTAATAGTTTCTTTTTCATTTTGTTGGAAGAATCAAATTCCAAAAGATCATAATAAAAAAAATTTAGATGTACTTAACTATATGTATCATTTCAGTTAGAACAAATATGCAATGGCTCTTCTGAAATCCCAATTGATCTGAGCTGTAAACCAAGTAAAGGTGAGGGGGGGGGGTAAATAAATGTAACCTTGTGGTGAGCTAAGAGTCTTTTAGTAAACAAGTGTATGATATTCTGCGATGCTCTGCATCTTGTATGGAAGTTGGAGTAGTGTTCAGTAATTATTTTTAAAGACACACTGGTCAATGAAAATTTATTTAAATTTATTCTAATCACATATAGCTGCCAGATCACGAGATTTATGAAGGAGACTCCATCAAATGGTGGCTAAATTAATTTATACTTTGAAATTATCTTTTGACCCATTTTTTGTGTAACAGTTTTTCTTTTTCATAAGAAAAGTAAAGTATGGCTTTGCCATTAAATGTGGAATTTTTAAAAAAATTATGCAAATTTCATTGTCCCTCATCATTAATAAATTAGCCATTAGGTGTGCATGCTTGCCAATTCTTCTGATTTGGGCAAAAGTTTTCTGATAATCAGGTGAGTTTTCGAATAAGTTTAATTTCTTATGATTTTTCAGTGAAGTTTGGTTATTTTCTCTCTCAGTTATGAGCCCACCAAATTTAATGATATTTGTTGAAAAGCCAACATTGTGGCATTTGGAATAGCCATCACAGGTACATAGTCCTAAATCCAGTAAATCAACTTTTCAAAAACTAAATGTTTTCAAGATTTGTGTATGTTTTTGTGCACAACACTAACATTTCATTTTGGTGAAACATTTGTTCTTTGAGTGGTGCTGTTGGTTGAGATATTGGTTCTTCAAATACAGTTAAATAACTTAAATAATAGTGAAATTATAGTAACCTTATAATACCGTGATAAATCTGACTAAAACATGAATAGAAAATGCTTAGAAAACGGTACTCACCTTGTATAAATCTGCAATAAATTTTTTTGGTAGATGGTGGTTAAATTTAGGTTGGAAGAAGCATTAAAAAGAACTAAGGCGGGGAATGGGGTGAAAATATTTTAAACAGATTTTAAAATGAGCGCAAGGAAGTAGAAATGCAGATCTCCAATCCTTGGTTGTCATAAAGAGGTTAAAAGACGTAAATGGGAAAAAAAAAAAAAAAAAAAGAGAGAGAAGACTGGTGGTGCCAATAGTCGTTACGAGGGACTTTCGTAAGTAAACCGTCATGAGTTGGCAAATGGAAGAGAAGTGAGCGCATGTTGTATTTAAAAGTTTATCTAAACTCCCATGATGCTCTTTTTGACACGTGGGAACTTTAGCCGCGAGAGGTTCCAAGCCGGTGAAAGGTTGAAGGGAAGTTTAGCGTTAATAATGTTGAGATCGGAATGGTGTCAGTACCATTCGATGGTGAGGGCTTCATATTGAAGGATTCTGTAGCTCGATCTAAGTTTAATAATAGTGATGGCAGAGTCAACAAGGGGGGGGGTGTGGTTGTGGGTTTGAGCATGGGTTGTTAACTCAATGCAGGATTGACTTGTCTTGAAACTGTTGAAGTGGTAGTATGCTCGGATATTAGAAATTATGGAAGAACCGAATTTGGTGGTAGTGCTGCCGATGTAACAGGTGTCGCAGTTTGGTTGGCATTTTATGAGATATATTATGTTATTGAGATCATTGATGGGATATTTGTGTGTATCTTTATAAGAATTTTTTTTTTTTTTTTCATTTACGTCTTTTAACCTCTTTATGACAACCAAGGATTGGAGATCTGCATTTCTACTTCCTTGTGCTCATTTTAAAATCTGTTTAAAATATTTTCACCCCATTCCCCGCCTTAGTTCTTTTTAATGCTTCTTCCAACCTAAATTTAACTACCATCTACCAAAAAAATTTATTGCAGATTTATACAAGGTGAGTACCGTTTTCTAAGCATTTGCTATTCATTTTATAACTTAAATATTAACTCACTTGGCAGGTTGCAATAAATTACTTCTTTTGCTGTCATCAGTTGTTGTATGTAAACATGCTGTGGTCTTTAAACTTATAATAAGTCACCTGCTGACTGTCAGATTAAACTCAGTTTGTTAGATTTATTTATTCATTCAAAACAGTGTATAAATCACCTTTAGCAGCTAATGCAACCTACACAGTGAGTGTCAGAACTGGTTTATTGATCAACCTTCCATGAGAATCCAGTGCTGACACTCGCATAGTGATTGTGGCATCTGCACTCAGAGTACAACAGCCAAGCCTGGGATTTTTTCTTTCCCTGGGCTGGGCTCAGCTGATGCCAATTAATTGGCATGAGACCACCACGTGCTGATACCAGATGAGTGTGGGATCTATCTCTCAAGGCTGTATTGCCTGGCCTGGGATGTTTTCCCTCCCCTAGATTAGGCTTGCTTAGGTGAGTGTCTCCTTTCATTCAACTTTCTTCACATTTTTTTCTTCCACCCATACTACTATACATCCCCACTTCAATAAAAATATAGGACATCCTACCCCTGTGACTTCTATTTTCTCCTTCCCCTGGGAAAGGATTAGATTGCCATCTGTCCAAGTAATTACTCATTGCCCCCCATCCAGCTCCCTCTGGTGGTTGGCCCTCTCTCACAACCACCCTTAATCATATTTTCCTTCCTCCGCTCTACTTCAGTAAAAACATAAAGTACTCTGACTCTACAACCTTGTCTTTTCCCTCCCTTCCTGTAGAGAAGTGGGAGTAGGTAGGATGGGCTCTGTTCCCCCAGTTACCCTTCTATTCCCTCTTGGTGGATGCATACAACTACTTACATCCACCATCTTTCCTTCACCTGTTCCTATTCAGTTCTGTCTACCTGCAGTGCTCCCCTTCAATAAAAATTTATTATAATTATTATTATTTTTTTTATTATTACTATTATTATTTATTTATTTTTTATTTTATTATTTTATTTGGCCCTCCCTGGGAAGCTCGGGCAACCCCAAGGTTTGCCCCACCAGAGGTCTTGACCTTCCTACTTCCTGACTTGGCTCCATATGCTGCTGGATGGGCAATGGGGGTTGGCAGTGTTCCATGGGCACCCTAGCTATGAAGCCAGATGAACAATATAACAACACAACCCATCACTAACAATACACAAACACACATGTTCCAGTACATATTGCTTTTTCTTGTCTTCTGTTATCTCAAAGACCTTCATATTATTTACTTGAATCAGTTTTTTCCTTTCTTTTCTTATATCTATATCAAGTGTGCAGCCTACCATTCTGAGATCACTTCCAACATTTATCTTGTTCAGGATGGTAACAGCATTCACAATATATCTTTTGTTAGTGAGGATGAAGTTGATTCCATTAGTTGTTAATCCCTTTGGACTCTTCCATGTCCACTTTCTGTTCACCCTTTTCTTGAAAAAAGTGTTGATTACTGATGTTCCTTGAGATTCTGCAAATCCCACAAGTCTTTCATTTCTTTCAATTCTAAAATTTCTTATAGTTCCCCCTTTCTTCACTGTTTTGTCTCTTTCCAACCTTAGCTTTGAAGTCTCCCATAATGATGGTGTAGTGGGTTTTCTGCTCATCTAGAAGGATCTGAATTTCAGTGTAGATTTCTTGAACCTCTCTATTTTAATGGCTCAATGTTGGTGTATAAATCATTATAACCTTTAGTTTGTACCTGTTAGAAATCCTTAGATCCAAGTAGCCTTGACACCCTTGGTGATGTACATTTTGAATTCCAAAATTCTGTTTTTTATATCTTTATGGACCAGAAAGCCAACTCCACCTTTGCTATTTTCAGTTTCCATGGTGTACAGCAGATTTCCACTTGATAAACCTATAAGTTATCCATTTCTTCTTGTTTCAGCCAAAAACAAGACATGCCAAAACATGTCACACAGCAACTTTCTGGGCTGGCCATGGTCCCATAGTTGGGGTGTGTAGCCACAAGGCTGGTTGTGTTAAGGAGGTATGGGTCAACTCTATACACTTTCACAAAATATGCAGTGCTGATTGTGACTGTGACAATGAAAATCCGACTGCCCGTAATGATTCAATATGTATGCAGTTATGATGTATTTGTAAAATGTTCTGTCTTCGGGCATCTAGAGAATAAATGAAAATTTTTCTCTCAGTAAATAGTACGTAGCTTATAGACCCCTTATCTCTTGACCTGTGATACACACATGGGAACCATATACAAAAGTAGGCATGAAACCCATTTTTTTTTTTTTTTTTTTTTTCGGTGTTAATGTGTGTGTAAATATTTATTTTTATACCATCAAATATATTGATGGTATAAAATAAAAATAACATAATAAACACTTACACAATCTTTATTTTATATCTGATTTAAGGATGGGGGAAGCTGAATGAGAAGTACTTATTCATAGTTAGCATTTTAAGCTTCTAAATGTTGGGTGTGAAAATTGCCTCATGCATCCACTCCCTCACCACTACCAATATAGTGAAAATTTGTGTGGCTGTTGGCAAGCAGTTGTGTTAGATTTGAAAAGTGGCTCTGATATATTTGTTAGTTATTTCATGACTTTTAATGTTTAACGAAATTTCACAAATCTTATATTTGATTTTAGGTGTTTCCAAGCTTGATGAAGAAAAAGCAAATGCTGATAGTGATGCTGGGGAGCCTGAATTTGAGGCTGAATCTGACATTGATAAGTTGCATTTAACAGTGGCTGCTGAAGAACTTGCTGAAGAAATGCAAGAAGACACAGTAGAAGAAAAACAAAAACCGGTAGAAACTTCCACAGCTAAAAGTCAGGAATATAATACTTTAAGTGAAGCATCAAGTTCAGATCATGATGATGATGATGACAGTTGCTCATGTGAGGATCACAGCAGTGTTGTTTCATCTTCTGGTTCAGAATCACACTCCAGATCACGGTCACCTTCTGGTTCAGATACGCGGTCAGAATCAGGTGAGTTGATTGTAACTGTTCCTTGTATTTCTACTTCTTCCCATTTTCCCCCCTCCTGCTATGTTAATTTGAAAGGATAAATTTATGAAAGTGTCTTTCATAGAGTATTTTCCTCTCTGAAAAATATATAAATCAGCTTCTTGTTACTTTATTGTTTTGCTTTAAATATTTCTACTGTTTAAGTCAAACTAAATGCAGCAAGGCATCATATGTTCAAGAGTATAAATTATCTATATAATATCGGTGTAAATACACCATAGATAACTCTTAAACGAAAAAACTACGATAGTAGTGTCAAAAGGGCATAATTTTATTTGTATCTCATGTTGTGCACCTCCTTCACAATAAGTTGCCATGTATTGCACTACCTTAAATAAATACTGCTCTTCTAAAAGAGAAGAAAATTGTTACTTATTCTCAGTGGGCACCATTTCAAGGCTAGTTGGCCTCTCATCGTTGGGTGGGGGGGGTGCAGGTACCCTGGTATTGCATACAAGACAATCCAGTTGCGAAGATAATCCCACAATATGAGAGATGCCAAAAGGTTTACATGATAATGTTTTAAGTCAAACTAAATGCAGCAAGACATATGTTCAAGAGTATAAATTTATCTATATATAGATAAATATTTCTACTACATGGTTTTGGTTCTCACATTGGCTTGGATTTATTTTAATTGCTGTTAGGTCTAGATTGCCTTTTTATTCTTTAGTAAACTATGCTGGAACTCTTTTATTTGTTCTGTTTAAAGAAGCAGCATGTTTAGCATTAGCATTAGTAGAGGCATTTGATGCAAGAAAGCAAGCTTATGCAGCATCAGCCAAAAAAAAAAAAAAAAAAAAAAAACCCACTTCCACTTCACCCCTCTGTTCGTTCAAAATACCTGTCCAGCTGAGCCTTAAACTTATTTAGGCTATCAACCTCCACCACAAGGGATGGCAGTCTGTTCCACCAACCAACCACCCGCTGGCTAAAGGCAAATTTCCGCACGTCTATCCTACATCTGTCTTTCCTCAATTTGAATTTATGCCCTCTCAGGTGATTTTTCTGAGCTAGAGGAAGAATCCCATCAGCATTGAGCATGCTTAAACCATTCAAGGCTTTATACACCTCTATCAGGTCACCTCGCTGGTGCCTAGTCTCCAGACACTGTAATTTGCAAAACTTAAGCCTTTCCTCGTAAGAGCACCCCTTTGTTCCATTCACTAATCTTGTTGCCCTTCTCTGTACTCGTTCCAGCAGCTCTACATCCTTCTTGAAATGAGGCCTCCAGACCTGTATACAGTACTCTAGGTGTGGCCTGACCATTGCCTTATACAATGGAATAATCACCTCCTTATCCCTGCTGGAAAAATTCCTGTATGTCATTGACAATACTCCATGAGCTACTCTTGCAGCCCGTCTGCACTGCTCAGAGAACTTCATATCTGCCTGCACAATCACCCCCAAGTCCCTTTCATTCTCTACCACTGTCAGTGTAGTACCACAGAGTTGATACGTTGCCCTGGGGTCGCTGTTTCCCATGTGTAGTACTTTACATTTGTCAATGTTAAACTTCATTTGCCACCTCTCAGCCCATCTGCTCAACCTTTCCAGATCCTGTTGCAGCAGTGTAGTGTCCTTGACAACCCTGCCAACCTTTGTATCATCTGCAAACTTGGACATTAAGCTTGATATACCATCATCAATATCATTTATAAATACAGAAAACAATAATGGACCCAACACTGAGCCCTGAGGGACTCCACTAATAACATTAGTCCACAATGAGCAGTGTCCATTGATTACCACTCTCTGTCTTCTCCCACTCAACCACCCCTTTATCCATAGCAGCAATTTGCCTCCAATGTCACACTGCTCCAATTTGTGTAGCAGTCTTCCATGTGCAACAGTATCAAAAGCCTTTCTAAGATCCAAGTATATAACATCAAAGTTATTCCCTGCATCCAGTTCTTTTGTGACTGCATCATAGTATCCAATCAAGTTGGTCAGGCAAGACTTCCCCTTAACAAAACCATGCTGTGTCTGAGCTATAACTGAAGTCTTGTCTAAATGATCCTGCAGTGCTTCTTTAACCAGTGCCTCCATTAATTTTCCTGGAACAGAAGTTTAGCTCACAGGTCTATAGTTACTTGTGTCAGCCTTTGATCCTCCTTTGTGAATTGGGGTCACATTTGCACATTTCCAGTCTATGGGTACCTCCCCTGAGTCCAAGGAAGCTCTCATAATTATGGCTAAGGGTTTGCTTACTTCCTTTGCTGCCTCCTTTAATATAACTGGATAGATCCCATCCACCCCAGGTGCCTTTCTTGTGTTTATCTTCAACAGTTTCTCCTCCACTTTACTTCCAGTTATTTCAAGATTCTGTAGCTTACTGCTAGAGTTGAATACACCTCTGGCTATGTTAATTTGAAAGGATAAATTTATGAAAGTGTCTTTCATAGAGTATTTTCCTCTCTGAAAAATATATAAATCAGCTTCTTGTTACTTTATTGTTTTGCTTTAAATATTTCTACTGTTTAAGTCAAACTAAATGCAGCAAGGCATCATATGTTCAAGAGTATAAATTATCTATATAATATCGGTGTAAATACACCATAGATAACTCTTAACCGAAAAAACTACGATAGTAGTGTCAAAAGGGCATAATTTTATTTGTATCTCATGTTGTGCACCTCCTTCACAATAAGTTGCCATGTATTGCACTACCTTAAATAAATAATGCTAGTGTCTTTAAGTGAAGCATTAAGTGAAGCATAAACTTTAAGTGAAGCATCAAGTTCAGATCATGATGATGATGATGACAGTTGCTCATGTGAGGATCACAGCAGTGTTGTTTCATCTTCTGGTTCAGAATCACACTCCAGATCACGGTCACCTTCTGGTTCAGATACGCGGTCAGAATCAGGTGAGTTGATTGTAACTGTTCCTTGTATTTCTACTTCTTCCCATTTTCCCCCCTCCTGCTATGTTAATTTGAAAGGATAAATTTATGAAAGTGTCTTTCATAGAGTATTTTCCTCTCTGAAAAATATATAAATCAGCTTCTTGTTACTTTATTGTTTTGCTTTAAATATTTCTACTGTTTAAGTCAAACTAAATGCAGCAAGGCATCATATGTTCAAGAGTATAAATTATCTATATAATATCGGTGTAAATACACCATAGATAACTCTTAAACGAAAAAACTACGATAGTAGTGTCAAAAGGGCATAATTTTATTTGTATCTCATGTTGTGCACCTCCTTCACAATAAGTTGCCATGTATTGCACTACCTTAAATAAATAATGCTCTTCTAAAAGAGAAGAAAATTGTTACTTATTCTCAGTGGGCACCATTTCAAGGCTAGTTGGCCTCTCATCGTTGGGTGGGGGGGGGGTGCAGGTACCCTGGTATTGCATACAAGACAATCCAGTTGCGAAGATAATCCCACAATATGAGAGATGCCAAAAGGTTTACATGATAATGTTTTAAGTCAAACTAAATGCAGCAAGACATATGTTCAAGAGTATAAATTTATCTATATATAGATAAATATTTCTACTACATGGTTTTGGTTCTCACATTGGCTTGGATTTATTTTAATTGCTGTTAGGTCTAGATTGCCTTTTTATTCTTTAGTAAACTATGCTGGAACTCTTTTATTTGTTCTGTTTAAAGAAGCAGCATGTTTAGCATTAGCATTAGTAGAGGCATTTGATGCAAGAAAGCAAGCTTATGCAGCATCAGCCAAAAAAAAAAAAAAAAAAAAAAAACCCACTTCCACTTCACCCCTCTGTTCGTTCAAAATACCTGTCCAGCTGAGCCTTAAACTTATTTAGGCTATCAACCTCCACCACAAGGGATGGCAGTCTGTTCCACCAACCAACCACCCGCTGGCTAAAGGCAAATTTCCGCACGTCTATCCTACATCTGTCTTTCCTCAATTTGAATTTATGCCCTCTCAGGTGATTTTTCTGAGCTAGAGGAAGAATCCCATCAGCATTGAGCATGCTTAAACCATTCAAGGCTTTATACACCTCTATCAGGTCACCTCGCTGGTGCCTAGTCTCCAGACACTGTAATTTGCAAAACTTAAGCCTTTCCTCGTAAGAGCACCCCTTTGTTCCATTCACTAATCTTGTTGCCCTTCTCTGTACTCGTTCCAGCAGCTCTACATCCTTCTTGAAATGAGGCCTCCAGACCTGTATACAGTACTCTAGGTGTGGCCTGACCATTGCCTTATACAATGGAATAATCACCTCCTTATCCCTGCTGGAAAAATTCCTGTATGTCATTGACAATACTCCATGAGCTACTCTTGCAGCCCGTCTGCACTGCTCAGAGAACTTCATATCTGCCTGCACAATCACCCCCAAGTCCCTTTCATTCTCTACCACTGTCAGTGTAGTACCACAGAGTTGATACGTTGCCCTGGGGTCGCTGTTTCCCATGTGTAGTACTTTACATTTGTCAATGTTAAACTTCATTTGCCACCTCTCAGCCCATCTGCTCAACCTTTCCGGATCCTGTTGCAGCAGTGTAGTGTCCTTGACAACCCTGCCAACCTTTGTATCATCTGCAAACTTGGACATTAAGCTTGATATACCATCATCAATATCATTTATAAATACAGAAAACAATAATGGACCCAACACTGAGCCCTGAGGGACTCCACTAATAACATTAGTCCACAATGAGCAGTGTCCATTGATTACCACTCTCTGTCTTCTCCCACTCAACCACCCCTTTATCCATAGCAGCAATTTGCCTCCAATGTCACACTGCTCCAATTTGTGTAGCAGTCTTCCATGTGCAACAGTATCAAAAGCCTTTCTAAGATCCAAGTATATAACATCAAAGTTATTCCCTGCATCCAGTTCTTTTGTGACTGCATCATAGTATCCAATCAAGTTGGTCAGGCAAGACTTCCCCTTAACAAAACCATGCTGTGTCTGAGCTATAACTGAAGTCTTGTCTAAATGATCCTGCAGTGCTTCTTTAACCAGTGCCTCCATTAATTTTCCTGGAACAGAAGTTTAGCTCACAGGTCTATAGTTACTTGTGTCAGCCTTTGATCCTCCTTTGTGAATTGGGGTCACATTTGCACATTTCCAGTCTATGGGTACCTCCCCTGAGTCCAAGGAAGCTCTCATAATTATGGCTAAGGGTTTGCTTACTTCCTTTGCTGCCTCCTTTAATATAACTGGATAGATCCCATCCACCCCAGGTGCCTTTCTTGTGTTTATCTTCAACAGTTTCTCCTCCACTTTACTTCCAGTTATTTCAAGATTCTGTAGCTTACTGCTAGAGTTGAATACACCTCTGGCTATGTTAATTTGAAAGGATAAATTTATGAAAGTGTCTTTCATAGAGTATTTTCCTCTCTGAAAAATATATAAATCAGCTTCTTGTTACTTTATTGTTTTGCTTTAAATATTTCTACTGTTTAAGTCAAACTAAATGCAGCAAGGCATCATATGTTCAAGAGTATAAATTATCTATATAATATCGGTGTAAATACACCATAGATAACTCTTAAACGAAAAAACTACGATAGTAGTGTCAAAAGGGCATAATTTTATTTGTATCTCATGTTGTGCACCTCCTTCACAATAAGTTGCCATGTATTGCACTACCTTAAATAAATAATGCTCTTCTAAAAGAGAAGAAAATTGTTACTTATTCTCAGTGGGCACCATTTCAAGGCTAGTTGGCCTCTCATCGTTGGGTGGGGGGGGGTGCAGGTACCCTGGTATTGCATACAAGACAATCCAGTTGCGAAGATAATCCCACAATATGAGAGATGCCAAAAGGTTTACATGATAATGTTTTAAGTCAAACTAAATGCAGCAAGACATATGTTCAAGAGTATAAATTTATCTATATATAGATAAATATTTCTACTACATGGTTTTGGTTCTCACATTGGCTTGGATTTATTTTAATTGCTGTTAGGTCTAGATTGCCTTTTTATTCTTTAGTAAACTATCCTGGAACTCTTTTATTTGTTCTGTTTAAAGAAGCAACATGCTTATAGACTTTATCAGGGGTATCTGCCACCGACCAGTTACATTTTTCATCTGTGAGGTTTTGCTCTAAATCTTTCAGGAGTGAGTTTTCTTATAGCAGTCAGCTGTGTGGAGTGAATTTCTTTGTGAAATTTTTAAAATTTGTAAATATTAAAACTTTGTATATAAATGTTTTTTACGCATTAATTTGTTCTTATTTTTGACATTTATTGCACATTTATATTGCAGAAGATAATATTATCTTCTGCATTATGTATCATTTGATTCAATTTCATCAACTTCCAGATTTGAATTCAAGAGAATTTTTGCTTTTTGAAACCAAAATTTGAGAATAATGGCTGAAAGGTGTGGATTACTTCCTTCAGTTTTAAAATCTGGTTTTTTTTTTTTGTGCTACCATCTTATATAAACTGTCTACATTACATGGAGCACAGATAAAAGATAGCTGTGTTTGCTAGAAGATTTCAAGATAATTCAACAAAGCAGACACATCTGAAATGTGCTTCAAACAACCATGGAGGAGGGAAAACATGCGTGATTGTGTATTCCAGAAAAAAAGGTTAAAGTTGCTATGTCTAATGCTTTGTCCAAATTTGCATCTGTAAAATCAGTTAAAGGAAGAATTTTTTTTTTTTGTTTTTTTTTTTTTTTGCCTGATTTAGTTTTAGCCTTCTTTAAAATTTAATTTAGAGGAATGGATGAACAAGGTTGTAAACCCTAAAATTGAGCCTGTGTTTTCAGCTTAATTGAATTCAGGATTCCTTTTTCACTCCTATCTAAGATTTAGGTTTCTAATCAGTTAAAATTTATGATTAATTCATTGAAGGGTGTTTCTGCAGTGTCCTTCGAAGAGCATTCATGTTTTTGGTATAAAGATGGTAGTGTTTGTGTGCATGCGTGTATGTTTTTTTTTTTTTTTTAATCTGATATGTTTTTTCTTATTCCCTCCTTTGTTTTCAAAAGTTATCTGGTATTCTTAGTTGAATGAATTAATTATCCAACTAATTGAATGAATTCTGAGCTTCATTCAAATAGTTGATTATTAGCATTTTTCTTCTTTTCTTGTTATTCTTCTATATAGAAAGTCTTTATTTTATTACATTAAAAATTGCAGTCACATCATTGTCTAGTCAGTGTCAACAAGAATATTGTTTGTATTTCACTCCTTTTTTTAAAAAAAAAAGGGGTATCAGAAATGTTTTATTTGGTGATCTTTTAAATTATATGTATAATTTTGGTTGTGGCTAATCACTATTTTCACAATCATCATTTTTATCTTCTGTTGGAAAGTAGTCTTTATTTGTATAAGATTTTTTTAAAGTTCATTCTTAAAAATTATCAGCAATAAAAATTGGAAATTTCCCCTTATATTACATGTTAATTGTGTATTCAGAAATATCAAATTAGGCTAGTAAATTTCTTTTCAAATAAGAAAGATTGATTATTAAAAATTGTATAACAATAGTAAGCAAAAATATACAGTGTAACAAAATACAGCTATTCTCCGATTAACTTAAGGGTTGCGTTCTGTGAAATTCTACGTAAGTCGGAATTTCCCCATGCTTGTGCAGCTCTTGCAACTGTGCATGCTGAATTGATTGAATCAAAAAAGAAATTTTCGACAAACATGTGAATAGAATTATTTATTGTATTTATATACTATAAAGTATTTAAGGGGAAAAAGCCTCATGCTACGAGGTAGAATGACTAATATGTAGGCTAGTGCAAATGCATCAGTTTAACATAGCTATCTACCAAAGTAGTTAAATTATTAATTAAATTGGCATCATTTTGGTTATATCTTATGTTGTGATGGTATTGTACTACCTTGAATAAATAACACTTCACCAGTGGAGAAGACTATTGTTATTTATTCTCAGCGGATACCACCACCCAATATGAGATATAACCAAAACGATGCAATTTAATTAATTAATTTAACTACTTTGGTAGATAGCTATGTTAAAATGATGCATTTGCACTAACCTACATATTAGTCATTCTACCTCGTAGCATGAGGCCTTTGCCCTTAAATACTTTATAGTCTATATCACTACGCACCATCAGGCATCTCTTATATTGTAGTTATACTTCATAACTGGGTTGTCACAATTGCAACACCCAGGGTACCTGCCCACCCACCGAAGAGAAGCCAACAAGCTTTGAAATGAAACGGTGCCATCTGGGTGGTGGTATCCGCTGAGAATAAATAACAATAGTCTTCTCCACTGGTAAAGTGTTATTTATTCGAGGTAGTACAATACCATGGCAACTTGTTGTGCAGGCAGTCACAATATGAGATATAACCAAAACGATGCCAATTTAATTAATTTAATTACTTTGGTAGATAGCTATGTTAAAATGATGCATTTGCACTAACCTACATATTATTATATTTATTCAATCTCATGCACAGAAAAATTACAAAGCGTGCAATTTAAAAAATTCCAAAATTATAAAATTACAAAAAAAAAGAGAGGAGACAGGCATAATGTCAGTAAGTTTTAACTCTCGAGCATCGTTGCTAGAATCGCCATCTTCAGCTGATAAGTACGCCGCTGCGGAGGTTGAGGGCTGTGGAGATTTATGGTCAGCCACTCAACCTTAACGAAAGAACATATTAATAGTGGCTTTTTTTCTTTTCATCGTAGATTTCTTCATAGCAAGCAAGCATATCATTCACCCCTCTTTAACTTTTAAGAATCGTTCGCTGTCAGGATCCATCTTGTCAAACCTTGGAATTGCTGATACAATTTCACGAAATACCATTGCCATCTCTCTCTCTGGTGATGAAGAGTCTCGGCTCCTCGTTTGGTTCATCTTGACCTTCGTCAGCATTTTCTTCTTTCACTATCGCTGCCTGCAAGTCAATAAGTTCTTCGTTAGATAATTCCTTCTCTTCTTCCTCTGTTAACTCCTCCATGTCTTTGGCAACAACCTCCAACTGAAGTAGCTCTACAATCTTATCTGTAACCTCCCCATATGATTTGTCTTTTTCAAACCCTTTGAAGGCTTTTACATGCCACGGGCATTTTTTCTTCCATGCACCATTTACCTATTAAACCACCCGTTGCTTGGTTTCGCCGTTCTTATCCTTAATATCTTCATAAATGCTTCTTGCTTTTGCTTGGATGGCCATTGGACTCAGGGTCTGAATCTGATTTTCCATCCATATTATTAATAGCTGTTCCATCTTTGATATAGCACCTGAACACTGTTTTATGATCACTGTTGATATTAAATGCGTTGATCTTTTAACATGTTCATTTATACGCACACTGTACCTTAAAATAGTATTCACTTTTGAAGCAGCAAGACCTAATTCCCATGCAATAGATGGCAAACTTCGTCCTGCTTCATACTTCTTAATCATTTTCATCTTAATTTCTAAATCAATTTTGTTTAATTTCCTGGCACTGCCAGCACTTTCACTTTCCGTTGGTCCCTTTCTCTTCATCTTTGTAATACGTAAATAGGAATGAAGAGAAGTTTCTGAAAATTTGTTTTTTATATGATTGAAGATTTCAGTGAATGGGAACTCATAATACCGTAACGTAAAAACCCACAGAATTCTGGTTATCGGGATTATCGCAAATGCAATAAGCTCGAGTTTACTACCCGTTTATAATAGATTGCACTAACAGAAAAGCCCAATAAACCAGAAAGTGCAAAGCAAATTGTTTTTGTTTTTTGGTCGTGACCTCCAGAAATGTGCTTTAGAAAAATATCACAAACGCATTCAAAATTGATTCTTATAATGGGAACATATGATAACGATGAAAGTGTAGTGCAATTTCCATTATAAGTATGAACTATCAGAGAGATAAATAGCTTAGTAATATAGCGAAATTTTCAACTTCCAAACTTGAAATGAATTACAAAAAAAAAAAAAAAACACTGTTATTGGGTTCACATTACAATATTTTCACAATACCTCAATTTATCTCTACAGATGCAAAATACGTTTCCATATTTTTTTCAGTTTGCACTGGCGAACAAAAACTTACGTAAAGTCGAATTTGCATAAGTCATGTATTACGTAAGTCGGGTAGTTCCTGTATTTGCAAATATACAGGGTGTTTCAGTTAAACGTTTCAGAACTTCTAAGAGGGGTAGGGTACATCCTGACAACTCGAAATCATATAGCAATGTGGGGTCGGAAATGCTTTCCTGAAGCGGTGTTGTACACAGAAGCACCATAAAGAAAGGAGACCGTAAGTGAGAAATTGTTTTAATAATACATAAAAAGAAGCAAAAGGTACATGGATTAAAGTAAGTGTTCGAAGTTTCTTCCACGGGCTACAATGCACACCTCACATCTCCGACGCATGGACATCCGAACATTCTGGAATACTCCAGGCGAATTTCGAATTTCTTCGGTAGCTACTGCGATTCTTGCAACCAGCTCCTCAGCATTGTCAACAGGGGTGTCATAAACTAGCGATTTCATATGACCCCAGAAATAAAAATCAAGACATGATAGGTCGGGTGACCGAGCAGGCCAACGCACGGGACCACCACGTCTGATCCAGTGTTGACCAAATGTGACATCCAGGTAGTTACGAACATCTCCGCTATAATGGGCAGGGGCTCCATCGTGTTGGAACCACATTGTCTGTTGCGTCGATGCAGAAATCTGTTCATCTCTCAAAAGTTGTGGCAATACTTGCTGCAGAAAGATCAAGTAGATAGGTCCGGTTAGACGACACGGTAACAGGTAAGGTCCGATGAGGTGGTCTCCCATAATACCGGCCCATACATTGACCGAAAATCGAATCTGTGCTGCACGACGTCGTATTGCATGCGGGTTCTCGACCGCCCAGATATGGTCGTTATGCGTGTTGAAAATTCCTTCCCTTGTGAAGGATGCCTCATCGGAAAACAACACTTCAGCAGGAAAAAGGGGATTTGTAGCACATTTTCCAAGGTACCACTGTGCGAAAGCAATACGAGGTGCATAATCCTCCGGTTGCTGTGTCTGGACACGCTGCACGTGAAACGGATGCATGTCTTGTTCTTGGAGAATCCTCCAGACGCTGCAATGGGAAACCCCGACTGCGTTTGCTAGACTTCGTGTACTCGTTCTTGGATTCCCCTGTACATGCTGCAGCACATTCTGTTCGACGGCTGGAGTCCGTGCTGTTCTTACCCTATCCCTGTCAGCTCTTTCAAATGAACCTCTCTCAGCTAACCTCTGGTGCAGTCTTGCAAAGAAATTATGACTGGGAATACGGCTCGTCGGATATCGTTCCGCGTACAAACGCTGTGCGGCTGGCCCACTACAATTTGCAGTCCCGTACGCCAAATGCATATCGGCTAACTGCGTTCGTGTAATCATCCATCCTACTAACTTGGCGTTCTTGTTCAAGAAATTCGAAATTCGCCTGGAGTATTCCAGAATGTTCGGATGTCCATGCGTCGGAGATGTGAGGCGTGCATTGTAGCCCGTGGAAGAAACTTCGAACACTTACTTTAATCCATGTACCTTTTGCTTCTTTTCATGTATTATTAAAACGATTTCTCACTTACGGTCTCTTTTCTTTTTATGGTGCTTCTGTGTACAACACCGCTTCAGGAAAGCATTTCCGACCCCACATTGCTATATGATTTCGAGTTGTCAGGATGTACCCTACCCCTCTTAGAAGTTCTGAAACGTTTAACTGAAACACCCTGTATATATATATATACAAAGGTATATATATGTATATACAGTATGTATATATATACATACTGTATATACATACAGTGCTTTTTTTGAAAAAAAAAAATAGTTGCTGGTACTGATTCTTTGCTATCAGGAAAAACTGAAAATTAAAAGGATATGAAAAGTACTCTAAAATTTTTTTTTACTGATATTATTACTTTAGTAGTAATGTTTTCAGAATAAGAACAACAAATTAAGTATATTAACACAGTTTATTAAGCATAAATTTATTATTAAAGTATATAAAAAAATAAGTAAAATGTGAGTAAAATAAGTAAAAAATAATAACATAAGTAAAAATAATTTGTGTTGTAATTGTATATTGTACTTAATAAAAGTTTTGAATAATTTTAATTTTACATGCAAATAGATATGGAAAATGTAATACACTAAAGAAATCTAACTTTGAATTTTTTTAAATATGGCCACTGTACAGGAAAAGTTTGAACACCACTGCAGTAGAAGGTGGGCCAGAGCCCATTGGGATTGAAATGACCAGCGCGACTTCTCCGTATGTGGGACAGGTAGTCTGATAGGTTTTACCAGGTAAAACCTAACACGAATTAAGAGAGCTAAAGCCCTTTAGCTCTCTTAATTCGTGCACCAGCACTAATTGCCTAATTGCCTAAATGCCAGAAATGCGAACAGTGCGTACCGAGTTAATTCTCTCCTAATCCGTTTGCTATATGAAAATTTTCTTCGCTCAACGGAAACTATTTTAAATGTAACTTCCGAGGGGAATTCAAAATAATTCACAATAAAAGGACTTCGTTAAACAGAGGTCCGACTGAGTAATTTAGAATTATAAAAATGGTTATACCGTTTTATATAGTAAATATCTTAACAATAGATAGTAAAAAATGCAAATTTAGTTAAATAATTTTAAGCTTATTTGAATAGTAGGCAAACGTGAAAAAAATTTATGGAATACAGTCTTTTGAAGTGCATTGCATCCAAATGTCACACGTCACTGTTAATAAAGGTGCCAGTACGCCATACCGTCCCAAAAGCACTGTATACATATACATACACTAGTGTTCAAAGAAAGTGCATCACCTAGGAATTTCACATTCCTAACCCTTTCATTAATGACTAGCATCACAAACAGATATATAAACAAAAGATAGTTATTAATAGTTAAGGCAAAGCTAAGTAATATTTGACAGGTGCTCTCAAAATATTCCAAAATGAGCATTTGCAACCTTTATACAACAGTTTTGGTAAACAAGACAATTAAGGCTGAAATGTTATCAGAAGCCCTCAATTTGCTTCAGTTTATCATTTAAAATGGAAAACAAAAGGAAAAGTTCACCAGGTGCAAACTTATATTTAGTTGAACCGTCTTTGCCCCTGATGGCAGCAGCACACTGTCGAGGCATTGACGTTCAATTTCTGAAGATAATCAACTGATAGATCGTGGTTCCAAACACGAATTATGGCTTCCTGAAGTTCACGAAGGGTCTTTGGTTTCTTTCTGGCAACTGCACATTCCACATGATGCCAACAGTTCTCTATAGGATTCAGGTCGCGGCTGTTTCCTGGGCAGCTAAAAGTTGTAATGGACTGTTCTTCCAACCATTTTTTCACCTGTAACAAATGTAAACACATTACTGTCAAACCTCTAATGCAGAAATGAAGCTAAAGTAACTACTGAAGTGCCTACTTACACTTTTTGCCCGATGACAAGGAGCACAGTCGTCCTGAAAGATGCAGTTACTTGGCAGGTTGAAATGGTCTCTAATGGTTGGCAGCAATTTGCCTTCCAATATAGCCAGGTATCCATTGGCATTTACGGAAAATTTTATAAAGTGTAGGTGACCTACTCCGCGATACGAAATATCATTTGGCTGGTAGGGAATTTCACTGTAGACACCATGCAGTCTGGATGGTATTTCTTCACCATGTGTTCGGTGAATCGTTTGTCTCCCATCAGAGCAATGCAGGTTGAAGTTCTTCCGATCCAAGAAAGTAACTGACTTTCACTGCTCGGGGGTCCATTTGACATGCTTCATTCTCTTTTCGGTTCAGATGAAGAAAGTTTACGGTTTTTAAGGCATAGAGACTCATTTGCATACGGTTCCTTTTTTCTTATCAGCAGAACCAGTATTTTTGAGTATATGCAAAACATTATTTCATGTAATCCCCCCCGATATTATATTAGCATTAGTAGAGACATATGACGCAAGAAAGCAAGCTTATAGAGCCTCAGCCAAAAAAAACAAAAAAAAAAAAACAGAAAACCTTTTCATTTCACTGATCCATTCGTTCCAAATGTTTGTCTAGTTATGCCTTGAATTTATTTAAGCTATCAACTTCGACAACAACAGATGGAAGTTTATTCCAGCAATCAACTACCATCTGGCTAAAGGTAAATTTCTGCACATCTATTCTACAATTGTCTTTTCTTAGTTTGAATCTATGCCCTCTCAGTTTTGTAATCTGAGCAAGAGGAAGAATCCCACCAGCATTGAGCCTGCTCAACCCATTCAAGGCTTTATACACCTCAGTCAGATCGCCTCACAGGTGCCTAGTCTCCAGAAGCTGCAATTTGCAGAACTTAAGCTTTCTTTGTAAGAGCACCCCTTTGTTTCTCTCACCAGTCTTGTTGCCCTTCTCTGTCCTCGTTCTAGCAACTCTACATCCTTCCTAATATGAGGCTTCCAGACCTGTGTGCAGTACTCAAGGTGTGGCCTGACCATTGCCTTATCCTTGTTAGCAAAATTCCTGTATATTATTGACAAGATCCCTTGACCTACTCTGGCAGCCTGTCTACACTACTCAGAAAACTTCATATCTGACTGCACAATTACCCCAGGTCTCTTTCATTCTCCACTATCCTGAGTGTAACACCGCCCGGTTGGTACATTTCTCTGGGGTTACTGCAATCCATATGCAGTACATTGCATTTGTCAATGTTAAACTTCATTTGCCACTTCTCAGCCCATCTGCCCAACTTTTATAGATCCTGTTGCAGCAGCATACTGTCAGTACTGTTATTAACAACCCTGCCAATCTTTGTATCATCTGCAAACTTTGACATTATGCTTGAGTTACCTTCAACAATATCATTGATAAATATACAAAACAACAATGGTCCCAACACCATGCCCTGAGGGACACCACTAATAACATCACTCCACATAGAGAAGTATTCATTGATTGCCACTCTGTCTTCTCCCGTTCAACCATCCATTCATCCATTGTAGCAACTTGCCGTTAATGCCATACTGCTCCAATTTGTACAGTAGTCTTCCATGTGCATTCATATTTTGATTTAATTCTATTTTGCCATGGCATGTAGTTTATGTTAGAAAAAGAGGACACTATATTGTTGTCTTGCTAAACAATTCTGGTGGTTGACACTTGAAAATAACACTGGGATTGTGTAATATATGACAGATAGATATATATCTGGTATAATAATGTTGACTTATTTTTTTATATAATGTATTAATTTTTTTTGAACCCTTCTTTTTTCTCTTCTTTCTTTCACAACTTCACTTCTTATCTCTACTACTTTTATTTACTTACTTATATAATAATATATATATTATGTATAATAACACACACACACACACACACACACACACACACACACACACACACACACACACACACACACACACACACACACACACACACACACACACACACACAGTGAATTCCAGTTATTTGAGCATCCAGTAAATCAGCGCAGCTGCTTATTTGGGACAAATCTTAAAGAACAGAATGCAATTATGCAATTGAGAAAATAGCCAGGGTTTACTTCACTTAATTGGGACAACATGCCGTTTAATCGGGGCAGGAGACCGCACGACTTGAGATTGCCCTACAATTATCTGCGACCATACCACGTGGTTCGGTCGGATTTCTGGAGGTCACAACCATAAAACAATAAAAACAATTAGCAGTCCCCTGTTTATTGGGCTTTCCTGTTAGTGCTTCAATCATATAAAAAAATTAATTTTCAGAATCTGCTTTTCATTCCTATTTTTTAAGCTTCGTAACTTGTTACTCCGTTCTCACTTGCGCGTATCGTGTTTCTTGCAATTTGTGTGTGCCGTGTTCTTTGTTATTGATTGCTTATCTTTTTTACTGTTTTAAATTTTAACCTCCACCCATAAATGTCAGTGAGCAGAAATGTCAACTAGTTAGTATGTACATATTACAGTATGTATTAATTAATTAATTAAGCAATGCACGTAAGTGTAAATTTATTTTTATTTTGCTAACCTGTGGAAAATATTCTTCCGATTTTCACGTATCATTTAATTTTTTAATTGGTAACGTAATAAAGTGTAAATTTGTACTTAATACAGTATATCTTTACTTTTATAGCCTGTGGATAATATTCCTGCTATTTTTGCTAATTAGAATTGCTGTTTAATAGAATTAAACTTTAATTCACAAACGTGATCACAATGACCAGCACTTACTATGTATCGTATAGTAAATGGTACTTTACTGTGGCGAGTCTATCGTAACATGATTTTATCGTAAAATCAGTCGTAAAGCTATATTTTTAACTATTTACATGAAACTTCGCACATACTTGGGGCAGCCGCTTAATCGGGCCAAAATGCACTAGTCCTGATGTGTCCCAAATAACCGGAATCGACTATATGTATATATTATTATTATTTCATAATAATAATAATATGTATTATAAAGCATTTATTTACATTGTTTACATATTATAAGGAATATTTCAAAGTTGACACATGCAGCAGAGTTCCATGTGCTAACCAAAATCATATCACACAGAGCAGTCAAGAAGTTACTGGAAAAGAAAAATTATTCCTATGTTACTCATATATTATTATTCCCATTATTTTTTTAAGTTCATGGTGTACCTGAATTTGGAAAAATTATTCCAACTCAGATATAATCTACTCTGCATTAACAGTAAAAACTTCAGCTATTCACTGCTAATTCCTAAAATGCTCAGCTCTAGGTAATTCATTGAGGAGGGAAAAAATTGGTTGATCTTCCTAAAAACCCAGTGCTGTCTTGTTTCTTGCAAAAAAAAAAAAAAATTCTTCTGCACTCATCTTTAACAACACTAAGATTTTTACCCAAGAGTACATATATTATAAATCTTCCTTTCTTTGCACATTTGAAAAAAAAAAAATAAATAACTATGCATTTTGATGAATGGCTCCTGGCTGCAAATCTGACCTGATATGAAATATTGTTTTCACAACGGGGGTTTAGTGTGCTCAGAGCATTGCTTAATTTCTCAGATTACAGGCAGATTAATTATCCTTACTTAACAAGCACTCACTTCACTCTGTAACATAAAAGCAATTTCTTCTGTTTTATGTTTTCTGTAGATAGTTTCACATATGCTGTTCTTTTGGATTAGCATTTTTAATTCCCTTTTTACTTTCATACCGGTCTAGTAATGTGCAACAGCTAGTCAACATCCAACTTCACTTAATCTTCAAAGTTGCAAAGCTAATGTCGCTACTACCTCCTTTATTTCTTCTGCTTCTGAGAAACCTTCCTTCCTTCTTTAGAACAACTTGCCTTTATTTTTAAATTATAACAAATATTTTTCTTCAACCCATGCATTATACTTGAGTGCTAATGGATTCAATACCTTTTGTGCTGTGGCTTACAAAAAAAAAAAAAAAAAAATCCATAGATGTATATGTTTTCTGTGGAATATTGTTTGCATGTTTTTTTTTTTTCAGATACAAGGTTTGTATATATGAATGTAAATATGAGAAATCACAGTTACATATTTTATATTTCATATTTGTAGGAGATGATAGAGATAGAAAAAGAAGGGCCCGTAAAAGGACACACTCTCCAATTGTCTATGAAAGGAAGGGGAGCAGTAAAGAAAGTGTGTATAACTGTTTTTATAATTATTTTAATTTTATATTATGATAATAAATGACTTAACTGTAATAATAGTCCATCTTTATTTTAAGTTCAAATAATTAGTTTAAATTATTGTTTGTAAAACTTTCATTCCCTTTTAATGATGTTTTCAGCATGATATATATTTTTGAATTGAACTGAATTTTTTATGCACTCTTTATTAGGAGGAAACTCAAAGAAGCCCAAAATTTCATCATCAGTCAATAAGAGAGGTAACTAAGTTTTAATATTTTGTGTTAAAAATTCTGAGATTATTGGGGTTTTTTTGTTTTTTAGGTGTAACTGGCTCTTGCCTGTTAAACAGGAAATAGCTTTGGACCAGCTCACAACATAGATGGGCAGGTAGCTAGGCTTAAAGTTTTTTTTTTTTTTTAAATACTAAAACATTCTGAAGTTAGATATTGTCTGATGCTCTGTTTGTTATGCATATATGAAAACATATCAATATGAAAAAATCCTGTCCATTTTTTGCAGTAGTAATTTTTTTTTAAAGTAGTGTCATTAATGATTTCTATTACTTCACTTTGATATCCCTCGTGATTGTTAATTGCATATTTATAGATTACAGTTACCTCCTGAAGTATTTTTTCCGTGATGCCCGTTTCTTTATGATCAAAAGTAACAACCACGAGAATGTAGCACTGTCAAAGGCTAAGGTAAGATGTTTGTCAACTTGTGTTTGCAACCATTAAAGTAACCGAACTTGAATGAATTATTACTATGTTTTTTCAATATGTATGATAAATACTTAGATGATTTATAGAAATTTATAAATAGCAATTTCATTTTTCTAAAAATTTTTACCTTTATGCATATACTATATACACTCCTCTGTGGCATGATGTTGTATGCAGCTTGTTTGAATTAGCTTGGGTTGTCTAGGTTAGATTCTCATTAACAACTAGAAGGATTTCTATAGTACTGTTTGAGATTGCAGTTAGCCAGTCTCAGGAAGAGGGAGCAGGGTTCCCCCCAGTGAATTATTCCAGATTTTTCAGCATATGCAACATGAAAATTGACTCTAGAGCGCACACTTCTATAGAAAAATTGCATTTTATGGATATGAACGACCAACTCTGCTGTTAAAATAATAATTTGAAATTTGTTGCATTGGACATGCCCTCATAGGTTTCTTTATAGGTTTCTTTTGAAGGAAACCTATGAAAGCAACAAATTCTTCATAAAAAAAAAAAAAAAAAAATTACACAAGAGTTAGTTGGAAAACTTATGACCTGAAAGTGCAGCCACAATCTGGGGAAAACAAGTTCAACATTAAAAAGAGAATTGACAAATCCTGTGAAACAACTAATTTGCATCTATTGTACCATATTTCTGAATGTGTGGTGTTCTTCATAATTAAAATGCTTTCAAACAAATGTTATTAAACAAAATGTTTTTACTTTTTGTGATGCCTGTAGAAATTACTATTGTTGTATTATTTCATTACATAATGAATTTCATTACAAAATGTTGTAATGAAAATTGCGTTTCAGCAATATTCATTACAACAAAATGATTCTTGTGATGATGGTAATGATGAGAAGTTCGTTGTAATGGGATTTTACTATATAATAAACATTATTTCAAAAATATTATGCTTTATTTGTAAAATTTTCCAATGTAAAAGTTTATATGAATACACTGAGTGGACAGAAATAATGGGATACCTACCTAGTAACGGGTAGGACCACCTTTCACCCGTATAAGGGCAGACACATGGTGTCTGCCCATTGACTCCACTAGTTCACGAAAGTGTTCCACAGGTATTTCCATCCATGCTTGCTGCACCGCTGTCCATAATTCCATTGCATTCCTTGGTGGAGGATTCAAAGCTCAAATGGACCTTTCCACAGCATCCCAAAGATGCTCCACAGGGTTCATGAACTGGGAGGCCATTCCATGGTGGTAAAATCTGCGGAATGCTCTTAAAACATATTCTAATCACTATGGCTCTGTGGGGAGGCGCACTGTTCTGCTGGAAGAGTCCACTGCCCTGTAGGTGTATGATGACCATGAAGGGATGCAGATGGTCTGCAAGGATGGACATGTAACCCGGACCATTCAGAGATGCTTCTAGGCGTACCAGAGGTCCCAACGTGTGCCAGTTGAACGCACCCCAGACCATTACTGACCATCCACCTGCCTGAACAGATCCTTGTTGACATGACGGGTACATAGCTTCATGCAGTTTCCACCAGATACACACCCTCCCATCCGCTCGAAATAACTGGAAATGGGACTCATCGGACCAGGAGACCCATCTCCAGTCATCCAGGGTCCAGTGCTGATGTTCTTTCACCCAGTTGAGGCGTAGAGTCCTGTGTCGTGGTGTTAGCAATGGGACTCTGGTGGGTCGGTGGCTCCCATAACCTATTGCGGTCTTAGTGGAGACATTTCTAGCCTCCCTCATTGAAGTCTGCGGTGATTTCTGCCACTGTCACTCCAGTTGGTCGAAATAATGCGAGACAGACATCAACGGCCACTTTCATCCACCACCTTTCTCTGTCCATAGTGCTGTCCCCGATGAGATGTTATTCTGGAAATAGCATATTCCTGATACTCGTGATATCGTTGAATTGAGATAGTGTAATTCCTGTACCACCTCTGCAATAGAGTGACCCATACATCGGGCACCTACTATCATCTCTCTTTCAAACTCAGTTAACTCATGACATTTATCCATACAGACATCGAATTACTATCTATGTGAATGCAGTGTATCTATATACCTACCAAACGGTGGGTTCATCCACTAGTGAGAGGGGCGATAGCATCGCGTTGCCCAGGAACCAGGTGTCCCATGAATTCTGTCCTTTCAGTGTACAATCATAATTTGAGTATTTAGTTGGGTGCATAAAAATTTTTTTAAAAATTTATGAAAAATATTTGTGCCCAACTAAATCTCGAATTATGACTGTATTCATAGCTGAAACTTGTCAAAAAAAAAACATTTCACTTGCTGTTTGTTTCCTGAGACAGGACTCAAAGCTCTCTCTCTGACCATTATATCACGTGTCACAAGTTAGGTAGCTTGAGGAATTCAGTCGTAATGTGACAGAGTCACTATTATCAAATTGAAAATTGACTCATCCCTAAAATTTTAGTTTCATTTTTGAATGATATTTAAAAATGTAAACATAAATGTAAATATTTATTTCTTTAGAATAGACATTCTCATTGTATCATGAATATTAGACAGTGCAATCAACATACTTCAAGAGATGGGCACACAACAAAAAACAAATGTAGTAGGTATAATAAATGATTTATCGCATTAATTATGTGATCAATTTTCTCTAATGCCACCCATCACTTGTTATGGATGATTGTTTATTGCAAGTCATATTAGTATTAGTATTAGTAACGGCCGTATGGTGCAAGAAAGCCTATGGCTTATGCTGCACCAGCCAAAAAAAAAAAAAAAAAATCCGAACAAAACAATGATAAAAACAAAAATTAAATAAATAAATAATAATAATTAATAAAGAAATAAAAATAATAAAATGAAATTAAAAATTAAATAAAAAGGAAATTAATCCTATCATCCTATGCGCTTCCCTTACCCGAAAGTACTATCCAGATGACCTTTGAATTTCCCCAAACTGTCGGCCTCTACCACCCATGAAGGCAACTTATTCCAGTAATTTATAACTCGCTGGCTAAAATAAAACTTCCTGCAGTCCAATCTAAACATTTCCCCGCGTAACTTGAATTTATGTCCCCTAGTTCTAGCATCATTTATAATCTTGAAAATTTTGTCCTCATTCAGTTTACTGATGCCTCTCAGAGCCTTAAACACCTCAATCAAATCTCCTCTAAGGTGTCTAGTTTCCAAACTCTGCAACCCACATATTCGAAGTCTTTCTTCATAAGGACGCCCTTTTGCCGATCTCACCAGGCGAGTTACCCTTCTTTGCACCCTTTCAAGAAGCTCGATGTCTTTCTTTAGGTGCGGTCTCCATACTTGAACACAGTATTCCAAGTGTGGTCTAACATAGGCCTTATATAATGGGATTATCACGTCCCTATCTCTACTTGCAAAAGTTCGATAGATCATCGATAGGACACCATGGGCCTTCCTTGCAACCTGTTTACAATGCTCAGAGAATTTCATGTCTGACCGTATCGTAACACCCAAGTCCCTTTCCTCCAGTACTGGGTTTAGTTGAACTCCACCAAGTGAATAAGTTATTTTGGGATTACTGTTTCCCAGGTGTAATACCTTACACTTTGTTGGATTAAAACACAGCTGCCATTTTTCTGACCATTCTTGAAGTCTATCTAGGTCTCTCTGAAGAAGCTCAGCTTGACAGTGATCATTAACTACTCTACCAATTTTAACATCATCTGCAAATTTAGACATCACGCCCTCTATCCCTTCATCAATGTCGTTTATGAAAATTAAAAACAACAGTGGTCCTAATACTGATCCTTGGGGAACCCCACTTCTTACATCAACTCAATCTGAGGAATAGCCATTTATCACAACCCTCTGCCTCCTGCCCTGAAGCCATCCTTCTATCCATCTAAGGATTTTCCCAGTGATTCCGACCTGTTCCAGCTTATAAAGCAACCGCTCATGTGGGACTGAGTCAAAAGCTTTGCTGAAATCTAAATAAACAATGTCGAAATTATTCCCTAAATCCAGCTCGTGAGTGACCCTTTCGAAATAGCGAACCAGATTTGTTAAACATGATTTTCCCTTTACAAAACCATGCTGAGTATCCTTGAGAATTTCAATTCTATCCAAATGATCCTGAATTCCACCCTTGATCAATGCCTCCATGATTTTCCCTACTACTGAAGTCAGACTGACAGGTCGATAATTTCCCACTTCACTTTTAGAGCCACCCTTATGTATGGGAGATACATTTGCACTTTTCCAATCCAAGGGAATCTCCCCAGAGTCTAGTGATGCTCGCATAACCAGCCTCAGTGGTTCAATGCACTCGCTTGCCGCCTCTCTCAAGATTATAGGGTATATTCCATCAACTCCAGGAGCCTTACTAGTCTGTAGGCTTGAAAGTTTTTTCATTAAATAATCTTGCGAAATTTCAATATCATTAATTACATATTTTTTAACTTTGCTCCCACAATTTCCCATTGCCACAAAAGGCTTTTCATTTGTAAATATCGATGCAAAATAACTGTTGAGTTCATCTGCAACGGCAGCTGGTGTATTTATTACTATCCCCTTTCCCTTACGTAAAGGTCCGATCTGGTTTGTCCTGCTCTTCTTGGCATTTATATATGTGAAGAATTCCTTATCCCCCCTCTTTGCTCTGTTTGCTAGTGATTTCTCATAAACTGCCTTTGCCTGTCGAACCTTTTCTGTGGCTCTATTACACACCACCTTGTAGCTGTTATATGCTTCAGTACTTTTTATTGCTCTGTAACGTTTCCATGCCACCTTTTTCTGCTCAAGTAATGTGGCAACTTCACTATTCATCCAACTTGGAACCCTTCTCGTGGAGTATTTTTTTAATGGTATATACGCATTCAAGGCATCTGTGATTAATGTTTTAAAAGCGTACCACAGTTCAATTGTATTCATTCTCTGCGCGATATCTACCCAGTTAATAGAGGCCATGTAGTACCTTAAGGCATCGTAATTTCCTTTTCTGAAATTAAACCCCATTCCTTTGCCTTTTACTTCTGCTACCTCTCTCGTCATCATCCACCGTAGAACTCCGTGATCACTTCCTGCTACTGGTTCCTCTACTGTCAGCCCTGTTATGTCATCTGATTCATGTGTGATGATGAGGTCTAGGATATTCTTTTCTCTAGTACTTTCCCTGACATGTTGATACAAATAACAGTCATCTAGTTGATTTAAAAATTTTGTTCCCCATGTCGAGTTTCCTTCCCATTTACTCCAATCAATTAGAGGCAAATTGAAATCACCCATAATAAGGCATTGACGCTTACTTGCCCATTCCATTTGCATGTAGAGGCTTTTGTCATAGTCTTCACAATCACCTGGTCTGTAGATTACGCCTACTCGCATTGTACCTTTGTTTCCAACTATCTCACACCATACAGACTCTATACTAGCATGTGAAATGTCTGAATCTGGGAAAGCTATCGTCGCACTCAGGCTGCTTCTGATAAGAAGCATTACCCCACCACCCCTTCTATCTACTCTATCCTTCCTAAATACATTATACAAGCCGTACTGAAACTCATCATCCCCAATTTCCGGGTGGCACCACGTCTCCGTAAGCCCTATTATGTCCGCGTTACTTGTTTTAACCAGCAGTTCGAATTCGCTCATTTTATTGACGACACTTCTAACATTACTGTATAAACAATTAAGATTTACTGTTCTTGTATATTTAACAACCCTAACACAACCCTTGAAGTTATTTAGGCTCTCTTCCCTGATATTAGCTACCTGCTCACGTGAAACGTCTTTTCCCCCAGAACATCTAGATAATACGTCCAGTTGGGGTAACAGATAAGAACTCTTAAGGTATGTGCAAGAGTTACATTGACCAATATTATCAGATAAACGCGTGTCAGTATTACCCACATCCCCCCTAACTAGCAGTTTCAATATGTTTGATGTGTTGGCATGTGGGATTGGCCAGTAACATAATTGGATAAGCTTTTGTACCTGGTGCAAAAAATTTTGTAATGAACCCAAGTCCCTAATGCCAGTTGAAATTTTTTTTCCCCTGCTCTCTTTATTTTATAGTTTGCATTTTAATTTATTTATTTATTATCTTTACTTTAATTTTTGTTATTTTCCTTTAGCATGCATTTCCTTTAGCAGACTTGGTGTAATCAAAATTATGTTGCACTTAAGGGGACAAGCAGGCAACAGAAATGCTCATCAGTGAAAATGAAGGAGGTATATTGAATTACCTTTCTTGTAGGTCAACTGATGAACATTATTTGAAGCCATATCAAGCTGAATATGGTTGCCGTTTTTTTTAAAAATCATTAATTTTATGCAGTGGCGAAAGGTCATGAATGGAAATGAGTATTAACATAATTGGATAAGTTGAAATCAAAGTATAAAGTTATACTTCAAGAGACAATCACAAAACAAAAAAGATATAAAAAAATTAGCAGGGATAATGAATGATTTTTCTCACTGATAAGGTGATCAACTTTCTCTAATGCCGCCAATCACTTGTTATGGATGATTGTTTATTGCAAGTCATGTTTGATATGTTGGCAAGTGGTCATGTTGGAAAGGCCAGTAACATAATTCGATAAGCTTTTGCACTTGGTGCAAGAAATTTCGTAATGAGCCCAAGTTAAATTTTTTTTCCTGCTTTGTTTATTTTCTAGTTTGTTTCAATTTATTATATTTACAGTATTTAATTTTTGTTATTTTCCTTCAGCATATACAGATTGTCATTCATAGCATGCATATTAGACTTGGTGTAATCAAAATTATGTTGCACTTAAGGGGACAAGCATGCAACAGAAATGCTCATCAGTGAAAATGAAGGAGGTATATTGAATTTACCTTTCTTGTATGTCAACTGATGAACATTATTTGAAGTCACATATCAAGCTGAATATGGTTGCCGTTTTATTAAAAATCATTAATTTTATGCAGTGGTGAAAGAAGGTCGTGAATGGAAATGGGTATTAACATAATTGGTTAAGTTGAAATCAAAGTATAAAGTATGTTATACTGTACTTCAAGAGACAATCACAAAACAAAAAAGATATAAAAAAATTAGCAGGGATAATGAATGATTTGTCTCACTGATTAGGTGATCAACTTTCTCTAATGCCGCCAATCACTTGTTATGGATGATTGTTTATTGCAAGTCATGTTTGATATGTTGGCAAGTGGTCATGTTGGAAAGGCCAGTAACATAATTCGATAAGCTTTTGCACTTGGTGCAAGAAATTTTGTAATGAGCCCAAGTTAAATTTTTTTTCCTGCTTTGTTTATTTTCTAGTTTGTTTCAATTTATTATATTTACAGTATTTAATTTTTGTTATTTTCCTTCAGCATATACAGATTGTCATTCATAGCATGCATATTAGACTTGGTGTAATCAAAATTTTGTTGCACTTAAGGGGACAAGCATGCAACAGAAATGCTCATCAGTGAAAATGAAGGAGGTATATTGAATTACCTTTCTTGTAGGTCAACTGATGAACATTATTTGAAGTCACATATCAAGCTGAATATGGTTGCCGTTTTATTAAAAATCATTAATTTTATGCAGTGGTGAAAGAAGATCATGAATGGAAATGAGTATTAACCTAATTGGTTAAGTTGAAATCAAAGTATAAAGTATGTTATACTTCAAGAGACAATCACAAAACAAAAAAGATATAAAAAAATTAGCAGGGATAATGAATGATTTGTCTCACTGATTAGGTGATCAACTTTCTCTAATGCCGCCAATCACTTGTTATGGATGATTGTTTATTGCAAGTCATGTTTGATATGTTGGCAAGTGGTCATGTTGGAAAGGCCAGTAACATAATTCGATAAGCTTTGCACTTGGTGCAAGAAATTTTGTAATGAGCCCAAGTTAAATTTTTTTTCCTGCTTTGTTTATTTTCTAGTTTGTTTCAATTTATTATATTTACAGTATTTAATTTTTGTTATTTTCCTTCAGCATATACAGATTGTCATTCATAGCATGCATATTAGACTTGGTGTAATCAAAATTATGTTGCTTAAGGGGACAAGCATGCAACAGAAGTGCTCATCAGTGAAAATGAAGGAGGTATATTGAATTACCATTCTTGTGAATCAACTGATGAACATTATTTGAAGTCCTGTGGTGTCAACTGTATCAAGCTGAATACGGTTGCCGTTTTATTAAAAATCATTAATTTTATGCAGTGGTGAAAGAAGATTGTGAATGGAAATGGGTATTAACATAATTGGATAAGTTGAAATCAAAGTATAAAGTATGTTATACTTCAAGAGACAATCACAAAACAAAAAAGATATAAAAAAATTAGCAGGGATAATGAATGATTTGTCTCACTGATTAGGTGATCAACTTTCTCTAATGCCGCCAATCACTTGTTATGGATGATTGTTTATTGCAAGTCATGTTTGATATGTTGGCAAGTGGTCATGTTGGAAAGGCCAGTAACATAATTCGATAAGCTCTTGCACTTGGTGCAAGAAATTTTGTAATGAGCCCAAGTTAAATTTTTTTTCCTGCTTTGTTTGTTTTCTAGTTTGTTTCAATTTATTATATTTACAGTATTTAATTTTTGTTATTTTCCTTCAGCATATACAGATTGTCATTCATAGCATGCATATTAGACTTGGTGTAATCAAAATTATGTTGCACTTAAGGGGACAAGCATGCAACAGAAGTGCTCATCAGTGAAAATGAAGGAGGTATATTGAATTACCATTCTTGTGAATCAACTGATGAACATTATTTGAAGTCCTGTGGTGTCAACTGTATCAAGCTGAATACGGTTGCTATTTTATTGAAAATCATTAATTTTATTCATTAATTTTATGCAATGGTGAAAGAAGATCATGAATGGAAATGGGTATTAACATAAGTGGATTAGTTGCTATCAAAGTATGTAATATTTCAAGAGACAATCACAAAACAAAAAAGAAATAAAAAAATTTAGCAGAAATAATAAATGATTTATCTCACTAGTTAGGTGATCCACTTTCTCTAATGCCACCAATCACTTGTTATGGATGATTGTTTATTGCAAGTCATATGTTTGATGTGTTGGCAACTGGTCATGTGGGGCTGGCAAATAACATAATTGGATAAACCTTTGCACTTGATGCAAAAAATTTTGTATTGAGCCCAAGTCCCTAATGTCAGTTAATCTTTTTTTTTCTGCTTTGTTTATTTTCTAGTTTGTTTTGATTTATTATATTTACAGTATTTAATTTTTGTTATTTTCCTTCAGCATATACAGATTGTCATCCATAGCATGCATATTAGACTTGGTGTAATCAAAATTGTTGCACTTAAGGGGACAAGCATGCAACAGAAATGCTCATCAGGGAAAATGAAGGAGGTGTTTTGAATGACCTGTCTTGGTGATCAACTGATGAACATTATTTGAAGTCACATATCAAACTGAATGTGGTTGTTATTTTATTGAAAATCATTAATTTTATGCAATGGTGAAAGAAGATCATCAATGGATATGGGTATTAACACAATTGGATAAGTTCTTGTTCCATAGTTTATATACTATATACTAAATATAGTATATAGTACTACATATATACTAAATATTAAAATCTAAATTAACCAAAATTATCTTAAAATTTATAAAGAAGGAAGAAGAACCAGAATGCAAAATTTCGAAATATGATAAAAAATGAATGGATGGAAAGTACACTTTGAATTGGGGAACCCGGGAGGTCTAAGATATTGAGGAAGAAATTGCACTATTTCTAAAAATGCAAAACTGGAATAGACCAGAGGAGTTTATATTTAATCTAGTAAAATTACATTAAAACAGCAAAACCCAACTCAAAACACGTGTACAGAGGTTTATAGAGACATTTGTGAATAGAATAATAAAAAAATCCTTCAAAGTCTGTCATGTGTAAACCGATAAGTACAGAGAAATAAGCTAGAATAAATTCCAGAAGTGAAAACTGAAATATAAATTTAGAAAAGATGAAAGATGTAAGTTACTTGAGAAAAATAATGGATGGACTAGCATACCAAGTAGAGAACACTGCAACAATCATGCACTAATTCAAAAAGCACAGGAACTGAAATAGAATACAATTTAGTGGAATAAATTGCCTTGAGGTCGTTGAGGGTGGTCGCAGACATTCTCTCAGATATGCCAAGCTGGTAGTCTAAAATGCTGATGGAACTGATATTCAGGTGACACTCAAGCCAAGTGGACCTAATTTTGGTGAAGTCCGGTTGGTCTGTGACAGCCAAATCCTCTACTTGTACCTTCACGATGGTGGGACTGTTAGTAACTCTGGGTAAAACCCCCCATGTGCAAGTCCTGAAATATGGCAACCTAGCACACTGTGGGTGACCACCCAGGTGCGAACCAACGTAAGCGGGGTTGAAGTGGTTGAGCCCATGTTTAGTCTCCAGAGCAAAGCTCTGGTAAACCCTCCCCATCATGCAGTATGATTGATGTCTTTTGAGGTTATGATGGGCATCATGGCAAAGTCCAATCTTTCTTACATTTCAAGGGCACAGCTTTAAAACTGTGTTTGCAGGCCAGCCGCTAGTTCATACACTGGACTGAACCTATTAGTAAATCTCTAGGAGGCTTCTGGATCAGCTAGTGTATAATGTTGCTGCCTCTACTCTACCAGATAGTGATTGGAGGGAGTCAGAGTAGTGTGTATGCAGGGGCATTGTTGAGGTCACATTATGTCAGAGCTGGGTTATATCCTTGCTATGTGTATGCCATATCCAAAAATTTCATTACTTCACACAGCATATCACCCCCCCACCCCACTTTTTCTTACTACTGAATACACCATGAATTGTCAAACTATCTATGAAAAGATCTAAGCCTCCAAAACACTTCCTCATTCATTTCACAAATATATGCGGTCTCAGTTCTAATCTCAATGATGTCCATTTCAATTTACAGTCTGCCAGACCCCATGTACTTTGTCTGGCAGAATCTCAGTTATCAGTTGATTCAACCACTGCTCATCTCAGTTGTCAGAATTATTCGCTGTATGATTCCTTTTGCTTCAAACGTTGGTACTTGTGCATATGTCCGTTCTGATATTCTCTGTCAGAGACTTAGTAATTTGGAATCTCCTCTTTTTCATCTTCTCTGGCTAAAAATCTCTCTACCACATTCTGTCAAATTCATCTGTTGCCTCTATCGTTCTCCCACCTCCACTAATCACTTAGAACTCTTTGACTTCCTCTTTTTGAAACTTGACTTTCTGCACACCAACTTTCCTAACAGTGAGGTGATTTTTCTTGATGATTTTAATGTTCACAACTCCAGCTGGCTTCCGTTTTCTAGTCACAAGAACCCTGCTGGTCTAGATGCTGAGGCTTTTGCAATTAAACCTTGTACAAATTGTTCATTTAACTACCAGAATACCGGACAATCTTAACCTCACAGCCAACATGCTTGATCTTTTTCTCACAAACAACCCTTCTAATTGCACTGTCGAGGTGAGTGGTCCTCTAAGCACCTGAGATCACAACTTGGTGATGGTCTCTTCTCCAATGGAGGCTTTCTCTCATGGCCATTCCCAACCTCATGTTGGGATGATTCTGCAAGATTTCTTTCCTTGGTCGGATTACTGTTTAAAAACTTCTGATGTCAGCGTTTGCTGAGATTGTGTAATGAAATTATTCTTGTAGGGATCGAATCCTTTATTCCACACTCCACTTTAAAATCTTGTCCTTTATCTAAACCTTGGTTTTTCAATAAATGTGCTAAGGCTGTTCAAGAGAAGAATGTTGCTTATTGTAATTGGCTTGTTTCCAAATCTTCAGTTTCATTTTCTGCCTACACTAAAACTCGCAACAAATGTAAAGCAGTTATTAATCAATTCCAAACTAGATTTTGAACAGGCGAAGAGTAGAAAATAAATAAATAAATCTTTATTGTGAAGTAGAGTTACAGCACAATATCCCATCACGGCGACGAGCGCCAGGGGTTCACATCTAGATAAGATAAGTACGGCATACAAATACAAAAGGCTACAAAATACAGTGAACATACAAAAAGACTACAAAATACCGATCACGAATGCAACAGAAATACAAATACAGCATAAAAACACAGAGCTAGACACAAATACAGAAATAAATACATAAGAAATACAAATAAATAAATATCAAGGTTCAAGGTCTTTGATAAAGTTGTCTGTCCTTCTTGTTCCTTATTATGCTGTCGATGTCGGCGTCCACACACACGGTTGAGTACGGGGAGCATCTGCTTGGGAAGAAATCTGTCAGTGAGTACAAGCCTGTTGTGGTGAGCCACAAGTGCTGGTACCGACCTTAGGCTTGGCTGTGGAATCCTCCAAGAGCAAGCGTTCCAAATATTTGGAGATGATATCTGGCCTGTGATGAGTTTGGCTGTGAAGACCAGCCTCTTTTCCACGATCAGGAACTTCAACCTCGGGATGTCGAGTGCTTGTGCCATTATGGTGGTTGTGGTAGCAGGAGGTAGCCGAAGCTTGTTATTGGCCCATTTCAGTAGCCAGTATTCAGCGGTGTACACCCGCTTGAGGTTTGTAGGTGCAGCAGAGGCCCATATTTCTGCACCATACAGAATGGTGGAGTAGACGGTGGAGGTGATGAACCTTTTAACAGTGACAGGATGTCGGACATGTAGCAGCTGCTGCTTTGAGATCCACCGTAGACGAGAAAATCTGGTACTGATTTTGTCAATCTGGTTGACAAAGGACATCTTTTGGTCAAACAGAACGCCAAGGTCTGTGTGTGATTGTACGTTTGGTATTCGTACCCCTGCGAGTGAAACGTTGAGTACTGTCGGCATGGATTTAAGGGAGAATATAACCTGAGCAGACTTCAGTGGGTTGATTTTTAAATTGAAGTTTGCCAGGTACAATTCTAGATCCTTAAGTTGGGAATTGATCCTGTTGCTGAGCTGAACGGGGTTGTCGCCAGGGTTAATTTGAGTCAGCAGTTTGAGGTCATCGGCATAACATAGGAGACCATTCGTTGAGGCAATAGTGGGCACGATGATATCTGTGAACAGGACACCGGATAGGACACCCCCTTGCGGTACTCCAGCAGTAATGTCGCAGGATAGGGTGTGTTGTTGCCGATGGAGAATAAGTACCCTGTGACAGAGAAGAGATTCCAAAAAACACAGCATATCACCTCGAATGTGAAATTTCTCCTTAAGTAGGAGGAGCAAGGCCGGGATCGACATAGCATCAAAGGCTGCGCTTATGTCGAGATAAGTGGTTGCTAGCTCAGCTCTTTGTTCGAATGCTGAGAGGATGCGTTCTGTGGTGGCTGCCAAGTTAGTGATTGATGATTTTCCTGCGATGGCATAGTGAATTTCAGGTGGTTTCGTCTGGAGGATTTGTTGAGTGATTGTGGGTAGCAAATCCTTTTCAAGCGTTTTTAACAGACAAGAGGCAACTGATATGGGTCTGAACTGGCTGACGTTTGTGGCAAATTGGTTTTTTGGGACGGGGTACACTCTGTACTTGCTTCTTGTCCAAATGGTAGCCGAACATTTTGGTTTCTTGCAAAAGCTGTTCGCTACAACTTTTGCCCATCTCTGTTCCCACCTCTCTCAAAACCGGATGGTTCTATTGCCGCTTCAGTCAAGGATAAAGCTGACCTGCTAGCATCCTATTTTTCTTCCAACTCATGTATTAATGATCTTGGTAAACCACCTTCCACCATTCCCAGTATGCCCATTCAATGTGTTTTCTGTCAAAAGGATGCCAGAATGATTTTGAACAATCTTGATGCAAAGAAAGCTGCAGTTCCTGATGGTATTTCTCCACTTGTTTTCCAAACCTGTGCTCCTGAACTTACTCCTGTTCTGTGTCACCTTTTTTCACTTTCTTATTCCAAAGGTGTTTTTTCCTTTTGTTTGGAAATTTGCTCATATCAAATTTGCTCCAATCCAATTACCATCCCATTGCAATTACTTCTCTTTCTAAAGTAATGGAGAAATCAATTAACCACCTGTTAAAACTGTCTAGAAACTTTCTATCTGATCAGCGATCACCAGTATGGATTCCGTCAGTGTTGATCCACTAGTGATATTCTGGCTTATATTACCCTTCTATGGACAAATTCAATGGAAAAGTTTGGTGATTGAGCAACTGCTTGACATTTTTAATGTCAAACAGTTGCTCTTGACATTAAAAAGGCTTTTGATCGTGTTTGGCTTAAAGGTATTCTAATTAGGCTTCCATCGTATGGTTCGCCAACTGCTTTTTGTAATTAAATAAATAAATTTTCTGTTTATCCTCAGGGACGACCATGCAGTCAGAGCAGTTCACAAGATAGAGAGAATACAAGAAACAGCACTGTATTCAGCAGTCACAGGCTTGAACCCACATCATCACTCATGGCACTTGTACTCGTGCACCCTCGCCCCTGACCATCCGGCTACGGCGGCCTTTGAGTATCCAGTTAGTTTTCTCTCTGACTGCTCACTGCAGGTGATAGTAGATGGCTCTCTGTCTTCTAACTTCTGCACTAATGCTGGTCTTCCTCAAGGTTCAGTTTTTTCTCTCACTCTTTGCCTCTTGTACTTCCTTCCACTGACTGGAAATCCTATCTATAGTTTTTTGCTGATTGCATTGCACATTGCATTCCCCCTTCCAGTTAGAGAAACCTTGCCCTGCTCAAACAGCTTCTACTTCCTGAATATCCACTTCCAATTCCTTAAATGCTGATCTCCAGATAGTTCTCCAGTGTAAAACGCTGATGGAACTGATATTCGGGTGACACTCAAGTCAAGTGGACCCAATTTCGGCGAAGTCCGGACGGTCTGTGACAGCCAAATCCTCTGCTTGCACCTTCATGATGGTGGGACTGTTAGTAATCCTGGGTATAACCTCCATGCGCAAGTACATGGTGGGTGACCACCCAGGTGTGAACCAACGTAAGCAGGGGTCGAGGTGTGGCGCCCACACCACATGGAGGAATGCCGCCCCTCTATGTTACTAGGCAGTACTAGGTGGTAGATGACTCTCATCAACCGGTGAAATACCACCACTTTGCTTATTGGAGGCTTGAAATGGTGGAACCCATGTTTAGTCTCTAGAGCTAAGTTCCGGTCAACCTTTCCCTATCTCTTCCATCATGCAGTATGATTGATGACTTTTGAGGTTATGATGAATGTCGTGGCGAGATCCAATATTCCTTACATTTCGAGGGTACAGCTCTAAAACGGTGTTCGCAGGCCGGCTGCTAGTTAGTACACCGGACTGAACCTATTGGTAACTCTCTAGGAAGCTTCCGGATCAGCTAGTGTATAATCTTGCTGCCTCTACTCTGCCAGATAGTGACTGGAGGGAGTCCGAGTAGTGTGTATGCGGGGAGCATTGTCGAAGCCACGTTATGTCAAGGATCTGGGTATATTCTTACCACATGTACGCCATATCCAAAAATTTCATTACTTCATACAGCATGTCCCACCTACTTTTTCTTACTATTGAATACACCATGAATTGTAAAACTAATAGAGCAAGCTTATCTGCGAAAAGATCTAAACCTCCCAAGGACTTCCTAATTCATTTCACAAATATACGTGGTCTCAATTCTAATCTCAACGATGTCCATTTCCACTTGCAGTCTGCCAAACCCCATGTACTTTTTCTGACAGAATCTCAGATATCGGTTGATTCAACTACTGCTCATCTCAGATGCCCAAATTATTCGCTGTATGATTCCTTTCGCCTCAGAGGTGGTACTTGTGCATATGTCCGTTCTGATATTCCCTGTCAGAGACTTGGCAATTTGGAATCTCCTCTCTTTGATCTTCTCTGGCTTAAAATCTCTCTACCTCATTGTGTCAAATTCATCTGTTGTCTCTACCGTTCTCCCAACTCCACTAATCACTTGGAGCTCTTTGACTTCCTCTCTTTGCAACTTGACTTTCTCCAGTCCAACTTTCCTAACAGTGAAGTAATTTTCCTTGGTGATTTTAATGTTCACAACTCCAGCTGGCTTCCGTTTTCTAGTCACACCGACCCAGCAGGTCGAGATGCTGAGGCTTTTGCAATTACTAATGAGCACAGATTGTTCATTTACCTACAAGAATACCAGACAATCCTAATCATACAGCCAATACGCTTGATCTTTTTCTCACAAACAACCCTTCTAGGTACACGGTCGAAGTGAGAGGTCCTTTAGGCACTTCAGATCACAACTTGGTGATTGTCTCTTCTCCAATGGAACCTTTATCTCATGGCTATTCCCAACCACGTGTTGTTTGGCATTACAAGAATACAAAATGGGATGACCTGCGAGACTTCTTTTCTTCTTTTCCTTGGTCGGATTACTGTTTCAAAACTTCTGATGTCAACGTTTGCTCAGATCGTGTCAGTGAAATTATTCTTGCAGGAATGGAATCCTTTATCCCACACTCTACTTTAAAATCTCGTCCTTTATCTAAACCTTGGTTTTCCAATAAATGTGCTAAGGCTGTCCAAGAGAAGAATGTTGCATATCGTAATTGGCTTGTTTCTAATTCTTCAGTTTCATTTTCTGCCTACACCAAAGCTCGCAACAGTTGCAAAGCAGTTATTATCCAGTCCAAACTAGAGTTTGAACAGGCTAAGAGTAGAAAACTTGCTTCTTGCCCTAATGGTAGCCGAGCATTCTGGTCTCTTGCCAAAGCTATTGGCCGCAACTTTTGCCCATCTTTGCTCCCACCTCTGTCCAAACCAGATGGTTCTGTTGCCACTTCAGCCAAGGATAAAGCTGACCTGCTAGCATCCCATTTTTCTTCCAGCTCATGTATTAATGATCTTGGTAAAACACCTCCCACCATTCCCAACACGCTCCATTCAATGCCTCCTGTGGTCTTCCGTCAAAAGGATATCAGAAGGATTTTGATGAATCTTGATGCTAAGAAAGCTCCAGGTCCTGATGGTATTTCTCCACTTGTTCTCAAAACCTGTGCTCCCGAACTTACTCCTATTCTTTGCCACCTTTTTTCACTTTCTTATTCTAAAGGTGTTTTTCCTTCTGCTTGGAAATTTGCTCATATCCAGCGAGTTCCTAAAAAGGGTGACAAATCCCTCCCATCCAATTATAGTCCCATTGCTATTACTTCTACTCTTTCTAAAGTAATGGAGAAATCAATTAACCGCCAACTCTTAAACTACCTAGAAACCTTCCGTCTGATCAATGATCACCAGTATGGATTCCGTCAGTGTCGATCCACTGGAGATATTCTGGCTTATGTTACCCATTTATGGACTAATTCAATGGAAAGGTTCGGTGAAACACAAGTAGTTGCTCTTGACATCTCAAAGGCTTTTGATCGTGTTTGGCATAAAGGTCTTCTAAACAAGCTTCCATCTTATGGTTTGCCAACTGTTTTTAGTAATTGGTTATCCAGTTTTCTCTCTGATCGCTCACTGAGGATGATGGTAGATGGCTCTCTGTCTTCTAACTTCTCCACTAATGCCGGTGTCCCCCAAGGTTCAGTTCTTTCCCCCACTCTTTTCCTCTTGTATATCAATGACCTTCTTCCATTGACTGGAAATCCTATCCATAGTTTTGCCGATGATAGCACATTGCATTCAACTTTCCATTTTGAGAAACCTTGTCCTGCTCAATCAGCTTCAACTTCTCGAAAATCTGCTACCAATTCCTTAAATGCCGATCTTCAGGTAATTCTCCAGTGGGGCAAAGACAACTTAGTTGATTTCAACCCTTCTAAAACTCAGTCTTGTCTTATATCTCGCAAAAAGGATTCTTCTACTCCTATGCTTATCTTTAGTGACACTCCGATTTCTAGGCAAAATGATATATCTCTTTTGGGGATTACCCTGACTTCTAATCTCTCTTGGCACAAGCACATTACAAATATTGCTTCCTCTGCATCTAAAAAACTTGGTTTTATCTTCTCTTTTACTTTTCTTCCAAACAGCTTCTCACTCTGTATAAATCGCAAATTCGCCCTGCCATGGAATATTGTTCCCATATCTGGGGTGGTGCCCCCAAAACCTCTCTCCGGCTTCTTGATTCCATTCAGAAGAGGGCAGTTAGGTTAATTAATGATTCATCTCTGACAGAGTCTCTCCACTCGCTTTCTCATAGACGCACTGTTTCTGCTGCATGCCTCTTCTACAGATACTTCCATGGGCACTGTTCTTCTGAATTGGCTTCTATAATTCCTGCTCTCTCTTTCAAAACAGTCCGAACACGTGCCGCCACCAGCCAACATCCATTTACTGTCCAACTTCAAACCCACAGAACCAACTTTTCATCTTCCTCATTTATTCATTCAACTGCCGTTTTCTGGAACAACCTTCCTTCATACGTATTTCCTGAAAATTACAATCTACAGAAGTTCAAGTCCAATGTCAACAAATATCTTCTTTCGTCTTCTTAACCTCAAACCCAAGCACGGTACTAAGTACTATAGGTTCTAATACCTCTCGTGTTTGGGGTTCTCATAAAAAAAAAATTAAAAAATAATTCCCCTTGTCTACTTTAGTATTAACATTAGTAGAGGCATGTGATGCAAGAAAGCAAGCTTGTACAGCATCAGTCAAAAAAAAAAAAAAAAAATCCCATTTCACACATCTATTTGCTCTAAAAGTTTGTCCAGTTCTTCCTTGAATTTATTTAAGCTATCAACTTTCACAGTGACAAATGGAAGTTTGTGCCATCAATTAATTACTCACCAGCTAAAGGCAGATTTCCAGTCATCTATTCTACAACTGTCTTTCCTCAGTTTGAATTTATGTCCCCTCAGGTTCTTAATCTGAGCAAGAGGAAGAATCCCATCAGCATTGAACCTGCTCGACGCATTCAAGACCTTATACACCTAAATCAGATCACCTTGTAAGTGTCTAGTCTCCAGTGGCTGCAATTTACAGAACTTAAGCCTTTATTGGTAAGAGGACCCCTTCATTCCCCTCACCAATCTTGCTGCCCTTCTCTGCACTTGTTCTAGAAACTCCGCATTCTGAACTATATTAAAAATAAACCGAGAAACTGTCTGAACAATGTGAGTCTCTCAGCATGTTTAAAGATGAAAATTATAGCATACTCACCAATTTCATCTTTAGTTCAAGTTCATTGAAGAACTTCAAACTCATTCAAGTTCAGCAGCAAAAGTCACATTAATTTGTATCTAATTGGATGTTTGTTATGTTTTTTCAGTATTAATAAATATTTCAAAAAATATTTTTTTAATAAAACACCTTCCCAATATATTCCATTTCTTAACCACCAATCCCAGCTTGAGCTGAGGTCCTGCTCTTCGAATTTTTTTTTTTTTTCCCTTCTTTAATTTGATGAAAAATGGCTCTTCACTAAAAAAAGGTTGCCAACCCCTGCCTTATAAAAAAGGATAATCACATCCTTTTTCCTATTAGCAAAATTCCTGTATATCATTGACAAAACCCCATGACCTGCTCTGGCAGCCTGTCTGCACTGCTCAGAATACTCCATATCTGACTGCTCAATTACCCACAGGATTTTTTTTTTTTTTTTCATTCTCTACCACTCTGAGTGTAGTACCACACAGTTGGTACGTTTCTCTGGGGTTACTTCTACCCATATGCAGTACTTTGCATTTGTCAATGTTAAACTTCAGTTGCCACTCTTCAGCCCATCTGTCCAACTTTTCTAGATCCTGTTGCAGTAGCATACTGTCATTAACAACTCTGGGAACCTTTGTATCATCTGCAAACTTGGACATTAAGCCTGGTATACCTTCATCAATATCATTGATAAATATACAAAACAACAATGGGCCCAACATCGAATCCTGTTGGACTCCACTAATAACATTAGTCTGTGAAGAGCAGCGTCCGTTGATTACCACTCTGTCTTCTCCCACTCAACCACACTTTTATCCATTGTAGCAACTTGCCATACTGCTCCAATTTTTACATTAGTTTTCCGTGTGCAACAGTATCAAAAGCTTTCCTGAAATCTAAGTATATGATATCAAAATTATTTTTTGCATCCATCCATTTCCTTTGTAAACACATCATAGTATCCAATCAGATTGGTCACACAAGACTTCCCCCTAACAAACCCATGCTTCATCCGAATTACTGCAGTCTTGTCTAGATGATACTGCAATGCTTCTTTAACCAGTGACTCCATTATTTTCCCCGGAACAGAAATTAAACAGGTTTGTAATTACTCGTGTCACCCTTTGATCTCCTTCGTGAATTAGTACTTCTTCGTGCAGACCCTATTTTATTCATTCTCTAAATTTATCATTTCAGCTTGTGATAGCTTTAAGTTATTTCCTTAAATGCATTTTAGGTTTGTAATTACTCGTGTCACCCTTTAATCTCCTTTGTGAATTAGTACTTCTTCGTGCAGACCCTATTTTATTCATTCTCTAAATTTATCATTTCAGCTTGTGGTAGCTTTAAGTTATTTCCTTAAATGCATTTTACTGAAATAGTCTTCCTATATGATTAGAAGGAACTTTTAGATGAGAAAATGTTAAACTGTTGGTGAGATGGTAGGCCTCCTGTTTGTCAACTTAAAGTTACCACAAGCTGAAATAATAAATTTAGAGAAAGTACAGTAATAGGATTGTGGTGTGTATTTAATGCTAAAGTCAAAATTAAACAAATTTGAAATGTATTACTACATGACTGTATCTAGCATAGTATACCTAATTTTCCCCAAAATCTTTTATTATAAAGTTTCACAGGTTTAGCACAGCCCGGTTCTAGATGGAACTAGATACATAACAGCTGTGTGTTTAAATGGAATTTATTTTTATAATTGGCTGTTCACTTAAACATACGTTATTCACATTGTTTGGTTTGCTAATAGAGTCCACCTTTGAGCTGGTCAAAAGCCAGCCAGTCTCAGATTTTTAATGCATTGTGGATTTACCTGTTTGGGTGATGCTATACAACTTAAAAAGAATTAGAAATTTAGGCAGGACTATTGAAGACAGTGGCATTTGTTTCTTAAAGTTATAAGAGCAGTCCTTAGGGCTGAGTTCTTAGCATCAATCTTTTGAGAGAGCAGAGTGTTCCCATGATCATATACCTAATACAGTAATATGTTCCAAATTTGTTTGATTATAGTGAAAGTATTACGCTATTAACACACACATATAAAGATTATATATATATAATCTTTATTGTATACAAACGTGGTATATACAATACACTCTTCACGGCAGGGGTTTTACATTGGTTGGGGGACGGGGCCCACATCGAAGTTTGAGCTCATCCCCCAAGCCAACAATAGAATTATTGTTGTGTCAGATTATTTACAGAATACTTTATGCTTTTGAGGCTATTTACAATATATTAATAAAGATATTCATAAATACATTTATATTATATTTATAGTCATAAAGATATTCTTGACTTTATTCACAACACATTCATAAAGACTTCATGCTTTGAACATTATTTACAATATATTGGTATGCTGCCCTTATCAATGTGCAGTTTGCCTGGCTAAGGTCAGGCTCTTAAGGATCTGTCTTCAGTACCTCCGATCCTTCGCAAACCTACAGTGGTCACTGTCAATTGATTGGATTGTGGGGAGAAAGTGGTCACTAAGCGCTAGTCTGTTATAGTGGGCTGTGAGCGTGGGAGCTGACCTCAGTCCGGGTAGAGGGATTCTCCAGCCACACAGTTCCCAGATGCTTGGCTCAGAGACCATTCTGGTTGTCATTTTGGCAGTGAGAACAAGGCGCTTTTCCAATACAAGATCTGGAAGTTGGGCAAAATTAAGTGAGATTGCCATCGCAGTTGTCCTTTGCTGGGGTGGACAACGATGTTTTTGCATGATCCACCAAAGGAGCCAGTATTCAGCGGAGTACACGCGCTTGATGTTGGTAGGGGCCGCAGACCCCCAAATTTCCTAGGCATATAATATGAAGGAGTATACAGAGGTGTATACGTACCGACGAGTCACATCCAGATCCCTAATGTGGAGCAGTTGTTGTTTTGTGGTCCAGCGCATTTGACAGAATATTGCTATGAGCTTGTCAGTGTGTGTGGGGGGGGGGGGGGGGTGAAGCTCAGTTTATAGTCAGACGACTCAAGTCTGTATGTATCTTTACCACTGGGAAGGGAATGCCGTGTAGAGAAGCTTGGATTTCAGTGGGTTGGCGCTTCAGAGAAAAGACAATTTGGGCTGATTTGGCAGGGTTAATCAGGAGGCCAAATTGATGGAGATAGGATCCTAAGTCGTGTAACTTTTCACTGATCTTTTTATTGACATTTGAGAGATGTTCGCCAGGATTAATCTGAGTATATATCTTAATGTCATCAGCATAGCAGAGTAGTTGATGTATGACGGCAAGCTCTGCTTTAGCTTCTAGTGCACTGAGAATGGTGTTGGTTATGGATGTTAAATTGGTGACTGGATCTTCCTGGCATGGCATAGTGAATCTGTGGGGGTTTGTGAGGCATGATTTGATTTGTGATGGTTGAAAGTAATGTCTTCTCCATGAGTTTCAAGAGGCTGAAGAATGAGAGATTGGCCTGAACTGTTCAATGAGGGTTGCAGATTGGCATTTAGGGTGGAACAGATATGCCTCACAGCATATCTGTTCCAGAGAGGGGGAAAGTAGTGTTGCGTTAAGACACCGTTAAAAATGGATAGTAGAGGATCAATGATAAACAAGCTAAGACATTTAATCATGAATTGTGGCACAAAATCGGGGCCTGCAGTTGCAGTGGGTGGCAATCCATTTATAGCAGTTATATGCTGCTTCCTGGTGATGCGAACGGTGGTGAGCATATCAGTAGGAATGTTGTTGATGGGTAAGTTGCCTAGGTACATCGGGGCCACAGTGTTTGAGAACTGTGCAATGTGGTCCAGTGTTTTAGGAATTCCAGTGTTTTAGGAACTTCTGTTTGAATTCCATCAAAAAATAAATAAAAATAAAAATTTATGAACCTTTTCTTCTCTTAAAAGACCACAAGAATCATGATCCATTTTTGACTTATCTCTTTATTTTCCAGTTTGCATTTTAATTTATTTTTTTTATTTATAGTTTAATTTTTGGTTTTCTCCATCAGTATGTATAGATTGCATTGCATATTAGACTTGGTGTAATCAAAATTATGTTACAGTTAAGGGGACAAACATGCAATAGAAACACTGATCAGGGAAAATAAAGCAGGTATAATCTATGATCTGTCTTGCTGATCAACTGCCAGCATCCTTTGAAATCACTTATTGAGCTGGATATGGATATTGACCTTAGAAAAGGTTATGGATAATGCTTTATTGTAAAACATTCATTTATGCACTGCTGAAAGAAAGTATTAATTGGATAAATTGGATAAACTCTTGCTCTATACTTCACAACAAGCAGTATTTTTGTCTTAGCATTTAAATTCAAAGTTTAACCAGTATTTGTTAGGTGATCATAGGGCTTCTATGACACTGAATCATATGTTTGGCCAGACTTTTCTGCTGCTCTGCTCTGCACTTCATTTCAGATGATTGATAATTCTTTAGTATAAAGAAATACTTGTTTCTTAATTCTTCCTGAAAGTTTTTGGCTCTTTATGAATGATTACTACAAATGATGTGTAGAACTGTAATTGTTGATTAGAATGAAAGTATTAGACTTATAGATGTTTGGGATGAAAAAAAAAAAAACTCTCCCTTCCCTCAAAAAATGTGATCTGTAATGGATCCCATATTGGGATCCACATACCATTCCAGAAATGTTCCGTTTCCTGGTACACTTTGCAGCATCTCTGCTAGCAAATGTGATCATCTTGATACAGATGTCAGTTCATCATTTTGTATATATTTATATAATGCTGATCACTTTTGTATAACCATGCATACAGTAATGCGCAAGTCATTGAGCTTAAATATCACCCATTGATGTGACTCATCGTACTATACAAATAGAATATTCCTGGACATTGTCAGTAAGGTGGCTGACTAAAATGAACATGTAACACAGTGAAAAAAACTTTATTAAGAGTTAGGATATCTGAATTGTACAAGTGTTACAAAAGTGAATTAAATATTAGGGTATATCCTGGAGTCTTTTCATATCAACAAATGATGAAAATCCCTCATGTGAAAGATGTGTTATTTGGGGCCTCTCAATTTGGAATATCATATGGTAGTTGCCAAGCTATATTTGATATTTTATTTGTGAAAATGATTACCAATTTCTTTTTTCCAAAGATTTTACATGGGCTGTAAAAACAAAAGCAAAATTTTCTAACAAAATGGTTTAATTTGTGGTTGTGAACCATAATTTCCAAAAAAATAACAGTGACAGGAGATGAAATGTGGTGTAATCTTTATGCCCCACTTACAAAACCTTAGTCCTTTGAAAGAGGCTACCAGCTTTTTCAGAAAGAAAGGGGGGAAAAAAAAATCGAATTTCAGGTCTAAAGATAGCTATGCTATAATTATTTTACTATAAAGGCATAACTCATTGTGAATTATAAATTCACAATTAAATGCATAATTAAAATTGACTCTACCAATAATTAGATTTTTCGACTAATATGATTAAAAAATATCATTTAATTTTATTTAATTTGAAAATTTATGAATAATTAAATTTGAAGTTTTAAAGGCATTGTGAATTATAAATATGTAATGAATTATGCCTTTATAGTCATAATAATTCTAGCATAACAATCTTTAAACCTGTAATTCAAATTTTTTTTTTCTGCTGCAAACATATGGTCATACTGTTAATATTACTATATACAGTGGATTCTGGTTATTTGGGCCACTGGTTAATCAGGGCAGCTGTTTATTTGGGGCAAATCTTAAAAAACAGAACCCAATCGAGAAAATAGCCAGGGTTTACTTCGCTTAATTTGGAAAACATGCCATCTATGATTAAGAACTTGAAGGTCTATGATTTTTGAGTAATGCAGAAGCAGCTATAGTATCTCTGACAACTGTAACAAACCAAATCAAGGAACTTTCAACAAAAGACTTCCAAAAAGCTTTTTTCAGTTACATAACCAATGAGAGAGATATAAATAGCTAATGTTATTTATTTATTATTAATTTTTTAATTGTTTTACCTGTAAACATTTGTAAAAAAAAAATTAAAAAATACTCCTGGAATCCTACCTTGTATGTATTGCATTGACTGGCATGGTTGCAGCAATGTGAATCTCATCCATTACTGATAATCTCCCACAGTATTACAAACATTTCACAAATATCTGACACTTTATTTACACAAAGTGGTCTTATATGAGCTATGTGGTTGCCTTACCTCATGTTAGTAAATTTTAAGTTATCTATGGCAGATCTTATACAGTTCCATAGCTCAAGACCTCTTATGAGTTAACGGTGGTCACATTAGATGGGGTGTATACATTTGTCATGCTTGCTGTTCATATACAAATTGATTTTAGATACCAAGGGAAGTGAAATTGAGTGAGACATAGTGCAAAAAGCAGATACTATGTGAAAAGTACTCATGCTGTGTTATTGTTCTATTCATTTCCTATGCAAGTAGAAACAAAACATGTCCATTGTGTTGTTTCTACTTGCCAGAATTTCTTTTTAATTGTTTTCTAGATATGGGAAAGGAAATTATAATTTGATCATTTTTTGCTCCCGTTCTTATAGGGTGTATGGTCTACGCTTCCTCAGAACGAAAGTAAACTAAATCAGGCTTATAGAGTAAGTAACTTAAAATTTCAAATTTGTTTTTTGAATTCCTCACATGCACATACCTGCCAGCTCTTTCAATTTAGTTGAAAGTTTTCAACTTAATTGAAAGAACTCTAATGATTAGGTGTCTTCTGTCCCATAAGTTTTCTTTTAGTTGTTAGTTGTTTGTTATTTTTCAAATATCTGGTACCCTTCCAATTACAGACCTTTAAATAATTAAATTTAAATTTTTAAAGACATAATTCATTGTGAATTATAAATTCATTATGAATTTATAATAACTATGTAAGAAGATGTTTGGTTTTGATTCTGTTGCCAGAGTAATCAAATTTTGTCAGTGATCACAGGAACTTCTAAAAATATGCACTTAAAATTGTCAACAGTTTGCTTAAAAGCCCATATTACATGGCTTTCTCATGTTTAGTCAGATCGTGGGTTCGAATCCCGCCTCGGGCTTGGATCAGAGTAGTGCAAAAACTTTGGGAGGTGCATTATGGCCACAGAAGCCGCTGCACCAACAACTAACAAACAAAAAAAAAAAAAAAAAAAAAAATTGTTTAGTCTAAGTATAGAACCACATGCTGGTATAGGTATGTGCTAGCAATATTAGGTGAAAAAAATCTTTGTGCCTCGTATATCTTGTTTAAATGTTTGATTTTTGTATTAAAGATTTAATTTGGAATAGCATGCTTCAAATTTTTTAAAGTAGTTTTAATGATGCAGGCATAGTTTACTGCACAGTCATTGTTATTAGCTGTCAGGCAGTTTGTTCTGTATTATAGTTGTGTTATTAAAAGTGAGGTTAGTCTCATTTTCCTTGCATATATATGTAGTAACAGCATATCATTTTTTAAAAGAATTTTTGTTTCCAAAAGAAGATTAGGCTGCATTGAATTTGAGTGAATTGTGGATGTGCTGTGGTAGGTGATTTGTGTAAGTTGACATGATGCACTATATTCAGCTTCAACCAGATTGTAGAGCGCAAAGATTTTGCATGTTGTACTGTTTACCCCGGGGGCTCACATCTGGTGAGTATGGGCTTGGCACACCCAGGGTCCTGAGCTGGGTATCATCATTTTTCAATTTCTTGGTGATTCCCTTCTACTTTTGACTCTCTCTCAGGGTAACTCGGGAATTTTTTTTTTTCCTGGTGCAGCATAAGCCTCAGGCTTCCTTGCACCATATGGCTATTAATAATAATAATAATAATAATAATAAGTAACAGAACAAAAAAATTAAATAAAATAAACATGCAAAAAGACAAAGCAAAGTATGTATGTATTGTTGAAAAGGCCTTTAAAGTACAGTATATTGTATTTCATGATGACATGGGAAAATTTTCTGCAGCATGTGATATATATTAATTCGTTAGCATGACTTTTTGAAGAAACAAGGGAATACAGTTTGGATAGTGTCAGCTAAGGCCATATCTGTAGCTTGTTTTCTTCTATTTCTGAAAGTTTGCCAGTATGCATAAACTGTATTTCGTGAAATTTTTTTTTACTATAAATATTATAGTAAAAAAAAATAACTATACTGTAAAATATTGGTGCAAATACATCATAGTGAACACGCAATGAAAAACTGCGTAAGTAGTGTAAAGACATCGATTTAATTGTATCTCTTACTGTGACTACTTTCACAACGAGTTACAATGTATTGCACTACCTCAAATAAGTAACACTTTACTAATAGAGAAGGCTATTGTTACTTATTCTCAGTAGGCACCACCACCTAAACGGCACTGCTTCAAGGCTTATTGACCTATCCTCGGTGGGTGGGCATGTACCCTGGTGTTGCAATCATGCCAAGCCAGTTGTGAAGTTATTTCCACAATATGAGAGATGTCAAAAGGTGTGCAAGATAATACTTAAATAAAATATAAATGCTCAAGGCATAATATATTTTAAGTTTAAAATACACTGTAAAATATCTTTGTAAATACACCATAGTGAACTTACTATAGTGTAATTGATACTATTGTTACTTATTCTCAGTTCACTGAGAATAAGTAACAATAGTCTTCTCTATTAGTGAATTGTTACTTATTCGAGGTAGTGCAATAAATGGTAACTAGTGAAGGTAGTCACGATATGAGATACGATTAATTTGATGCCTTTGCACTACTTATGTAGTTTTTCATTACGAGTTCACTGTGGTGTATTTACACACTATATTTTATAGTGTATTTTAAACGCATAATATATTATGCCTTGAGCATTTATATTTTATTTAAGTAATTTATTATTTATTTGTGTGTGTGTGCATGTGCAAAGAGGAAGGAAATATTTTGTGGCACCAAAATATTGAATACTTTCAGGAATTTAATTTAAATTAAATTTTTTTTTTTTTTTTATATATTTTTTTATGTAGACAAAGCAAAAATAACTATCAGCAAAAAAGAATTAAAACAAGGAAATAATAGCTAATATGGTGTATAAGAAGGAATAATGATCTTTAACAATATCCTTGTATACTCAACATGTCTTTAACTATATCCTGGTCCGCTCACACTCTCATCGTTAAACAGGCATGACTTTTTAACCTTTTCAGAAGTGAGTTTATTGTGCAAGGATCAGTCACTTGGAGTGAAATTTCTTATCAGTTTGGGCTCTGTGGAAAGAGTGTTTCACAAAAATTTTGAAATTAAAAATGTCTGTAAAAAATCAAATCAGAATTAAAAAAAAAAATTGTAAATAAAACTCATTGTTACATTCTTTGTTTAGTCTTTACAATCTGGTAGCCCTTCTGAATCATTGTTGCGAGTAGCAGTGATTGACATGCCTAGCCCGCTATGGGTAGTCTTATGGTGTTTATCCCTCCCTTGCTTCTGTTTTAAAATCGGAAAAAAGCGTTCCCAATTTTAAAACAGCAGCAAGGTTTGCAAAAGATTTCCCTAAAGTGGTGAACAAACTGACTTATGGAATGGTATATTTTATCAAATGTCAAGGTGGATTTACACAGAAATACAGGCTCTCCACAAATCTCCTTTACAAAATTAAAGCATTATTGTGTGAGTAAGTAGGGTACATGGTACAAACCTGAATCCATTACCAGGTGATAAATCATATCTACAAGAATCAGAATGTACACACTGCAATTTATGCACAACAGCAGTCTGCCACTGCTGTTGAACATAGCAGTGTGTTCAACAGCAAATTTTGAACACAGTTTAAAAAGAAGCCACTGAGTAGACCTACAGTTATAAAGTGGTACAGAAAATTCATAAATGACTCCTTTGTGTAGTCATCCCAGTCATGACTGGACAAAAGTCAGTGAGGGTGCAGTGGAGCTGGTTTGAAGAAGTTTTATGCAAAGCTCAGAGAAATCCATATGATGTGACAATCATGAGCTAAACATTCCAAGGTCAACAGAATGTAATGTTTTATATTGGTGTCTAAAAATGAAACCATTAGAAGTTACAGCTTGTATGGAAGCTGTCATTGACAACAAAACCAAGAGGATGCAATTTTGTTGATTCTGGCATGAAACAACAGAACAATTAACAACCTTGCATTTAATGAACATTAGGAAGTATCAGTATCCACACCATGTTAAGAACCTTACAAAGAATGCACTACAGAAGTAGGAGACCTTTAGAGAAGTTAGTGATCTTGGACCCTAGCATATTTATATGCTAGGGTCCAAATGTGGCTTGAGGTGCATGAGGAAGACTTCAACTTGCAAACGGAAACACTTCATTGCATTGATTTTAAAATCATTCTTTGTGTTATTGTGCTGAGAGCTGTATGCAGTTATTCTTCTTTATAACATTAATTATGAGATATTAATAGTTTTTGGAATGTAAGTAATTTTTAATTCTAAATCTGCTGAAGAAGATCCACAAAGAGGAATCAAGATATCTGTTATTTCTAAATTTAAACTTAAAATTTTAAAAATATAATATTCAATGTTAATCATTAGCCTAGTCTAATAAACAATTTTTAAAACTAACAGTGAAGCAATCTATTTGTAAGCTATCTCCATCCTGTATTAAAAACCATGCTTTTCAATGAACACATTATGTACACTTCGAACAACAGCCCTACTTGGCTAACTCATCAATCTTAGTCCACCTGTAGCATCTGTGGGATGGAGTGGAAAGGCATATTTGCCAACACAGTCCTCTATTCATGTCACTCCGGCTATTAAGGATGGTTTTGTTCTATGAATGGTCTACTGGTCCTCCCTTTTCAAAGCTTTATTGACTCACTGTTAAGTCAGAGCAAGCAGTGATTCTGACCCACATGGGTCACAAATTCTGTTCGGTCATGGTCCTAATAAATTGCCAAGCAGGATATTAATTTGTTTTTATAGTTGCAATTTTTAACGTACTTAACAGTTTCATTATATATCATATATTTTCTGTATTTTAAAATTTATTGTTTGTATTTTTATATTTCAGGAATGCAAAAATGTAATTCTCATATTTTCTGTTAAAGAAAGTGGAAAATTTCAAGGTATGCATTGATTTACATTACTGTTATTTTTTTAAAGTTTTTTTAAAATAAGAGTAAAATTGAAAATCCACTGTAACGAGTCAAAATATACTTTGATATGATTCTCATATCCAAAGCAGTTTAAAAATCTACAAATACAGAAGAAACTAACACTAACACTAACAAAATATATTCAGACAATCTGTTGAACAGTTATTTCTAATTACCACTCATATTAATCTTATCTGTAATCAAACAGGAGGATGATACAGATGATGGTGTCTTCCATGTGAATGTCACACGACCTGATCAAAATTATTTCAACACCCCCCATAGTTAGCATTAGTAGGGGCATATGATACAAAAAAGCAAGCTTATGTAGCATCAGCCAAAAAAAAAAAAAAAAAAAAACCTTGCCATTTCACCCATCCATTCGTTTCAAATGTTTGTCGAGTTCTGCCTTGAACTTAAGTTGCTGACCTCCACTTCAACAGATGGAAGTTTGTTCCAACTATCAATTACCCGTAGGCTAAAGGAAAATTTCCGCACATCTATTCTACAATTGTCTCTCCTCAGTTTGAATTTATGCCCCCTCAGATGAGGCGCCTCCGTAGCCAGGTGGGAAGGAGCAGCAGTGCATAGCACACGCTTCTTGATTAGACCGGGGTTCAAGCCCGTCACCACCAAATACGGAGGATGCGGAAAGGTCAGGGAATGACCACCGCATATCCCGGAGCAATATGGCCTTAGTTGCTAATGTTCCTAAAAAAAAACTAAACAAACTAAACAAGCCCCCTCAGATGAGTAATCTGAGCAAGAAGAAGAATCCCATTAGCATTGAGCTTGCTCAATCCATTCAAGGCCTTATACATCTCAATTAGGTCACCTTGGATGTGCCCAGTCTCCTGAAGCTGCACTTTGCAGAACTTAAGCCTTTCTTGGTAACAGCAACCTTTTGTTTCCCTCACCAATATCACTGCCTTTCTCTGTACTCGTTCCAACAAATCTACATCTTTCCTAAAATGAGGCCTCCAGACCTGTATACAGTACTCAAGATGTGGCCTTATACAAGGAGACAATCACCTCCTTATCCTTGCTAGCAAAATTTCTGTATATCATTGAAAAGACACCATGAGCTACTCTTGCAGCTTTTTTTGCACTGCTCAGAAATTTCATATCTGACTGTACAATTACCCCCAGGTCATTTTCATTCTTCACTACCCTGAGTGTACATGAAGATACATTACTCTGGGGTTACTGCTACCCATATGCAGTACTTTACATATGCCAATGTTAAACCTCAGTTGCCACCTCTTAGCCCATCTGCTCAACTTTTCTAGATCCTGTTGCAGCAGAGTACTGACATTAGTGCCATTAACAACCCTGCCAACCTTTGTATCGTCTGCAAACTTTAAGCCTGATGCACCTTCATCAATAACATTGGTAAATACAGAAAACAACAATGGGCCCAGCACCGAACCCTGGGAGACTCCACTAACATTAGTCCATGAAGAGCAGTGTCCATTGATAACCACTCTGTCTTTTCCCACTCAACCATCCTTTTATCCATTGTAGCAACTTGCCCTTAATGCCATACTGCTCTAATTTGTACAGTAGTCTTCCATGTGGCACAGTATCAAAACCTTTCCTAAAATCCAAGTATATGATATCAAAATTATTCTTTGCATCCAATTCCTTTGTGACCACATCATAGTATACAATCAGATTTGTCAGACAAGACTTTCCCTTAACAAATGCATGCTGTGTCTGAACTATAACTGCAGTCGTGTCTAGATGATGCTGCATCGCTTCCTTAACCAATGACTCTTTAGATACCCTTTTTCATAATTTTATGACTATGCAATGACCTAAATAAACAACTTTATTGTACGCAATTTCATTTCAGTGTGTGTGAGAATTAAGTTTCGTATTTTAAAATGCTCTCTCGCCCTCTCTGCTCACTCCGTAGAATTGTTAAGTGGGAGTGATGAGTGCATATTGTTTTGTTGCCAGAAAATGTGTGTAAACCCTTCATATTGGTTATGGAAAGAATACTTTTGTATTTATCTAGTTTTCACTGCTGAAAGCAAAAGATAAATTTCTTTTTTATTTACATGAAACAAATATCTATATTCATGGTATGGGTCAACCTGCTGTCCTGTTAACACAGTAGCCCATCAACTGCCAGTGTGACAGGTGATCTTATTGTAAAACAGTTTATTTGCCTTGAGTTTCAGTTACAATCTTTTGACACAAAATATATGTTTGCACATGTTGACATGGTTGTTCCAAGTTTTCTTTCTGTAGGGTGGGGGGTAGTTGCTGTGTGATATTGTGGCTGTTGATGGCAGTTGTTCTGTGGTAGGAGCACTTGTCCCTAACTCATGTTTTTATTGGCTGTAGATAGCATTGATCAAAAGAAACATTGGACTCTTATGCAGGGTGGTATTCTTACTTAGCTGTAGTGAGTTATTTTCGTTTAATTGGTGAAAACAAATGGAACTGACCTCCATTTGATACCACAAAGTAACAAAGCTTAATTATAGAATAAAATGTATGAATAGTCAATATTGCAGTTTTTTTCAGAAAAGCATCATTATTATATGCTTCTTTCAATAAACAAATTGTATGATGCATTAATTCTAATCAGAGTTGCTAAGCAGACAGTGGTGCCTTCTGAAATCCCTTTCGAAACTTGGTAACTGAGTTTGGAAAGGGATTTCAGATTAACGATTGCAGTGGTTGAGTTTTAATTAATTTTAAAACATGACCAACATTTGAAATGTAAAGTTTTAACTTTACAAGAAAGAAGTACAGTCAGTCCTCGTATAGCACAATAGTTGTGTTCCTATAAACCCTCATGCAATGCAAAATCGTGCAATATAAACAACAGGCCCTATGGGAAAAATAGGGTTAGGTGCTGACCACCCAAGATTGAACACACATTTGTAACCAAAACATTACCAAACACAATAAATAATCGTAATAAAATACTTAAGTATTTTATTCACACCGGCCTCCGGCCCACCAGGGAAACTCTGATGGGCCGGAGGCCGGTGTGATTTTGGCCATAAACCGTAGTATGAGGCCACTATAAATTTTCCCGGGTAAGAATTTTTGATCCAGTCCGCCTCTGTTTATCAATATTGCTTTTCTTTTTCTCTCTGAATCTGCAGTGCCTTCACCAGGACGCTTCCTTTTCACACCTTTTAAGTATTTCACTCATTTTTAGGGAATAAAGCACAATTACAAAACGAGGAGGCACACTTGATACACATAAACAAAGCTGCGCGCGTGTAGCAACTGAATAAACAACACCGTAAAGGCAGAGATTAACACCTCACATTTTACTAAAGCACATTTCTAGGGGTTACTACCATAAAACAATAAAAACAATTTCCAGTTGCGTTTGTGCTAGTGGAATCTGTATATAGTGGAATCTGTATCTGTGTATAAACTGGTAGTAAACTCGATCTAATTGCATTTGCAATTATACCGATAGCTGGAATTGTGTTGGTTTTTACGTTATTATGGTGAAATGTGTTTCTCCTTCACTGATATAAAAAACATAAATAATTTTCAGAATCTTCTCTTCATTCCTATCGTGTATCGTGTTGCGTTCGACTGCCATTTCTTGTAAACACAAAGGCGAATCGTGCATAAGCGAATTCGGTTCGTGTTATATAAGATATCGTTCCCCTATTTATAAATCGTGTATGATTGAATTTGTGTAGTGTAAACACGTGTTATACAAGGACTAACTGTACAAGTTCCCATTATATTACTGAATAAAAAAAAAGCTGTTTTTGTCTACCATGCACCTCTTTGTTACATGATTAATGTATTCTAGGAAACAGTTTGCATTATGCCTTAGCAGTTTTTTCACATTCTACATATGATTTCATAGCTTATGGATGTTGTGCGCTGTTGTTTACAAAAATTTATAATTAAATATATCACAACTGGTAAGGCATTCCTCTCTCAGGGAAGAACTTAACTTTTTACGAGTTTCCCCTTTTATGAGTTGCATGACTGATACTGATGTATGCAGTTACATACATCAGTATCAGTCGTGTTTTATTATTTTATTGCTTCTCTAATTGAGATGAGATAGGCGGAAAACTGAATGTCTACAGTAATTACTTTAAGCTAATATTTATGAAAATTTAATTGCCTAATTTGGAGAACATACCACACAAGCGAATACAGTAGCTCAATAGTCTGCATTAAACTGGTTCTCCCTGCACAAGGTATGGAGTTGCTATTGTTGATGTGTATTGTGAAGTTTATGTTAGCCATAAACTTCACAATACCAGGGCCCATAACAGTTGTAAAGTTTTTTTTTGAATAAATCTTATTTTTTGAACGCAGATTCTTGAGTGAAAGGAGCTGAAAGTTCAAAAGTGAGCTTCAAAAATGCTTAGTTCCATACAATGAAATTCACAAAGATTTATCAAGCAAAAACAAATAAACTCAGTTTACTGATTTTTTTTTAAGGAAAGCAGAAGATACATGAAATCTAGAATGGTATATTTTTGTTAATATTTTGCTAATGAAATGGTGTATTTTTGTTAGCTTTTGGAACATAACCCCCCTTTTTGTACTTTTTTTTAGTCCCATATAACACGGTTTCACACACCAAGACATTTTAAAGGAACCTAATAACCGTGTTATACGAGGGTTACCTGTAGTTTCCTAATCATGATTTTGAGTCATTTCCACAAAATTCTATTTTATCTTGTAATAGAATTTTGGGGAAATCCTTCTCTCAGTCTGTCTTGTTCTTGTCAGTTTGGATTGTATCTCTCCATTCATTCCCCCTAATATGAATTTTAAAACAATAGGGAAATTTATGGACCGAATGCTGACTGAACTATAATAGAATGAGAAAGGCTTGGTCTGATGGACATCAATGACCATATTCAAGTAGAATTTTTGAAATAGTGTATTGACAGAAAACAGTTATTACATATTATAAAATTATTATTATTATTGTGAATTCTACCAGTTATAGAAGCAGTAATGATATAATTAAATACTATAGGTTTATCAGTTTGTTAAACTTAAAAAAAAAAAAAAACACTACTGTAACAGTTAAAATTGATAAGAAATTTATACTTGATCAAACCTATTTTTGTGTCACTATCTGTAAACACTTTTAAGATATTTCACAAAATTGCTTCACCGAAGTTCCATTGTTAAGTCTAACAGTGCAATCTTTCCCCACATTTATGTTTTGAACATAAAAGGAAGCAGCCTTTACTCTAGGCTGCTTTCTTTTCTTTTAGGTGGCATATTTAAGGTCAAATACAGGCTAAATATACTGATAAAGTGGAGATATTACTAGCCACCTGGGAGCCCTGATTAGTACTCCCAGCAACCAACCAGTAAAATAGGACCTTGTTCAACAGGAAATACCTTCTATTCTTTCAAAAAAAAAAGACTATACTATTTCCATCTGATTAAAGTCTAAAATCTTAGTTAAAGTTTATTGTTTAAAAAATTGTAATATTTGTATTTTGTTTAATTTGAACCTGCTCCATTTTATTTTCAATATAGACATTCCATAAAAGATTTTGTTTTTTTGTCATACAGTAAACCCCCGCGAATAGCGGGGGTTACGTTCCTGAGAAATGCCGCGAATACTGAGTTAGGGGTTCCATTCCAAAGTATGAAATATATAAGAAAAACTAGTCTTGAAATTTTGTCTATATTATATGTACCTTCATAATATGACTATGTACATAGACAGTACATAGTGAGCCGGGTGGGTAAAGTGCCTGCCTGGCAACCCAAAGGTCGCAGGTTCGAATCCTGCCTCAGGCTCGGATCAAAGTACTGCAAAAACCTTGGGAGGTGCATTATGGCCACAGAAGCTGATGCGCCACCAACTACCAAAAAAAAAAAAAAAAAAAAAGTACATAGTGAAATGCAAGCAAGCATAAGGCATCGAAATGAAAATAAGAAACAATTTAATATTAAATGTAATATTTATTAGAAATATCACAAATCTTTCAATCCAGCGCCTTTGCTATAGCTAAAAAACTTATCCCCCCAGTGCTATCACCAGTTTCGCTAAAGTGTTGATAAAGGTGTTTTGCCTTTTCACGAATTATGAGTGAACTTAACGGAATTTTATTTTGAGTTCGGTTTTCTATCCACAGATTTATAGCCTTTTCCATTTTTTTCTAATTTAACATCACGAGTTACAGAGCAAATTTTTGTAACTCGTGCGCGTTTTCATGGACACTACGGCAGATTTTTCCTTCCGATTTCTTGATTGATCGTACTGATGACTTATTGATTTTATAATGTTTTGCAACTGACGAGACACTTTCACCATTAGAAATTTTGTCTAATAACTGAATTTTCCTCCTAATGTCATCACCTTTGATCTTTTCACAATTCCCTTGTTATTCATAGCCATATTTTTGTAGGGGTTAGAAAAGAGCTTGTCCACAATAAAGTCACTTTCTGTTAACACACTCGAAAAAGTGTGTTTTCACTAACACACTGCAAAACGGTAGATTTTTCACTTTTGTAAGCATATCAATTTATAAATTGATAAGCATATAAATTAAAAGCAAATGACGAAACCTTCCATGACAAGCGCATAGCACATACTGAACAAGGATTAACGAGAAACATCCACGCTCGCGATTTTGCCACCCCCCCCCCCCCAAACTGAGTGCTGTTTTGACTGGGAAAGATGATTTCAGCCACGCCCATGTTTTTTTTATGGCGAAAAATTTTCACGGCGCTTTAAAATTCACATTTTTTTTAGGTTTAATTTTATATTAAATCAGCGACCGCGATTACAGATACCACGAATAACGGGGGGTTTACTGTATTTGGGATCTAATACCCAAATTAGCAGATGTTACTGAATTGTAAATAAATTTGAGCTATGATGCATAAATAAGAAAGTTTAAAATTAAAAAAAAAAAAAAAAGCACTTCACCTTGTGAAATATTTAAATAATTTATTGGTATGAAAAGGACAGGTTGATGCAATATAGGCAGTTGCATCAACCAAACAGCTGAAATAGCTTAAATTGGCTATGATGTTTCAAATTTCCATGTTGAAATCCATCTTTGGGCCTGGATTTTGAGTTCTATAAAATTTATGCACAAAGGGAACATACACTATATCACATAAACTCAGTTTATAGCTAAATTAAAGTGATTTGATTGAATATTAAAGAATTAGAATTTAAAATTAAAATTCTGAATTGTCATTATTTTCTCTAATTATATTTACCCTATTAGACAGGATGTATAGACGAGACACCTGTGTAGCATATGACAGTTGGGAAAACCTTTACTGAACTTTAAAATAGATGTATAAAGATGTAACGGTTAAGAAAGATATTGGAATTTTAATTGCATTTCCATGAAATTTGATGGAAACAATGCTGAATATTGTTAATAATCTATAATATGGGTTAGATAGATATGGTAGTGAAATAATGTAATTCAGAATTTTAATTTTAACTTCTAATTCTTTAATTTAGCTATAAATTAAATTCATAAGCTATAATGCTAAGTTTTATTTATATATAACGTTTGGAGAACCCAAATCGAGACCTGAAGACAGATTTCATGTAGAATTAGAAACATTTTTATATTAGAAACAGTTTTAGTTAGTTGGGACTGTTTCAGTCTAATTGTGTCAGTTTGTCCCTTTCATAACAATAAAATAATTAAAAAATAGATCATTTAATAGTGTCTTTTATTGAATTATATTTATTTATAGCTTAGTACTTCTGTGTAATTTCCTTACTGAATTTATCTGTGACAATTTTTTTTAATGTAATTATATTCTGTAATTCTAACCTTTTAACTAATTCTAACCACCCCCTTCCCTTATTAGCTTAACTGTAGCTAAATGCACTTTTCTTTTGTAATGTTTTTATAGGAGATGTTTTTTATTATTATTATTATATTTTTTAAATCCCTGAAATTTTACATATTTTAGGATTTTGTCGAATGATTGGAGAATCACGTCATGATGTACCTCCAATTCAGTGGGTCCTTCCTCCTGGATTGAATTCTAGAGCATTTGGAGGAGTATTTCGTCTTGACTGGATTTGTAGGCAAGTGTCGTGATGAAATAAATTATTCATTACATATCATATTTGAAGCACTAATTCTGTTTAATACAAGTTTAATTAGCAATTGTTTCCTTTGAATAATATAATTTTAGTAAATACTTTTGTCTTTAAAAAAATTGGTAAACATTTTTTATTTACATCCAGCAGAAGTTCAGAAGTTATCAAGTGTCCTCCGAGATGAAATCTTAGCTTGATACATTAGTACTACTGTTTCATGTACAACACTGTGATGTTTCATGTCGATAAATTTTTTGCTGCATTTGATCACCCAAATGAAGAAAATGACAAGTATCCCAAAACAATTAATTTTATATTACAGTGGATTCCGGTTATTTGGGCCACCGGTTAATCGGGGCAGCTCTTTATTTGGGGCAAACCTTAAAAAACAGAAACCAATGGAGAAAATAGCCAGGGTTTACTTCGCTTAATTGGGACAGCATGCCGTTTAATTGGGGCAGGAGACCGCAGCACTTGAGATTACCCTGCAATTGTCTCCAACGGTACCATGTGGTTCTGTCGAAATTCTGGAGGTCACAACCATAAAACAATTAGCAATCACCTGTTTATTGGGCTTTTCTGTTAGTGAAATCTATCATAAACGGACAGTAAACTCGATCTTACTGAATTTGCAATAATACCAAAAGCTGGAATTCTGTGGGCTATTATGGTGAAATGTGTTTACACTTCCATGAAATCTTCAATCATATAAAAAAATTAATTTTCAGATCTTCTCTTCATTCCTATTTTTAAAGCTTTGTAACTCGTTACTCCGTTCTCACTTGCACATATTGTGTTACTTGCAATTTGTGTGCGCCGTGTTCTTTGTTATCGATTGCTTATCTTTTTACTGTTTTAAATTTTAACCCCCACCCACAAATGTCAGTGAACAGAAATGTCAACTTAGTTAGTATGTATACATTACAGTATGTATTAATTAAATATTCCGATTATCACGTATATTCTTCCGATTTTCACGTATCATTTAATTTTTTAATTGGTAGGGTAATAAAGGTTAAATTTGTGCTTAATATATCTTTGTTTTTATAGCCTGTGGATAATATTCCTCCTATTTTCACTAATTAGAATCGCTGTTTAATAGAGTTAAAATTCAATTCACAAATGTGATCACAATGACCGGCGCTAACTACACATCATATAGTGAACGGTACTTTACTATGGTGAGTTTGTTGTAACGTGGTTTGATTGTACAGTGAATCAGTTGTAAGGGGGGGGGGGGTACATTGTATTTTTAACTATTTATGTGAAACTTCGGATAATTGGGGCAGCTGCTTAATCGGGCCAAAATGCACTAGTCCCAATGTGTCCCAAATAACCGGAATGGACTGTATTATAGAATTTCAGTTAGCTTAATTTCAGTTTAGGCTTATTGGAATTCTTATTGTTCTTGTCAGAAATTCTTTTTTATTGGAGTTAAAACAACAACAAATCCATAACAGTAATTTGACAGTATTATTTCCAGTTAATCCATGTTTCATTTTTTCATTTCTTGACAGCCTGACAGTAGCAGACTTTCCACAAGTATTGATATGTATGTTTTGAATTGCCTACCTCCTTCTGTTCATGAACATATAATTTTTTTTGTTTGTTTGTTTTAATCTGGCCAGATACGCTGAAGAAGTGCATTATGATTATTTTCAAAAACCAGCTTGTTGGCTTAGTGATCTATTAGTCACTTCAGATCTTTTAAAGTTACTTTTTTGACTTTTTGAAATTAATGCAGGAGTCTTGGAGATTCCCAAAATGGATGCATATAACACCACTTTGGTTTGGGGTAGGGGGTAGATATGCGTGCACATGTGTTTTTCTTTTCTTCTTCTGTGATGATCAACAATTATATAAATACACTTGAGCAGAAAAAGGTGGCATGGAAAGGTTACAGAGCAATAAAAAGTACTAAAGCCTATAACAGCTACAAGGTGATGTGTAATAGAGCCACAGAAAAGGTTTGACAGACAAAGCCAGTTTATGAGAAATCACTAGCAAACAGAGCAAAGAGGGGGGATAAAGAATTCTTCACATATAAATGCCAAGAAGAGCAGGACAAACCAGATCGGACCTTTACGTAAGGGAAAGGGGATAGTATTAAATACACCAGCTGCTGTTGCAGATGAACTCGACAGTTATTTTGCATTGATATTTACAAATGAAAAACATTTTGTGGCAATGGGAAATTGTGGGAGCGAAGTTAAAAAATATGTAATTAATGATATTGAAATTTCGCAAGATTATTTAATGAAAAAACTTTTGAGCCTACGGGCCAGTAAGGCTCCTGGAGTTGATGGAATATACCCTATAATCTTGGGAGGCGGCAAGCGAGTGCATTGAACCATTGAGGCTAATTATGCGAGCATCACTAGACTCTGGGGAGATTCCCTTGGATTGGAAAAGTGCAAATGTATCTCCATACATAAGGGTGGCTCTAAAAGTGAAGGTGGAAATTATCGACCTGTCAGTCTGACTTCAGTAATAGGGAAAATCATGGAGGCAATGATCAAGGGTGGAATTCAGGATCATTTGGATAGAATTGATTTTCTCAGGTACATGTGCGTCGTTTACCTGGGGAAGTGATGGCACCTGGATGCACCGTGGGATGAAAACAAGCTGGTGGCAACGGTGTCATGCTTTGGGCGATGTTCTGCTGGGATGCCCTGGTACAGTCATCCATGTGCCGGGCACTCTGACGTCTACCACCTACCTAAACATCATTGCTGACCAGGTAAACCCTTTCATGGCAACAGTCTTCCCCTCTGGCGGTGCTGTCTTTCAGCAGGATAATGTGCCATGCCACGCTACCCGGATTGTTCGAGACTGGTTTGCGGAACATGAGGAAGACTTCCAGGTATTGCCCTGGCCTCCAAATTCTGCAGACATCAATCCCATTGAGCATCTGCTGTTTGTGTTGGAACAGAAACTACGATCTATGGCATCTCAACCATGGATCTTACAGAAGTTAAAGGATCTGCTGGTTACATGTTGGTACCAGATACCACAAGACACATTTAGAAATCTTATAGCATCCATGCCTCACTGGGTACAAGCTGTTTTGGCTGCACGTGGAGGACCAACATCATGTTAGGTAGGTGGTCATAATGTTTTGGCTCATCGGTGTACATACTAATTGATGTTTCCTTTCACTGACATTTCTTATTATTTTTTTTTTTGGATTGTAAAATTTGAAACAGTAAAAAAGATAAGCAATCAATAATGATGAACACGGCATGCACAAGTGAGATATGCCGTAACAATATCACACATTAAAAATAGGAAGCTTAAAAAATAGGAATGAAGAGAAGATTCTGAAAATTTATGTTTTTTTATATGATTGATGATTTCATGGAAGGGGAAACACATTTCACCATAATAAGTAAAAACCCACAGAATTCCAGCTATCGGTATCATCACAAATGCAATAAGATAGTTTACTACCCGTTTATAATTAGATTGCACTAATAGAAAAGCCCAGTGAACCGGGAACTACAAATTGTTTTTGTATTATGGTAGTGACCTCCAGAAATGTGCTCCTCTGCTCACGTTATCACACCTCACGAAATTTCTGTTTGAACAGAAATGTGAGCTGCTGAAAGCATGAGTCGGCCTCCAATATCAAGTGTTATCTTGTGAATACAGTGACAACAGTGTCTCCAACCAATACAACTAAAGTAAATGGAAAATATAGGTCACACACATTTTAAGTTTGACATTTTTTAATCTTGGTAAGGTTGTATGTATTGCTGTGCAGAAAGCTATGTTCAGCTTGGTGCCGGGTTTTGCGTCCACCTGATGTTACTCACAGACGAAATTGCACATGAGGCAATGCGAAAATCGTGTTATACCTGCATTGTTCCCTGATATATCAGTTGCATTGGAGCAAATTCACACTGCCAAAATGCTTGTTATAGGAGAACTAACCATATAACCATAACGCATTTTTATTTACGACTTTTCATTGCACAAGGATTAGAGGATCTATAAACTAGCATAGGTTTTATCATGTAATCTTCTGATGTGTTACTGCACATAAATAACATTACACAATCTTTTGATGCCTTAAAACCTGGTGCAGTTTTCTCTTTTTTTGAAATAAACGTTCTGTTGGGCATTTTTTCCCACCAAAGACCTGACCTGTCTCGTTGGCACTGAAAACTTGATGTGTGTGTATCCATGCTCTTCAATAATTTTTTTGAAATTTCTCTTCATACTTCTTAGCAGCTTCATTATCAGCTGATGCATTTTCCCATTGAATTCTTATGTTATGTAATGAGAAGTGGTTTTTAAATCGCTCAAACCAACTTTTACTGGCAACAAACTCCGGGTTAACAGAAGATTTTCCATTTTCTTTTAAATGGTTATAAATTTTTAGTGACTTTTGTTTAATTACATTGACATCTAATGGCATCCAATTTTTACTGCTATCATCAATCCAAATACTGAGGGCTTTTTCCATTTACTCAATTATTGGCACTCAGGGACAAGCTGTCATATTTGAGGAAATGAAAGATCTTGCAGCAACAGCAGTTGTAATTTTCTGTTCATTTCTCTTTATGGTCTGGGTTGTTGCTTCATTTAAATCTAAACTTTTTGCAACACATACGTTTTTACCCTTTTTTAAGACAATCCAAAATTTGTATTTTTGATTCTAGAGAAATAGTTTCTTTTGAGAGGTGCTTTTTTTACTTTCCTTAGGCATAATTTAGGGCTGGAATTTAATTCACAATAACAAACAAATAAAAACCAAGATAACCCTACAGAAACCTTAAAAGTCACGAAATGCATGCTTCGAAGTCACAGTTTTTTATGATTATGATCTCAAACAAGCACAAGTTCAATAGCACAGTACCTAACACGGAGATTTCCTAACAAAATAAAATATGGGGATTTCCCAATAATTTTTTTTTTTGCATAACAACTAGTGAGTCAACATTGGGGATTCACAAAAAAAGAATAGAAATGTTGAAAAATACTTCCAACATAATAGCAGGGTTTTTCCTGCATAAAAGCTCAAAAATACTGTATTATGCAAGGTTTGCCACAATTCTCTAACCGTGTTATATAAGTACTGTGTTGGGTGAGGATTTCTGCAATTTATCAATCGTGCTAGAGTGAAATCGTGTTGTAGAAGTACCATGTTATACAGGGGTTGCCTACACTGACTTACTTTACTGTTAAGTACTATTGAGCTAGTATTGATTACCTTGCAAAATGAACGATTGTATACATTGAAAATATGGTAACAATGATATACGGTCTATAAAATATGTACAACAGAAACATAATGGAACATAATGCATAGATCTAGCATCTGCAGTTTTTTTTGTTTTTTTTTAAACGTCCAACTAGTCTGTTTATCCTTTGTCCATGTATGTTTGACTACCCTTGAAGAAATGTTCAAATAGTGCTGGATTTTTGAGGTGCTACTGTGCTTTTTTTTAAAATTCCAGTATAATCAGATAGTCCAAAATTATTATTACTAAGGTAGTAATGTTGAAATTCCCCAGGAACACTTGGGGTTTTAGCTATTTACTCTTAATTAAAGTAACATTATTACATTAAGAGTGTAATTACATCCTTAGGTGGCAGCACATGCTGGAAAAATTAACTCAATTCATATATTAATGAACTGTTTGAAGTGACCTTCAAAACATATCTATGTAAGTACTCTTGATAATGCATACGTAAAAACCATAATCCATTTGAAGGGGTTATGCAAGCATATTAAAAATAGGTGTAATGAAATTTTTGATAAATTGCTTAAAGTTTTAAAAAAAATTAACTTATGTGAGGAATATGCAGATAACTAAATTTTGTGAAATGCTGTTTTTACCCAACAGGAGAGAATTGCCATTTACTAAAACTTATCACCTCTATAATTCATGGAATGAAGGAAAACAGGTTAAAGTAGGAAGAGATGGACAGGTAACAACTTTTTATTACTATTATTATTATTTAATTTATGATTTTGTATTTCTGTCCTTTCTCTAATTTGTGTGTAGGGAGCAGGTAGAGAACTTTTGCCATTCAATTTTCCTCATTCAATACTTAGTTGAATGCAATTAATGTACATATGTTAAAAATTTGAATTTCCATAATGGTAGAAATACTTGCAGTAGAATTACTGTTTATTAAACTATTATTTTATTTGTTATTATTAACATCTTTATAAAGTGATATTTAAAAATGAAAATATATGAACTTTATTAGTAATTTATTTATTTATTTTTATTTTTTTATTTTTTTGTTGTGTGTGAGTAGCATGCACTATTAGTAAGACTGGATCAGTTCTAATTATTCTTTGTTGAACTATATCAGAATGATATAATAGGAATTACACATCTATTATCCCTATTTATATCATGCCTAAATCAAAAGGAGTAATATGTATGAATATCAAATTGCTCTACATGCTTAAATACTCTCCTTTAAGTATTTTTTGCACAGTTGTTTGTTCTCACTGTGTTTGCTGTAATGTCAATGTTTGTTCTCACCTTCCTGTTTGCTGTAATGTCATGGTTTTTCCCCCATGTTTCCTTACAACAGCCACTTAAAAAGATGAAATGTTATGCCAGCAAATTGCTTAATGTAATCAGTGCTACATTTTAGGCACATCAATTTTTTATTTCTTAAATGCATTTTGAAACCGGGCACCTGCAAGGAAATCTGAGTGATTAACTAAGTTTAAGTGCTCAGGCAGCACAAATGAGGGGGCATAAATTTAAATTGAGGAAGGATGGTTGCAGGATAGATGTGTGAAAATTTACTTTCAGTCAGCAGGTAGTTTACTGTTTGAATAAACTTCCATTTGGTGCTGTGAAAGTGGGTAATTTGGAAAATTTAAAGAGTTACTAGACAAAACTATTAGTGGACTTGAACAGGTGTGTGCGCGTGTGTGGCTGATGCTACATATGTTTGTTTACTTGCATCATTTCCCACTATTGGTATTAAGTCACAAAGATCAAAACTTCTATACTGGTATGGAGGACCTAATTTATGTATTTAGTAAACTGATAACAAAAAACAATGACATGCGAACAGAGAACATTTTATTTCTGTGAATCTGCCATATTGCCTATTCATTTCTCCAGTGTTTTTGCGTTTAGTGTTTGAATGTTTTAGCTAGTGTACAGCAGCAACAATCATAATATCCAGTACTTACTACAATATATGGATAGCCCGTGTGATTGTATGAAAAAAGGAAATAGTAATTGGCAAATTTCTATTGGTCTGATTTTAATGAAATTTAGGCTGAACTGACAAATCTTTTTAAAAGCCATGTAAAATTTCATGTAAATCAAGTATTTACATGCAGACTGATGAATGGATGAACAGGTAGACATGGTGAAGATTGGTGATGGCAGGCAGATAGACACGACGGTGCATTAGTATATATGCATTTTTAGATAATAATAATTATAAATATCTAATATTAATATATCATATAATATTATGATATATCATATATTATTATTATTATTTAATAATATGTGATATACTCGGGTACTTCACAATAGAACACACTGAGGACCAGACTAAGGATCATATTGTCACTTTGTATGGAGAACCAAATGTAAATCGAACTAATGCAGTTGGAGGAATACCTGTATTGGCTTAAGGTGTAAATACTATTGAGGTGTATAAGGCCTTGAATGGGTTGAGCAAGCTGAATGCTGATGGGATTTTTTGTCTTGCACAAACTAAGAACCTGAGGGGTCACAGTTTCAAATTGAGGAAAGATAGTTGTAGAATAGATGTGCGGAAATTTGCCTTTAGCGGGTAGTTGATTGTTGGAACAGGCTTCCATCTTTTGTTGTGGAAGCTAATAGCCTAAATAAATTTAAGGTTGAGCCGGACAGGCATTTGGAATGAATGGAGGGATGAAATGGGAGGGGTTTTTTTTGGCCGATGCTGCATAAGCTTGCTTTCTTGCATTGTATTACTAATGCTAATACTAGTTTTTATATTATTTTAAATAATGAACAAAATATCCATATCTAATAATGAAATAAGGAGTGTTTAAAATTACTGTTGCTTGGAAGTTTGTTTTATAAAAAATATATATATATATTCTTTAATTAAAATTTATTAACTGCATTGGGTTAAGTTAATCTTTATTGCATTGATTTAGCTTTAACTTTTCTTATTTAATTTTTGAATGACCAGCTTGGTTAGTTCACTTCTTCTTGCAAGCTATATAACCTATGGTGTAAGGATATTTTTTAATCTTATTGATCACATAGGTAAGTGTGTGTTATTTCAGTTAAATGTTTTTGTAAATAAAATGACCAGATATGTTTTTGTTTTTTTCTTAAAAGTTTACAAAGTGTGACTAGAAAGTTTCCTGAATGACTTTATAAGCTTAAAATATTGCAAAGGACTTAAATTCCTAGTATCAGATATCTAATAATTGGTAGAAACTTTATTGATTTTCGACACTCACCTGTAAAAATTACATAAACAGTGAAGGGGAATATTCAAAACATATTCTGGGTGTTAGAAAATGAAGAAGCTAGGAAAAGAAGTTTAAGCTTTGGCTAAACTAAAAATATCCCAAAAATCGAAACGTTCTGTATCTTTTGTTAAAATTAAAGATAATTCAGTTTGTAATGTGATAGAACACATTACAAACTGAAACAGTTTTTGGCCAAAAGCTTCCTTCTGCCAACATGCTAAATGTGAATAAGGGAAGGAACACATGATGAATTATTGCTTGTAGCACTGATGCAATTACTCATTGCAGACTTCTCATGTGGGAAAGTGATGTTTTCCAGGGTCCATGCATTGTAAATGTCTGCCAGCAGTTTTGTGTCCAGTAATGAAATGTGTAACTTAAATACTTTGATGGCAAAGTTTGAGTGGAAGGAAATTTGAGTATGCTAGTTTGTTAACCTTTGGGGTTTGTGTCATAAGTTTGGCCTGCCACTTAGTTCTGATTGTCCATAATCAGTACTAAAACTATAAGGCATAAGAAATTTGCAAAAAATATTGACAATAACAAAAATGAATTGAATTCACTGTAGCAGATTTCTGTTATACTAAAACAATTATTAATTTCAGTGAAGGTTAAGACATTGCATTAGGTTAAGTTAATTGATTGATTTAGTCTTAACTTTCCTTATTTGATTTTTGAATAATTGACTTGGTTAGTTAACTGTCCCTTTTTTTTATGATTGAATATATGATTGAAAAATTTAAAATTTTTCAATCATATATATTGTTAAGGGCAAGGATATACAAATGATATGGGTTGATATAGTAGTAGTAGTAGTGGCATGTGATGCAAGAAAGCTAGTGTATGAGCTTATGTAGCATCAGCCAAAAAATAAAATAAATAAAAAATCACACCAATCCCTCCAAATGCCTGTCCAGTTCCTCCTTAAATTTATTTAACCTATCAACTTCCACAATGACAGATGGAAGTTTGTTCCAGCAATTAACCACCCACTGGCTAAAGGCAAATTTCCACACATCTATTCTACATCTGTCTTTTCTTAATTTGAATTTATGCCCCCTTAGGTTTGTAATCTGAACAAGTGGAAGGATCCCATCAGAATTCAGCGTGCTCAACCCATTCAAGGCCTTATACACCTCAGTCAGATCACCATGCAGGTGCTAGTCTCCAGCCACTGCAATTTGCAGAACTTAAGCCTCTCTTGGTAAGAGGATCCCTTCATTCCCCTCACCAATCTTGTTGCCCTTCTTTGTACATGCTCAAGCAAATCTACATCCTTCCTAAAATGAGGCCTCCAGACCTGTACGCAGTACTCAAGGCATGGCCTGACCATTGCCTTATACAGAGGGATAATCGCCTACTTTTCCCTGCTAGCAAAATTCCTATATATCATTGACAAAAACCACATGACCTGCCCTGGCAGCCTGTCTGCATTGCTCAGAAAACTTCATATCTGACTGCACAATTACTCTGAGGTCTTTTTCATTTTCTACCACCTTAAGTGTAGTACCACACAGTTGGTACTTTTCTCTGGGGTTACTTCTACCCATATGCAGTACTTTGCATTTGTCAAGATTAAACTTCAGTTGCCACTTCTTAGCCCATCTGCCCAAATTATCTGGATCCTGTTGCAGTAGCACACTGCTATTACTGTCATTAACAACCCTGCCAACCTTTGTATCATCTGCAAACTTCGACATTAAGCCTGAGATACCTTCATCAATATCATTGATAAATATACAAAACAACGGTGGATCCAACATCGAACCCTGTTGGACTCCACTAATAACATTAGTCCACGAAGAGCAGCACCCATTAATTACCACCATCTGTCTTCTCCCACTCAACCATCCTTTTATCCATTGTAGCAACTTACCCTTAATACCATTCTGCTCCAATTTGTACAGTAGTCTTCCATGCGCAACAGTGTCAAAAGCTTTCCTGAAATCCAAATATATGATATCAAAATTATTTTTGCATCCAGTTCCTTTGTAACTACATCATAATATCCTATCGAATTTGTCAGACAAGACTTTCCCTTAACAAACCCATGCTGTGTCTGAATTATTGCTGCAGTCTTGTCTAGATGATCCTGCAATGCATCTTTAACCAGTGACTCCATTATTTTACCCGGAACAGAAGTTAAACTAACTGGTCTGTAATTACTCGTGTCACCCTTTGATCCCCCTTTGTGAATTGGGGATACATTTGCACATCTCCAGTCTGATGGACTCAGGGGACCTCCCCTGAGTCCAAGGATGCTCTCATAATTATGGCTAAGGGTTTGCTTAGTTGCTTTTTCGCCTCCTTTAATATAACTGGATAGATCCCTTCCACCCCAGGTGCCTTTCTTATGTTTAACTTCAAAGTTTCTCCTAACTCCTCATGTGTGAATGTAGATGCAAAATACTCATTCAGTTTGTTTGCTATCTGAGCAGGATCATCAACAGTCGAACCATCGATATCAAGTGGACCAATCAGATTCATCCCCTTCCTTTAGAGTTTTTATATAAGTAAAGAAATCCTTGCTGTTTTGTAATCTGCCTTCGCCTGCCTAACCTCCTTTGTGACCTGATTACAGACTAGCTTATATCTGCCATAGGCGTCGAGTCACTTGATAATTTATATGCATCCCATGCATTTTTCTTCTCTGTCACGAGTCTCATTAGTTCATTTGATAACCATTTAGGCCTAAACCTTGAACAGGATTTTTTCTTAATAGGTATGAAACTTTTAGTAGCTCCACGATTAATTCCTTGAGTGCTTCCCACTTAGAATTTACTGTTGGTAAAATCGTCAGTTGATCCCACTGTACAGAATTTAAAAACTGTCTGAGACCACTGTACTCACCTTTACGGAAGCAAAAACCCTCTCCTTTACCTCTGATGGTAATTATATCTTTAAGTAAATCCCACATCAGTACACTGTGATCACTGCCCCTTAGTGGTTCCTTTATCTGCAAATTCTTAATACATGAATGACCACTGCTGATAACCAGATCAAGTTAGAGCATGTTCGAGAGGCAATCCTCTTGCGCACTCGAACATGCTGCTGCAGAAAACAATCATCCAATAAATCCACAAAAGTCTTACTAGTGTGTGAGTGACCAACCCACAAGTTCCAGTCAATATCTGGGAAGTTAAATCCCCCATTATAAGACATTCTGATTTACTAGCCCACTCTATTTCTCTGTACAATTGTTCATTGTACTCATTCGAGTCATTAGGCCTATAACACACTCCTACTCTTATTTTTGCTTTCGCAGTGCTTATGTCACTCCCAACTGACTCAACAGTGCACTGTTCATCTATATCAACTGGATGCACTTCTTTTGATTTTATGTTTTTCTTAATTAACAGCATAACACCTCCTCCCTTCCTATCCTGTCTATCCTTTCTGTACACGCTGTACTCCCCAAATTCCAATTCTGCATTCCTAATATCAGATATGATATGATACAAGAGATATGGTTTTTAAATGGCACGTTTATTCATTAGTGGCCAAGACTATTGTCTGTAGTTGGAATGTTTTCACGCATACATGTGTAGTTTCATGCAGTTAAGGTTTGATCATTGAAATTTCAGTATTAGATTATTAGCTCAATTATTGGAAGGCGTTAGTTTTAGAAACGTTACATATGAGATTTAATGGAAGCTCTGTTAATTACAATTACATCCAGACAAATTATAGTCTTGACCAGTAATGGAAACTGTGTGCCATTTAAAAGCTGTACTTCTGTCATTTGTACATCCTTGCTTTTGATAACTGTGTGTTCTAAAGTTTTAATCACATTTCTGAAAAGGTTTTTAAATAAATAATTGTTTTAAAGAATTCTGCTATAGCAAGATCTAATTTCTTCATTTCTGTATGTTTTTTATTTTTATCCTGTTGGTAACTTAATAATAGCAGTCATTCTGGCTGTTAAGATATTGTTACCTGAACATCTTAACAGCCAGAATGACTGCTACTATTAAGTTACCAAATTGCTAAAATTTAAATGCTTGTTCCTGGGTTTGGGAGAAGTGCCACAGAATAAATCATCATAAATAATACTTTATTGAAAAGTAGGTATATAATTTTAAATTTGAACTTAATAATTGGTACAAATGAATTGGCAAGATAAATACATCAATCACAATTTATTTTGAAGTGTTTTATTACAGGCATTGGATGGAAAGGTTGAATGGAATCCTTGAACCAAAAAGAATAGGCAGGATTGAAAATTTTCAAATTCTGTAGTTGTCTGGAAAAAAAAACATTTGCCAATGATGGAAAAGCAATAGATTAAGGCTCCAATTTTTGCTGTCCCGTAAAAGTTGACATTCTTGAAATACAACAGATTGAATAACTAACTTATAAAAAACTACATTATGCAGACCAATTTCTGCTTAAGATTCTCTTTAAACACCAAAATCAAAAAGTGAGTGTAATACCTCAAAATTCTATGAGAAAGTACATTCATTGTCTATGTGAAGTGATAAGGGTGACTGAGGTAGTTATGCTGAATAAATCCAATTACAGTGGACCCCTGCTTTACGATTGGTTCACTTTACGATGGACTATCCATAATAAAATACTGTTCACTATATGATATGTGGTAAATGCCGGACATTGTGATCACGTTTGCAAATTGAATTTTAATTCAATTAAAAGGCAATTCTAATAAGCGAAAATAGGAGGAATATTATCCACAGGCTATAAAAGTAAAGATCACAAATTTACACTTTATTACGTTACAAATTAACAAAATTAAAATGTGAAAATCAGAAGAATATTTTCCATAGGTTAGCAAAATAAAAATACATTTGCGCTTATGCACATATCTTAGTTATTACTTTAATATGTACACACTAACTAGTTGATATTTCTATTCACTGACATTTTTTTTGGTGGGTGGGTTGTAAAATTTAAAACAGTAAAAAAGATAAACAGTAACAAAGAACACAGCATGCACAAATTGCAACTAACATGATACATGAAATTGATACTGAGTAACATGTTTACGAAACTTAAAAAATAGGAGTGGAGAGAGAAGATTCTGAAAATTTATTTGTTTTATATATGATTGAACATTTCAGTGAAGGGGGAAACACATTTCACCATAATAACATAAAAAACCCACAGAATTCCAGCTATTGATATTATTGCAAATGCAATAAGATCGAGTTTACTATCCATTTATAATTGATTGGTAGTGACCCCCACAAATGTGCTCTTGAAAAATATATAGGTGTTCAAAATTGATTCTTGTAACTGAACATATGATAAAGATAAAAGTGTACTGTATTTTAATGATTTGAATTGGTTTTTTGAAATTTTTTGAAATTAGTGGCTGGTTTCACTAACCAGTGATCATGTTAACCAGTGGCTACATATTTCATTTTGATGGGATGGGCTTACGATTGTCTCTGATTGGACCACATAGTCCTTCCTCTCAGCCAAAAGAAGCATTTGTAAACGCGTTTGCCATGTTTTTTTTTTTTATGAAAACCCCAAACACGAAAGGTATCAAACCTATAGTACTTAGTACCGTGCATGGGTTGAAGGGGAGAAGTATGGGGAGAGGGGAATTCCGGAAACTTTGCTCTAGAGACTAAACGTGTTTCACCACTTCAAGCCTCCAATAAGCAAAGTGGTGGTATTTTGCCGGTTGATGAAAGTCATCTATTTTGTTTTTCCATAATTTTGTTGAAGTGATTTTTTGTGTTGTGCTTTAATCAATATATTAGTTTTAATCAATTTTTTTTAATCAGTATGTACAATTTCCATTATAAAAGTCCCCTTTTAGAAAGATATACAGCTTAGCTATATAGCAACAATTTCAACTTCTGAGGTCTTGAAACAAATTACCAAAAAAAGTGTGTTATTGGGTTCACATTACGATATTTTCACAATATGATGTCTCTGGAACAGATTAATATCATAAAAAGAGGGTACACTGTATAACCAAAAATATACTTAATATTCTTAATGGTTGTAATGCTTATTCTGTGTATAACAGCTTTAATGTAAACCAAAATCCAAAGTTGAATAATTTTTAACAAAATTAAGGAGGGCAAAATATGTATGAGAGGTTTAGTTTTGTCCCACATTTTAGTACACTCAGGTTAAAGTGGGAGTTGATATCTGTGCATTTCTTGTGATACACAGTTAAGATCTTAATTAGCACTGGTCTGTTTTTAAGATTTTTTGTTTTTAGAAAGCTTAAAAGTCAAATTAGTTTTTAGGCTTTCTAAAAATTGTGTGGGTCATTTCACACAATTTTGCTCATTAATGGCCAAAATGAACAATACAGTGAAGTCTTTGATTTATATGGTGCAGAACTTGCGTGCATTAATCATGAGGTGGAGAGAGAGCTGTCACAGATATGCATAAATGTTGGTTCCTCTAGAATGAATTGGATAATTTTGTCCATGGCAGAAGGGAGCAGCAGGATGAGCTGTTCTGTTGATACATATATCTTAACTGTGTATCACAAGAAAGTAGCCTAGATTTTTCATTTCTCTTGTGTGGGTGTGGGAATGCATGCACATATTTGGTTAACAGGTTAAAAATTCCAGTTGCAGAGAACGGTAAAAGTGAGGTAGTTCACAGCATGCCATGTCCAGATTGTGAGGAGTGTTGTGCTGGTAAGTCAGCTTGGAGATTGAACGGTAATTTGACCATGATTGCTAATCCACTTTAAAGTTTTGAAAATTGGAACGTTAGATACCTTCCATGACATATCAACAATGGGTCACAAATTTTGACTCAGATGGGAGCCTACATTTGCAGACCCTATATTTTCATTGCTGTATTTATTATGATCGAGGATACTACTTTCATTATACAGGCAGTCCTCGCTTTGCACAGTATGCATGAATTTCAGTTACCACGGTTTAGTTAAATAACACTAGTTCCCCAACAACATAGTTCAAATATCAGTTATCACGGTTTATTAACTGTGAGTAATTGCATAAATTAAAAACTTTGCTGCTAGCTCTTCAATCCACAAATTACTAAATAATAGATGCGCATCATGATCAGTGACCAGTCACATCACTTCTTTCAAAGTCTGGTGGTCATCGGTGATTGGTCACTGCACATCCGTTATTCAGTTCAAGCACAGACATCAAAGCGTGTGTAGTTGTATTGCTTTCTTGTCTCTCAGTGATAAACCCACTTGACATTTTAGAAAAATGGATAATCAAAAGAGGGAAATGGCCAACAAAGATGAAAGTGCAACAAAGAAATGAAAAGTGATAATGCTGGATGTGATTAGACGATTTAAAAATGGCGACAGCAAAGCAAAGATAGGATGAGACCTAAGCCTGCATGAAGCTACGGTATGAACCATATTGAAAAAGTCCAATGAATATAAAAAACAAGGTAAAATCGCTTCAACATTTTTTAGTTTAAATTGCACAAGGAACAGAAAGCCACTTATGGTTGAAATGGAGCATTTACTTCTACTTTGGATTGAAGACTAATCAAAAAAAATAAAATAATCCCAATCAGGTTGGCTAAAGTTAGTTGTCGCATTGAAAGAAAATGTTAATTACACGGAGACTGAAGAAGAACCTTTTACTGCCAGTAAAGGCTGGTTTCATCGTTTCAGAAGTCGGCATGAACTGATTAATTTTAAGCTAGCTTTTGAAGCTGCTAGCGCAGATAAGGATGCTGCTGTGAAATTTGCATCCAGATTCCAAGGATTAGTTAAGGCAGGTAGTTATGATGATCGTCAAATATTTAATGTTGATGAGACAGGTATTTTTTTAGAAGGCAACCCCATCAAGAACTTATGCGGTGAAAGATGTAGGATCACAAAGTGGCCATAAAGGAATTAAAGATAGATTAACTCTTTTATTGGGAGGCAATGCAGAGGGTGACTTTAAATTAAAACCTATGCTTATCTATCGGTCTGAGAATCCCAGAGCATTAAAACATGATCATAACAAAGCATTTCTACCAGTCATTTGGCGTGCAAATAAAAGGTCATGGGTTACAATAACATTGTTTCAAGACTGGTTTAAATCGTATTTTTGTCCAGCGGTAGAGAGATACTGTAGGCAAAATAATTTAACTTTTAAAGCACTGCTACTGTTGGATAATGCTCCGGGTCACCCTGGTTCTCTTAGGGATTTGAATGAAAATGTGAAAATTTGCTTTCTACCACCAAACTACTTCATTAATCCAGCCAATGGATGAAGGAGTTATTTCAACCTTAGAAGCATATTATCTTAGATGGATTTTTGGACAGGCTATTGACGCTACAACTTGAGATCATGCAATTTCTTTAGCTGAGTTTTAGAAGAAATATGAAAAAAGCATGCGATTGAAAACATTCAAGCATCACCGTGGGAAGTAACAGCAAGTAATATGCGTGCAGTATGGCAGAAACATTTACTGCACTATGCAAATAACTTTGCAGGATTCAAATCGAATGTAAATGAAATTATAGAAGAAATAGCTGACCGTGGGAATGTTGACACTGCCGCCGTTTCAGAGACACTTGATATACAGCCAGAGGAACTTATTGACATAAATGAGGAAAGTGGTTGTGACGAAAAGGATGAAGGTATCCCAGAGGAAGTGGCACCGGCAAAAAACTTCACGTTAAAGGAACTCTCGGAGGTATTTCACGACATTGAAAGCGCAAGGGATAAAATGTTGGAAGCTGATCCAAACTTAGAAGTATGACAATTTGCCAAGGCATAGAAAAGCTGCTCGCTCCGTATCGTAAATTATACAATGAGAAGAAGGCAAGCAGTGCTCAAACTACTCTTGATAAGTTTTTACAAAGTTATAAAACACTTTTTGATTCTGAATTTTTCTAATGTTTTAAATTTCAGTGTAATAAATAAATATTAGTTTTACTCCTTTTTTTCGTACATTTATAACCGACAGTAAGTTTTTAATGCTTTGACAAAAATTAAGGGTACGGAACAATCATAATTTTTTCCATTGATTATTAAGATTACTTTGCACGGTCATTTTTGCGGTCCCGCACTACCATGCGAAGCAAGGACTGCCTTTATTTCTGAGTTACTTTTGTTGTGGCAAGTTGGATGCTAGCATCTCTGACTCCTGGGCCATTTTCTGGCCTGCAGACACGGGGGGGGGGGGGGGGGGATTTTCTGTGTTTGTAATATAGTGGTGCTATGGGCCTGCCATATTTCTGCTTCTGTGATAAAAAAAAATTTTTTACAGGAGAAAATTGACTGTTTCAGTTATACTGTTGAAAAAATGTTTTTTGTTTCTAGTTGTGTATTTTAATATTACACATTATACACAATGTATAATATTAAATATATTATATTACGCTATAACATTTTACAAAGTTATTGTATAATTGTTCAATTACATTATAACTGAGTTATCTTTGCATTAGCAACATCTGCCTAATACCTCATAGGACTAACTTTTGCCTGTAATGCAGCCTGTACACATCTTGGCATAGATTCTGTGAGGTGTTGCAGGATGTCCTGTGATAGTGCTACCCATACATTGCACACTGTTCAACTATGCCCACGTATTATCAGGTGGATGGTTGTAGCATCAAATAGCCTTTTCCAGTAGAAAACATGCTGAATTGGGTTAATTGGGCGAGTTTGGCAGCCATGGGAGGACAGAATTTGTTGTCTTGTTCCTGAAACCAATTTCCAACCTGCCAGGCCTTGTGGTATGGCACATTGCCTTGTTGATAGATGCAGGAGTTGTCTGACTTCACTGTATCATGAAGGGATGTACTTGGTTGGTGATAATAGAAAGGTAGACACTAGGCATTCCCATTGAGCTGTTGATTAACAATGATCAGAGGATCCAGGACATGCCATGAAAACAGTCCTCAAACCAAAGCCTCCATCCTGACAAACACCAACAGTGCACCATGCCGTGGCCTCATGTTTTTTTCTCCAGATGCAGATACACCCATCGGCAGGATAGAGTTGGAAATGGGATTGATTAGACCAGATTTTTGCACATGTCGGTGGTCCAGTGTTGGTGCTAACATGCCTGTGCAATCCACAGTTTCTTGTCTCTCTTGTAATGAGAATGGGTACCTGTGATGGCCATTGATGGCAATAGCTTATATGAATACCCAAGCCATGTGGATATGTCGGGCACGTAGTCCATATGGATATTGGGCCTGCTATTCCCACATTACTGTGTGGTTAGCTGGGCCACTGTGCTGCTTTGCATTGCTGACGTTTTACAAGATGAGACACACATACAGCGCTCACCACCATGAGTGTCGACTACACATAACTGTCTCGCCTGTAACCTTTGGCTTTATTCAACCACTGTTAAGTCAGTCACAGTAGACTCTGACACCACAGAATTGAAGCATTAAACTGTGTTGGATGTTGTTGAGTTAATAGCAACTGTACATCTTGTCCCCACAGGCATTCCACACTCAAAGGCGGAAAGACTCTGATTGTGGAATTCTACTGGATTCAACACTTACATGGACCCGACAGTGATCACTGACAGAGACATATTGCAGCTCTGCTGCCAACATGCCATTTGGTGATCTGAACTGGGTACTCAAACCTGGTTCCCTTTAAAGCCCTATCCCTAGGTGGAGGAGAGGAGATGGGTCTCTGTCTCCTCTCCTCCCCTCCCTGCCTCCCCCATACTTTGCCTAGTGGGGCTTGTACCCACTGACCTCTTTGAGGATGCCTACTCTATTGTCCCCATCCTTCCACCTGTTTCATCCCACTCTAACTAAACCGACTGAGTACACCCTCTAACAATGCTGTCAAATTCTAATAAATGTCTAAATTCAACCACTTTCTCGCAAATCTCTTTCTTTTGGCCTTTCCAAATTCTAGTGGTCACCCCCCCATATATACGCACACTTTGAAAATGAAATGCACAAGGCATAATCCTTATGGGTTTTGGTAATAAACTATATAATATTGGTGTAATACCGATATTATATATATCTATATAATATCGGTATTTCACCGATATAGGAAAGGTCAATATTCCAGGAGGTGAAAGGATAGATCATTTTAAGCAAAAAAGTTCATATAAAAATGTCCCTATCCCGAATGGTTTCCGAGATAGAGCTACTTTAATGTACATTTGTTTTGAAATTGGCATGCAATATTTTCCTTCCCTCCCATCAGACTGCGCCATTTGATTATCAGTTGCCAGGTATCAGTTGATTGTTGTGACTGTAGAAGTGAATCAGACTGCAAGTGAATCAGTGAGTAGTGTCAGCTGTCAGTTCTAATTGTAGAAGTGTTTGCTAAAATGGCTTCTGTGATGGTAGTGCCCCTGCTGCTGTTGAATACCGTCGGCACTTTCCTACATGTCGAATTCCGCATCGTAGAGTGTTTTCCAAAGTTTTCAACACATTGTGTGAAAGTATTATGCTTCCCAGTGCTCATGTTTCATCTGAACGAAGACGTCAAGAAAATGTTCAGGAGCGGGAACACATTCTGAACATGGTTCAGCGTAGTCCTACAGTTAGCACACGAAGACTTTCTGCACATCTCGGTGTTTCACGAACGCGTGTATGGCGAACACTACACGTTGTACCCATCTCACCCACAGCGTGTGCAAAATCTTCACATAGGGGACAGTGCCACGCCTCTTGAATTTTGTCATTGGTTAAATGTCAATCGTGAAGTGCTTCCATCAGTACTATTTACTGACGAAGCCACGTTTACCCGGAATGGAATCAACAACACACGTAACACTCATCAGTGGTCGCATGAGAATCCACATGGTACAGTGGAAACAAATTTCCAAGTTCGTTTCTCAATTGATGTGTGGTGCGGTATGACTGATAACCTGTTGATAGGTGCCATTATTTTAGAACATCAAATGACAGGACACAATTACCTTCAATTTTTGCAAAATACATTGGGTGAACAAATAGAGGACATTCCTTTGGCCACACAGTGTGCTATGTACTTTCAGCACGACGGGGGCCCCTTCCCATTCTATCAGATGTGTAAAGCAACATCAGGACTGAATTTTCCCTAATTGGTGGATTGGTCGTGGTGGTGCCTTTAACCGGCCACCAAGATCTCCAGACCTAATCCCATTAGATTTTTGTTTATGGGGTTGGATGAAGAGTCAAGTGTACAGAAGAAAGGTGGATACAAGAGATGATCTAGTTCGCATAATGGATGCTGTTGCCCATATAAAGGAATGTGAATATACACTTAGACAAGCAACACTCCATGTTCTCATGAGAGTAGAAAAGTGCATTGAAGTTGATGGTGGCATTTTTGAAAATTTATTATAAACTGTTCCAAATTTGTCACTTGAAAAATAAATAGTCAAATGCCTCTATCTCGGAAACCATTCAGGATAGGGCACATGTTTATATGAACTTTTTTGCTTAAAATGACCTATCCTTTCACCTCCTGGCCTGGAATATTGACTTTTCCTCCTGGGACACCCTGTATATATATATATATCTTGCCAGTGAAATGAAGAGTACTTAAATAATCTACTGGATGCCTGACCTGCCTCCTTGTGGCTGGTTGGTTTTTTTTTTTTTTTTTTTAGGAGCATTAGCAACTAAGGCCATATTGCTCTGGGGATATGCGGTGGTCATTCCCTGACCTTTCCGCATCCTCCATATTTGGTGGTCGCGGGCTTGAACCCCGGTCTAATCAAGAAGCACGTGCTACGCACTGCTGCTCCTGCCCACCTGGCTACGGAGGCGCCTCTCCTCGTGGCAGTGGTGGGGGCCCAATGGCTAAATGGTCAGAGAAACAACAGAACATAACACTACACAACAAACCACTCCCCACACACTTTTTAATTCTCTTGCCTCCACAGAGTTCGGTGTCACATATACAAAGAATCCAATGTTGAGATGGGGAAAACCCTGTGGTGCCATCAGACAACTAACAACTTTACACTTGTACAATGCCATTATACAATGCACATTATTTTTGCACATACACATATATATATTATTTAAAAGTTATAAAGATATAAAGCATAAATTTACACTTTATTACTAAAAGTTTATTATCAATTAAATGATATGTGAAAATTGGAAGAATATCACCCACAGGTTAAAAATAAATTTATACTTATGTACTTGGCTTAATGTTTCGGGCACTGGAAAGACAAGGCATAGATACCCCATATATTATGATTTTGAAGAAAATATATGAGAATGCTACCCCCTTTATTAGGCTAGACAAAGAGAGTAACAAATTTAAAATTGAGAAAGGAGTTTGACAGGGAGACAATATCTCCGAAGTTGTTTACTCTGCTGCCCTGGAGGAAGCTTTCAGAAGATTAGACTGGTCGCAGAAAGGAGTCAATGTGAAAGGAGAGTACCTAAACCATTTACAATTTGCAGATCACATTGTGGTCATAAACCATGATCCCAAAGAATTAGAGGAAAATCTTAATCAGTTATGCACAGCTAGTAAGGATTTTGGACTAAAGATGAATATGGCTAAAACAAAAGTAATGATGAACAAGTATGTCACAGAAAGGAATATAATGATTGAAGGAGCAGTAATTGAAAACGTGGAGTCATATACTTATCTGGGACAAGTCATTAGCTGTAATAGTGATAAATGGATGGAAGTGAAGAGAAGAATAAATTTTGGATGGATAGCATTCAGGAAATATAGTCACATACTGAGGAGCAATATCCTAATTTGTCTGAAACGTAAAATAATGGACCAGTGTATACCCCCCACCATGACTTATGGAAGTGAAACTTGGGCACTTACTAAAAGAATGGAAGAGAAGCTGAGAACTACACAGCGAAGAATGGAACGAATTATATTGGGAATGAGACTGTTAGATAAGAAGAGAAACACATGGTTTAGGCAGCAAACTCAAGTAAAGGACATTCTTATCAAAACTAAAGAACTAAAATGGTCTTGGGCAGGACACATAGCTCGAAGACATGATGACAGATGGACTAAGAAAATAACAGAATGGTACCCAAGAGGAGCTAAGAGAAAACCTGGAAGACAACAACAGAGATGGACAGATGAAATTCATGAGTTTGTGGGTAGTAAATGGACGGCCATTGCACAAAACAGAAGGAACTGGAAAGTTGCTGGAGAGGCCTTCATCCTGAAGTGGATTGAAAATGGCTGATGATGATGACTTGGCTTAATTAATATACATATTAATTAAACATAACACTTTGTAATATGATTATAATTTAAAATACAGTAGCCACTTATTTGGTTTAAATTATAACTACGAAGTCTATTTATAGATTTTTCATTATTGTATAACAGTCTATATTCGCGATCACTTGCACCAGTATCTTCCAGAGCTTGGTCTCCTCAGGACAGCTATAGCCTCGTGAGTTCGTCAGTTTTGTAACTGGAATTCGTTCGGGTTCATCTTTATTTTCCTCCTCCTTGGTGAAATTATTAGTAACAGACTGGGCAATTTCTTCATCTGTTAAAGCTGTAATAACTTGTAGATCACCATCAATGTTTACCCAATCATTAAACTCCTGTTCACCCATGTCTTCAAGTGTTTCAGTGTTTACTATTAGTATTAGTAATGGCCGCATGGTGCAAAAAAAAAAAAAAAAAAAACCGAATAAAATAATGATAAAAAAAATAATAATTAATAAAAGAAAAGGAAATTAAACCTATCATCTTATGCGTTTCCCTCACCGAAGGTACTGTCCAGATGATCTTTGAATTTCCCCAAACTGTCAGCCTCTACCACCCATGTAGGCTACTTATTCCAGTAATTTATAACTCTCTGGCTAAAATAAAACTTCCTGCAGTCCAATCTAAACATCTTCCCCCCCCCCAACTTTAATTTATGTCCCCTAGTTCTATCATCATTTATATCTTGAAATTTCATCCTCATTCATTTTACTGATGCCTCTCAGAGCCTTAAACACCTCAATCAAATCTCCGCTAAGGTGTCTAGTTTCCAAACTCTGCAACCCACATATTCCACGTCTTTCTTCATAAGGACGCCCTTTTGCCAATCTCACCAGGTGAGTTACCCACTTTGCACCCTTTCAAGAAACTCTGTCTTTCTTTAGGTGCGGTCTCCATACTTGAACACAGTATTCCAAGTGTGGTCTAACAAAAGGCTTATAAAATGGGATTATCACGTCCCTATCTCTACTTGCAAAAGTTCGATAGATCATCGATAGGACACCATGGACCTTCCTTGCAACCTGTTTACGATGCTCAGAGAATTTCATGTCTGACCGTATCGTATCACCCAAGTCCCTTTCCTCTAGTACTGGGTTTAGTTGAACTCCACCAAGTGAATTAGTTATTTTGGGATTACTGTTTCCCAGGTGTAGTACCTTACACTTTGTTGGATTAAAGCATAACTGCCACTTTTTTGACCATTCCTGAAGTCTATCTAGGTCTCTCTGAAGGATCTCAGCTTGACAGTGATCATTAACTACTCTACCAATTTTAACATCATCTGCAAATTTAGACATCACACCCTCTATCCCTTCATCAATGTCGTTTATCAATGAAAATTAAAAACAACAGTGGTCCTAATACTGATCCTTGGGTAACCTCTCTTCTTACATCAACCCAATCTCAGGAATAGCTGTTTATCACAACCCTCTGTCTCCTGCTATCCATCTTAAGACTTTCCCAGCGATTCCAACCTGTTCCAGCTTATAAAGCAACCGCTCGTGTGGGACTGAGTCAAAAACTTTGCTGAAATCTAAATAAACAATGTCGAAATTATTCCCTAAATCCACCTCATGAGTGACCCTTTCAAAATAGCGAACCAGATTTGTTAAACATGATTTTCCCTTTACAAAATTTTCCCTACCACTGATGTCAGACTGACAGGTTGATAATTTCCTACTTCACTCTTAGAACCACCCTTATGTATGGGAGATACATTGGCACTTTTCCAATCTAACAATCTCCCCAGAGTCTAGTGATGCTCGCATAATTAGCCTCAATGGTTCAAAGCACTCACTTGCTGCCTCCCTTAAGATTATAGGGTATATTCCATCAACTCCAGGAGCCTTACTGGTCTGTAGGCTCGAAAGTTTTTTCATTAAATAATCTTGCGAAATTTCAATATCATTAATTACATATTTTTCAACTTCGCTCCCACAATTTCCCATTACCACAAAGGTTTTTCTTCTGTAAATATCGATGCAAAGTAACTGTTGAGTTCATCTGCAACGGCAGCTGGTGTATTTAATACTATCCCCTTTCCCTTACGTAAAGGTCCGATCTGGTTTGCCTGCTCTTCTTAGCATTTATATATGTGAAGAATTCCTTATCCCCCCCCCCTTTGCTCTCTTTGCTAGCGATTTCTCATAAACTGCCTTTGCCTGTCGAACCTTTTCTGTGGCTCTATTACAAATCATCTTGTAGCTGTTATAGGCTTCATTACCTTTTATTGGGCACCTCCATAGCTAGGTGGGCAGGAGCAGCAGTGTATAGCACACGCTTTTTGATTAGACCGAGGTTCGAGCCCGTGACCACCAAATATGGAGGATGCGGAAAGGTCAGGAAATGACCGCTGCATATCCCCAGAGCAATATGGCCTTAGTTGCTAATGCTCCTAAAAACCAAATAACAAACAAACAACTTTTTATTGCTCTGTAACTTTTCCATGCCACCTTTTTCTGCTCAAGTAATGTGGCAACTTCACTATTCATCCAACTTGGAACCCTCCTCGTGGAGTATTTTTTTAATGGTAAATACGCATTCAAGGCATCTGTGATTAATGTTTTAAAAGCATACCACAGTTCAATTGTATTCGTTCTCTGTGCGATATCTACCCAGTTAATAGAGGCCATGTAGCACCTTGAGGCATCATAATTTCCTTTTCTGAAATTATAACCCATTCCTTTGCCTTTTACTACTGCTACCTGTCTTCATCATCCACCGTAGAACTCCGTGATCGCTTCCTGCTACTGGTTCCTCTGCTGTCAGCCCTGTTATGTCATCTGATTCATGGGTGATGATGAGGTCTAGGATATTCTTTTCTCTAGTACTTTCCCTGACATGTTGATACAAATAGCAGTCAACTAGTTGATTTAAAAATTTTGTTCCTCATGTCAAGGGCGCCTCTGTAGCCAGGTGGGCAGGAGCAGCAGTGCGTAGCATACGCTTCTTGATTAGACCGAGGTTCGAGCCCGTGCCCACCAAATACGGAGAATGCGAAAAGGTCAGAGAATGTCCACCACATATCCCTGGTGCAATATGGCCTTAGTTGCTATTGCTCCTAAAAACCAAATAACAAACAACAACAACAAACAAAACGCACAATGAATAACATAAAAAAAACTTAAACATTTGCTAATCAGATAGTGAACAGAACATTGTGTGCACTTAGCCTGTAACAGAGCATCAGTGCAGTGCACCAATAATGCTACAAATTGGAAAAATATGGTCATGTATTATTCAAAATCATAATGGCGCAATTGTTCGCCACTGGCAAAAGTCATGAAAACAGAATTCATCTCTCTTCATCTCATGTTAAATCATCACAGTAGGATCTGAGAATGCTACAACAGACAAATAGCAACCCTGTGAAACTCAATATTTCACTAGTTCACACTTAACATGATGCTATCATACTATATTTACCCAAAACTAAGAAGAATCTTATTGCAACTAACTTAGTTCAGGAAAAAATTTAAGATCAACAAAGCTTAAAATAATCCTTGATTGTAGCTCAATAATGGTCGAGACAAATTAAAGATGCAGATTGTTCTCCCTCAGACTGACTGGGAGTGTAATTACTGCCTGTTATTAGTATTCCAGTGATTAGCTGTTTTGTTATTTGTTATTATTCCCAAGTATTAATTTTGATTTAGAATTATGCTGTAAATCACTTGATAATTTGAGGTAGTACAGTTGGTCATCGACTTACAACCAACTTCTGTTCTGACTGACAGGTCATAAGTCGATCTGGTCATATGTCGGCCATATATTTATTAACAGTATTTTTTAACCTTTCTAATCTTTTTATCATCTTTATAATTTATTTTTATAATCTTTTAAATTTTTATCATCTTTTATTTTTCATTTTAAATACAGTAATGTTTTTATCTTTTACTTAGCGATATTGTACATACCTTCGTTTCTACGCCTAGGCTATCTCTCTCTATGAGGTTAAATTCAAACGTTCTCTACATTTTAATTGGTTTATTATTCATACTGTTTATAAAAATACAAAACTACAATCTATAATTATATAGTACATAATGTGAAAAATAATACTATACATAATGTACTGTAAACGCAAAAATACAATCTAAAATTAATGTAAAAATTAATACAAATGAAATTTACAAAATCAGTTTTTAATCTTTGCTTGTGCTGGGTTGTGGATCGTCAGGGTCAAGTTCTTGGGTTGAGGTAGGAGATGTTTTCTTGATGAGGAACATGCTGAGCTTTGTTTGAACAGTTTTTCTTTTTTTCTTCATATATCTCACAATAGCAACACACAGCATCTTGAATAATACGTTCAACCTTTGTGAATCGTTCGACATTAGAGTCCATTGCTTCGAAACTGGTGGCTTTATTCAGTTGCGAAAAAGAATCTGATAAACCCTTTGCAGTGAATTTCTTTTCTGGTTTCTCTTCTTCCTCTCTCGCTTTTTCTTGTGCCACTCTCTGTGCTTCCAATTCAGTCAACTCTTCATCCGAAAGTTCTTTTGCCTCACAATCTAGCTACTCCTCTACGTCTTCTTTTTCACATTGTAATTTAAGATTTTTTTGCAAGTTTAATTATTTTTTCTGTAATCACTTCCAGCTCCCTCCTTTTTCAGATCCTTCAAATGTAGTATTCGCATAACATTTTAGACACTTTTTCCAAATTCCCGACATACAATTCTTTGTTACACATTCCCATGCGGCCGAAATATTCTTGATACACTGAAGAATGTTGTACTGCTTCCAAAAGTCTTGCAAAGATAAATCAGAATCAGAATCTATCACTTCGATGGCTTGTGAAAATGTCGTTCTGAGATAGTGAGCCTTGAATGCTGAAATAGCACCCTGATCCATGGGTTGAATAAGAGCGTTTGTGTTAGGTGGCATAAAAACCACTCTAACATCATGATGAAGGTCGTCCAGATGAGGGAGGTGGCCAGGGACATTGTGCATAACCAATAAAACCTTGAAAGGGATACCTCTCTCCGCACAATATTTATGAGCCTGGGAAATGAAGCAGTTCATGAACCAGTCTTCGAACAGTGCTTGAGTCATCCAAGCTTTAGGGTTTGAATGGTAGTAAATGGGCAGTGTGTGCTTGTTGATGTGCTCAAATGCACGAGGGTTTTCTGAATGATAAATGAGAAAAGGCTTCAGCTTAAAACCCGCGGCATTCCCACCAAGCAACAAAGTTAACTTATCCTTAAATCTTTTAATCCCGGCATCCTTTTTGCTTCTTGGCGTATGTACGTACATTAGGCATGCGTTTCCATTGCAAGCCGGTTTCATCTATGTTGAATATTTGTTCCAATAGATAACCTTCTTCTTTGATTAAAGAGTCGAAACTATCAACGAATTTTTTGGCTCCATCTTCATCTGCACTTCCTGCTTCTCTTGTGACATGTACATTATACAAAGCAAATCTTTTTTTAAAACGGTTAAACCACCCAGTACTAGCCTGAAAATCTTCTGCATAATCATCTCCGGCACGTGATTTTAAACTCTGAAACAAACTTCTAGCCTTCGCTTGCACTGTGTGAAGGCTCATGGGTGTACCTTTTTGTATTAAATCTTCCATCCACATAAACAACAATTTCTCCATTTTTTGGATGGGTCCCTGTCGTTGTTTGGTTAAAATTGTAGACTTAATAGGTGCAGAACCTTTCACAGCTTCCCGAATTCTTTCTTTGTCCTTAAGTATCGTCAATACCGTGGAATGTGATAACTTCAAGTCACGTTCTATCGTATTCACTTTCTTTCCGCCTTCATACTGCTGGATAACTTTCATTTTACACTCTAAATCAATAGTTTCCCTTGACTTCTTAGCTGGCGTATATGAAGGCATTTTCCTTTTACTAAACATTTTATGGGTATTTCAGTAGAATTTTAATTAATACACCACACGCAACAGATGCTTGAAAGCGACTGAGTGTATGTGAGAGAGAGCAACCGAGTGTATGTGCCTGGTTGTGTCCTCAGTAGGGACTTCCTGATTTATTATTTATTTATTTTTTGTGGTTGTAAGTTGACGACCAAGTGTACTTTCAATTGATGTGCGTGGTTTTTTTTTTTTTGGTTTTTTTTTTTACCCAAAAATCTTTTTAAGTTGTATGTTTTATGCTATGTTATTGTGTTATCACAAACAAACAAGCCTAAAATTTAATTCTCAATTTGAATGATTTTACTACCTGACTTGATTCAGTAGCTCATTTATTTTTGACCTGAAATTGTTTCTTTTTGTCTTCTGCTGTTGTGTACTACACTGGATAATCCTTGATAGTTTGTGCATTGGGATGTCTATTTCCATACTCAATAGTTCTAATGAGATGTGCCAATATGGCCAAACTATATGCCCTTAATGTGCTGACAAGCTCTGGTTTTCCACACTTTATTCCCTATTGTAAATTATAAGAGTAACCAGTCTTGTGCTGGTTACTTGTATAATACAATGTCTTTTGTTGTGATTATACTGACATTTTGAGAACGAGGGTAGCCTGTGTGGACGTAGCTTTTTGCCGCTCCTGGAACAGAGAAGTTTTTTCTGATTTATTTTCTGTTTTATTAGCTTAAATTGGCATATTAACTAATTTTCTAGAGTAGCTTTATATTCCTATTTACGATACTTAGTGGCGCCTCCGTAGCCAGGTGGGAAGGAGCAGCAGTGCGTAGTACACGGTTCTTGATTAGACCGGGGTTCGAGCCCGTCACCACCAAATACAGAGGATGCGGAAAGGTCAGGGAATGACCACCGAATATCCCGGAGCAAAATGGCCTTAGTTGCTAATGCTCCTAAAAAAAAAAAAAACCAAAAAAAAAAAAAAAAAAACGATACTTAGTTTAAAGTAACTTGGATAGAGATTTTGTAGGTATTACTTAGTATCGGTAAGGGTATCAAATCCACGTGTTTACCGTTCGTAAATTGCCGCCATTGTTACGCGATACAAAATATCTCGAACTAGATAGCATAAGCTTAATATAGTATAGTATAGTACATAATATTGTCAATTAATCAGTAAAATCTATTAATCTTGTTGAACTTCATTGTCAATTAAATTGTACTTTTAACTATACATATAACGACTTAGGTTACGTAACATAAATAATTAGTGAAAATAAATAATTAATACTTAACTTGATACGGAAGTTATATAAAGGGATTTCGTAGATAACACTCGATACTGAAACATAAATATAGCGTTATAACTGTGTTGGGATACAAGTTTAGGGATTTAATTTTGTACTGAAATTGAAATTTTATTGAAATTAAATCGAAATCATGACTCAGACCACAGCAGCAAAGCAAAAGGCTCAAGCTAATGGGAGTGCTGTGGCTCAGGGGAGAACTGAGGGGGCCAGTTGTCCTCTGAATCACAGCCTTTTAAAATGCACTATTTGCTTGATGTTTGTGGAGCAGTCGGGTACAGGACGTGATACTGCCATGGGGGATGTCTTTGTGTGTGCGCGATGCAAGGAGTGTACGGAAATCAGGCGACAACTCAATGTTGTTATGGGCCTATATGAGAGCTTGAAGGACAGGGTGGATGCCCTCGAAGGATTAAAAGTGAGGGGCCCATCAAGCTCTCAGCTGCCCACACCAATGCCAGAGCTTGCACTTGGTCATCACGAAACAGCGGCAGCCCCCAAGGCAGAATGCGCTGGTCCCAAAGGAACTAGTAGTTGTTGGTGACTCTATTGTCAGGGAAACGGGAAACATGCTTTGCAAAAAGGATAGGTGGAACAGGACCGGGGTATGTCTGCCAGGGGCAAAGGTTGATGACGTAGAGCGGATATAATCTTTTAAGGACACAAAAGGTGATATAGTTGTACACATTGACACTAATGATATTAAGAGTAGGAGATCGGCGGAAATACTTAACAAGTACAGGTCACTGTGGAAAAAAAGCCGTGAATTAGGGTTGAATTTGAAAGTGTCTGCAATTCTGCCCAGGCACGATAGGAGGGAGTATATGATGAGAGCCCTGTCGATTAATTCGGCCCTGGAAAGATTGTGCAAGGCTCAAGGGGTAGAATTTTTTTCAGCCTGGTCTGTACTTGTTAACAGGAGAGACTGCTTCTACAGGGATGGAATACACTTAAATAGAAAGGGTGCAAGAATGTTTGCTGATGCTATCGAGGCAGTGTTAGGTGGGTCGGAAAACTGCTAGACTGGGGGGATACAAGGACTAATAGATTAACAGTAGCCACTGGCAGAGGTTAAAGTGATTCTTGCACTGCTTCTATTGGAATGAGCAGCAGCCTAGAAAATAAGATGCAGGATATTTCAGAGACTGTTGGGAATCATTGGGGTACAAGTAAACACATAGTTTGTGTTAGGGTAACTAAGAAAAAGAACAGGTGCATGTATACTTGCGTGTACACCAATGCTAGGAGTTTAGTAAATGAATTTGAGGTATTGTTCAAAACATCAAAAGCAGATATTGTTGGGATTTCAGAGACGTGGTGTCACACAGATATAAGGAATGCAGAACTGGAATCTGAGGAGTACAATGTCTACAGAAAGGAAGTACAATGTCTACAGAAAATCGAAGAAAGTGAAGCCAGTCGACCTCGCTGGACAGTGCAATGTCAAGTTAGTTTGGTGTGACATAAGCATTGGGAGATCAAAATTGAGAGGGGTGTGCTATAGGCCTAATGATTCTGATGAGTATAATAAGAAACTGTACAGGGAAATAGAGTGGGCCAGTAAATCAGAGAGTCTTATAATGGGGGATTTTAATTTCCCAGATATTGACTGGAATTTGGGGGCTGGTCACTCACACACTGGCAAGGCTTTTGTGGATTTATTGGATGATTGTTTTCTACATCAGCATGTTCGGGAGGCAACTAGAGGGAGTAATATTCTTGATTTGATTATCAGTAGTTATTCTTCATGCATTAAGAATCTGCAGATAAATGAACCACTAGGTGGCAGTGATCACAGTGTGCTGAAGTGGGATTTACTCAAAGAGGTAACTACCATTAGGGGTAAAGGGAAGGGTTATTGCTTCCGTAAAGGCTACTACGATGGACCGAGACAGTATTTAAATTCTATACAGTGGGACCAACTGATGATGTTACCAACAGCAAATTCAAAATGGGAAGCATTCAAAGAACTTATCTTGGAAGCTACTAGGCTTTACATACCAACTAAGAAATATTGTTCAAGGTTTAGGCCAAAATGGATGTCAGATGAACTAATGAGGCATATGGCAGAGAAGAAAAATGCATGGGATACATACAAATTAACACATGACACAGAAGCCTATGATAGATACAAGTTGTTATGCAACCAAGTTACAAAGGAGGTTAGGCAGGCGAAGGCAGATTACGAGAAATCCTTGGCAAGGGATGCAAAGAAAAACAGCAAAGAGTTCTTTACTTATGTAAACTCTAGAAGGAAGGGGATGAATCAGATTGGTCCACTTGATATCGATGGGTCAACTGTTGATGATCCTGCTCAGGTAACTAACAAACTAAATGAATATTTTGCATCGACATTCACACGTGAGGAGTTATTCAGCGAGGGGAATGCCAGAGTGTATTCAACTCTGGCAGTAAGCTAGAGAATCTTGTAATAACTGAGAGTAAAGTGGAGGAAAAATTGTTGAAGATAAACACAAGAAAGGCACCTGGGGTGGATGGGATCTATCCAGTTATATTAAAGGAGGCAGCAAAGGAAGTAAGCAAACCCTTAGCTATAATTATGAGAGCTTCCTTGGACTCAGGGGAAGTACCCATGGACTGGAGATGTGCAAATGTGACCCCAATTCACAAAGGAGGATTAAAGGCTGACACAAGTAATTATAGACCTGTGAGTTTAACTTCTTTTCCGGGAAAATTAATGGAGGCGCTGGTTAAAGAAGCACTGCAGGATCATCTAGACAAGACTTCAGTTATAGCTCTGACACAGCATGGTTTTTTTAAGGGGTAACCTTGAAGTCTTGCAGTCACAAAAGAACTGGATGCAGGGAATAACTTTGATATTATATACTTGGATCTTAGAAAGGCTTTTGATACTGTTGCACATGGAAGACTGCTGCACAAATTGGAGCAGTGTGGCATTGGAGGCAAATTGCTGCTATGGATAAAGGGGTGGTTGAGGGGGAGAAGACAGAGAGTGGTAATCAAAGGACACTGCTCATCATGGACTAATGTTATTAGTGGAGTCCCTCAGGGTTCAGTATTGGGTCCATTATTGTTTTCTGTATTTATAAATGATATTGATGATGGTATATCAAGCTTAATGTCCAAGTTTGCAGACGATACGAAGGTAGCAGGGTTGTCAAGGACACTACTGACACTATGCTGCTGCAACAGGATCTGGAAAGGATGAGCAGATGGGCTGAGAGGTGGCAAATGAAGTTTAACATTGACAAATGTAAAGTACTACATATGGGAAACAGCAATCCCAGAGCAACGTATCAACTCTGTGGTACTACACTGACAGTTGTAGAGAATGAAAGGGACCTGGGGGTGGTTGTGCAGGCAGATATGAAGTTCTCTGAGCAGTGCAGACGGGCTGCAAGAGTTGCTCATGGTGTATTATCAATGATATATAGGAATTTTTCCAGCAGGGATAAGGAGGTGATTATTCCCTTGTATAAGGCAATGGTCAGGCCACACCTAGAGTACTGTATACAGGCCTGGAGGCCTCATTTCAAGAAGGATGTAGAGCTGCTGGAACGATTACAGAGAAGGGCAACAAGATTAGTTAATGGAACAAAGGGGTGCTCTTATGAAGAAAGGCTTAAGTTTTGCAAATTACAGTGTCTGGAGACTTAGGAACCAGCGAGGTGATCTGATAGAGGTGTATAAAGCCTTGAATGGTTTGAGCATGCTGAATGCTGATGGGATTCTTCCTCTTGCTCAGAATAATCACCTGAGAGAGCACAAATTCAAATTGAGGAAAGACAGATGTAGGATAGACGTGCAGAAATTTTCCTTTAGCCAGCGGGTGGTTCGTTGGTGGAACAGACTTCCACCCCTTGTCGTGGAAGTTGATAGCCTAAAAAAGTTTAAGGCTCAGCTGGACAAGTATTTTGAATGAACAGAGGTGTGAAGTGGAAGTAGTTATTTTTTAATTATTTTTTATTATTTATTATTTTTTTTTTTTGGCTGATGCTGCATAAGCTTGCTTTCTTGCATCAAATGCCTCTACTAATGCTAATGCTAATTTTCTCTTCTATTCTCTGTTATTATTCTACTTTCAAAATTAGTTACATCATATGGTTTGTCCATTTTAATCTACATATCTACTGTAAACATGTATGTGCCTTCATACATGCAGCCACAGACATATGATACTGTCATATAGAAGTATGCTGTTTCCTTGTGGGGCTTATTAATTTGTCCATTTGTAATAGTGTGTAATTATTTTTGAATTGCATTTAAAAGTTAACACTAAGAACAAGTGTGAGTTGCATGTTTTTCTTTGACATTTAAATTGTTCTTAAAATTTGCACTTCTATACTACCTTCAGTAAGTTGTGCGTCAGTCTTAAAAAGATCAAATTTTGAATTTACATATATATTTATTCCTCTGTATCTATAACTTTTGATTAACCCTCTACTAGGCTCGATAAAAATATAGTATTATTAGCTGGCACACCGGTGGAATTTTCCCGCCATTGTTATGTTTGTAATAAAGACATGAAATAATTCAAAATTATAAACTTTTTTGAAGCCACCTTTATTTTCGATCTGTTATGAACACAGCTGTGAAAAATCCATATTTTTATATCGAAAACATATTTTTAATTATTTTTTAAAATATTCCCAACGTGATTTGCACATGCACTTTAGATGGTTTTTATAACTTTTTATTTATACCCACTTATGAGCATTATCTTTGCTATTGGTGAGTAAGACTTGAATAAAAAATTAAAAAAACATGTTTGCTCCAGCTGTTGGATATAATGATGATAAACATAAATAACATTTTATGCAAACAATGCATTGGCATTGCAAGATGCTGTGATCAAATGTGGTCAGCATGCTTGATGCTTATGCAGTAAAATGCATAACAAAGCTTAAAAAACCCATTTTCATTTATTTTATTTTTTTATGGTCAGATTTCTTCAGTAACAAAACAGTGATATGATTGAAAATTGGCATTAGCATTAGAGGCATATGCTGCAAGAAAGCAAGCTTATTTAGCATCAGCAAAAAAAAAAAAAAAAACCTTCCCTTGTCACCCATCCATTTGTTCCAAACGTTAGTCTAGTTCAGCCTTGAATTTATTTAAGCTGTCAACTTCCACAATGACAGATGGAAGTTTGTTCCTGCAATCAACCACCCGCTTGCTAAAGGCAAATTTCTGCACATCTATTTTACAACCGTTTTTCCTGAATTTGAATTTATGCCGCCTCAGGTGCAGAATCTGAGCAAGAGCAAGAATCCCACCAGCATTAAGCTTGCTCAAACCATTCAAGACAATATACACCTCAATCAGATCACCTCGCAGGTGCCTAGTCTCCAGATGCTACAATTTGCAAAAGTTAGGCCTATCTTCATAACAACAACCCTTTGTTCCACTCAGTAATCTCGTTGCCCTTCTCTGTACTCATTCTAGTAGCTTAACATATTTCCTAAAATGAGGCCTCCAGACCTGCATGCAGTACTCAAGGTGTGGCCTGACCATTGCCTTATACAAAGGGATAATCACTTCCTTATCCCTACTAGCAAAATTCCTATATATCATTGATAAGACCCCATTAGCTACTCTTGCAGCCTGTCTGCACCACTCAGAAAACTACATATCTGATGCACAATTATCCTCAGGTCTTTTTCATTCTCCACTGCCCTGAATGTATTTGTTAATTTGTTAACGTTAAATTTCAGTTGCCACCTCTCAGCCCATCTGCTCAACTTTTTTAGATCTTGTTGCAGTAGTGTACCGTTCTTACTTTCATTAACAACCCTGCCAACCTTTGTATCGTCTGCAAACTTGGACATTAAGCCCGATATACCTTCATTAATATCATTGATTAATACAGAAAACAACAATGGGCCCTGGGGAACTCCACTAATAATATTAGCCCATGGAGAATAGTATCTATTGATTACCACTCTTGTCTTTTCCCACTCAACCATCCTTTTATCCATTGTCGCAACCTGCCATTAATACCATACTGCTCCAACTTCTACAGTAGTCTTCCATGACAACAGTATCAAAAACTTTCCTAAAATCGAAGTGTATGATATCAAAATTATTTTTTGCATCCAGTTCCTCTGTGACTACATCATAGTATGCAGTCAAATTGGTCAGACAAGACTTCACCTTAACAAACCCATGCTGTGTCTGAACTATAACTACAGTCTTTTCTAGATGACCCCGCAGTGCTTCGTTAACCAGCAACTCCATTATTTTCCTCACAACAGAAGTTAAACTAACAGGTGTGTAATTACTTGTCACCTTTCAAGATCCCCCTCTGTGAACTGGGGAAACATTTGCACATCTCCAGTACATAGAGACCTCTCCTGAATCCAAGGGCACCCTCTCATGGCTAAGGGCCTGCTTACTTCCTTTGCTGCCTCCTTTAATTTAACTGGATAGATCCCATCCACTCCAGGTGCCTTTCTTATGTTTAACTTCAGCAATTTCTCCTCCACTTTGCTCTTAGTTATTACAAAATCATTTAGCTCCCTGCCAGAATTTAATAACCTTCTGGCATTCCCTTCCCTGAATAACTCTTCATGTGTGAATGGAGATGCAAAATACTCATTCAATTTGTCAGCTACCTGAGCAGAATCATCAACAATCGATATCAAATTGACCAATCGGATTCATCCCCTTCCTTTGACAGTTTACATAAATAAAGAAACCTTTACTGTTTTTCTTTACATCTTTTGTCACTTGATTACAGATTATCTTATATCTACCATAGGCATCTGTGTCTCCTGATAATTTGTGTCCCAATGATTTTTCTTCTCTGCCATGAGTCTCATTAGTTCATCTGACATCCATTTAGGCCTAAACCCTGAACAGTATTTCTTAGTTGCAATGAAAAATCTAGTAGCTTCCAAGATTAATTCCTTGAATGCTGCACAGCAGATTATACCAAAACAGCCCTGATGCTAACTGTCCTTTGGGTATTAGAATAAAACACCTCTTAGAACTAAATTTAACCTTAGACAAAGTGGCGCATACCCTCCAAATTCTCTCTTGCTCCTTGGAATATAACTCCACCTTCATGTGACTTACATCTACATGAATGGAATAAATCTACATTACATAGAGAAATCTTTTTTGCAACTATACCATGCAGTAGTGGTATAGTGGTAACTCCACCTTCATGTGACTTACATCTACATGAATGGAATAAATCTACATTACATAGAGAAATCTTTTTGCAACTATACCATGCAGTAGTGGACCAGTTTACCAACTTTGTCATAGTACATACTAATGGATCAAAGAATGATGCCCACGTTGGAATCGCTGAAGTTTTTCCAAACATCACATTAGCCTCTCAGTTGTCACGTGAATTCAGTATATTTTCCACTAAACTAATAGCAATTCAAGTTGCACTGAATTATGTTGAGTCCTCTGATATTAACAACAGCATAATTTTCAGATTCTTTAAGTGCACTTTAATTACAAAAAAACACCATGAACATCACCCACCCAGTTGTGAAAGGAATATTCACCTCTTTACATACCTTATCAGAACTTTGGAGAAGCATATACTTCTGCTGGGTCCCAGGACATATGAAAATTTCTGGAAATGAACTAGCAGACAATTCTGCCAAACTGGCTCACCTACCATCCGACAACAAGCGGAAATTACCACGTCAAGACTATAAACCAGTAATCCAGGAAAAAAGCATGTGCCAATGGCAGTTATCACGGAAAAATCAACCTAACAATGAGCTTCGAGGTATCAAGCCAAACCTTGAGCAATGGCCTTCCAGCTACCTACAACAGGAGGTAATATTGGCTTGTCTGCGAATAGGTCACACAAATATCACTCATGGTTATCTTTTAAGAGGAGAGATACCCCCTCAGTGTTATCACTGTAACACAATGCTTTCAGTGAAACACATTCTTGTTGAATGCATAAAATATACAAGAGAATGCAAGAATCTTTGCACTCCAGCCACAACAGAAGGTCCTCTTACACGTTACTTTTAAATAATAAAACAAATGTCTCAAGCATTTTTACCTTTCTCAAAATGATTAAAGTATATAATTTTTTTTAGTTAGTTAAAAACTAACTTTCTGGTATTATTTTTTTAAATTATATCTATCTGAGAAGAAATAGCATACATACTTACCATATGTATGGCATACTATGGACATAGTTGCTGATGCGCCTAACAAATCCCTGAAGAAACAAACCATGAGTGCTTCCCATTTAGAATTTGCTGTTGGACACATTAAACCAGTAATGAAGAAATACTAAAATTCATATTGACTTCACTTTAATAGATATTTTTATTTTCAAATTTAAGTTTCTTGGTGGAATTTTACTGCCAGTGTGCCTGGTAGAGTGCTAAGAAAGCATTTAAATTAGTGATAATTTCTTAGCCAGGTTTTTTTTTTATTTTGGTTAACTAAATAGATTTATATCTATCTTTAAAATAATAGTATATGATTAATAAAGTTATTATAAGAATTTTAACTGTTTATTTTAATCTGGATTTTGTCTTATCAAATTAAAACATATACATGAGTTGTGTGTGTTGTAGGGTAACTGTTTGGTGGTGAAGCTGGTGTGAATGATTCCCTCTGCATCCTCTTTCGGAAAAAAAATTGAGCCTATATCATTACTGGGTTTGTCTGTTTTCCTGCCTCTGAATTAATAATATATGATAATATTTATCATCATGAATATTAAAAAAATATGGCAAATATCACCTTGCTTTTAACTAACACGTTTATTTTATTTTTTATAGGAAATAGAAACCCGTGTTGGAGAAGAACTGTGTCGCCTGTTTCCTATAGATGAGAATATCGATCTTATATCCATTTTACATCGCATGAAACGCAGCAGAAATCATACTTCCAGACCTTCTCGAGACCAGAGAGATCGTCACAGAGATCGGCATCGCCGTGATCATCCCCCCTCACATCGTAGCCCCCATGAATCACTGAGGTTAGAATCTTCAAATGAGCAGCAGCAAGCTGCTTATGTACTGGAAAATTGTGGAGTTAATATACCACTTCATTTAAGTGCATCAAAAATGTGTAGTGTCTTTACTGGTGGCTAACAAAATTTGATGGAGCGACCAACTCAGTGCCTTTGTGGAAGAATTGGTCATTAGTTAGCTGCTACCTCAAGGCCTCTAATCATTATTGGAGTGTATGTCAGCAGGACATAGCTAGTGTTGCCACTGCAGCATTCTGTTTGGGTCTGCCCAGAGTTTAGTAATATTGCCATGTAGTGGTTGTAGAATTGCAAACTGATTTTGCTTTTAATTTCTGTCAGGTAATGTGGCATTTTTTCAGAAAAAATAATATAAAAAATAAGGGGGGGAGTGAATGCTAGCTAGTGACCAGGAGAAGAATTGTTGGACCTCACTAGTGGGTGTTCTCTCCAAGATCATGGACTTGTGATTGTGTGAAGGGACCTCAGTTTTATCTGAAAGGGGTGTTTCTTTTCTTTTGTGGACTTGTGATTTAATGGAGTTGGGTTATTTTTAAAGAACTTTGAAACTGTGCAATAAGAGGGGGGGAAATTACAGTGTTATTTTGGTTTATTTCGTTAATGTGGAATTAGGGTTTAAAAAGTCAAGTTCTTCACTCTATTTCTGAAATGGACTGGTAAGTTGCAGGGAACTGCTTTCATACAAAATGGAAAAGAACCAACAGTGCATTCTTGTCCCTTCCACACACAGTGAGTATGCTCTCTGTCTCTATCCTTGTATGCCATCTTGCTGGACTAGTCTGAGAATTTTTAGTGCTTGAAGTTTTTATACCACCAGCTTGATCAAGTGATGGACTAGACTGTAAGTTTAGTGCATTTTAGTGTGCAATGTCTTCCCCCCTTTCTCTCTCTTTCTCCCTGCACCTGTCAGAGCATTCTGTGGAACACAAGTTTGGCAGCCATACAACAAACTTGTAGGTAGGCACATTTTTATTTTCCTTAATTTGACTGAAGTGATGATAGGCCACATAGCACACATTTTGGGCAGAATAAAAACTAAATCTATTTGAAACTTTAACCATCATTTATACTTATTCTTAGGCATAAAAATTGTCTGTCTCTCTCTTTATCTCTATATGAATAGTTTTGTAGATATAAATTTTATTTTCCAAAGTTTAAATATCGAAACATATTGATACGTACTGGTGTTGAATTATGTAGAACAATAAGCCATCCATAGTATAACTTCCCGAAATTTGACTATTTCTTACTTATAAGTTTTAAACTGATAGCAAGTATGATTTCATTAATATATATGTTAAAAGAGATTGCACTAGTTTGCAGAACAGTTTGGATTGATATATTTTGAATATGCTGGCACTTATGCCCTTATTTTAGTATATTTTTATAAGAATGCAGTACAAGAGGAAATAGTTATATAATGCTAATGCAAATTTGGTCTGCAACAAGAGATACATTCATCAAATATCGATTGGTTTAATGAAATGCCTAATTTGGCATGGTGAAAAAAAAAAGAGCATTTAAGCACTTTGTTTTCTCTGTTAGTTTTGCTAATCATTTAGTATTACCACAATTTAATAATTCTCAAAAAAAATAATAATAAACTGTAATTCACATAATATATGTAAACCAAAGGGTTACATAATATTTAAAATATGATTATCTGTTTAAAATTATTATTTTTCTATTTTCATTTATCTGTGTAAATAAATTCAATAGATAAACAAATCACAAATAATTTTTCAAATTGTAGATCTAGCTCTTCTTTGGTTTTTTTTTTTTGAAGGTCTTAGGCATGAAATCAACTTAATTTTATAGCACTGGGAACCTCCAGGCTCTTAACTCCAAGGTATTTGTTGATCCTTTCAAGAAATTTAATATTATGCTACAGGAGGATAGTAGCACACATTTTTATTGGTCAAGGGTATTGTGTTGTTTATTGCCCTTGCACATTTTGAATGTTCTTTAGCCTGATTCTGGTTCTTATTTGCAATAACATGTATTTATATTAAAATGTCAAGAAAAGCAAAAAAAAAAAAGGGTTCATCTGGCAGGGCAGGAGAGAACCTTCAATTTTGGCATGTATCTTGTTATAGAACTTTTCTGAAGATTATTCAATCAAAACACATTGAGGCAAAAAATAATAATCTTTAACATTTAGGCATGCATACACCATTGATTCATTAAACTATATATTCCTCCTTGAAAAAAAAAAAATTATTTTCTGATATTGATGGAACCGTCCTTTGATGTCTGTTTTGATTTCAGCATCAGAATTGAAACAGCTTTTTAAAGCTTTTTTTGACAAATCAGGACTATATGCTAGATGTTTATATGTCTGTGGCACATCTTTTGGAGGAAAGCCTAAATCAGGTTGGTAAAAAGTGAGCATTTATTATTGCGAGGCTGGGTGATTCCTTCTATGGGTTCCTCTTGGTTGCTCACATTTAATGGTGTAGTAGTTCAGGGTTTCAGTATACCATTCTAAACTAATAGTGGCAAGACAGTGGTCAAAGAAAGTAGTCTTATTTGCCCTGTAAAAATCACGATTGGAATTTTTTGCTCTTGGAAACTGAAAATGCTTCTATTGTGTTCTTCATATTCTAAAAACTTTCTTGTCCCTTCCAGTATAGCATAAACCTTTATACATAACCACAATTCTGTTATCTTGTGGTTTTACCCTTTCAGCAGTTCAAAATTGGATCATTGTATGCTGATAAGTTTTGGATGCACCACCTATCTGAAATGCCACGAGAAAAGAAAAAAAAAAAAGTCTTGTTGGTGAGCTGGTTTAAATATGAGTGTATTTTCCTCATCACCCAGCTGAGAACTGTCCAAGGGTGGAGTGTATTTGAATTGAACAACCCTTGTGCAGTTAAAAAAATTATCTAGAATAAGTTTGCCAGAAAATGTAACTGTGTAGGGTGATGAGACTCTAAATTTTTAGTGTGTTTGGTGTCCCCAAAAATGTTTTGGGATATAAAGCTATTTTCTGAACTAAATATACCATGTTAAAATTAATATATAATTTTATTAATTTAGTATGGCAATTAACATTATCAAAATGAATATCATAATATTTATTATCATAATTATGATCATAATAAATAAATATGATCTATCATATAAATGTTGACATGCAAGGACATTGTAATAAAACATCAGTGGATCATGCAGTGTGAACTGCATGTTCCACTTGCATTTACACTACTATTAACATGTACTGTTTCCTGCCTTAAATAATCAAGCAAACGATAGAATTCTATAATTATAAAGTAGAGCATCAGATATTTTATTTTCATCCCATTTAGTGAAATGCCCAAGTGTATCTGCATTTATGAGGAACAATGTTCAAAGGAATGGAATTTAAGAAGAAAAATTGCCATGTTGAAGAAGCTTAATACTCAATATGAATAACAGTGTGAAATAGTGAACATAGTGGTCATGCTGACTTGTAAGCTTACTTTGAATAAGGAAAAGAAGCAAAATTGTAGTGGCAAAATGTAAATTTTTGTGCCTAAATTCACCACGAGATTCTTTGCCTGCCCTTTATTCTCTAACAACCAATGCCAAACCAATCATCAGGTTCATTGAATTTTTGGGCACCACCATAGTGCAAACCTGGTGACCTTGAAAAACTGCCACCATAGGCTGGACTGTGTCAACCCATCATAATGCCTGGATGTAAATAGCAAATGCCACCATTCATTGCACAAAAGGGTGCAGTAAAACTACTATTTTTCTGCCCCATAGAGCTTGTGCCTGGACACTGGCCTCCATCTGAACGTGCACACTTATCTGACTTCAGATTCTTCAAAACCAAGCTAGATTTTTTTTATCAAATAGTATTTCAGTAGAGAATTAAAATAAGCTACTGTCAAGCTTTTCTCAGCCATTTTCCTTAGTGTTGCTGAGAAAAGAATGGGAACCATTTTTTTTTTTTTTTTTTTTTTTTTTTTAAGTGTGATCAAATAACATAATAGAATCAAACTAATTTATAACAAGCATGGTTATAATGAGATTTCAGCTATTGCAAGCAAACAAAGAGTTAATTGGAAATGATATATATTATGAGCAAAATTTACAACAAGCAGTGACCAAACTGTCATGTGACTAAGATCTATTATTGCTTTGCCCATTTATGACATTAACCCTTATCTCTTTCTACCTCCCTGCCAATAGCAATTTATAACTCTTAATGATTCTCAGAATCTTTGTGCAGTACGCTGCCACAAATGGTGTAGTCTTTGTTCCATAACAGAAATCCCCAAAGTTCCCACAGGACAGGGTTGTCGAAGGCCTACTAGGCTCTGATAGTTAACTGTAGTGGGGGGGGATACAATTCCACTACACACTGCTTCATTTGAATAGAGCATATCTCATGTTGTGGGTGCACCTCCACATTGAGCTTTATGTTTTCTTTCCCCAGTCTCTTAATCCTCTTTTATATCTCTTTCCTATTGTTATGAATTTTCAGAAGAGCTAGGGAGAGAAACTACCTGGCAAACTAACCAATGAAATATTTCTTTATCGGTGTGAAACATTTAGCTTTCAAATTCAGTCGAAATGAATTCAGTGCAATTTCAAATCTTTGTGTTACAAACATTTCTTTTTGAAACTTAGAAGAAACACTTGGAATTTTTAAAAACAATATTGCTTCTGTACTTTAGGTTTTGTTGTGCTACGTTAAATTCATTGGTGTTTTTTTTTTTTTTTTTTTTTACCTTGAAATGGCAGAAAAACTTTGACAATCAACAAGAAAGTGAAAACTATTTGTGACTTAAGAGAATGGAACAAGCAATGCATCCATTTGCAAAAAGACATTTGGAAAAATCAGGAAAGCACTACTAGTGCTTTTGGGAAAAAGTTGCATAAGTGTGATAAAAGTGATCTAAATTAAAGCTCTTGAGTTGGTTTACATTATATTGTAATTATATTGCTATTAGTTGTCCTCTACTGAAACTACAAGCTGAAAAATTGGCTCATCAACTTGGATGACTTTAAATGAAGAAGTGAGTAATGTGTGGCAATATATAAGAAAAGGTTTCTATGAAAGTGATATTTTTAATGCTAATGAAGTTGGTGTGTTCTGTAGATTGCCCACCTACATAATCGACAAGTTTAAAGGTGAGAAATGCACAGGTGGAAAATTATCCAAAGAGTGACTGACTGTTCTGATTTGTTCAAATATGAGCAGAACTGGGTGGTAGGGAACTCTCAGTAATAGGCAAATTCAAGATGTTTTAAAAACATTAGAAAGCCTTCCATTAATATACTGAGTTAACAAAAAGCCATGACATCATCCATTTTTGAGAAAGTGCTTAACTGGGACAAAGAGCTTAGGAAAAAAGACGGGAAAATTTTGCTGATTTTAGACAATTGCCCATCATATCCCATTCTTCTCTAACATCAAATTCAACTTCTGTTTTCCTACCTAAATTTAAATGTCATTTTAGAAAACTTTTAATATTGGAAACTAGAATCCATTGAAAGAAAGAAAAAATTTCAAATTTCAGTTCTTCATGCCACCTAATTCACGAGCAAGGCATGGGATAAGGTGTAGTAGTAATGGCATGTGATGCAAGAAAGCAAGTGTATGAGCTTATGCAGCATCAGCCAAAAAAAAATGTTTTTTTTTTTTTTTTTTTTTTTATGGTCATATCATAGACCATCAAAAACTGTTTCAATAAGGCAGGAGTAAAGTCTGTGAAGACACTGTAAAGCCCACTGAAGTCTGTGAAGACACTGAAGAAAATGACAATATTCCATTAACAACGTTGTTGAAGAAAACTTGGATATTGGATTGTCATTCTGACAATTACAAAACTGGACAATCTCAAGATTGCTGAAATGCTGAGAGATGAGAACAGCCTTGAAGTTATTAGAGAAAAAGAGGTTTTTGAAGATGACATTGAGGAAGAAGACAGTGGTGTGTCCAGTTAATGTAGTGTCAATCACCAAGGCACAAACTGCTTTAAAAACTCTTTATTTTATGAAACTGATGACATTGATCCTGAATTTCAATTTTATGACAATAAAATGAAAGACACTGCTCATAAATTTCATCTTAAAAAAGAAATTTGAAACAAATGGCATTGGAAGACTACTTTAAAATGCATTATCAAAATAATGAACTAGTAATTTATTATCAAAATGGTACAATTTTAAAATTGTATCATTTTGATAATTACTTAATGTACCACGTGATATACTGTAGTGTCTCTCAATTCATTAACATAATAATGAAAAATCACATAGACCACCCTCTTCCAAGTAATTACAAACAATGTACTTATTACACGAGGACTTTTTAATAATGAAATTATTTTTCTTGTGAATTATTTATATAATGCATAAATATATTGGATAAATTGTTAAACACATAATCATGAACTTTGTTATTCGTCATTGTTTTCATCCCTTTTTACAAGTATAGTGTAGAGTTGTAGCCCCGTATCTTGCTGATTCAGTTAACCCCGGAAAAAAAAATGGAAAAACTTAACACGTACTATTCGCGCGTCCAATACAATGCTTCCTTTTATTTTTTACTATGTTGATTTTAAATCTAATAGCTTCCCTTTATTTTTTACAATGTCACGTATGGTTTGGTCACCAACATTATAATGGTTCTTTAGAGATTTAATGGATGTACTGTTTTCAAACTTTTGAATAATTTCAAGTTTTTGTTTAATTTGAAAGCGCAACTCTTGTGTTTGCCCATCATTTTTGCAATTTCTAAACAAAAAAAAAAGAAAGTTACTATAGAAACTAAAAATTCTGACATCCCTGACATAAATAACAAAATTTGTCCTTTTGCAGTGCAACGGAAAACAACAATCAACGTGATTGGTTTTTTTTGTTTGTTTGTTTGTTTGTTTTGAGCGGTAGGTATAAAGACAGCAGGGGTTGCAAGATAATAGGTACACTAATCTCCCAATTACGACTTATAACACCGGTTCTTGTCTCTTATTTATGACTTGCAAAATATCTGTTTATACCTATTCTAGTTATTACTTGAATTTTTTGATTTCTGTTTGATTTTTTTTTTTTTTTTTTAATTTGGAGTCTTGAAATGTCCTGGTTAATCCAATCCCGGTAAATTGAGAGTCTGCTGTACTTTATTATTACCGTATTTAATATTGGTAATGTCTTACTGTGTGTTTAATTTATCAATTAAACTTTATTATATGTATGTATGTACAAGAAAATCACGTTAGATGTGGTGTTATCAGGTTTTCGCTTATATCTTGCGGTTTCAGCCATCCATGGTAGGTCTTTGAACATATCCCCTGCGGATATGGGGGTCTTACTGTATATCTGATACGTGCATGATAAATTTAGTAGGTAACAGCAAAAGTAACATAGCTACTATAACAGATAACGAGTAACGGTAATAATGAGCAATACTCTTCAGTCCCTTAGATCTCATTATAACCGAGTTCAACTGTACATGGAAGGTAAAGTATGTTGAGGGCCAAAGCAACTAAGGAATGAAGCTTTGGTATATTATATCTGTAATAATACATATTTTTTGGTTGGTTTGCCAGATGTAAAACCTGAGTTTCTGGGGCATAAAACAAAGCAACCCTCATCTGAAACCAATTAACTTTGCCTTGTTATGAAAAAAATTCACGAAAGTTTCTCCTTTCAAGACCGGATTCAAACCTATTGCTTCACTATATATGTAGAATACTTGAGGCTGTGTCCATTTTACCGTTGCACAAATTGGAGCAGTGTGGTATTAAGGGCAATTACTCTGGATGGTCGAGTGGGAGAAGACTGGTTTTTAAAAGGCACTGCTCTTCATGGACTAATGTTATTAGTGGAATCCCCCATGGTTCTGTTCTGGGTCCGTTGTTGTTTTCTGTATTTATTAATGATATTGATTAAGGTATGTCAAGCTTAATGTCTTAAGTAGATGACACAAAGGTTAGAAGGGTGGTTAATGACAGTAATCAAAGTAATTGCTGCAACAAGATCTAGAAAAATTAGGCAAATGAGCCTGAAAAATGGCAGTTGAAGTTTAACATTGACAAATGCAAGATACTGCATGTGGGTAGCAGTAATCCTAGAGTAATGCACCAACTCTTTTTGATTTCCACTACCCAGGGTAGAGGAAAATGAAAAAGACCTGGGGGTAATTGTGCAGTCAGCTATGAAGTTCTCTAATCAGTGCAGACAGGCTGCTAGGGCAGCTCGTGGGATTTTGTCTGTGATAAAAAGGAACTTTTTTTTGGCAGGGATAAGGAATTGATTATCCCATTGTATAAAGCAATGGTTAGGCTGCATCTTGTGTACTGCATACAGGTCTGCAGGCCTCATTTTAGGAAGGATGTAGATTTGCTGGAACATGCTCAGAGAAGGGCAATGAGATTGGTGAAGGGATTGAAAGGGTAGTCTTCCCAAGATGGGCTTCAGCTCTGCAAATTGCAGTGCCTAGAGACTGAGCACTTGCAAGTTGATCTGATTGAGGTGTTTAATGCTTTGAAGGGATTCAGCAAGCTAAATGCTGATGGCATTCTTCCTCTTGCTTCAACTTAGCATACGAGGGTGCATAAATCCCAATTAAGGAAGGATGGTTGCAGGATAAATGTATGGAGGTTGCCTTCAGTCAGTATGGTTGATTGTTGGAACACTTCCATCTCTTGTTTTAGTGGGTAATTTGAATAAATTCAAGGAAGAACTAGACAAGGTTATTGGAGGAGATGGATGGGTGATAGGTGGGAGGTTTTTTTTTTTCCCCAGTGATTTATAAGCTTGCTTTCTTGCATCATATGCCACTACTACCAATAAAAATAATCCTCCCCCCAATTCCTTGACATCATGCCGTGTAAATAAGCAACGTGCGTCAATGTGCAAGTAGCAACTGATTACAAATTGAATTGTTTGTAATTTAACTTTATTATAAAGCAAGTCTTTAAAACAAAACAGGATCTAGTGAAGAACATGATGAATAAGATTATCTGGTATTTTTTTAATGTAAAAATGTATTTTGATTTTTTGTTTCTTATTGATAAGTGTGCTTAATACAAAAATAAAACAGATCTTTTTGTGCACTGTTTTACGAAATAATATTCTAGGTCCTGGACCTAGAAAAATGGCAGTTAAATTACTTCTTGGCTTTTATGGATGAGTCTCAGAAATGTCATTTATTCTTCATCTTCATTGTGTGTTGTCCTAAATGTTATCTCTGAAAATGTGGTCACCCTAGTTCATATAGAGTGTGGGTATACCAGTGAATTTTAATTGTCTTATTTCTTGTGATGAGTGAAATATAATTGGAACAAATTTTATCTTGTTTTATTTGTTTTCAGTAGCAGATTCACTATCTGAGCAGTCTTTACCTTCTATCTAGATTTGTTGTGAACACTGTGAAATGCATTATCTTTTACTTCACTTTCACAGTTTTCTTTCTACATCTGTGTTCTCATTTTTCCTAATCCTGTAAGTTGGTTCACCACTTATTATTTTGGAGAAGTCTGGATTTGATTTGCCACAGACTATGATAATTCTTAAAGGCCTATTCAACTCACACTAGTTTATCTCAGGCAAAAAGAATAATGTTTTCTGTTGAGTCATTTTGTTATTTTTTAACTGAAAAACATGTAAATTAGCCAATAAACATGTATACAAAGGCATAATTTAAGTAAGGATCAGATCTGTACTCCGTCCATAGAAAGAAGATAATGCATGTAAGTTGTGAATTATTTGAACGCTCACGTATGAACACTCAAAATCATTAGTGCTGAGGTTTCAAATTGAGCCAGTCTCATTACATAACCCCCCACTGTGCTGAGGTACCATTAAATTTTTTTAAACCCAGCAGTATTGTCTAATAAAGCTCTGGCAGGTTTGGTTTTAATGGCTCAAAAATGACTATGGTTATAATACACCACAACAAAGCTCTAACAGGTAAACCCATGATAATAGTGTACCTTTGTTTGTTTACAGCTGTTTCCTTTCCTTTCCTTGAATATAGTACCATATAAACTGGTGCATCACAACCAACATAGTCTGTGCCCAGGGAGTTCCCAGAAACAACTTTAAAATCTCTGTTCTTGTTTCATAGTTTTCTTCATTCGTATTTGCATTTTTTCAGACTATTGTTTACACTGAATATTTTCACATTTCTTTGATACTAAAGTCACGTAGAATTTTTGATACTCTGTTGTTTCTGCACCATCTCAAAGCAAAATTGCAGTTAAAGCACACACAGGAGTGAATGGGATCGAGGCTGCCTCTGATAACAGAAACTGAACATTATGGCAAGATTTTTAGCATTAGCATTAGTTGAGGCATATGATGCAAGAAAGCAAGCTTATACAGCATCAGCTAAAATAAAAAAAAAAAAAACTCCCATTTCATTCCAAATGCTTGTCCAGCTCGGTCTTAAATTTATTTAAGCTATCAATTTCCACAATAAGAGATGGAAGTCTGTTCTAGCAATCAGCTACCCACTGGCTAAAGGCAAATTTCTGCACATCTGTTCTACAACTGTCTTTCCTCAATTTGAATGTATGCCTCCTCATGTTCTTAATCTGAGCAAGAGGAAGAATCCCATCAGCATTGAGCTTGCTCAACCCATTCAAGACGTTATACACCTCAATCAGATCACCCTGCCATTCAAGTCTTGCCTAGTCTTCAGGTGCTGCAATTTGCAGAACTTAAGCCTATCTTGGTATGAGCACCCCTTTGTTCCACTCACCAATCTTGTTGCCCTTCTTTGTACTCATTCTAGCAACTCTATAACCCTAGCAATTCATTATTAACAACCTTGCCAACCTTTGTATCATCTGCAAACTTGGACATTAAGCCTGATATACCTTCATCAATATCATTGATCAATACGCAAAACAACAATGGTCCCAGCACCGAACTCTGGGGAACTCCATTTTAATAAGATTTTTCCATGAAGAGCAGTGTCCACTGATTACCACTCTCTGTCGTCTCCCACTCAACCATCCCTTTATCCATTGTAGCAACTTGCCCTTAATGCCATACTGCTCCAATTTGTATAGCAGTCTTCCATGTGCAACAGTATCAAATGCTTTCCTGAAATTCAACTATATGATATCAAAATTATTTTTTGCATCCAGTTCCTTTGTGACCATATCGTAGCATCCAATCAAATTTGTCAGACAAAGCCTCCCTTAACAAACCCATTATTTTCCTCGGAATGTTAGTTAAACTAACAGGTCTATAATTATTGGCGTCACCCTTTGAATCCCCTTTGTGAATTGGGGATACATTTACACACCTCCAGTCCATGGGGACCCGTCCTGAATCCATGGAAGCTCTCATAATTATGGCTAAAGGTTTGCTTACTTCCTTTGCTGCCTCTTTTAGTATAACTGGATAGATCCCATCCACCCCAGATGCCTTCCTTATGTTTAACTTCAACAATTTCTCCTCCACTTTGCTCTCAGTTATTACAAATCCTTATCTCCCAGTCAGAGTTTGATAAACTTCTGGAATTCCCCTCCTTGAATAACTCTTCATGTGTGAATGTAGATGCAGAATACTCATTCAGTTTATCAGCTACCTGAGCATGATCATCAATAGTCAAACCATCTATGTTAAGTGAACCAATCTGATTCATCCCTTTCCTTCTAGAGTTTACACAAGTAAAGAACTCTTTGCTTTTTTTCTTTGCATCTTTTACCAAAGATTTCTCATAATGTGCCTTCGCCTCCCTAACCTCCTTTGTGACTTGATTACAGATTAGCTTATATCTACCATAGGCTACTGTGTAGCCTGATAATTTATATACATCCCATGCATTTTTCTTCTCTGCCACGAGCCTCATTAAAATCATCTGACATCCATTTAGGGCTAAACCTTGAACAGTATTTCTTAGTTGTTATGAAAAGCCTAGTAGCCTTCAAGATTAAGTCCCTGAGGGCTGTTACCATCGGTGAATTCCCATTTAGAATTCACCATTGGTAACATCATCAGTTGATCCCACTGTATAGAATTTAAAAACTTTTCAGACCACTGTAGTCATCTTTACGAAAGCAAAAGCCCTTCCCTTTACCCTTGATGGTAGTTACATCTTTAAATAAATGCCACATCAGTATGCTGTTATCACTGTCACCCAGTGGTTCCTTATCTGCAAATTCTTAATGCATGAATAATCACTGCTGATAATCAGATCAAGAATATTACTCCCTCTGGTTGCCTCTCGAACATGTTGTAGAAAACTGTCATCCAGTAAATCCACAAAAGTCTTGTTAGTGTGCAAGTGACCAACTCGCAAGTTCCAGTCAGTATCTGGAAGGTTAAAATCCCCCATTATAAGACATTCTGATTTACTGGCCCACTCTATTTCTCTGCACAATTGCTCATTGTACTCATCAGATTCATTACGCTTATAACACACACCCACTGTCATTTTCCCTTTCCCACTGCTTATGTCACACCACACTCACTCATCATTGCATTGTCCACCGATGTCAGTTGGATGCACTTCCTTAGATTTTGTGTGTTTCTTAACTAACAGCATAACCCCGTCTCCCTTCCTGTCCTGTCTTTCCTTTCCGTACACATTGTACTCCCCAAATTCCAATTCTAGAACCCTGAAAACAGCATTTGATTTAAGAATAAACAAGGAAGATGAAAAGTTGGTTCTGTGAGTTTGAAGTTGGACAGTAAATGGATGTTGACTGGTGGCGGCACGTGTTCGGACTGTTTTGAAAGAGAGAGCAGGAATTATAGAAGCTAATTCAGAGAACATTGCCCATAGAAGTATCTGTAGAAAAGGCATGCAGCAGGAACATTACGTCTGAGACAGCAAGTGGAGAGACTGTTAGAGACGAGTCATTAATTAACCTAACTACCCTCTTCTGAATGGAATCTAGAAGCCTGATAGAGATTTTGGGGGCACCGCCCCAGATGTGGGAACAATATTCCATGGTAGGGCGGATTTGCGATTTGTACAGAGTGAACAGCTGTTTGGAAGAAAAGTAACGCCGAGAGAAAGAGAAAACCAAGTTTTAGGCCTAAACCTTAAACAGTATTTCTTAGTTGGTTTGAAAAACTTAGTAGCCTCCAAGATTAAGTCCCTGAAGGATTCCAATTTAGAATTCAACGTTGGTAGCATCATCAGTTGATCTCACCGTATAGAATTTAAAAACTGTCTGAGACCCCATAAAAAAGCAAATGCCCTTCCCTTTACCCTAGATGGTAGTTACATCTTCAAGTAAAAATCCCACATCAGTACATTGTGATCACTTTTACCCAGTGGTTCCTTTATCTGCAAATTCTTAATGCATGAATAATCACTGCTGATTATCAGATCAAGAGTATTACTCCCTCTGGTTGCCTCTCGAACATTTTGCTGTAGAAAAGTCATCCGATAAATCCACAGTCTTGCTAGTGTGCGAGTGACCAACCCACAAGATCCACTCAGTATCTGGAAAGTTAAAATCCCCCATTATAAGACATTCTGATTTACTGTCCCACTCTATTTCTCTGCACAATTGCTCATTATACTCATCAGATTCATTAGGCCTATAACACACACACACCTTTTCTCATTTTTCCTTTCCCAGTGCTTTCCCAAACTGACTGAACATTGCATTGTCCACCAATGTCAATTGAATGCACTTCCTTAGATTTTGTGTGTTTATTAACTAACAGCATAACCCCTCCTCCCTTCCTGTCCTGTCTTTCCTTTCTGTACATATTGTGCTCCCCAAATTCCAATTCTAGTAGTGGTTGATGATTTTATTAAGGGTTTATGATTTATTTATTAATGTACACTATTCATTTCATACAGTAATTGCAATAAAAAGTTTGTACTGAGTAATTTTTAAAAAAAAGTATTAAACAAAATACTGTTCAGTAGTATGTGTAAATTGTGCATTATAATGTAGCATGTACTAAATTGATAAATTTGCATTTTTTTTCCCTTGTGGCATTTAATAAAACTGTTTTAAAAAAGTTGGTTCTAAATGACACCAACAATGATTACAATTGATATTGGTATCTGAATGTTACAGTTCCTATTTTTCAAGCACTGATTGAGAGTTCATTCACTGTGCATTATCATGTAAATAATATAAAAGTTTGTACTGTAATGCAATTTTTTTTTTTTTTTTTTTTTTTTTTACTGGGCAGTTGGCTCACTTAATGGAAGGGTGGATAATTGAGGTACTATTGTGTAAATTAATATGCTTTTGGTGGCATCATAAGTTAGTTCTTTAGCCTGTTTAGGAGGTATTATTTGAAATGATCTAATACATACTGCTATCAGTTATATTTCCAACTAATAGGAGATACAGTTTTAATACACGGCAACACAGAAAATACTTCGAAAATAAAAGGAAGAGATCTGTTAGCTGTTATTGGCAGCTAAGGTTTAAAGAAGCTAGTTTCTGGATTTTTGAACCAGAAATTGAACTAAATGATGAATATATAAATAATATAGGATATTATTGCATTAGAAATAATAATAGCCACAATTTTTGATGTGTAAACATCTTTGATGGCACCTACTAAATTTCGGACTGTAGTAAAACCAATTTGTCTTGATTTTATGAAATGGAAATGATGTCAAATTGTGTTATTTCCAGATGTGGCATCAGTTACTTTCCAGATAGGGTTTGACTAACTCAGCTACTTTCTGGAAAGTATATATTGATTATGAAAATAAAGAGCTTTTGTATTGTAAATATTTTATTGATCATTCACAAATTTCAGCTGGAAGACAAAATACAATGGATTTATGATAACTGAAATAAGAGACATACTTGCGACTGCAACTCATCTAAAAACCTCTTAAAAACACCATTGATTGATGTACCCGATCTTGTAGTTGAGATTGAAGGATTAGTGTTCATTGTGAAATCGAACATTTCTTGCTGGAAAGTAATTAATGGTTTAGTTTTTTCCAATCCACAGTTAACGTTGAAATCACCTCTCATGACTATGGGTATTTTATGAAAATCTTTCTTTAACAGTGCTGCATCGTGAATTGAGTACGGGAGCAAAGTTAAATGAATGAAGTCAATTATATCCTATAGATCACTGTTAGGAGAAATATAGACAGCCATTGTATCACTTGGCTGTTGGGCGAAAAGCACTCTAGTGCACATACACTGATGAGTCAAAAAATTATGACCAGTGAGTCGTTATGGAAAGCGAAGCAACTGCAGGTGGACTATGGTGCATGTCGGAATGCTGTTTAAAAAACACCTGATACTGAGCTCCATTAATCAGTATTACACTTCTTCTTAAGATGGAAAAGGCAGAGGATTTAAGTGAGTTTGACAAAGGCCAAATTGTAATGGCCAGAGGACTTGGTCAGAGCGTATCCAGAATGGCACAGCTGGTGGGGTGCCCACGGTCAGCCGTGGTTAGTACCTACTGAAAGTGGTCCGAGGAGGGGATACCCACGAACCGCCAGCAAGGTGTTGAATGACCACAGCTCATTGATGCTCGAGGTGAGCAAAGGCTCTCGTGGGTGGTACGTGGCAACAGAAGGGCGACTGTGGCACAACTTGCTGGTAATTGAAATGCTGGTGATGGGAGTAGCATAGTACATTGAACTCTGCTGAAAATGGGGCTGCATAGTCGCAGGCTGCTCTGAGTGCCCATGCTAACCACAGTTCACCAGTGACAGCGCCTACAATAGGCACGCGAGCATCGAAACTGGACCTTGAGTGATTGGAAGAAGGTCATCTGGTCCAATGAATCACGTTTCCTGTTGCACCATGTGGATGGCCGGGTACGCAAGTTTCATTTACCTGGGAAAGTGAGGGCGCCTGGATGCACTGTGGGACATAAACAAGCCGGTGGCGGCAGTGTCATGCTTTGGGCGATGTTCTGCTGGGATACCCTGGGTCCAGTTATCCATGTGCCAGACACGCTGATGTCTACCACCTAACTAAACATCATTGCTGACCAGGTACACCCTTTCGTGGCAACGGTCTTTCCCCTCTGGCAGTGCCATCTTTCAGCAGGATAATGTGCCATGCCACACTGCCCAAAATGTTCGAGACTGGTTCGCGAAACATGAGGAAGTCTAACAGGTATTGCCCTGTCCTCCGAATTCCCCAGACATCAATCCCATAGAGCATCTGTGGTTTGTGTTGGAACAGCAACTCCTTCTTGGGGCATCTCAACCACAGGAGTTAAAGGATCTGCTTACGTGTTGGTACCAGATACCACAAGACACATTTAGAAATCTTGTAGTGTCCATGCCTCACCAGATATGAGCTGTTTTGGCTGCATGTGGAGGACCAACATCATATTGGTAGGAGGTGATAATGTTTTGGCTCATCGGTGTATATCGCCAACTGACCAAAGAGTGACTGTCGGACCAGTCGTTTGTCGATAGATGACATCTAAGTACAGCGTAACAATGTGTCCCTCGTCTTTCTTATTGTGACTCCAGCTGTCCATTTGGTTTCACGCTTGAACTGAACCACGCAAATGAAGTCCATTGGCACTCAGCCAAGAACATTGTAGGTTTACCAAGCTGTCTAATCATAGTGAACAGCTCGTGCTTACGTTGAGCACAGTAGTAGGTCGAGTTTGGAATTGTCCTTAGGAAGGCCAAATTGTTTTTGATACATCTGTTAATGTATTCTTTGGATTGAACTTGCTTGCGGGTCCATTTTGTATCTTTACGTATATATTTGAAAGCCACCATCAAAGAGTCTCTCGTTCTCAATCACATTGTCTTCATTGCTACATAAAGGAGATAATATGGAGTAACATCATGTTGGTCAGATCGTCTCAGTTCACTCATTGCCCTCATGAATGGAGTTGCACATAAATTCTCTCTGAACTGTCCAAGATAAATGCTGGGATAGGACAGTTTCTCTGTGTGCTTGTCAACCAGTAAGCTATGCGGTATGTTAGTTTCTCCTGGGGAAATTCTAAGATCCACAACAACATTTGCTGTTAGGTGATGAGACTTTCCTCAATCGGAACTGCTTCGCTTTGTCGCTATGTCGTCTTTAGCCAAATTGATTTCCATGTGACTGTCTTCGAAGAATGACTGATCTATCATGATTTGATGCAATCGATATACAAGTGTGTCAACCAAATATTGAAGCCACACTTTAACCATTTGCTTTCTTACTAACTTACTAACCTGATCAAATAGCTGGACTTGTGTATTTTCTTTCGTTTTATATGCACGTTTATACAATGATCATTGTCAATCTCCCTTGGCAAGGGATGGACCATCGTGTTGACTGAAACAGGCACATTGATCACTTGGCCCAGAATGCCGTATTGTCCGCATCCGTGTCTCAGGTGCCTTATTCGCATGAATGGTAAGCAAGGAGAATTAAGCCTCTCTGTCACTAATTCCAACTTCAGTAAATGTGATTGAATTTCTGGGTAGACAAAGCCATTCAACTTATATAGTGCTGGAATGGTGTTCTTAAGTGATCCTCTTCAACTATTACACACAAGAATCCCATTGACGTCAACTTCGGGAAATGAAGTGCATATCAATGGTACATCTTTAGCAGCTGTTTTCTTTGTGTCGTTTTCGAACCATAGATTTCAAACTCTCGATGGGTGTTATGTTTTTTTTTTATGAAAACCCCAAACACGAAAGGTATCAAAACCTATAGTACTTAGTACCATGCATGGGTTGAAGGAGAAGTATGGGGGGTTGCCGGAAACTTTGCTCTAGAGACTAAACATGGGTTTCACCATTTCAAGCCTCCAATAAGCAAAGTGGTGGTATTGCACCGGTTGATGAGAGCCATCTACCACCTAAGTATAATGGAAGTTTATGTAAACAAAAGGAGCTTGATCATTTAAACTCATCTGCTCTGCAATTGTGGAACTGTTTTGCTATACATAATTAATACTCACTTTGGGTACATTGTTGTTAGATGAAGCAGCATTGCTGGTTGAAGGCACTGCTAAATTCAACGCTTGATTTTCTGTTTGTCTTTTACGCAGTCTCGATAGCCTTTGCCATTCTCACACACTCATTGCTACCTCCATCTTTATTTTCTTAGGTTGACTTGCCTCGATACTCCCGACAATGCTCTGTACTTGACTTTGGCATCATTGAACACAAAGGTTACGGCAATGTGGCTTTCAGTCCCTTTCACCACTCAATTACTGATGTGAAAACATCTAGGCTCCTAACAATGGAATGTAATGAAAATGCAGATTGTAACAATACAAATACTTGTATCGTTGCAATCATAGTATTCAACAAATGGGTAATTAGGCTATTGCCCACTTCCAAATGTTGATTCAGTAGAGTAAACAGTGGGCGTGTGCATAAAACATTACTTCTTTCATACTAAATATTTAGGACTGAAGTATGATGCCAATGTCACTAACATTGATTCGCTAGAGCAGTGTTTCCCAAACTGTTCTACGGAACACTAGTGTTCCGTGAGATGTGAATTAAGTGTTCCATGAAAAATCATAATGATTAAAAAAATAATAAAATAAAGTAAATTTTGCATATTTTTAGCATACCTTGCTTTTGTATGATTATAATTTTTAACATTTTTTTCCTGGTTATTAATATACTGGCATAGACTAATAATCAAATAGACCGTGGAACACTTTATTTTGGCAGGCTTTTGCATAGAGAAGTATACATAAAAGTAATGATATCTACGAAAAAATAATAATGTAATGACCTAATATGCCATTCGTATGCAATTTAGCCTTGGGTATACGGGTTGAAGGAGAGGGGGAAGCAAACCATTATCATAACAGCTCACTTCCTTGTATAAATTTTTTTGATAATTATCATTATTTCAACATATTATTAAATTAAATGAACAACACTAGAAGCAAGTACTTCTAGTGTTGCAACTGTGGCCGATGAAAACGAACATAATATTGTCACACTTCAAAGTGAGGTTGAACAAATGTAGCCTGTCGTCCCCAAAAATTCCAAAGTGAAAAAACAGAAACCAACTAATAATACACCAAAATGAAAGTATGTCAAGAGTTATTTGAATTTCAGTTTTACATCTGTTGGAGATAAAGATGCTCCTGATGCACAGTGCATCATATGTAATAAAATATTAGCAAACAGTTCTTTGGCTCCTGCTAAACTTGTGTTCCATAAATATACTGTGAGATGAAAAGTGTTCCATGACTAAAAAAGTTTGGGAAACGCTGCAGTAGAATAAGTAGCAGGCGTGAGCATAAAACATTATATCGTTCATGATTTCGGTTCTAGCTGTTTGATTTTAAAACGGTTCCGATTTTCGTCAAAGATGTTGACACATTAAACATCTTTCGTGTGTACAGGGTACACATGCGATTTTTTTTTACAAATTTTTTTTTTTTGGATTTTTCAATGATTTTTTTTAAAAAAATTTTGATTTTCTTGCAGTAACATTTTCACAAATGAGCACAAATTAATATTTAAAGGCAGTGTTGATAGAAAAAAAATAAAACAAAATAATAATTATGTTTTGGGGATTAAGCATCCCTCAGAACTGTTCCGGGGTTAAGAGATCTCTGTACAAAGCGAAGTTATGTGCTACCTACATGATGCATTTGTATTTCGAACTCTCTTATTACTAATAATAGTCCCTCCTCCCTGTTTTGCTAAATCTTACCAGAACAGAAGATAAGCATATAAATGTTATATGACATATATTATTGAGTGTTCTTTTTAATGGTGACAAGCATATAGCAAATAAGATAAAGAATTCCCTTAAAAAACACAAAAAAAAAAACTTCATTTCTTTCTACAGACAAAAGAAATAGCTTACTGCCCAAGAAAAACAGTGGGAGAGTCAACATTAGTGATATACATCTTAACAGTAGATGTTGCAAGGATATATTATATACAGTCAGTCCTCATATAACATGTGTTTACACTACACGAATTTGATCATACACGATTTATAAATAGGGGAATGATATCTTATATAACACGAACCAAATTCGCTTATACACAATTCGCCTTTGTGTTTACAAGAAATGGCAGTTGAACGCAGAATCACCCCAACCAAGCGCAACACGATAGGAATGAAGAAAAGATTCTGAAAATGTATTTGTTTTTTATATCAGTGAAGGGGAAACACATTTCAATATAATAACGTAAAAACCAACACAATTCCGGCTATCGGTATAATCGCAAATGCAATTAGATCGAGTTTACTACCAGTTTATAACAGATTCCACTAGCAGAAACGTAGCTGGAAATTGTTTTTATTGTTTTATGGTAGTAACCCCTAGAAATGTGCTTTAGTAAAATGTGAGGTGTTAATAGTGTATCTCTGCCTTTACGGTGTTGTTTATTCAGTTGCTACGCGCGCAGCTTTGTTTATGTGTATCAAGCGTGCCTCCTCATTTTGTAATTGTGCTTTACTCCCTAAAAATGAGTAAAATACTTAAAAGGTGTGAAAAGGAAGCGTCCTGGCGAAGACACTGCAGATTCAGATAGAAAAAGAAAAGCAATAGCGATAAACAGAGGTGGACTGGGTCAAAAATTCTTACCCGGGAAAATTTGTAGTGGCCTCATACTATGGTTTATGGCCAAAATCACACCGGCCTCCGGGGTTTCCCCGGTAAGGCTTATATGCCAGTCTGCCTCTGTCGATAGAGAAAAAATATGAAATTGAAACGCTTTGAGCGCAAGGAAAGACCATGTGATATTGCATGTGCTACAGACCTAAATGAGGCAACGCCGAAAATTACAAAGAATGCAGAGAAAATAACTTTCATAGCAGGAACAACTCAAAGTGTAATTAAAATCCATTAGATTAAGACACAAAGAATTGGAAGAGATGGAACGGCTGTCATCTGTTCGGATAGAAAATCAAACAAAAAACAAGTTTGCTTACGATAGAAGCAAAAGCATTAGCAATATTTTATTACGTAATAGTCGTAAAAAAATACGGATTTTAGTACGATTATTTATTGTGTTTGGTAATGTTTTGGTTACAAATGTGTGTTCAATCTTGGGTGGTCGGCACCTAACCCTATTTTTCCCATAAGGCCTGTTGTTTATATTGCATGATTTTGCATTGCACGAGGGTTTCTAAGAACACAACTATCGTGCTATACGAGGACTGACTGTATTCCAAATGCTATAACTCACCAGTGATGCAAAATAAGAAAATTTAGAAAGAAAAATACTTGGCTCAGTGAGATAAAAGGCAATGTGTTACCCAGATGTACAAATTGTTTTGAAATCTTCCATTATGTGTTGTATTGAAAAATTTCAAAACTGTTTGTGCCATTTAAAACTTTCGGCTTATGCTCTTTACCATCTTATTTGAAAGAGCTTGAATGTTCCTGTTGGTATAAAATTCTAAGTTCAGTTTATGCCAGTGCATTATCTAGCTCTATTAGTTTTTGAGAAACCTATTTAACTTTAAAGGTGTGATATGTATTATTTCCACTTTTATAATGTATAACAGCAGGGACTAACAAATGATCGTGTCAGCAGATGATCTAATTTCTCCTTGAAAAGTTTGAGTCTTGAATTTTTTAAATCAGACAACTAGAGAGAGGTGGGGGGGGGAAAATCTTTGCAATTGCTAGTATGCTCTCAAAGGTGTCGTGATTCTTGTTACGTACACATTCTTACTGTTCTCTGTGTGAAGTGATCCATGACAACTTCATATTAAAATAACTATGTACATGGCATCCAAGTGCTCTAAGGAAAATTAAAAATTTGCCAGTTCAACAATGAAACCAAATTGCCTATAGCGAGAAAACATGTGCCCATATATGTATTTTCTGATTTGGCCTTCATGGTTAGAGTTGTTAAAATTGCTTTTCTTCCATGTTGTGTGGAAAACACCAGAGTTCAAATACCATTTCAGTGGAAAGAACTTTTATAGAATTTTTGACTTAGAAATGATTGCATCAGTTGCTTCAGCACAAATTTAAAGCGTCCTGCTCTCTCTTTTCTGTGGGACTCCATCAGCAGGATTGGTAGAATGTAGTGTAAATAGAAAAGCTATGAAATTTATATCAGATAGGTTTGGGCTAAGCATTCAGGCAAATAGTATCCCAAATGTGGCAAAGCTACTCAGCCAAGGTTTGCCTAAGCTGAGTAACCCTGGAAGGGCATCATCATTGATACTAACTCATGTCATTCATGATAGTTCACAGTCAAATAAGTAATTTGGGAAAAGTATCTGCAGTCTATGACATTATCTTGCAGAATGGGTGCAATATCATTACTTTTTTAGCAGAAAAAATTAATTCTTGAAAAGAAGAAATATTTCTTCTTTTCAAGAATTAAAGATTAACATACATTACCAGTTTGACGGTTATATTACATTAAATCTTTTTGGGAAGTTGTTAATCTGCCAAACTTCAGTTTCCACATCAGTTGGTATATGTATTAATTATTAGTAAAACAATTTTCTGAATGTAATTTCTTTGGGATGAATCTTTCTACAACACTAGGCAACAGATACATAAAAAAAAATAGAAATAATAAAAAAAGAATAATAAAAAAAATTACTTGGGATGAATTCAGATGTGGCTAATATTGATATGCCAATTTTAAAGAATGAAATTAAATTTTCTTTTGTGTTGGAGTTTTGAGCTATTGTCCTCTTCTTGTGCTACTACTATTGTATGTACTGTATTATTATGCATAGCTTCCTTAGGGATTCACAAATATAACTGTGACTGAAGTGTGAGAAAAATGTTACTTTTCTTGTGAATTATAGATTTTAAAGGTGAAATTAAACACAATCATACAGGTGTAAAATAGTTTTACACCTGTATGATTGTATTTAATTTCATACAGGTAACTCATGAATAACTTAGATTTTTTCGAAGGTCAAACGACTGAAAATCCAAGTAGTGCATAAATACGGTTGAACTTGGTTATAATGTGCATCAATGTACTAGTAAAATCTCCTTGTTATAACTATTACTCACTATATCAGTGATGAGTTAAATCTACCTCCTATTCTTTTTAAATTCTCAATAATTTTGATAAAAAGAGAATCAAAAGAAATATTAGAGAGAGAAAAATAATATTTGTATTAATATGCTTGTATTCGGGTTTTTAAATTGATCCAGCCAACTGTTGTTACATACAAAATCTTCGCGTCTAAACTATTTAGCAAATTTCTCTGCTTGAGACTTCAAGATCGGACCGTCTATTGAAAATCCAGCAATTCTTTATGTAGTGAACCATTGAAGCAATGACGTTTGTAGCCTCGCACTTTCTAATTTTTTGTTTTCCCCAGTTATGTTCTTTCCAGTGCCAATATGTAAACATGTTTATTCTTCAACAATGTCGATACTGTTGAAGAGGACAAAGAAAACCTTTTTTTACACACTTCAACATTTTTTGCACCACATTCTAACTCATGAATAATTTAGATTTTTTCACAAATCGAGAGACACTTTACTTTCTTTTGTTAGCAGACACGTTTCCAAAGGAAGGGTTCATTTCAAACTGATTTTACTTTAAAATGATAGTAAAGGAATCTGCATACAAAGTTCTTAGAAGTCCCGTTGCCAATATTTTTAGAAGTCCCAAAATAAATTTATGGTTCATTGAATACAAGGCAATCTGTAAATAGGATAATGCGACAAGCGGAAGGCCAATGCACTATTGTGTAGCCCTGCCCCCCAAAAACATCGGATTAATGGCCGGTCATAAACCGGCCATTAATCCGATGTGGGCAGTCTTGAAAGCTAAGTCACCCTTTTCATTTTTGCCTGTTCCAAGAATTGGGTTTTTTTGACTACCCAAGCAATTGAGAATGTTTGCATAGTTACCAAAATTTGTACGGTATATCTGTGTAGTGCGCTCGTTATAAAAAGCAATAATGATTAAAATCATTATTGCTTTTTGCTCATTACAGCCATAAACTCGTTATTTCTGTGTTCGTTATAACCAAGTTTGACTGTATATATTTTTTTAGAATCTATCACACAATTGAATAAATGTTGTGTGTCAAATCTAGAACAGGGTTTCCCAAAGTGTGGTCCGCGGCCTGGTACTGGTCTGCAAAAAGAAAATACTGGTCCGCCATAAACTTATTTGAAATATGCCTACATAAAACTAAGAAAATTTCCTTTCCTAAAATATGTCAATTTTATGTAAACTTTTGATAATAAACAAAGAAATGAATTACCTATCTTATTTATATTTACTGATGTTAATGAATACTTAATTGCATTATTACTGGTAAGTTAAATGTCCTGATGGTAGTGTCATTATTTCCTGAACCTAAGAGTATAATTATTGAAAATACCTTAATTTATACCTATAGGTGGGCCGCAAAAAAAACCTGCAAACTCCGGTCCGTGCTTGAAAAAGTTTGGGAAACCCCGATCTAGAACATTGCAAATATATAAACAAGATGAATAACAGTAATTTCACCTGAATTACAAATTTTAAATAGTAGAAAATATTACAGAATATTCATGCATTCGAAGTATGGGGAGCTTTAATAACAATGGTGAAAACCAAATAAAATACATATTTCAGTAGGTTGTTTTTTTGCAAGCCTCTGCTTGTAAACACTGCTTTCAGATTTTCTTTTGTGTGTAGCATTACTGTCTCTTTGCAAGAACCAACAATAATTACCTCTCATGGAAGAATCCTATCGCCTCTGATATTGTTCCATTTTTAACATATCCTGATGGAACCATTCACCCTGTTCATCATTTACTGCACCTAAATTTTCACGAATAAATCTGATTCAAATTGAAAAGGGATTTTCAGAGACATTTTACAGTCTAGTTTTCTTTGTTTTTTAGTTTATTATATTTATGTTATATCGTTATCTACTCACTTTATATTAATATATTTTTTTTATTTACTCCAGTTTTTTCCAAATGTATACATGCATATAGCTCAAAAACCCAATGTGTTAGATAAATGTTACCATTTTTCAATTTTACATGTTGATATATACAAGGTCATCGAAAAAGGTGTCCATAATTTCCCTTTTAATTATCTTCGGAAATATTTGATCGATTACTGTGATCGTAGCAGCAAACAGTGTGGTAAATCACAGTTTTATTTGACACCTCAATAATGACCTTGGCTGCACCGTGAGTGTGTGCAAAATGACTCCTATGCATGCTGCCTCAGTCAGTGTCAGTAAGGTGACCATGCAAGAGAAAGCGCAGTGTGTGTTGTGGTACACTGAGTTTCAATACCAACATACATCGGTATTGACGTTGCACTTCTATGACAGATTTTAAATTCAGCTTATCACAACACACCTGCTTTCTGTTGCACAGCCATCTTACTGACACTGACTGAGGCAGCGTGCATAGGAGTCATTCTGTGAACACTCACAGTGCAGCAAAGGTCATTGTTAAGGTGTCAAATAAAACTTATTGAGTTGCCACACTTTTCTGCTATGATCACAGCAATCGATCAAATATTTCTGAAGATAATTAAAAAGGAAATCACAGACACCTTTTTTGACAACCCTGTATATAGGGTTACTCAAAATGTTGTTGAAAACGTTGACAGTATATTTGAAAACAACTATATTTTTCTGTTAAAAAAAAAAAAAAAACCTATCGAATGAAAGCATAAATATCAGTTTTTAACAGTTGCCTTACATTCCTTTAATATGGGCCCCATGTGTGATCCTGCATATGTGAATGTGGCAGTCAAATTCATGCCACACTTTCTCCAGCGTGTTTTTGTCAATCTGAGCGATAGCTACAGTAATACATCCTCGTAACTCTTGCAAACTGACAGGTGGGGGAGGGGCCATAAACACCAAACCTTTCACAAAACCCCATAGACAAAAATCAGAGAGTGAGGCCCGGTGATCTCAGTTGCCAATGAAGTAAAGGCTTGTCATCACGTGAAGCATGGCCAATTCAGCAACGGAAATAAGTGACATTCAGAAACTTTTGCACCTCCCTATGGAAATATGGCAGGCTCCATCCTGCTGCAAAATGAAGTTGTTTCTGTTTTATGGCAGAACCACTTGATCAGCACGTCACAGTAGGAAATGCTGTACACAGTGTCTTCAGCGAAAAAGGAGGTCCCATAAATCTGTTTCTGCGTATACCCCTGATATCTGCCTATAATGACTGAGGCTTGAGTTGTTGAATTTCTGCAAAATTTAGTTTGGAATGATTGCTGCACTGAAACACTTGATTTTGTTTTATGATAACAGAGGACACAAAACGATTTTTTTACATGTGATGCCATTTTGAATACAGCTCTATCTGGCATAGACATTGCTATGTCTTTTTTTTTTTTTTTTTATGAAAACCCCAAACACGAGAGGCATTAGAACCTATAGTACTTAGTACCATGCTTGGGTTGGAGGTCGAGAAGACAAAAGAAGATATTTGTTGACATTAGACTTGAAATTTTGTAGACTGTAATTTTCAGGAAAGACATACGAAGGAAGGTTGTTCCAGAAAACGGCAGTTGAATGTATAAACAAGGAAGATGAAAAGTTAGTTCTGTGAGTTTGAAGTTGGACAGTAAATGGATGATGGCTGGTGGAAGCACATGTTTGGACTATTTTGAAAGAGAGAGCGGGGAATTATAGAACCCAATTCAGAAGGACAGTGCCCATGAAAGTATCTGTAGAAAAAGCATGCAGCAGAAACAGTACATCTCTGAGACAGTGAGTGAGAGACTGTGTTAGAGAGGAGTCATTAATTAATCTAACGGCGCCTCCATAGCCAGGTGGGCAGGAGCAGCAGTGCGTAGCACACGCTTCTTGATTAGACCGGGGTTCGAGCCCGTCACCACCAAATACGGAGGATGCGGAAAGGTCAGGGAATGACCACCGCATATTCCCGGAGCAATATGGCCTTAGTTGCTAATGCTCCTAAAATCCAAACAGCAGCAGCAATTAATCTAACTGCCCTCTTCTGAATGGAATCTAGAAGCATGAGAGGGGTTTTGGGGGCACCACCCCAGATGTGGGAACAATATTCCATTGTAGGGCGGATCTGTGATTTGTACAGAGTGAACAGCTGTTTGGAAGAAAAGTAATGCCGAGAGCGAAAGAGAAAATCAAGTTTAGATGCAGAGGAAGCAATATTTGTAATGTGCTTGTGCCAAGAGAGATTAGAAGTCAGAGTAATATCAACTTGCCTTGAAATTGGAGTGTCACCAAAGATAAGCATAGGAGCAGAAGAATCCTTTTTGCAAGATATAAGACAAGACTGAGTTTTAGAAGGATTGAAATCAGCTAAGTTGTCTTTGCCCCACTGGAGAATTACCTGTAGATCGGCATTTAAGGAATTGGTAGCGGATATTCAAGAAGTTGAAGCTGATTGAGCAGGGCAAGGTTTCTCAAAATGGAAAGTGGAATGCAATGTGCTATCATTGGCAAAACTATGGTTAGGGTTTCCAGTCAATGGAAGAGGGTCATTGATATGCAAGAGGAAAATAGTGGGGGAAAGAACTGAACCGTGGGGGAAACCAGCATTAGTGGAAAAGTTAGAAGATTGAGAGCCATCTACCATCACCCTCAGTAAGCGGTCAGAGAGAAAACTGGATAACCAATTACAAAAAACAGTTGGCTGGCAAACCATAAGATGGAAGCTTGTTTAGAAGACCTTTATGCCAAACATGATCGAAAGCCTTTGAGATGTCAAGAGCAACTGCCTGTGTTTCACCGAACTTTTCCATTGAATTTGTCCATAAATAGGTAACATAAGAATTCCATTCCGTCAGTGGATCGACACTGACGCAATCCATACTGGCAATCATTGAGCAGACGGAAGGTTTCTACGTAGTTTAAGAGTTGGCAGTTAATTGATTTCTCCGTTACTTTAGAAAGAGTAGAAGTAATTGCAATGGGACAATAATTGGATGGGAGGGATTTGTCACCCTTTTTAGGAACTGGTTGGATATGAGCAAATTTCCAAGCAGAAGGAAAAACACCTTTGGAATAAGAAAGTGAAAAAAGCAACAAAGAACAGGAGTAAGTTCATTAACACAGATTTTGAGAACAAGTGGAGAAATACCATCAGGACTTGGAGCTTTCTTAGCATCAAGATTTGTCAAAATTCTTCTGACATCCTTTTGACAGAAGACCACAGGAGGCATTGAATGGAGCGTGTTGGGAATGGTGGGAAGTGTTTTACCAAGATCATTAATACATGAGTTGGAAGAAAAATGGGATTCTAGCAGGTCAGCTGTATCCTTGGCTGAAGTGACAACAGAACCATCTGGTTTTGACAGAGGTGGGAGCAGAGAAGGGCAAAAGTTCCGGCCAATAGCTTTGGCAAGAGACCAGAATGCTCAGCTACCTTTAGGGCAAGAAGCAAGTTATCTACTCTTAGCCTGTTCAAAATCTAATTTGGACTGAATAACTGCTTTACAATTGTTGCAAGCTTTGCTGTAGGCAGAAAATGAAACTGAAGAATTGGAAACAAGCCAATTACGATATGCAGCGTTCTTCTCTTGAACAGCCTTAGCACATTTATTTTGAAAACCAAGGTTTAGATAAATGATGAGATTTTAAAGTACAGTGTGGGATAAAGGATTCCATTCCTACATGAATAATTTCACTAACACGATCTGAGCAAACGTTAACATCAGAAGTTTTGAAACAGTAATCTGACCGAGGAAAAGAAGAAAAGAAATCTCGCAGGTCATCCCATTTTGCATTCTTGTAATGCCAAACAATACGAGGTTGAGAATAGCCATGAGATATAGGCTCCGTTGGAGAAGAGGCAATCACCAAGTTGTGACCTGAGGTGCCTAAAGGACCATTCACTTTGACCGTGTACTTAGAAGGGTTGTTTGTAGAAAAAGATCAAGCGTGTTGGCTGTATGGTTAGGATTGTCCGGTATTCTTGTAGGTAAATGAACAATCTGTGCAAGGTCATTAGTAATTGCAAAAGCCTTAGCATCACGACCAGCTGTAGTTGTGAACATTAAAATCACCAAGGAAAATTACCTCACAGTTAGGAGAGTTGGACTGGGGAAAGTCAAGTTGCAAAGAGCTCCAAGTGATTAGTGGAGTTGGGAGAACGGTAGAGACAACAGATGAATTTGAGAGAATGAGGTAGAGAGATTAAGCCAGAGGAGATTCCAAATTATCAAGTCTCTGACAGGGAATATTGGAACGGACATATGCACAAGTGCCACCTTTGAGGTGAAAGGAACCATACAGCAAATAGTTTGGGCAACTGAGATGAACACTAGTTGAATCAACCGATAACTGAAATTCTGTCAGAAAAAGTAGATGGGATGGGTATCGTTGAAATTAGAATTGAGACTACGTATATCTGTGAAACGAACTAGGAAGTGTTTGGGAGGTTTAGATCTTTTCGCAGATAAGCTTACTCTATTAGTTTGACAATTCGTGGTGTATTCAATAGTAAGAAAAAGTGTGGGGGGGGGACATGCCATATGAAGTAATGAAATTTTTGCATATGGCATACACATAGTAAGAATATACCCAGATCCTTGACATAACGTGGCCTTGACAGTGCCCCCCCCCCCCATACACACTACTTGGACTCCCTCCAGTCACTGTCTGGCAGAGTAGAGGTAGCAAGATTATACACTAGCTGATCCAGAAGCCTCCTAAAAAGTTACCAATAGGTTCAGTCCAGTGTACTAACTAGCGGCCGGCCTGCTAACACTGTTTTAGAGCTGTACTCTCAAAATGTAAGGAAGATTGGATCTCGCCATGTGTTCATTGTAACCTCAAAAGTCATCAGTCATACTGCATGATGGAAGAGATGGGGAAGGGTTGACTTGAACTTAGCTCTGGAGACTAAACGTGGGTGCCTCCAATAAGCAAAGTGGTGGTATTGCACCGGTTGATGAGAGTCATTTACCACCTAGTACAAATGTTAAAACTGTGCCATCTGTCTTGCAGAAAACATAACTTTGGTATTTATGCTTTCATTTGATAGTATTTTTGTCACAAAAACTTAGGTAGTATATTTGACATACACTGTCAAAGTTGTCCACAACATTTTGACTAATCCCGTATAAAAATTATCTAATTGCAGTTGATTTATAAAAATCGTTGCCTAGTGTGATTAAATATTTTATCATTACTTTTTAATTTTTACATAACTAGTTCAAGTGGAAAATTTATTAATATAAAACATTATCTTTGGCAATATTGTTTTATTATCATATTGTATCTATATAACATCGGTGTAGATATACCATAGACAACTCTTAAAGAAAAACTATGGTAGTAGTGTGAAAGGCATCATTTCATTTGTATCTCATATTGTGCTCATCCTTGACAATGAGTTGCTCGTGTATTGCACTATCTTGAATAAATAACGCTTCACTAATAGAGAAGACTATTGTTACTTATTCTTGTATGTAGCATTACAGGAATAAGTAACAATAGTCTTCTCTGTTAGTGAAGTTACTTATTCGAAGTAGTACAATACATGGGCAGCTCATTGCAAAGAATGAGCACAATATGAGATACAGATGAAATGATGCCTTTCACACCAAGTTTTTCTTTAAGAGTTGTCTATGGGGTATCTACACCGATATTATAAAAATTGATCTAGAATCTTAAACTCGTAAAATATTATGCCATGTTGCATTTAGTTTTATTTAAATTTATCATTTTGTGAACTTGCACTGGGTTTCTCATTATCATTTTTGTATGGCAATTATTATTCAAGACAACCCCCTCCACACACACACACTGAATTTCTGCCATTGGAATGAAGGCTGCTCATTTCACTATTTGATTAATTTTGAAGAAAATTCACCATTTGCTTTTACATTACTTAATTTTTAATTATGGAATTTGAAAGTATTTTCTTCTGTTCATAATACTATACTGCATATCATCCATTAATACTGCATTCATAATTAAAATTGCAAAAACATAAAACATTTAAATAAAAATATTGGTTTTATTTGCTATTAGTGTAATCTACTGTATAAATTAAGGTTAGGGGCAGACTGGTGAAAACATCACGATAAAATTTTCAGAAGGATGTAAAGTACCGGCAATTTCCAACAATACTGAAGTCAATTTAAAAATAGCAAATTAATATAGATTTCAGTCTAACGGTTTTCTGAGAGAAAGAGATTGAGAGAGATTAATTTGGGATTGCTTGGTTATTTCATTATAAAAGGGAAGTTGAGAACTGCTGTTTATTTGATGGCTTAGTATAAGAAATCATGAAATTGCCCTAATCTCTTTAAATGATTATACTAAAAGTAAAATTATTATTACTTAAGATGAATACAGAAGCCAGTCTTCAGGTGCAAATTTAACTCTTTAGTGTGGCATTCCATCTGATAGGTCAGAAATCTTTATTTCTGAAATGTTTTTTTTTTTTTTTGTTTTTTTTTTTTTTAATCCTGATGTTTCACCTTTTTCTGATGGATTCAGAATGCTTATTAAGTGCAATTTATTTTGTAATATAAAAAATAGATTTAAAAATTTGTTTTTGTTTTTTTTTTTCAATGAAAGAAAACTTAATTCTGTTGTTTAAATGTAATACCATTAGTAATTTCCATTTAAAATTTATAAAATTGTTAAGTGTACATTTCAGCATAATATAAGCATTCATATATATGTTAGATATATATCTATCTATTATTACCTATTTTATATAATAATTTAAACATGAGATAACTTACATAGTGATAGTGCGATTGTCTGGTGATAATGTACTGTGTGTCACAGAAACTGTAAACATAATTTCAATAATGGTCTTTCTTCATCTGTCAGCACACTTCGTGTAGTAACTCAGAATTAAAAAAAAAAAATTGTGTATATTTAGAAAAGTAGAGAGAGCAACAGCCACTAATCTTGAACAGGCTAGCAACTAGGTTTGAATTAAGTCTTAATTTAATTTATCACTCAACCTGTATTTTGTAGTGGTCATCATGAAGAGTGTGGGAGACTGTAATGAATTAAGTATACAATATATGATCATATTATGGTCTCCTTCAGCCTGTATGATAACTTCAACTCTTATGGTCATACTTTCTAGGAGGAGGTGGTGGTGGCTACCTGAAACTTCTCCTCAAAGCAACTATCACAGCAAATTTGAAAGAATGCTATTTGGGCCACAGCCCAATGTAGCATTCTGATTCATTCATTCATTCAGTTCATTCCACAGATGTTCAGAAGGGACAAAATTCACTCTCTCTGTGCCAGCCAGCCAGTCCGACTTATCTTTGTTGTCCACAAACCAGTCCTGTATTACAGGACCCTGAAAATATCAGCATAGTTGTGTTGATATTTTCAGAGCCCATATCTGTAATATTGCTGCAGTGTAGTACATAATTGTCCTCAGTGTCGAAATTAATGTCCATGTACTTTGTTTTCAGGCACTACTACCAATGGAGCAATTCCAAACCAGTTGAAACAGCCATGCCATTAGACTGCCTCCATGAACTTCATGGTCAAGACAGGAAATGCTCCCCAAGCAATCTCCATATCCATACATGTCCATCAGAATAAAAGTGTGTAAGATTTTTACTCCATAGTATCTTCTGTTGCTGTTCATGAGTGAACTTTAGGAACAACATCACTCCAGTCATTTCTGGAGTGTAGCTGCTTTGCTTTTTAACAAAAAGATAGTTGAATGAATTATCAAACAAACAAGTAGTTGATGAATATTCCTGTGTTCTCTTTGGCTTCCTCTGTTGATATACTTTTTTATTTCTGAAGATGACATTGAGGTAAGAAATATCTTCTTTATGGTTGAATACATTCCATGAGTTTGTAAGGCCGTCCAGATCTTTTGTCACTGGAGTATCATCTATGGTCTTCCATATTTGAACATTTCCCACAGTTGATTTTGGGTGGTTCATGCCAGTTGCAGTTGCACAGAAAGGTTTCTGGTATGGCATCCAATGACCATCTCAAGTTGAAAATCTAATTCCTGATGTATGACCCTACTGACTTCTAATGTACAGGCAATATATCCACAAAATATATATAGGGTTATTCAAAATGAAGTCCGGGGTTTCAGTACAGGAATTGTTTGAAACCCCGGACTTCATTTTGAATAACCCTGTATAACTATGGCATGGCTGAGCAGATACACATGAGCAGGAAATTTTTGGCACAGTATACAGTTGTTTCCCACTCTCAAACTTGTATAGCTGTAAGTATTTCAAGTTTACAACTTGTCAGGTCCCACACTGCATCTTGTTAGTCAACAAACAGTGCAATATCTAAATTAGCAGTGTCTTAATAATTCAGTTGGTCATAGTAGTTCACAGGCTCGATCACAGGTTCTTGAGCCCAATTTCTTCCTGTGGGCGGTGGAGGGGTATGCGAAGGATTGTGTATATCAACAAAAACAGCAAAGGAAGAACTTTTGCAGTGAATTGTGGACACATGGAAATGCTTGAAAATATTCAAAAGGCAACAGTCTATTTGGAAACACAGAATTTACATAGAGAATGGTGGTGGACCATTAGGAGCATTATTTTGCACAGAAATAGGCAGCCAAGTGGCCAGTTCTGTCTCAAGAACCTGTATATATTCTACCAAGAAAAACATGGTGGCATCTGAAATTGTTGCCTTTGAATTTGTAAATAGAAGCAAGGCCTGCCATGCAATGTCTCCATGAAGAATCTTTAATCAGCAGTGCCTGTAAATGTGAGCAGCCCATTTTCTAAATGAAATCTGTAAAATCAGAAACAGAATTGAGGCCCAACAGACCATAACCTCTCATATCTATTAGAACATTTCACATGTTTCAGTATAAATATTTCTAATAAAAAAGCTTTCAGTAGTTATCTGTTATTTATAAAATTTTCATCTTGCCCACAGATGAACAAGGTTCATCTATGGGCAGGATGACTCTAATGATTTCAAAAATCTGAATTATGTTATTTCAGTAAAAACAACCATATATGTAATTTTAACCCTTTTGCAAGTACATATCTCCACATACTGAGTGGCTAGTTTCTTGGTGCAGTTTATTGGGTTGATGGTGAAGCACTATCAAAGACTACCATGTCTGCACCAAATTATATAAAGCAGGTATTTAGACACCATGGGGGTGTGAGTGTGCACATGCATGTCTAATTCAGTGAGATGACAGGCCAGCAGGATAATCTTAAGTCAGACACTACCATCATGCTAGGATGTTCACACATAACGGTCTAAAGTGTATATGAGCTGGTTGAACAACCAGAGAAAACATCTAGCCAGACAATTTGGGGGGGGGGGGAATTAAAAAAGAAGGAACTGGAAAGTTGCTGGAGAGGCCTTCATTCTGCAGTGGATTGAAAATGGCTGATGATGATGAATAATACAGATGGACCACAATCAGTGTCAAATGAGAATGCAATATACCAGTAGTGTGCATAGTGGTATATGCACACTACTTGTATATTGCCAAAAATAGTGTATACTGTTCTCTCTGGCATCCATTCATTGATGGGCTTCACCATGTTTATATAGTGATGCCCCTGCTTCATGCATAGAAACTTGCCACTTTATAGGAACACATAAAAGGAAAATGTGCTGTAAAAGATTTTGCATCTCATAAGAGATTTTTCATGAGATTTTATAATAAAATTTTCCAAAACGTATTGTATAAGAAAAATAAAAAACATCAAAATAATTTTTGTTGTTTTCATTAAAAATGTATATAATAAAAAATATGTATTTAAATATATTTTTTATTAATGAATAGAATATTAGAAATGACAGTTTGACTGAATCTTGGCTTTTTGCCAGCGATATTGATTGGCACACAAAACACACCATGTGCCTACATACATGGTGTGCTTTGTGTGCCAGTTGGTTTGGTCTAAGATAAAATGTATGTGCTACTGATTTCACTACATCAGAACTGCAGATTATAAATACATATATTACAAATATTAACATTTTTAGTTCTTATATGTGTAATAAATTTCTTGTTTTCAGTTTAAATAGATTAGACTATTGAATAATACTTAGAGAGTTATAAAAGTCTTAGATTATAAATTTATGGATGTTCTATAAAAGTTCTTGTATATTTATTTTATTTTTATGCTCTGAATATTTTTCCAACAAGATTTAAAAAAAAAAAACAGGAAAAAATATTTGGATTGTTGCTTTTTGGAGTTGATGAAGGGGTATTCAGCAACGAGTTCCATAAACTTAATTATTTTCTCATGTGGTTAAAAATAACATTGTTTTTTATTGTAAACTTAAATTAAAATCCCTAATACCCTAATAAAATGCCCTAATAATCACAAAAATCATTCTAAAGTTAAAAAATTAATAATTTAAAAAAAATCATTCTAAAGTTATATATTGATAGTAGAGTGGAAAGGCTTTGAAAGGGTAAAGGGTTATGATAATCATTATGCAATGTATTGGTAAGGATAGTTCAAAAAGTGTTAGTAAATGACTGTTGAAACATAGCTTTAGAGAGTTTTTCCGTGTCCAACATAATCCCCCCTAAATTGCATTTCACATTTCCCCAAAGGACAAAAGTTTGTCTGTTTATGGTATAGAGAAAAATGTCTCAATTCTTCTGTACAGACAAGTCTTGCAATAGGAATGGGGTGAAGGAAGGATCTCAAACCCTGCATCTGGAATGGCAAACATTGTGGTAGTGGGCCTTGTGTTTGCCCTATTGGAAAAGTGCATCATGGTGCAGTTTCCCTGTTAATTATATATAAATACTAGCTGTGGTTGTGGCAGAATTCTCAAGGTAATCAACATGCACCACTCCCTGAGCATCCCTAAAAATGGAGGCCACCTCATCTGCCTACTAGCCAACACTAATTTCTTGGGCGACTGCAATAGTGTCGCATTTGCACATCTTTAGCGTTTTGCCTAAATCTCTCCAAATTACATCTGTCTTTGAGCAATATACTTTCTAGTCATTGGTTAACAGTCATAGAACCATTCATGGACACCTTTTAAGCTTACAGTAATGCATCAGTATACTATGTCCTTAATTCTTTCAGCAATGTGTTCTGCTGGTGGTTGCTAGTTGGTTCAGCAAAGTGAGTTTCTTTGTGGAATAATTAAGTTTCTTTGTGGAATAATAAATAATTGGCAAAGTGGAAAACTTTGTATATAAAAACTTTTAAATTTTAATTTCTCCTTATTTTGACTTGGTTGCCCAAAATCAGAGCGAAATTAATGTCAAAAATCAAATCGGAATTTTTTAAAAAATTGTAAAAGATACTCTATTTCTCTCTTGATGTAGTGTCTTCTGATTTTGCTCTCTCAGTGATAATAATCCATAATACAGGATGGTTTGCACAAAGCTGATTCCCAAATGTATTGATGAACAGAAACATTGCAAGTGAGATTGTGCCCATAGCACTTAGTGCAGTACAAAGAGGGAGGAAATAGCTTATTCTATCACATAGTGACTTTGGATGAGAAGTGGTGCAAGCACTTTGAACAAGAGAACAAGTGACACAGCATGCATTGGAAACATCAGTCATTGTAATGCCTGAAGAAATTTAAGATGTACAAAAGCACTGGAAAGGCCGTGCTTATGCTGATCTTCAACATGCAGGGACCGTTACTAGCAGTCAGCTCACAAAAGGTGTGCATTTCCTCAAAGTTGATTTGCGATATGCCCTCAAAAATATGAGACCTGGACCTTTGACATTTTTTCCCACAATGCTGCATGACCATATGCAGCTTGGTACACAATTTTGACCATCCAGAAACTGCACTAGTAATTGAACATCCTCCATATAGTCTGGACTTTGACTTAGATTTTTCTGTGTTTGGAAAAATGATCAGATGTTGATTCCTTGTAATGATGAAGTGACAGTTCCCCTTTTCTACCTACCAAAATATGACTTAGTTTTTTTTTTTTTTTTAAGTGATATTTTGTTTTTCACAGAGTAATTGCATGCATCCCCCGGTAGGTGACACTCCCATTTTTCATTTGATACAAATGATTGTCATTCTAATTCATCCATTTCCTTGAAGAAAGCAGCTTTAAAAGTTTAGTCTGTTTTCTGTAAGTAACAACAAATAAAAGTTAATAGTTTCAAAAGGGCAATGTCCGTGCCATTCTGTTTAAAGGAATTACACAGGTCACACTGCCTCTAATCACACCGAATTTCTAAATAAAGCAATCTTAGCCTTGGGTGGAATATCTTAAATCTTTCTCAGAAAGATTTCAAATGTTTGAAACTTTTCCACAAATTTTCATTTTTGTGAAGAGTTGATGAAAAAGTATCTTTTTATTGATAAGTCAGCAATACTAATCATTTTATATTTCATTTTTTACATAAAATAGTTATCATTTATTTATATTATTTGTAAAATATATATTATGGTAATATCTTCCAAACAGAATAATAATTGTAAAAAAAGCCTGCAAGCATAATTACAAAGCAGAAATATGTGCACATGTGTAAATTTGAATTTTTGCAAGCTGAATGATTTTATTAACTCTGAAATCAAAGTGTCTAATAGTTTAATTTTTATGTTTTATGACTGTAGAGTTTTCCCTTAATTTTAAGCAGAATTAACAAACATTTCTGCCTAAAAACTCTTTTAGGGCTTGAGCCTCAGGCTGGCTGACCGGGCTAGCCAGGTGGGTAAAGTGCCCGTCTGGCAACCCAAAGGTCGCGGGTTCGAATCCCGCCTCGGGCTTGGATCAAAGTACTGCAAAAACCTTGGGAGGTGCATTATGGCCACAGAAGCCGATGCGCCAACAACTACAAAAAAAAAAAAAAAAAAGCCTCAGGCTGCATGAAAGTTTAACAACGTAAGTTTGTGCATTAGCATCATGTTAGTATGCAGCAAATTCTAAAATAGCTGAAAATGGCATTGTTTTTGGTGTATCTCATATTGTGAATGCCTTTACAACAAGTTGCCATGATATTGCACTTCTTCAGATAAGTAATGCTTCACCAATGGAGAAGGCTGTTGTTGCTTATTCTCAGCAGATACCACCACCACCCAGATGGCACCATTTCAAGGCTATTTGGCCTATCTTCAGTGGGTGGGTAGATACCCTGGTGATGCAATGATGGCAATTCAGTTATCAAGTATAACTCCACAATATGAGAGATGCCTGATGGTGTATGAAATGAATCAGACTAAAACACTTTTAGGGCTTAAGCCTCAGGCTGTGTGAAAGTTTAACAATGGACAAGTTTGTGCAATAGCATCATGTTAGTACTCAGCAAACTTTAAAATAGCTGAAACTGCATCGCTGAGAATAAGTAACGATAGTCTTCTCCATTGGTAAAGCATTACTTGTTTTTATTTTCCAATGTGAAAGTACTCTTTGAGGCACATTCATTGATGTTCTCTCTCTCTCTCTCTCTCTCTCTCTCTCTCTGATACTGTACTAATTATGCATTTACGTTCACATTAGGCGCCTCCGTAGCCAGGTGGGAAGGAGCAACAGTGCATAGCACACGCTTCTTGATTAGACCAGGGTTCGAGCCCGTCACCACCAAATACGGAGGATGCAGAAAGGTCAAGGAATGACCACCGCATATTCCCGGAGCAATGTGGCCTTAGTTGCTAATGCTCCCAAAAACCAAACAACAACAACAACGTTCACATTAGAGTACAAAACATTTTCTTTGAGTTTGTTCATTGTTGTTTATATTTTAACAGGTTGAACTGTCATTTTTAACCAGTAGCACTTCTTTTTAGTTATAAAATTTTACAAATGTAAATAAGTTCAGTTGTTAAATGTTTAACCGAGTAGCGTGGCACCTGTCAGGCATCAATTTTCCTTTTAATTTTAGGAAAATTTTTTTAAAAAATTTAATTCTATTTGAACAATATCAATATTCTTAATGGATTGCAATATTTATTTTATGTAACTTTTTAATTTTTACAAAATATTAAAATTTATAAAAGTGCAATTTCTTATACCTTTTATTTTCAAAAAACAAACAAAAAAAATAATATTGCAAAAAAACGTATTGGACAAAATAGAAACAGTCCCTTAGTCTCTTTCATTTTCAAATTTAAAAGACCATTAAGTGCACGAAATTTTAAACTGCACATACCACATATTTCTTCTTGTGTATATAAATATTATTAAAAATTAAAAAAAAAAAAAAACCCATTATACATGATAATATTAGTTAGTTCTATTTTCAGACTTATTTCAGAATTTGAAACTTCTTCCTTTGGAGTAATGGCCATTTTGAGAGAATACTTGAGGAAAGTAGAATGTATAATACTTTTCTTGCACCTCAGCATCAAGAGCTTTGGTATGCCGTCTTGACTTTATATTTTATCTGGAAAAGCACCCCCCCCCCTCCCCAATTTGGTCCTTCATTACCTGGCACATTTCATTTCTGTCTTCTGTGTTGCAGCTGTCCTGTTTTAACCAGAACTTGATCAAGATTAAAGTCTAAATGAAACTAAACAATACTGGCTTAGTTCTGGGATATATTAAAACTAAAAGGGAAGGTGGCACAGCACATATGTCTTGAGGGAATAGAAATTGTGCATATTATCATTGTGTGAAAGTCCTAGCTTTGCTATTACAGTAGTTTTCAGTGCAAAAACTTTCCTACCAAATGGTGTGGAACAGAAACAGCATGCTCTGTCTTAGAGCATTGTGAGCTATAGCTTCATCCTTTTGAAGTCATATGGCATGGTTTGTTTCCCACACTACAATTCAGTAATTTTATCTGTACTCCTCTGATTGCAGTAACTGTATATAATGCCACTATTCCATTACTGGTTATTTACAATGTATTTTAGAATTTACCTTTACCTGAAATGAATGATGTACACCAGCATTTTTATGTCCTCAGAATGATTCCTTAATGAAGCTGCTTTGAATTTCTGTTGTACAGTGCTTACACTTTTAAAATTGTTTTGGAAATATTTAGAAAATAAGAAAATTTTTTGTTTCCATTATATTGCTAATAGGAAATATAGATGGAATAATAAGCAGGGAAGGGAAAACTTAACATTTCAGTTTGAACTATTATGCATGCTAGTTACTGCTTTATCATAAATTCTTATAATGTCTGATTTGAAATGGTTCAGCATCGAAATTTCGATTCTTAATCCAGCCGATTTTTTTTTTTTTTTTTTTTTTTGTAATTTGATTGTGGCCAAAACTTTGTTTTATTTTTGAATTCTTTTTGCTAGACGTTTCTCTTTCTTCAATTGAAATATATCCCTGTCTGTTGGTAATAATTGTATACCATATTTGATATACATGATCATTTCCAACCTAGCATAATAATACAATAAGCATAAACAAATCTGGTATTGAAAAATTCTGAAAAACAGTATGCAATAACCACAGAAGTGATATTTTACCAACAAAGGCCATGTTTAGAAATTGCAGAATAAATGGCTTTAGGGTTACCAGATAAGATCCATCTATTATTATGTGAAGTGTCATGAATTCCAACAATAAACAGTTGGAATTCAAGATTTTGCCATTACTCGCCGGTGGGTATTTGACCAGTTTTATTGCTGTCACAGTAGATAACAGATAGCCTGAGATTTAAAGATATTGCTTGGGTTAGTTCAAAATGCTGGTAATTAGCTGATTAAACACTACTCAGAATGGACTCTGTTGATATCAATAAACAGAGTGCAAACTCATCTTGTTCTTCAAGAACTGGCCACATTTTCCAGTAATACCTAGCTGTGAGTGTCAGGTGGGCTACAGAGAGTGATTTACATGCCAGAAGCAATTATTAACTGTGGCAAATACAAAGTGATCATAAAAGAAAAGTTATTAAACACAAAGATTTGAATGTTGCAAAGCTAGTTTAACCAGATAGTTAAACATGCAGAACTCTTCATGATACATAGCAAAAACTGTATGGCATAGTGAAAAAGCACTGACTATTCTGTTCAACCAGTGAATATCACAGTAGGCCTAGTAGTCTTAACAAAACAAACTTTGCAATTCCAATACTTTTAAATAAGTGATTCACCAAAAGGGACACTGTGCCATTTATGGAAAACTTTTTCAGGACTTTTTTTGAACCTCTCATCAGACAGCAGGTGATCTCAATTAAAAACAGCATGCATGTGGGAGTAGGAAAATGCTTTCATCCCTTCCCATGCAGAATATTTGTGTGAATGTTATGAAGAGAGTCTGGGAGCACACCAACTATGAAAAATACAATATTTGGCCATTGAAAATAGGTAATTTTAAAGTAACAACTTATACATATGTTTATATGATGAGATCATGCAATGATTCAGAATCTAATAAGACTCATTTGTTGGCACATGTCAGGGTATTTCATTCCCCTGAAGGATGTGTTGCTGAATACTAAAATACACTTCTGTATTAATCTTTTGAAATGCTCAAAATATTTCATAATTATTGATTTTATTCTAACTGAACACAGTATATATATATTATGGTATATTTAATTCTAAAAGATAACACTTAGACATTTTGTGCCTCCAATTCTTAAATGAACCTTTTTGCTACAACTGGATCTTTACTAATTTTTGTAGGAGACGTCGACGGAGACACGACAGTTATGACCCACATTCACCCAGGTCTAAGCGCACTCGTCCAGATTTCCGGGAAGGTAGTATTTTGTTGTCTTAATACTGTACTAAATAAATGCTACATTAATAGTGTACTAAATAAATAATAGCAAAGGCCCATTTATTTACTTTGATGTTTTCACAATTAGGAATGCACTTTATTAGTTTTTTTAGTTATTAGTTATTTTGTGTATATTTATTAGTTTGTATAGCCTTTTGTATATAGCATGTAGTTTATATAATATATATATAAATATTATATATACCATGTTTTTTCCTCATTTTGGTTTATTTTGGGTAATTTAAAGTGTTGTGGTGATGGCACTCAAACTGCCTGGGGAGTGAGGAATTACATATGAATATTAATATGCTGGTTTTTGGATGTACAAAGTCTTACTTCTTTGTATTTCTATGGCTGCTCTGTTAGGCTTAGCAGTTATTATCAAGAGATGGTTGCAAGTGGATCCAGTGTCAGTGAGAAAGTGCTGTTTTCTGCCATGACTAAACAAAATGCATGAAGAATCTGTTGTATGTTTAGATAGCATCACAAAATGGTAAAAAAAAAAAATTTTTATTACAGCAAATAAGGTGATCTCCAAGTCTGATTTATACTTTGTTTGTGGAGAATTGAGAGAAACGCCGACTAGGCTAGCCAGGTGGGTAAAGTGCCTGCCTGGCAACCCGGCGCCTCCATAGCCAGGTGGGAAGGAGCAGCAGTGCGTAGCACACGCTTCTTGATTAGACCGGGGTTCGAGCCCGTCACCACCAAATATGGAGAATGCGGAAAGGTCATGGAATGACCACCATATATCCCGGAGCAATATGGCCTTAGTTGCTAATGCTCCTAAAAACCAAATAACAAACAAACAAAGCCTGGCAACCCAAAGGTTGCGGGTTCGAATCCTGCCTCGGGCTTGGATCAAAGCACTGCAAAAACCTTGGGAGGTGCATTATGGCCACAGAAGCCGATGCGCCAACAACTACCAAAAAAAAATTTGAGAGAAACCATGTCTCATCCCTAGTAATAATGTTATCTAGGAACAACTGATTATCAGATGCTGTTATGAGATTGTCAAATTTTGTCTGCTCATTATAGTGATTATTGGTAAGTATTTGAGGCACCACATGCTGAGAAACCCAATGCATGGTCAAGCCATCGCATAAGATTCTGTGAGATTTGTGGGAAATGTTTAAGCATCTGCAGATACTTAAACATTTATCATTTATCACACATTTATCATCAGTTGCATAGCAGTACTGCTATGCAGGTTGTCTAGCCATTTAAATTCTTTCAGGAATATGGGTATTTAAAGATCTTCCAGCTTGGCTTTAAAAGAACTACCGATTGATATACTATTACACTGTGATTATTACCATTTTTTAATAGTGTCACATTCTGAAACTTCTGCCAGTCCCTTGATCACATGCACTGCTGCCTTGAATGATCAGAATTTCCAGAAAAGAAAGAGAAGGAAGATTGTCATAAGAAAGATTGACCACTGATTGGTCCATAGGAGGATCCCAGTAACTCTGCCCTGTAAAGACTCATGTAATTATATACATAGATATGAATCTCTAAATAATTTTAAGGATTCAGATAAAGGGGGACAAAAAACTTTTTTTATAAATTTATATTCTGTTGTCAAATAGCTGCATTTATATCTCTCCCCATATTCTGTTTGTTGTCCTAATTATCTTTTATCATATGATCATCAAGAGTAGTAGTGCACATGATCAAGGGACTGACAGAAGTCCTTGAACATAATGCTATCAAAAAGGTAATAATTGCAGTGTAATGGTTTATCTAGTTATCTCTTAATAGAAATAACCTGCTAAGGAAATAACTTTTAAAGTCACGTTAGGAACTTTGGGCAATTTATAAATTGGACTATGAGAAGACTATTGACATCTTGCTTACCATGAGGGGGGGGGGTATCAAAAAAGTTCATACCCATACCTAAAAATAATACCCCTAGAAAGGTGAAACTGCACAGTAACTTTAATCCCTTTCTATGCACTCTCCGTGTATAGTAACATATTTCTCCCATCTATGGATCAGTTATTTAATGCCTTGATCATAGAAGTCTGCACTTTTGCCTGAAATCACGATTCCACTTCATTGATGACTTCCTGAGATGAATCAAAGTGGTGTCCATCCATGCAATGATTTCATTTCTCAAAACAAGAAGTCTGATGGTGCTAGGTCAGGAGAATAGGGTGGATGCTGCAGTAGTTCGAAGCTGCACTGGGCAATAAAGTTGGTGGTGGCAATGGCTGTGTGGGCCAGTGTTATTGTCCGACAGAAGACATACACCTTTGGTTAACATTCCACACCTTCACAACATCACTTAACTTTTTCAAAAGATTTCTGCAGTATTTTCCAGTAAGTGTGGAACCACGAGGTAGGTAATCTGTCAGGATAACCCCTTTTCTGTCCCAAAACACGAACAACATCACCTTCTTCGCAGATGGAGCGGTCTTTGCCTTTTTTGGAGTTGGGGAGGAGGTGTGTTTTCACTGCTTTGACGTCTTTAGTCTCTGGATCATACTGGTATACCCAGCATTCGTCATTTGTCACCAACTGATCAAAAAAGTTCTCAACATCTGCATTACACAAATTCAACAGTTGGCAAGAACATTGCAATTGACATTGCTTCTGCAAAGTGCGTCAGCAGTCTTGGAACTTATCATGTGGAGACCTTACACATGTGCAGATGGTCATGTAAAATGCTGTGGGCAAACCCATAACTAATTCCCACTGCATTTGCGATGAAATGAATTGTCACACATCTATCATTCAGCATCATCTGCTCAAGCTTTGCATCTGTCTGTGGATATTGATGGCCTTTCTTCTCTTGCCTCATCAAAGACACTTGTACGACCGCAGCGGAACTCGCACTTCCCCTCTTTTACAGTGTCACAGGATGGACATTTCTGCCCACACACATCTTTCATTTCTTTGTCTTTTTCCTGAGCTTTCTTGCCCAGCAAATGAAGGAACTTGATCACTGCTCGATACTCCACTTTATCAACCATAGCATCCTTCCTCAGGTTCCAGGCTCCACCTCTGGCGTGCGATCACTTACGGGAATGAAATTTCACGTTAGTTATTGAATATGTAGAAAAGCTTATAATAAAAACAGCATCTTCCTACTCATGTTTTATATATGTCAGGGTACGAACTCTTTGATACCCCCCCTTGTACTTCAAAAAAACTAGCTTGCAACATTAGTATGAAGGTTCTTTCTGCACAGCCACCTCGAATACTTTCTAAGAAGGTTACCCCCCCCCCCCCCTTGTACTTCAAAAAAACTAGCTTGCAACATTAGTATGAAGGTTCTTTCTGCACAGCCACCTCGAATACTTTCTAAGAAGGTTACCCCCCCCCCCCCCTTGTACTTCAAAAAAACTAGCTTGCAACATTAGTATGAAGGTTCTTTCTGCACAGCCACCTCGAATACTTTCTAAGAAGGTTCAAGCGAGTGAGTGAAGAGTAGGGTGAGTAGTGTCATCAAAATTCCGAGCCTATGGAAAAAACATAGAATAAATGTAATAAGGCAATGTTGGCACACTACTTGTTCAATATGATAAGTACAAAAGAATTTCAAAATAGTGCAAATTTATCCATGTGAGGGGGGGAAAAAATTGTAAAATCACTAAATAAATTAGCTGTGTATATTACTATTTATTCTTAATATTTTATAATGCAAAGTATGGTGTATTATTATTGTACTGTTATTGTTTCTAAAATTTCAAAGTATGTGAATATTTTGCTGTATGTAGGGCATATTTTATTGTGCAATTTTTATATTAAAAAAAAGATTACAATAGAGAAGTCAATTACTTATTTAGAATCAGTACATAAAAATGTGCAAGTTCACCTGTTTGTGTTAAAAAAATAAATTTTTTTTAATATATACTTAATACATTTAATACTTTTAATACATCTTAATATTTAATATTTCACTTTGAAAATAATAAGATGTATTTTGGTTTGAATTGCCTTTTCAGCAGTCTAAAAGAACCTATCTTTTCTGATGCATAAAATTCATTCATAGTTCTACTGTGCTGCTCCCCCCTGCATTTTTGTTGACCATTTTTCACGCACAGAATCTGTACTGCTTTTACTTTTGCCTTGTGCTTATGGATAAATGCTCTTTGTTCTTCTTCACTTTGATATCTAGATCATTAGATTCTGTTAAACAAAAAAATAAATAAATAAATAAAAATAATAATGGTAAAAAATAAACTAGATCTACAGCACTGTTGCAGTTAGTAACAGAGAATTGCAGAATTTTGGGTAGTCTTGTCCATTAAACTGTATAAAAATGCAAACTTCTTACAGTGGATTGCAGAAACTATAAAATTAAACTGTGATCAAAGTCCAAGCAGTAGTATGTAAAAGTAAGTCATGATTGCTTGTTGCCACTACTCAATAAATGATTCTACTCATTTCAAAACATACAGGAAAAGTTCATTAAGGTAATAATTTTAAATGTTTAATAGTCTAATAGTGAATTTGAAGGGAATGACACGACTTCATTATGTAAGAGGCAGTGCTTTTCTATGTGATAAATATAGGAGTGTGTTGCCTCATGTTTATTAATTAATACTATATTGCCCTAATACATGGATATGAATGAATTTTTAAAATTTTTAGGTGGCATATAAAAAGTTGTGGGGGGATGCAAGTTATTTTATCACTCACAAAGTGAAAAATGGCTGTGCAGTTCTGTTGGGTGTGAAGGATATTTTCTGTAATCTTTGACTTTTGACTTTGACTTTGACAAAAATTTATCCAGTGGATAAATTTTTGTTGTCTATATGCCATTATGTGTGAAAATGTTTGATTTCTCTTCAGGCCTTGGAAATCTTTCTTCAAAAAAAATAAATAAAATAAAAAATAATTTAAAACCTTTTTAATTTAATTTAGAATAGAAATTATAGAAAATATGGCTAGTATTTTTTTTTTTTTTCTTTATTCCTCTAGGTTATTTCAAGGACATGAACCGAGAACGGTGAGTTCTTCACATTTAATCATTACTCTTCACTGTAATAGTTCTTATATTATACTTTTCTTGAATAATTTTAAAATATTTGAGCCAAAATTTTTTACCTTCTGAAAAATGAATTAAATTTGTTTAACTACAACTAATGTGACAAAAAAAATCACGAAAAATATAAAAAAAATTCATAATTTTCAAGATTTTGAAACTAGGGATGTTTACATACTAACTATGATTGCAGAATAATATTCCAAGTTAACCAATACACTATACGTTAATTTTTTTCATGTATGATTTTGACTCTGCTAATATTCATACAGTAGAATTTGAATTACCTGAAAACTTTTTTGGAAGTTTTTTTCACTTATTTTTTTTCCTATTTTCACTTAAAGGAATTGATATGAATATGGTAGGGTAGTGCATGGGTGGAGGACCAGTGCTGTGTCTGCTAGTGTGCTCACTCTGTTGCTATTCTGTATTGTTTGTCAGCTTGTTTACACTTTAGTGGTGTTTAATAGAGACAATGATTGCTTGTTCTAATGCCTGCTGGATGTCTTGCTCTCACTTAACATGATTTTGTTTTGGGAACTTCTTAGTCATCTGAAATCATTTTGATTATGGTGTAGAGGTAAGCAGTGCATTTTTTTCCCTTCTAGAGATCTGTTACCTTTCTTTGGCCACCATGGTGTTTTGCTGTTGGACTTTAAAGAACTTGATCACAACATCTTTAGTTACAGAGAAGTGGTTTCGAGATTTTCTAGCAAAATGTGTGGAGTTTAAAGAATAAGTTATTGTTTCTGATAGGTTTTTAGTCTTGTCATTTTTTAAATGTGATTTCTTGTTCCGAATCTGGTCTTACCAAAAACTGCACTGTTTTTATCTACTATGTTTAGATATAGGTTTTTTATTATTATTATTAATTGGCTTCAGTAGGGTGCCCTTTTTTTTATTGTAAATGTGGAGAAGGTCGTGACAGATAATATACCATTGAAGGTCAGGAACTAGATACATGAATAATTCTTTTCTACTCTGACTAGATTTCAGAATATGTTTATATTTATTATTAAAAATATATAAATAAAAATCTGAATAATTTTGATCAGTTATAAAATAAAATATTACTGTAAAATGTTTGAAATATACTGGGTGAAAAGCATTAAAGCTACAATGAAGTAAAATATAAGAATACACATGATTTCACTTTATCAACTATAATATTTGCATGAGGCAGTGAGTGAATACATTGGTGGGGAGGATACACAGAAGTTTTACATAGAATTGAAATGAAGGGGAAAGGAGAGTAATAATTTTTGAGTCTTCCAAGCACCCTCAGTCACTCAAAGATTATCTGAAATCAGGGTCACAGCGAGGAGAAGACTGGAGGTGACATCCATCTAACTCGTGCAGCATTAGTTTGAAAAATGATATGTATCGACATATCATTTCTGTTCAAAATGTTCTAGTGCTACATATGCAGATTCCTGTCAGTGGAAAATGCTGAATGTTATACACTATCAGTAATTGAACATCATTTAGGAGGAGATCATGGCCCTCCTGCCAGTAATGCACTGTTAACACTGATAAAACAAAGTCAGCGTTCTTGATGAATGTAATGTCATCCTTCAAATGGTCCTCCAGATGGCTTCATAGGTATAGCTTGCATTACGGTCTCTAATGGTATTCTATAAACCAGGGGTGGCCAACAAGTCGATTGCGGCTTTAATTTTGGTCGATCATGTCACGACGAATTTTAAAATATATAAAAAATAGATTAATCAAAATCTAAATGTTATTATTATGCGCCCCGCTGCATACACTTATTACAAATACGTTGAACCAAGTGACTACCCTTGTCGCCACACAGCCGCTAGGTTTGTCTTGTGAAAATTCACACGCAGTTACATTTTGGAGAGCATGGTGTATGTGTCGAATTCTTATTTAGCTTACTTAATATTAATAACTGCACAGTACTTATACGTTAATTTAATACCATTTGATTTAAAATGAATACTATGAAAAAGAATGAAACGTATTTGCAGTGATTCCGTGATGGAGCTAAAGCAAAAAAGGAAATTTAGAAAGGCACTTCAAATCCGATTGGTATTTACCAATCGGATTTTTTGCTTAATAGTGACCTTAGAAAAAATAAATTAAAAGAACTTAAATCCAGATTATTTGCACAACAAAATTTCTTCATTACACCTAATTTACAATCCAAAGCAGGAACTGTAACATCATTTAAAGTGAGTCATCTTCTTGCAAAAAAATGCAAACCATTTTCTGATGGTCAATTCATCAAAGATGCATTTTTAGAAATAACATTCTCTTTTTTGAAAATTTTAAGAACAAACATGAAATTAAGTGCTCTTCAAGATCTGCAATTATCTCGAAATACCGTGATGCGACGCATTGAAAAAATGAGTAAAAATGTGAGCGAACAATTGCATGCTCATTTTGCTAATTGTGTGTCCTTTTCTTACAACTGGATGAATCTACAGACATCAGTGATACAGCTTAGTTGCTCATTTTTATTCATATGTTTTTGATGATTCTGCCACTATAGAAGAACTGCTGGGCATGGTTTTGTTAAAAGAAAGAACTAGAGGTCTTGATATATTTAACACATTCAAAAATTTTATTGAAAAAATTAAATTACCACTATTTAAGCTCGTATCAATAACAACAGATGGAGCTAAAGCAATGATGGGGCATCTTAACAGATTCATTGCATTGTGCCAAAAGGATGATGAATTCCCAGATTTTTTGAGTTACTACTGTATCATCCACCAACAAGTGTTAGCCAGCAAAAGATTAAATACTAAAAGTGTTATGGACATAGCTTTCAAAATTGTGAATTCCATCAGAGGACAATCTCTTCAAAGGAGACTTTTCAAAATGCAACTTGATGAAAATGAACCAGACTTGATATTACACACAGATGTAAGGTGGTTGAGTTGTAGTACGTTTCTACAGAGATTTCGAAATTTGTTGATCAAAGGAGAGATAATTATCAGCAGCTACAAGATACGGAGTGGGTGTGTGATCTGGCTTTTTTGGCAGATTTTACCAGTAAATTAAGTAATCTGAATTTGGAATTACAAAAAATAAAAATGTGGGTGACATGATTAGTAGTATATCAATTTTTGGCAATGGCGAAGGATCTAAAAGAAAAAAAATTCGATCATTTTGCAAATATACAAGCTCATTTGCAAAAAAATTCTGTTTTTGAATTTAATAGTGACAAATATGTTTCTGAAATTGAGAAAGTTGTGGATGATTTTGAAACCAGATTCAGTGATATTTAAAACAATTGAAGACATCATTCAATATATTTCTTATCCATTTAATGTCGATTTAGAAACGAAACAAATTGCAGAAAAAATCGCTGAGATTTTTCACATGGAGAAAATATTTCTTGAAAATAAAATTATTACATTGCGAAACAATATCTTCCTAAAAGCCAGATCATTATAAAAAGACTTGTTTGCCGAGAAAAGTACCCAAATGTAAAAAATGCAGTGAACTTTTAAATTCCTGTTTTGGTTCCACATATCTATGTGAATTGGCCTCTTCATATTTGAAACAAACAAAGACGAAAAATCGCTCTACTCTTACAGATTTCCATACAGAAGATTCTTTACAGTTGGTCTTATTACAGTATATCTCCGATTTTGAAAGCTTGGCAGATGACACAAAGACATAAACACATAAATTAAAAATTTAAATACGTATGAATTTAAAATAAGAATTCTGAATTGTATTTAATTTTAAAATTTATAAACAGCATTTTTCAATATGTGTTGATTAACTTTTTTAACCATGTGCAATGAAATTCTTGAGATGGTAGATCGCCATACATTTTGAAGAAAAAAGTAGATTGCATCACAAATTAAGTTGGCCACCCCTACTATTAACCAGTTGTTCCCAAACTACTGAGATCTACGGACCCTTTCAAAAATCAAAAAAAAAAAAAAAAAGGTTAATGGACCCCTGCAGATATCAAAAAAAGTTTGCAGACCCTTATATATAGCGTGCGTGTGTGTGGTCGACCACTGTTTCGCCGACCCCCTGGAACTGGTCTACGGACCCCAGTTTGGGAAACACTTCCATAAACTATCCCACTTTTTTCTTTTCTTTTCTTTTTTTTTTTTTTTTTTGCATAACTGGTGTAGGGATTTTTAAGGGGGGGGGGAAGATACACAGTTTGTAGTTTGTTTACGAGGAACTTGCACAGTGTTAATGTTATAAAACTGCAAAATCATGGCAATACCCTGAATTAGGTAGAGAGTAATGTGAGCTGTACTGGATGCTCAGTTTGTGTGTGAAGGCAAAAAATCAGAATTTGCAGTTTCTTGGTTAAAAACAACTCCTAGTAATTTAAATTTTGTTGAGGAAAGTCACATCTGTGGAGCCATTCTGACCTTTTATTTCTTCTGTTTCTGATTGACATTGTGACCATGCCCTGCACATGAGTGTGTGAATGGCATTGTTGTAGTGCAAGGAAGCATAATATGATCTGTGATCAGCATATCAATAACTGATGTCAATATACTAAAGTTTTTAAGGGCCGAGCAAATTTCTAGTGGGAAAATTAAGGGAAAAATTTTTTAAAAGCCTCCTGATGCAAGTTTTCGTTGATTGGTGACTGACGGCATCATGAACAAGAACAAAACTGATGTATGACTGGTTTAAGAACACAAGGCAAACCTTAGTCATTATCCTTGGTCATCACTTCGATCTATAAGTGGAGTCTTATAGAATGTATGGGATTTTCTAGAATACATTATCAATTTTTTTCAGTCCTTCCCAATCCTATGTATAATATATATCTTGAATATTGTAGAATTTATTGATTGAGAAAATATGCTAATTGTTATTAATAGGTAGGTTTTGAGACCATACTATGAATTAGAAATTTTAAACTGCAAATTGTATTGTCTCATTTTTTTAAAATTAATATTACAGTATTTATTTACTTGATACGTTTTATTTTTTAGGTCCATGGATCGATACAATATCCGTAGGGACACAATGATGAATGGAGTGAGTATACTTTTATTGAGTAGATTAATGTACAGACTTGGGATATTAGTAATTAAATTACAAAGGAATTTTTTAACACTAATTGTGGGAAGAGGTATTTTTTGTAATTAAATGGTTACAGGCAATTTTTTATATTTCTGGCCTTTAAAACAGTGGTCAGATTCCACCCCCCCCCCCTTTATTGTGGGTTAAATGTGGTTTTTGCAGCATGAAATAAGTATAACTTCAAAATTTGAATGAAAAATCAAAACTTCCAGTAGCAGCTCCATGTAATTGGTGGCATGTGCATTTGAAGCCGCTTTATATATATATCTGAATGCAAAAATATACATTCTGGAAAATGTATAATATATCTTTTTACCTCCTGATATATGGCCTGTATTCTTCACAGGTGTCAACTTGGAATTTTTAGCAAGAGGACAAAATATTTAAAACCAATAAGATAGTATAGAAACAATACTTTCATCCCATTGGGCTACCACCATCCATAGTCAGTGCCTGTGTAGATGAAGAACAGTTGTCATAGTATCTGACTGAGAATACACTGTTTTTAACTATTTAAAATTAACTAACTTGTTTAGATTATTTAAAATATACTCTTATTACATCTTGTGATACTTATTTATATATCTTTTATACCTTTGTTTGATGATTTTCTAACAGACAAATCCTTTCTTGACAGTGTCTGGTTTTCATGAGTCACTATTATCTTTTATCATTTTTATAACTGTTTTTATTCATTTACCATTGGTGAATTGGTAAATGAAAGTTGGTGCATTAAAGCCTACATTGCTAATGTGCCAAAAAACTCCAACACAAATTAAAATAAAAAGTTTCTTACAGTATAGTAGCCTGAAATAAAAAATTAAATTGGATAAGAATATTCATTAGCCAGAAAACCCAAAGCAGGGTGTGCCAATACATGAATGCCTATGAAAGTATCTTTGACTCAAACAAGAAACCAAAAAAATTAATTCATTGGCAAAAATATCTGCTATCAAACAAGAATTGCCTTGTAAAAAGCTGTGAGAATAAGAGGACAGACAATGAACTGCCACGAGGGACACTTGATATTTTAATAATATGATTTGTATCATACTGAAAAATTAAGTTCTCAGTCTGTCAATTGTTATTGTGCATTTTAAAATATTGCTCAAGGTCTTTCATTTATAATTGCTCCATCTTATTGTGTCACCCCTCCCTCCATTGTTATTTTTTTTTATTAAAATCATTATCTTTTAAATTATACTATACTGCAATTAATCCATCTGATCTTTTTTAGGCATATAATGACTATATGAGAGATTTCCATCATCATCAAAGACCACCGATGCCACCAATGCCCTTTGGACCCCCTGTAAGCAAGTTCTTTATGTAAATTAAAATATTAATTCAATTTTAAGAGATTTATTATGGAATATTTGTACATTGTAGCTACACGAAATAATTTTCTCTTTATTAATAGATCATTTGCCTTTATAAAGTAAATTACCTATTATTCATATTATGCGCTACACTGAATTAAAATTAGAAAGAATATTTTGGAAGTATTCACAAGAGTTCACAAAGATTGCTGAGACCATATTGTCCTCTGTGACAGTATGGTTGTTGCCACTTGTCACCCATGTGGAGAGGTCTGGGTTCAGGTGAAGTCACAGACTGGAAGGAGTTTCTAAAAGCTTCTTCAATTTGGCTATAGGCAATTAGGTAAACCTTACTCATTATGCCTGAGCTGATCTCGGACAAGGGAGTAAGATTTACCATTGTGAATTATTTTCAGGTGGTTTGGGCAATAAACACATGCATTATATGTAACGTACTATGCCAACCATATGGCTTAAGTTGCTGAATAGGCTAAAAAATAAAATCGCCATTGATAAACAGCAAGTGCAAAGTTCTGTTTGACAGACTTCTGTGATAAATGTAAACCAAATGATTTTACAAAGATTTTGACTACAGTAATACTGTTTTTATTTTTCAAATTATCCATTTTAAAAGTTTATACGTATACAACCATGATTATACGTATACGTAAACAACCATGGTAGCCATTATTAATTCTGTTTTAATTGATTAATCTTTGGTGATGGCAAGGAGTTTTTTTTTATAGTGAACTACTGTATAAAGTGTAGTATGCATGAACTTTAGAATAAGTCAGTGATGTAAAAGGAGTGTAAGATTTCTTCATATGTTTAAATATTTGTCCCAGTGTTGCACATGAAAATGCACATTTTGGAGTTAGACGATCTTTATATTGTCCATAAGAAATGAAAATACCTTTTAGAGCTCCTTCCCTTCTCAAGGGAAATTTCTGAGTATCTCCCAGTGAAACTGGACATACAGTGTAACCTTTGCAATCCAGCTCTCAGTAAGCCTGGGTGGTTGACCATTATTGCCTGCTGGAAATGTATTTTGTAATGAAATTCAGCATTTGTTGTGTTGCCATGTGACAAACTGTAACAGTTTTTGGAAATGAAAGAGCTGGGCATGGGCAACATGCCATGTCTTCCTTGGCATCAGGACAGTGTAGTCCATGTCACCCTGCCGCAGGAGGTTTTCTCCTCCTGCTGAAAATTCATAAGATATGACAAGACCTATCCCTGTGACATCTGTATAAAAAACACAATTTGCTGAACAAATACAGTAGTGTATTTTTTTGTGTGTGTGTGGAGGGGGGGGATAATTACAATTCTCAGTTTTTACCAACATGATTATAAAAGATCACACAAAATGGAAAAGAGTGGTGATTATGCTATTCAAAGAGAGGAAAAAGCTTGGTGTTATCTCGAGTATATTTTCTAAAATTCCTATGATGATAAAAGAATTATAAATAGTAGGGATGTAAGAAATAAAAGTTTTTGCATACAGAAAAAAATTACCACAGACTAGCAGTTGAGAAGTACTACTCTGCATTATTCAAGTGGACCATCCCAGATCATCAACTGAATTTCTTATTCATGAATAAAGAGTAGTATTACGAAATCAAAGAAATAGAGTACCTGACTATTTTGTCTCAAGTTTGCTGTAGAAGTTATTATGGTACTCAAAATTTCAAATATGATTAAGAAATGATACATGGTTAATGTCTACGTCTGTTAAGATAAAAATGTGTGTGTGTGTGCGTGTGCGTGTGTGTGTGTGTGTGTGTGTGCGCGCACATGCGTGCAAACATACATTTTTATCAGAGATTTCACTTTTGGTTGACACATCACAATAATGTTACTTCTTTCACTTTCTGAAAGAAATAAAACTACTAGTTTCTGCCTCTCAATAATAACCATAATTTGCTTAACCAAAAACAGTAGATAAATCACAATGAACTAAAATGGGTAAGTAATATGTTCTGCAATTGATAATCCCACCTCACTACATTAGGGCCCCAAATATTAGATGTATGTGTCAGTGGTGGTAACTACCTTAATGGAGAGTCTGTCACATGGAAGGAACATGTTCATGTGACTGTTCCCTCCACGCTCTAATGGTTAATGATGTGTTTGTCTGAGTTATGAGGATTGCAGTGGACTGTTGGATGACTTTGTATTATTTTCATCACTTGATCCACTGCTTTCTTTACTCTTTTCCCATAAACACATGCATGTATCTGAAAATTTCTGTTGGTACTTGCATGGAGTAAACATTTGCAGTATGTTGAATTGTGTAGGTTATTTACACACTTCTCATGCGCTGCTTTCCACAGTTTGTATTATAAACCTTTATATGCATCCCTGTCACTTAACAGGGGTTCTCTGCAGTTTCTTCCTGCTTATTGTTTCTGCATTTCATTTCAACAGCCTGTATAGTTTTTAACTTATAAAACCACATCATTTGAAGAGCATATTTGCAAAACTGAATTGATTTTTTTGTAATTTGTGTTTATTTATGTTTTAGCCCCCCTTTCCTATGGAACCTCATCCATATTATGAGAGACCAATGCATCATCCAGATTTTGTGGCGCCGAGGCCACGTCCTATGGACAAAAGAGCAGTAAGTAATGTTTGAAAACTTTTTTGCAAAAAATTATAAAGAACTTGGTGTACCTAACTATTGCTACCAAAATATGATTATTTATATAATTTTTTATTCACTTGAATTGTACTACTAAAAAAACTTCCATTTAGCTTCTTTCCAGTCTGTTCTGTGCAAGAGAAAGGTTCACCACTCATTTAGAGGAATAAGATTCTAAGGTCTATTTAAGGCTACCGTTAACCAATATCAGGTGGTAGAGTGTTTCCCCCCCCCCCACACACACCCACGGGTTTTCTTCTGGTTTTACGGTCCAGAGGAACTGAAATTAAACAAACCTCACCCTATTCAGTCCCTGAACCTTGTAACTCTGAGTGAAATTAATGTCATGAGAAATTGCAGGGTGTTACTAAGCTGGAAAGAAATTATTGCTTTACCTGTTATAGAAAATGTTCATTCACATTTAAAAACAGAAGTTACCCCCCCCCCTTTAAGCATAACGAATGAGTGCAAAAGGACATCAATACATAGAACTCAGAGCAGCCAATATCTTTTGAGTTCAAAAAGAACTAAGGCTTGGCTTTAACAGTCCAGCTGATAATAGTTGTTATTCACAAGTAAAGTCTGATTTCATTGCAGCAGTTCAAAATGAATTATGCTCTTATATCTCACCATACAAATATTATCTTTTGTGTGTGCACATGCACAAGGTGAATTTAGCAGTAAGCAGTGGAGTTTGCTGAGGATTTAATCACTGTATTTTGCACTTAGTATTCACATACAACACAACCTTTTTATCTGTTATGGGGAAACCAAACAGTCAACTTTGAAATATTTCCAAACTTATTGGACTAGAGACAGATGTATGTATTATATCGGTTCTTTCAGCAGTCTCCCAAGTTTTAATCCTCAGTTCATTTTCACCGAAGCTTACATTTCCTCGGTACTGATCATAACATGAACACAGTGAACAAGACAGATTTTAGATAAGAATAAAAAACATTGACACTTTCACTTCTTCATGTGGTTTCCACGGCATCATCTTAAATCTCAACCCAAGCACGGTACTAAGTACTATAGGTTCTAATACCTCTCGTCTTTGGGGTTCACATAAAAAAAGAAAGAAAGAAAAATTCCTTTTTTGAACTCATAGGGCATGCATGACATTGATTTTGTTTATGCTCATGATTTATTCATATGGGGCAGGGGAAGATTTGTTTTCAACTTTTTCTGTGCTACTATTACTAAAAAATTTAGTAATTAGTTCAGTCCAAACTGACTTAGAATTGTCTTGCTTCAGCACCTGTCACTTTTATCATCAAGTAAAAGTTGGGATTGGAGGAGAACTAATTCTGAGCAATTTTGTCCTGAAGTCAGGAGAATTTAAAATAAATCAGTTGAATCACAGTTTTCTTTACATTTTATATGGTATGCAAACATTTACTTAATTACAAGTACCTAAAACTTATTCATTAATACATTTGGAATATTTTGTACTTGTACTTTTTATCGCATTTTATGAATGTACAGTAAACCCTCGTTAAACCGGACTAATAGGGGCTGAGAGGTGTCCGTTTTAATGAAAGTCCGGATTATATGAAATATGCTTTGTAATGTGGGTAAAGCTTATTTAAACAACATAATATACCTGGATAACAGTAAAAACATGTTTATTTTACATTAAAAATATGTATGTATATAGTCAAAAATATGTAGTAAATATATGTACATACTGTATTTACATTAAAAATATATAATGTCCCTAATCACTTAGAACAAGATTGCACTGGTTCAACTTCACTTACATCACTTGCCACATTCACTGGTTTGAAAAAATTACTTTTTTTTTTTTGTGATTGTTTGCAGTTTATTTCCTTTACTACCAATTCACGTAGGTGTCTGAAGTGTTCATAATAGGCAGATACGTTTTCATTTGTTGATTGTTCAACATACTGAATTACGAAGTTCAAATAGACCTTAAGATCTTATTCCTCTAAATGAGTGGTGAACCTTTCTCTTGCACAGAACAGACTGGAAAGAAGCTAAATGGAAATTTTTTAGTGGTACAATTCAAGTGAATAAAAATTTATATAAACTTGAACTTCACTTACCTTAATTTTTGGCTGAGTTGTTGCTCGCTTCATCTTCTTCCTCGTCTGAAATTTCTGCTGCTCCCATTACACTATCTGCGATCTTTCTCCACATTAAACTTGAGAACAAAATTACGAATTTCACTTTTTTTCCCCTTTTAATGTCCGGTACGGTTTGTTTTGCCATGCCATACTCAAGACAGATGCTGGACACTGAAGCTCCTTTTTCAAGTTTCTCTATCACTGATAGTTTATCGTGAAGAGAAAGCGTTTTATGCTTACGCTTCTGTCCTACACTAGGCTTACTTAAAGACATTGTTTAACTGTACAGCACAAAAGATAGAAGCACGTAACTGTGAAGAAAACGACAAACAACTGTCTGAAGTGCAGCCGGGAACCAGGTTGTTTGTGTAGCGCGAGTCATCACGGCCCAGTGACCTCGGACACAATACATATGACCTTTTGAGCCGATCATCGTGATTTTTACACTTTAAAATTTTTTTTGAGCTGTCCAGATTAAGTGATGTACGGATTACTGGGGTCCGGATTAATGAGGTTTTACTGTAATTGTGTTTTGTACTTGGTTGCAGTAGTTAATTATACTAACAAGTAATAAAGTACTTTATAAAGTTTTACTTATGTATAGGCAGACATAAGTCAATTCTCGTACCTACCTGTATAAATTAGAAATTCATTTAATTGCATTAAATTAATTTCTAATTTAGTTGTTGCCCTTCTAATTATTATTGAGTTGTATCTTTTGCTTTATTGTATGTGAAAAGTGAATAGTGTTTATTAATAAGTATTAATTAGTAAGTATTTTAATTTATATCACCAAATAAGTTGATAATTTTTATTAATAAATCTAGTATTTAAATTTAGCCATTTACAATAAAATTTGCAATTTGATTTTTCACTTTTCCTTAGTACATGAAATTGTCCATATATATGTGGCAGTTTTTATTTAATATCTCTGGTATACAGTTACTGGTATACTACTTAAACAATTAAAACATTCAGATTGAATGAGAAAGTCATGATTTTCTCCTGTCACATTGATCAAAAATTGGAATATGTGTAATTGTAACCACCATTCAAATTGAAAATTACTGTGTCCAGTTTGAGCATTTGCAACCCTAAAACCACAGTTTCAGTTACCCACAGCTTTCCAGTATTTTAACGATGAAATATGAGAGGAATATCAGTTCATCCCCACACCACCCTGGTTAGAAATCAGAAACCAATTGCAAGCCAGTAAAACTGTAGCACTTCTAATTTAAGTGTGAGCCATAAATTTTGCAAATAGTAGTATATACAATACATGCTGTTGAAGTCTAAAAAATGGAGAAAGCTAAACTGTGCCGAGTGACCTCTACAACAATTATGCTAATACTAATAAAAAAAAAACTGATATTTAAATTAAAAGAAATTCAGATTCATACCCATCAAAACATTCATTCTTCCAGCAGTAAGGAAATCTATACTAAAAGTGTGTTCATAGCAAACACCCAATTTTCAGCATTTGAAAATTAAACCTGACTCTAAGGTTCGTCTGCTATGGATGAGCCCAATTCCATTGTGTATTGAAGAAAGTATTGTTTTCAAGAATACAACACAGTGGAATTGTATCATTCTTGAAACTAATACTTTCTTGCTTTGGCCAGCTGACATTGTTTCTCAAGCCTTTTTTTCACAGAAAGAAAATGATAAAGAATAATTGCTAGGGAATTATGTGACAAAAACCCTTTAAATGTAAAATAAAACCTTCTCTGTTTTTGAAATAGAATTTTTTTTTTTATTCTAGAGTAGGTGACTGATGCTTGAGAAAGTACTACTCACAGAGAATAAACCAATCCAAGTAAGCTTCACATTCCAGTCCCCCCCCCAAGGGTAAATAATTAGAATTAACTTAAAACATTTCAGAAAAACTAGAAACCATTACAAGAACATGAATGAATCATAGAAAACATAAGGGATACTGCTACTGTGTAATTTACTGGTTATCAATCCAAATTGTATCAGACAAGTGAATTTTTTATTTTTTTTTTTTTTCACCAAGGATTTAACATGAATTGGAATTTTTTTTTTAGTTATTGTTAGCGGAAATTTATGCAAGGAAGAAAGCTTATGCAGCAGCAGCCAAAAAACACACTACTCCTTTATCCATCCCCTCTAATAATTTGTGTAATTATTAGAGGGGATAATTTGTCTTCCTTAAATTTATTTAAACTACCCACCCAACAACCAATCACTCTCTGGCTGAAAGTAAACATTTTGCCAATCCTGCATCCATCCTTAATCATCAATTTAAGTGTATATGCCCTCTTGTTTGTTGTCCGAGAAAGAGTAAAATGGTTGTTATCATTTAGTTTACCAATCCATTTAAAGCCTTAAATACCTCAATCAAGTCTTCTGATAGGTGCCTAGTTTCCAAGCAGTACAATTAGCAGAACTGAACTCTTTTGTGGTAAGAGTACCTTTTGTGTCCTCAACTGATCTTGTTACTCTTCTGTGCATACATTCAACAGATTCAAATATACTTTGCATGTGGGCAGCAGTAAAATGCTTGACACTGGGCAGCAATAATCCTAGATTACTGTTGTTCATTGCCTTACATTTTTCTAGGCCTTGTTGCAGTTGCATACCCTGATTACTGTTATTAACCACCCTGCCAACCTTTGTATCATATGCAAACTTAGACAGTTAAACTTGTTTAACCTCAGGGGCTCACATCTGGTGAGTATGGGCTTGGCAAACCCAGGGTCCTGAGCTGGATATCATCATTCTTCTCTTTCTTGGTGATTCCTTTCTGCTTCTTTCTCTCTCTCTCTCTCTCTCTCTCTCTTAGGGTAACTCTGGATTTTTTTTTCTTTCTTTTTCTTCTTCTTTTTTTGTGGCTGGTGCGGCATAAGCCTCAGGCTTCCTTGCACCATATGGCTAATAATAATAAAATATGCCTTCCATTTCCCTATACAATGTGATAATCGCCTCCTTGTCCGTCCTGGTAAAAATTGTTGACAGAACACTGAGATGTCCTAGTAGTATTCTGCATTGATCAAAACTTCATGTTGGACTGTACATTTTCCCCTAGGTATCTTTCATTTTCCACAACCATGAATGTGGTACCATATTCGAGATGGTGGAAATTGATATGTTATTCTGGAATTACTGCTGGCCATATGCTGCATGTTGCATTTTTCAATGTTAAACCTCAGTTGCCATGTCTCTGTCCAGTTTTGCCAGATCATGTTGCACTAGCATACCCTGATTACTATCATTAAACACCCTGCCAAACTTTGATAATGTGTGAACATATGATAATATATGAACTTAGAAAATAAATTTGATTTTCCTTCATTAGTATCGTAGATAAATATTGAAAGCAGTAAGGAGCCCAGAACTAAACCCTGAGGGACTCCACTAATAATATTAATCCAAGAAGAGCAGTACCTATTTATAACCACTTGTCTTTTGCTGCTCAATCATTGCCAAACTCCTCCAATTTGTGTAGCAGTTTTTGATGTGGAACAGTGTTAAAAACATTACTGAAGGCTAAATATAAATCAGAGTTATTTTTTACATCCAGTTCCTTTGTTACTGCATTATAGTAGCTTATCAGACTGATCAGACAAAATCTCTCCCTAAACAAATCCATGCTGTGATTTTTGTCTAGGTTCATTCCTGTAAGGACGATCCTACACTACTTCTTTAGCCATTAACTCCATTATTTTCCTTGGAACTGAAGTCAAGCTGTCAGGTCTGTAATTGCTCACTTTGCCATTTGATTGCACTTAATGAATAGGAGAGGCATTTGCACATCTCTACTCTATAGGAACCTCCACTGAATCCAAGGATGCTTTAATAATTATAGTGAAAGGTTTGCTTGCTTGGTACTGCTTTTATTATAATTGGACAGGGTTCATATCAGCTACAGGTCCAGTTTTTCAACAGACTGAACAGGATTGTCAAGAATTAAGACCATTCATATGTAGTGGGCCAGTGTGGTTCATCAACCCCAGGGGGCTCACATCTGGTGAGTATGGGCTTGGCACACCCAGGGTCCTGAGGCTGGATATCATCATTCTTCTCTTTATTGGTAATTCCCTTCTACTTCTCTCTCTCTCTCTCTCTCTCTCTCTCTCTCTCTCTCTCTCTCTCTCTCTCTCTCTCTCTCTCTCAGGATAACTTGGGAATTTTTGTTTTGGCTGGTGCTGCATAAGCCTCAAGCTTCCTTGCACCATATAGCTAATAATAATAATCTTTTTCTTTCTTAATGTAAGCAAGGAATTCTTTGCATTCTTAGTCAAAGATAATCTGCCTTGCCTTACATAACCATTACTGACTTGATTGCAGATTAATTTGTTGTTTGTTGTGTCCTCTCATAATTTATAATAATCCCATGTATTTTTCTTCTTTGTCACTAGTCTCATAATTTCAGTCTAAACCTCAAACAGTTTCTTTTAGATGGTGAAATATACAGGGTTGTTAAAATTAAAGTATCCCTATGTAGAGAGGGCTCTGGAGCGAGTTCTAAGGCTTGTACTGAAGAGAAATTTGAACAACAGGTACAATAAAGAATGGGCGAAAAAAAAGTAATTACAAAATTTGTCACTATATGGCACTGGTGCAATACAAATCACTTGAACAGTGCTACAATTGTTCAATGTGTCCTCCATTTTGGTCAACAACAGTTTCTATTTGAAGAACAGCATTTTCTACAGCAGAACGTAACATGTAAACTGGAATAGCCAACACATGACGTCTGATGCTGTGCTTCAGATCTGCCAGAGTTTGACATCTTTCCCAATACACCTGGTTCTTCAAAAAATTCCACAACCAGAAGTTGCATGGGGTGAGGTCCGGTGATCGGGGTGGCCAAGATGTCTGGAAACAACGGTGGATGTGGGGTTGCATATTCGTGCAAGATGGTGGCACACCATCTTGAATGAATATGGTATCCTGAAGGCACCCACGTTGTTGCAGCTCTGGTATTGCAAAATTTGCCAACATTTCATAATATCGCTGTCCGGTGAAGGACAGGTGTGGGGTTCAGTCCGCATTGCTTGTTCAAAAAGAATGTGGCCGTAAATCCACAACACACTCTCACTTTTGGAGAATGCAACGGGACCTCTTGGATAACTCGAGGGTTTTCTGTTGCCTAAATGCGACAGTTGTACATATTCACTTGTCCATTTAAGCAGAAGTGGGCTTCATCACTCCAAAGGATGTTCCATGGCCAAGTGATATCCACTGTCATTTGCACCAGAAACCGAAGTGCGTATGTGAAACGAATATCTGCATCACCATGCTTTAGCTGCACGTGCATCTTGTAAGGATAGTACTGCAACACCTGATGCATTACTAGCCTTACAGTGGAATACGGCATGTCCACTTCATGAGAAGCAACTGGTATACTTGCACTACCACGTGGAGATTGACTTGATAAATCCATGACAGCCATAGCCACATCTTCAACACGAGAGGAACGCACTCGTTTTAGACCGCTACCTGGTTGAACATCAAGATGTCCTGTTGCTTCAAATTTCGCATTCATTTTGCGGACAGCACAGTCATAGGTCCATGCCTTATGCGCTTCTGGCACCGGAATTCTCTGATAGCTTCAGCTGCATTGTTGCTGTTCTGATAGTACAGCTTCACTAATAGTGCCTTTTCCTGCAACGTTGTTGGCATTGCTGCTGTAATGCAGGCAAAACATCTACTGTATGATTTTGAAGAGACTGCTTTGCTTTTATACAGTACAGTAGAGCTGAGTAGTGGCACTATGGCAATAACTTACGATTATGTAAATAATGTAGGTTATTTGCATAATCGTAACTAAGATAGTTACGTGCCATACAGTGACAAATTTTGTAATTAATCCCCCCCCCCCAATAAATGGCGAGCGCACTATTTATTGTACCAGTTGTCAGTACGAGCCTTAGAACTCGCTCCTGAGTCCTCTATATAGGGATACTGTAATTTTAACAACCCTGTACATTGAGGCAGCAACAGCCTTTTTGAAAGTATCAGTGGGAAATTAACCTTTTTCAAATGACTATTGAAGGAATAGGATGCGAGTATCACTCACACCCTATTCCGTCAGTCAATACACTACAGGTGACCCCCGCTTAACGCTGATCATTCGTTCCGGAAAAACAGAGCGCTAAGTGAATCCGCGCTAAGCGAGCGCCGCTTTCCCATAAGGTAACATATGTATTTATGAGCTGCGGTCGGTGCCATAGGATATTTCCTAATCAATAATAAACAGTAATGAAAAGATGCACAAATGTTGGTCAAAATATTTAATATTCAAATATTTGCACATATAAAATATTCTGCATTACATACGTATAATTATGTGGTAACTACTTGCGTATCAAAAGTAAACTTAAAATTCCAATTAAAATAATGAATTTAATTGATTTAATTTAATCATGAAAAATGTGTGGATTTTGAGTTGAACTTTGGCCCTCTTCCAAATAAACTAAAAAGGGTATTAATTTTAAATGGCCCGCAGCGTTACCACCCAACAATAAAGTCAACTGATCCTTCGCCGCTTTGAAACTTGGCATGTTTTTTTCTTCTTTCAAGATGAAACTTCTTTTAGGCATTCGTTTCCACAAAAGTCCTGCTTCATCTATGTTAAAAACTTGTTGAGAAGTATAACACATAATACCCCTTTTCAATAATTTTAACAAGTTCTTTTTTGAAAGTTTCAGCTCCTTGATCTGCACTAGGCTTCTCCCTGGATTTTAAATCTATTCTACCAGCCCTTACCAGATTTAAATGGTTCCACATTTTTTTTTTTTAGGCGAGTTTTCTTCAGATCATCATATTGGCTAATCTCTTTCTCTCTCTCTTTTTTTTTAAATATTTAACTTAACTGAATTCTGCATGGAATATTATCTTCAATAAAATTAGGTCTTTCCATTTCAATCCTAATAGCCGGCCTAGTCCTAGTTGCTTGCAGTGGAACAGCTATCTTTCCCGCTGCTAAAATTAATTCTTTATTTTTTTATAATTGTTCTTACAGTTAAAGTTGCAAGTCCTAAATTATGGCACACATCCGCTTGTCTTTGACCGGAATCGATTCGCTTCTAAACGTCTAATTTAATTTTCAAATTCAGTCTTTTTCTTACATTTATAGTCTTCGTACTGCGCCCAGACGTTGTTGCTTTTTCATTCCTATCGGTCATTATTAGCTCTTCGAAAATGTAACTGCGTTGTTTGAATTAATTATGATACAATGTTCAAGTAAACTGTTCGTTACGCACGATGTCTAATACTGTACTGAGTGATGACTAGACTTCGTATAAATGCATATAACGCAAATATTACAAGCAATATATTTGATCATTTTTTAAAATGTTGATCTCGGAACTACATTAGCATTAGCATTAGCATTAGTAGAGGCATTTGATGCAAGAAAGCAAGCTTATGCAGCATCAGCCAAAAAAAAAAAAAAAAAAAAAAAAAAAAGTAACATAAATAAATAAAAATAACCACTTCCACTTCACCCCTCTGTTCGTTCGAAATACCTGTCCAGCTGAGCCTTAAACTTATTTAGGCTATCAACTTCCACGACAAGGGATGGAAGTCTGTTCCACCCACCAACCACCCGCTGGCTAAAGGCAAATTTCCGCACATCTATCCTACATCTGTCTTTCCTCAATTTGAATTTATGCCCTCTCAGGTGATTTTTCTGAGCTAGAGGAAGAATCCCATCAGCATTGAGCATGCTCAAACCATTCAAGGCTTTGTACACCTCTATCAGATCACCCCGCTGGTGCCTAGTTTCCAGACACTGTAATTTGCAAAACTTAAGCCTTTCTTCGTAAGAGAACCCCTTTGTCCCATTCACCAATCTAGTTGCCCTTCTCTGTACTCGTTCCAGCAGCTCTACATCCTTCCTGAAATGAGGCCTCCAGGCCTGTATACAGTACTCTAGGTGTGGCCTGACCATTGCCTTATACAAGGGAATAATCACCTCCTTATCCCTGCTAGAAAAATTCCTATATATCATTGACAATACACCATGAGCTACTCTTGCAGCTCGTCTGCACTGCTCAGAGAACTTCATATCTGCCTGCACCACCACCCCCAGGTCCCTTTCATTCTCTACCACTGTCAGTGTAGTACCACAGAGTTGATACGTTGCTCTGGGGTTGCTGTTTCCCATATGTAGTACTTTACATTTGTCAATGTTAAACTTCATTTGCCACCTCGAAGCCCATCTGCTCAACCTTTCCAAATCCTGTTGCAGCAGCATAGTGTCAGTAGTGTCCTTGACAACCCTGCCAACCTTCGTATCGTCTGCAAACTTGGACATTAAGCCTGATATACCATCATCAATATCATTTATAAATACAGAAAACAATAAAGGCCCCAATACTGAACCCTGAGGGACTCCACTAATAACATTAGTCCACGATGAGCAGTGTCCATTGATTACCACTCTCTGTCTTCTCCCCCTCAACCACCCCTTTATCCATAGCAGCAACTTGCCTCCAATGCCACACTGCTCCAATTTGTGCAGCAGTCTTCCATGTGCAACAGTATCAAAAGCCTTTCTAAGATCCAAGTATATAATATCAAAGTTATTCCCTGCATAGTGACATTCCCTGTACAGTGACATAACAAGTCACTGTACTGCAATTAAATTAGCGTGTGAGAAAATTTAACTGAGCGTGGGAAAATTTCTCAAGTCGGCGTGGGAAACGTTTTAATGCTGTTTTGCTATTCATTTTCAAGCTATCGACTCCATCAAATGAAACGATTTCGTTAAATATGTCAAAAATGTAATCTGTAAAAGAGCGTTATAGTGATCTGTGACAGCGTTATAGTCAGATACGGGTTATAATATAAGAACAGCGTTATAGCGAATCAGCGTAAAGCGAACCGCGTTATAACGGGGGCCTGCTGTATTAAAATTTCAGATTGTTGATATCTTGAATTTGGAAGCAATGATTTGGAAATGAGAGATGATGCAACAAACACATTTTTTGCATATTCTTGAAACCATTGTATTGAAACCATGTCCCATTTAAAATTAATAATAATAATAATGTGACAATGAGAACATCTTTATTACATTATTACAGCTGAAAGTAGTCCCTAAAATCTGAAGAGTATTGGCCTAATAGATTCTGGTTTTTCTATGAAATTAAAATGCACAAAATTTAGCAATTCCTGCTATATTTTTAGTGCCCATTCTTAGTGAGAATAAGCAATTCCTGCTTATTCTCACTAAGAATGGACATTGTTAATTGTGTAGGATACTTATATAATAGCACTTTTCAACTTAACAGTGCATACCTACACAGTAAAATCGAAACTTAGGTATGTATTGCACAGTATATGGAAATAGATCATAGCTCCTCTTAAATCTGGCAGCACATTGGGACATAGCCCTCTCTGGATTATTGAATATGTTATAAACTTTTGGCAGTAATGTGCACATTTGAGAGAATATATGTAGTTTTCTGGTAGCAGCGAGCCAGTGTTGCCATTGTGACAGTTATAGCAGGTCACTCACCTCGGTAAAGTTTCCAGCAACAAATAAAAATATTTAAAATATCAGTAAAAAAAAAAAAAGAAGCCAAACTCCATTCCTGCTAGTAGCTCACAACACAATCCAGGACTTTTCTGGCCACTACATAGTGCATTGTTAATTTACTGATAGCAACTTTAAGGGTTCAGGATACTAGGATTTTGCACAGATGCTTTCACTGAAACTATGGATCATGTAAATTTTGAAGCAAGCAACATAAAGTTTAAAATGTGATGCTCAGGAAAGTTTTTGCTGTTGCTGTTTAGGCAGATACAAAGTTGCTGAAATTTCTGGCATCGTATTTTATGTAAGAAAATGTGCTGCCACACGAAAGTACTGCAGAATTTCTGTTGCGGAATTCAAATTTACTATAATAGTAAATAAAGTATTGATGTCATTTTCTGTTCTGCACATTATAATTAGTACTTTTCACTTAATAATTTCTTTGCACCTGTGTGCATAAATGCAGTATTTTCTTTATTTTATGTTAAATATAGATCATTGGATCACTTTCATATTTTGTTAATGAATTAATTTATATAGACATCATTAATTTATTGCTTTATTGTATTGTACTTAAACATTGTTCAGATTCTTTGTAATCACTTTCGCAGGATCATTACAGTCCATTTTTTATTACCATGAATATACTTTTATGAATATACCAAATGTCTGCAGAGTGGTGACACTTATTTAGAGGGCTGTTATTATTCGCCAGATATAACAAAATTAAATCATTGTTGTAGAATGATTACATTTTATATACCCCCTTTTTTGCAGTATTATCATTGGGCTGGATTTCTCTAATTATTTATTAATTATAGCATCAGCACTGTAATTTCCATTATTTTCATTGCTAGTTATTTAGGAAATATACTCTTCTCCCCAAACTGATTTTCTATTATTGTTACTTCATTTATTTGGTAAATTTGTTGGAAGTTCTTAGTTCATTTTATGACAGATGATTCTAATATAGGTACCATACATTTTCCGACTACTTCAGTTTTCAGTTAAATTGGATTGAATTGAATTCTTATAGTCAGAAACTCTCACTATTATTTATCATCAGCACTTCGAAAAATTACATGCATGACATTTCCTCATAGAGAATGTAATTTATATTCAGTAATCACCCTGTATTTGATGAAGTTATCTATCAAAAAAAAAATTTTTTTTTCTAACTTTTTCATTATCAGTCATCTAATTGTTATGCCAGGTGATTGGTTTTTGTATTAGTTGTCAATTTTAATGTTAATTGAGCATTAGCTTTTGGCCATATGAAGCAGTTCATCTAAGTAAAATTTCTGTTAACAATTAAAGTGGCATTCTCAGAAATGTGGCAATAATGCTTGTTTTATTTTTATTTTTTTCAAAAATATTTAGTATTAACAGAGGTGTATGGCATTTTGCCAATAACTAGTGGATAACATAAGGTTAATTACACTGATGTATACTATATTTACCCAAAACTGTGAGAGGGTTTTATTTTATTATATCTATGTGAGGAGTGAAGCAGATAATTTGTATTTTCTTATATACTTGTCTCCCCCCACCAGCCTGTGGGAGGAGACAAGTGCATACAGTGGAGCAAAAGCCTGCAGCTTTCTTGCACTATATGGCCATTACTGTATTATTCATTAAAATCAAAGCATGTTTTTTTTTTTTAAAACAACCAGTATTGTTCCCATGAGATAAACTCAAGAATTAAGTTTCTGCCGAAATCTGAAAAAATAGGATAATAATGGTAATCTCTCACCATTTATCAATACGTTCTTTTTTTTAATGAAATAGGATGTCCCTAGAATTTGAGGCATGCAATTTGAGGGATGGGGGGAGAGAGATATTATTGTACATGTACTGTACCATAGTTAGAGCCAAAAATGCATTGTAAGAAATAAAATAAAGTGAAAGAAAAGAGAAATGAATGAATATTATGGAGTTAAATAAAATGGGTACCCTCTTCGTTATATCTTACAGAAATAGTTATCTGAAACATAGTATATGTTTTATTCCACATCAGATCTTTCTGTTGCTTACAGATACATTTCATTTGTAGATGAACAATATAATATATACAGATTCCCTCCCCAAATGCAGGGATTATGCTTTTTGGCAAAGCTAAGGAATCCATTTGGGAAACCAATTGTAAAATGGCAGAATGTGAGTTAATTGCAAAGTCATTCCAAGTTTATTCTAAGGGCCTATAATTATATAAAAGTATTAAGAAGTGCCATATAAAAGGAATTAGTTGTGCTCTGTAAAGAATGTAATCTCTATTAGAAACAGAAATTGATCAAATATTAAGTCAAAGCTTAGTAGTAAATCAAACTATACTCAAGCCTGTGGCCATATCCATATCACACATATAAAGTCCTTTAACTTATTGTTTGAAGTAAGGTGGATTTCTATTCTGCCTCTCTTCAAGAGATTTAAAATTGTCCCACGTTTTATTTTGTGGATTTTAAAGCACTCTAGAGTTTATTCCGAAAATTTATAAACCATTCTGCCATTCTTTGACTCTATTTGAAGTACTGTCTGGACCTGTATATACAGTTACCTTGTTTTGGGTCCAACAGTTAAAAAACAGATAGATAAAAAGCCTAATTCGAATTTTTTTAAAAAAAAATTACTGCTAAAAAGTAAGAAGTTTTAGTTACTTCTAGCAGTAACTAAAAAGTTACTGCTAGAAGAATAAAATTTTGGACCACTTACCATAAAAATAATGTAGAAAGTTTACATAAAACACTATATATATATTGCATTAACCACTTTTAATAGCTGTGATAACAAGAGCAAACAATTTTAGAGTGATTAGCATCCAGGATGATTTGAGTACAAGTAAAAAAAAATGGCTGCCCAATGACCTTGAGTGGTGCTGTCTGTTACTGACTCACTGAAATTCATAATCACCAAAAAAATATGTAAGTTGTAATGAAATGCAGTCAGGGAGAACAATCTGCATCTTTAATTTGTCTCGACCATTATTGAGCTACAATCAAGGATTATTTTAAGCTTTGTTGATCTTAAATTTTTTCCTGAACTAAGTTAGTTGCAATAAGATTCTTCTTAGTTTTGGGTAAATATAGTATGATAGCATCATGTTAAGTGTGAACTAGTGAAATATTGAGTTTCACCGGGTTGCTATCTGTCTGTTATAGCATTCTCAGATCCTACTGTGATGATTTAACATGAGATGAAGAGAGATGAATTCTGATTCTATTTTCATGACTTTTGCCAGTGGTGAACAATTGCGCCATTATGATTTTGAATAATACATGACCATATTTTTCCAATTTGTAGCATTATTGGTGCACTGCACTGATGCTCTGTTACAGGCTAAGTGTGCACACAATGTTCTGTTCACTATCTGATTAGCAAAAGTTTAAGTTTTTTTTATTTTTTTTATGTTATTCATTGTGCGTTTTGTTTGTTGTTGTTTGTTATTTGGTTTTTAGGAGCATTAGCATCTAAGGCCATATTGCTCTGGGAATATGCAGTGGTCATTCTCTGACCTTTCTGCATCCTCCGTATTTGGTGGTGACGGGATCGAACCCCGGCCTAATCAAAAAGCGTGTGTTACGCACTGCTGCTCCTTCCCACCTGGCTATGGAGGCGCCATTGTGCATTTTGCCACAATAACTCTCTAAGTGGGTGTTGGGACTCTGGTGACACCTGATATATTAATTAAAATGTGTTTTTTTTTTTTTTTTTTTTTTTGCATTGTAAGAGTTTACTTGATTTTTAGGTATTAAGTGGAGGACAGTTTAAACCAGCTCTCTGGAGGACAAAGGTAACTATTGTTACATTAGTATTTCTTTCCTAATGACACCTATAACAGTTAACATGCTGTAATTATAAATTTTTATTCCATGTAATGATGTAAAAATATGAAAGATACATATTTAAAACTTTTACAGATTTTTATGGAACTTTATTTGCAAATAAAGCAGAAGAGGATATTTAAGATGTTGGTACTTTTAATTTTCTGTACAGTTAATATCAGAAGAGCATTCTATTTATATTTATTATTTTTAGGGCTGAAAGTGTTGCCATACATCAAGCAGCCAAAATAAAATATATTTTGGCACACTGTTGCTAGAAGGAATCACAGTTCTGTTTTCATTCAAATTAAAATAAATTTAAACACAAAAACATATTACACACTGCAGTGTCCTCTAATGTTATAGTGGATTTATTACTTAAACAGAGGCCTGGGTTCAAATCCTGCCAGAGGTTAAAGGAATTGTTTAAAGGACTCTCCATTTTGAGCTGTAGTTAGCCAGTCTTAAGCAGGGGATGATAGTTCTCACCCACTCATGAGTTATTCTGCTCTTTTCAGCCCTCAATGTGTAAACCAGTCTGAACACACACACACACACACACACACACACACTTCTGTATGCATAAATGAATGGTAACCAATGGGAATTGGTGACAGAGTTGTCACTGTGTACAATTCCCACCCATGCAATTGGTGCACTTGACTAAAGTTATCAATGTGTTAAATTCCCAGCCAACTATAGCACTTATTAAATTTACATACTTCAAATTATATTGAGTAACATTATATACAAACATACTACAAAATATCATTATACATCTTGCTATATACAAGTTACCAGTTGAGGTGAACAAACTAGGGTATTTTGAATACTAAGTGCAGTATTCTAAATATCTTAAATTCCAAAATGGTATATCAAAACACATTCCTTTTTGATTGATCACTTGATCGCTCCACCTGATCACTCAACCAGCTTGATCTGAAGTTGCTGTGGATCCATAATTTCCTTGATTTTGGAAATCAAATGGTTGCCTGATATAACCAACTCTATTTCTGTAGTGTGCAATGATATGTTGATTACAAATGTTCCATGGTGAATTTTACTATTTGTTCTAGTATTACAATGGGTATTTGCTCCGACTTGATGATGTTAAAACTCAACTCTCCATTGATTCTCTTAACTGGTGTTGAATAGTAGCTGCAGTAAGGATTTTTTTTTTGCATGGTCTCTGAGATAATGCAGATTTAACCACCTTCAGCTACTGCCATGTTTTTAGGTATATGTAACTACTACTAAGTGGTTTTAATTATAAAAACAAAGTGTAAAAATTTTTATTAGTTTCACAAGACTAGTAGCATCAAAAAAAATGATCATATAATAAAAATTTCACTTCTCTTGCTTCGGAAATTTCCACAGTACAAGTGACACCCACTTTTAACGCTGATAATTCGTTCCGGAAAAACAGAGCGCTAAGTGAATCAGCACTGAGTGATCATCGTATTCCCATAAGGTAACATATCTGTGATTTGTGGTCTATGCCATAGGATATTTTCGTAATCAGTAGTAAACGGTAGTGAAAAGACGCACAAATGTCAGTCAAAATATTCAATATTCAAAAATTTGTACATATAAAATATTCTGCATTACAACGTATATATAATTATGTGGTAACTAACTACATTACATATCAAAATTAAACTTAAAATGCCAATTAAAATAATGAATTTATTAATCTGATGGCCCTGAGTTGTCGGGGTTTTCGTGTTTTGGGTTGTACTTTGGCCCTCTTCCTGGTAAACTAAAAGGGATTTTAATTTAAAATCCCCCGCAGCGTTACCACCCAACAATGTCAACCGATTCTTCGCCGCTTTGAAGCCTGGCATGTTTTTTTCTTTTTTCGATATGAAACTTCTTTTAGGCATTTGTTTCTAAAAAAAAAGTCCTGTTTCATCTATGTTAAAAACTTGAGAAGTATAACAGCCCTCTTCAATAATTTTAACAAGATCTTTTTTGAAAGTTTTGGCTCCTTGATCTGCACTTGCAGATTCTCCCTGGATTTTAAATCTATCAAACGAGCCCTTACTAGCTTTAAACGGTTTCACTTTTTTTTTTTTTTTTTTTTTTTTTGTTGAGGTGAGCTACTTTTTTTCTTCAAAATGTGCCGCGATCTACCATCTAAAGAATTTCATTGCACATGGTTAAAAAATTTAATCAATACATATTAAAAAATGTTTATAAATTTTAAAATTTAAATACAATTCAGAATTCTTATTTTAAATTCATACGTATTTAAAATTTTAATTTATGCTGAGTTTGTGTCTTCATGTCATCCGCCAAGCTTTCAAAATCGGGGATATACCGTGATAAGGCCAACTGTAAAAATCTTCTGTATGCAAGTCCATAAGAGTAGAGCACTTCTTCATCTTTGTTTGTTTCAAATACGAAAAGGCGATTCATACAGATACGTGGAACCAAAACAGGAATTTAAAAGTTCACTGCATTTTTTTACATTTCGGTACTTTTCTCGGCAAACATATTTTCAAAAGTCTTCTTCTGATGATCTGGCTTTTAGGAAGATATCGTTTCGCAATGTAATATAATTTCATTTTCAAGTAATATTTTCTCCATTTGAAAAATCTCAGCGACTTTTTTTGCAATTTGTTTTGTATCTAAGTTGACATTAAATGGATAAGAAATATATTGACAATGTCTTCAATTGTTTTAAAATCACTGAATCATCCACAACTTTCTAAATTTTGGAAACATATTTCTCACTATTAAATTCAAAAACAGGATATTTTTGCAATTGATCTTGCATATTTGCAAAATCATTTGATTTTTTTTCCCTTTGAGATCCTTAGCCATTGCCAAAAATTGATATTTATATGCAAAAATACTGCTAATCAGTGCGTTGAGGTGCCTTTCTAAATTTCCTTTTTTTGCGTATAGCCACGGAAGCATTGCAAATCAAACAACAGCATTTTTCTTTTATCATTACAAAAAAAGCATTCTAGTTCCCACTCTTGATGAAAATGATACATTTTGCTCTTTTTCACACTACACATACACTATGCTTTCCATCACATAACTGTGTGAATTTTCATTAGACAAGCTTAGTGCCTGCGTGGCGAAAAGAATAGTTACGTAGTTCAATGGATTTTTAACTAGTGTATGCAGTGAAGTGCATAATAGTAATATTTAGATTTTGACCAATCTATTTTTTATATATATTTAAAATTCGTCGTGATAATATCCAATACAATCTGTATTGGATATTATCTTCAATAAAATTAGAAGTCTCTCCATTTCAATCATAATAGCCATCCTAGCCCTATCCAATTTAGTTGCTTTTAGTGGAACAGCTGTCTTTCCCACTGCTAAAATTAATTCTTTATTTTTTATAATTGTTCTTACAGTTGAACTCTTACCTGCCAGTCCTAAATTATTGCACACATCCACTTGTTCTTGATCAGAATCAATTCGCTTCAAAACGTCTAATTTAACTTTCAAATTCAGTCTTTTTCTTACCTTTGTAACTTTCATACTGCGTTCAGACACTGTTGCTTTTTCATTCTTATCCGCCATTATTAACTTTTTGAAAATGTAACTGCACTGCATTAATTATGATACAATGTTCAAGTAAACTGTCCACTACGGACAATGTCTAACACTGTACTGAGTGATGAGTAGCCTCCAGAAAAATGTATATAATGCAAATATTACAAGCAATATACTTGATAATTTTGAAACTGTTGATCTTGGAACTTTCAAATCAAACATAACAAGTCACTGTATGGCAATTCAATCAGCATGGGAGCAAATTTCACTGAGCTTGGGAAAATTTCTCAAGTCGGAGTGGGAAACATTTTAATGGCATTTTGCTATTCATTATCAAGCTATCTATTACATCAGATGAAATGTTTTTGGGTTTAAACATGCCAAAAATTCAATTTGTACGCTGGTTTGTTTGTTTGTTATTTGGTTTTTAGGAGCATTAGCAACTAAGGCCATATTGCTCCGGGATATGCGGTGGTTATTCCCTGACCTTTCCGCATCCTCCGTATTTGGTGGTCACGTGCTTGAACCCCGGTCTAATCAAGAAGCATGTGTTATGCACTGCTGCTCCTGCCCACCTCTCTACGGAGGTGCCTGTACGCTGGTAAAAGAGCATTATAGTGAGTTATAAGTTATAATATAAGAACAGCATTATAGCGAATCAACGTAAAGGGAACCACATTACAGCGAGAACCTACTGTATGTCCATTTAGTCTATGTTCTATGCAGAATCACCAGAAAATGATCAAAATATCCCTTTCAAGATATACCTGTTTGAAAATATACTTACATTTAATGGCTGCTGCATCATTACACAGCCTTTTCAGATGCTCCTTGCAAGTATTTTTTGAGCATATATTAAGGTAGTGGAATGTTTTCATTCACATTTTAGATCACATAAGTAACATCTTTTTTGTTTGTTGAGCTGGTAGATGGTAACTGTTCGTGGTTATCAATTCCAGCAATTTTGTAGACAATTGGCCCTAGATCACTTCGAAGATTTGCAATCATGGTCCGTCCTTGGAGTGATTCAGAATTAATGACTTTGCAAGATTTTTTTTATGAATTCGAAATATCTCATTTTCTGATTATGGTTTGCATTTCTCCAAATAATGTGGTTGTTAACTACAGATATATTCAATAAAAAAATTTTTTTAAAAAAAATGTCAGTGGCCATCTTTGACTTTGCCTTCCAGTTGCATAGCAAGCACACTTCTTGTCTGTTGTGTCAGAACCACCTTTGGTTGCATCAAAAAAGTAAATTATTTCTGGTTTTTTATTTGGTCGAACACTTTTTTTTTTTTTTTTTTTTTTTTGCACGGTACATAAATGAAATCAAAATGACACTTCTGTTTATTTTTTTGGCCCAAATGACACAAGCATTTTTATCATGTGTAAAACCAAACTGTGAGTCCCCTTCTTAGTTTTTTTAGGTAGAAATTCATTGGTATTTCTCTTTTGTTGTTTTTTTTTTAACATGCCCACAAATATGAGTCCTTTTTTTCTTCAGCTCATCAACTAGCTCCATTGATGAGAACCAGTTGTCACCAGCTATGTTATGAATGGTATTAGCAACTCAGTCAGTCAGAGATAAAACCGTAAGGTTATGAAAGTTTTTGTAGATTGGGTTGGTGTTTTGCCTTCCCAGTATAAACAATAAGCATTTAACAATCTGTTTTTGCATAACAGAAACGTTTTATTCCATACCTTTGAGGATTGCTTTTCGTATATATGCAAAAGACACACCATGAAAACTGACTAGCATTTCATCCATTGTCACAAATTCTGAGCAGACTTAGCTTGATTGTTATTGATAAGAGATTGGAATGTATCTGATATGACTGCTAATTTATTACCTGCAGCTTTTCTTTCTTCTCTGGTAGTATCATCAAAGTGGAGAACTGAAAGGAGAAAAAGGAAATGCTTATATTGGCCTCCCAAGTTCATCTGTGGAAAAAAGGGAGTCAATATCCTCATGATTTTATTGGTATATTCCACATAAAAATAACAAGGTCAAGAAATCTTTGAGCTCGGAAACGTGATCTCTAAATGTAATTCTACTTTTATACTTTACGGATACCTCAGTATTTTAATTTTTTTTTTCCATTTGTGTACTCTAAAACCTTTTCACTAATATCAATACTAAAAACTAGGCTCATTTGTTCTTGTTGGCTGCTTTATGTAATGATATGGTCTGATTGAGTTCTTGAGGTTGAAGGAGCATTATGTGACCATTTGAACCTATTTCCCCTGTAATAGTGATGTTGGCTCTCTCTCTCTCTCTTACTTCATTTTTGGTGTCTGATAAATTGTCTACATCATTCTGAGCCACTAGTGATCTATATGAATTGATTCAAAGTCACTATACAGTGGGGCCCCAACATCCGATGGTAATTTGTTCCACAAAACCCATTGTATGTTGAAAATATTGTAAGCTTTGTTCATTGATTTCCTGTAATTCATTAGTATTAGTATTAGTAACGGCCGCATGGTGCAAGAAAGCCTATGGCTTATGCTGCACCAGCCAAAAAAAAAAAAAAAAAAATCCGAACAAAACAATGATAAAAACAAAAAAAATAAATAAATAAATAAAATAAATAACTAAATAATAATAATTAATAAATAAAATATATATATATATAAATAAAATATAAATAAAAAGGAAATTAAACCTATCATCCTATGCGCTTCCCTAACCTGAAAGTACTATCCAGATGACCTTTGAATTTCCCCAAACTGTCGGCCTCTACCACCCATGAAGGCAACTTATTCCAGTAATTTATAACTCGCTGGCTAAAATAAAACTTCCTGCAGTCCAATCTAAACATTTCCCCCCATAACTTGAATTTATGTCCCCTAGTTCTAGCATCATTTATAATCTTGAAAATTTCGTCCTCATTCATTTTACTGATGCCCCTCAGAGCCTTAAACACCTCAATCAAATCTCCTCTAAGATGTCTAGTTTCCAAACTCTGCAACCCACATATTCGAAGTCTTTCTTCATAAGGACGCCCTTTTGCCGATCTCACCAGGCGAGTTACCCTTCTTTGCACCCTTTCAAGAAGCTCAATGTCTTTCTTTAGGTGCGGTCTCCATACTTGAACACAGTATTCCAAGTGTGGTCTAACATAAGCCTTATATAATGGGATTATCACGTCCCTATCTCTACTTGCAAAGGTTCGATAGATCATCGATAGGACACCATGGGCCTTCCTTGCAACCTGTTTACAATGCTCAGAGAATTTCATGTCTGACCGTATCGTAACACCCAAGTCCCTTTCCTCCAGTACTGGGTTTAGTTGAACTCCACCAAGAGAATAAGTTTTTTTGGGATTACTGTTTCCCAGGTGTAATACCTTACACTTTGTTGGATTAAAGCACAGCTGCCATTTTTCTGACCATTCTTGAAGTCTATCTAGGTCTCTCTGAAGAGGCTCAGCTTGACAGTGATCATTAACTACTCTACCAATTTTAACGTCATCTGCAAATTTAGACATTACGCCCTCTATCCCTTCATCAATGTCGTTTATGAAAATTAAAAACAACAGTGGTCCTAATACTGATCCTTGGGGAACCCCACTTCTTACATCAACCCAATCTGAGGAATAGCCATTTATCACAACCCTCTGCCTCCTGCCCTGAAGCCATCCTTCTATCCATCTAAGGATTTTCCCAGTGATTCCAACCTGTTCCAGCTTATAAAGCAACCGCTCATGTGGGACTGAGTCAAAAGCTTTGCTGAAATCTAAATAAACAATATCGAAATTTTTCCCTAAATCCAGCTCGTGAGTGACCCTTTCGAAATAGCGAACCAGATTTGTTAAACATGATTTTCCCTTTACAAAACCATACTGAGTATCCTTGAGAATTTCTATTTGATCCAAATGATCCTGAATTCCACCCTTGATCATTGCCTCCATGATTTTCCCTACTACTGAAGTCAGACTGACAGGTCGATAATTTCCAACTTCACTTTTAGAGCCACCCTTATGTATGGGAGATACATTTGCACTTTTCCAATCCAAGGGAATCTCCCCAGAGTCTAGTGATGCTCGCATAATTAGCCTCAATGGTTCAATGCACTCGCTTGCCGCCTCCCAAGATTATAGGGTATATTCCATCAACTCCAGGAGCCTTACTGGCCCGTAGGCTCAAAAGTTTTTTCATTAAATAATCTTGCGAAATTTCAATATCATTAATTACATATTTTTTAACTTCGCTCCCACAATTTCCCATTGCCACAAAAGGCTTTTCATTTGTAAATATCGATGCAAAATAACTGTTGAGTTCATCTGCAACGGCAGCTGGTGTATTTATTACTATCCCCTTTCCCTTACGTAAACGTCCGATCTGGTTTGTCCTTCTCTTCTTGGCATTTATATATGTGAAGAATTCTTTATCCCCCCTCTTTGCTCTGTTTGCTAGTGATTTCTCATAAACTGCCTTTGCCTGTCGAACCTTTTCTGTGGCTCTATTACACATCACCTTGTAGCTGTTATAGGCTTCAGTACTTTTTATTGCTCTGTAACCTTTCCATGCCACCTTTTTCTGCTCAAGTAATGTGGCAACTTCACTATTCATCCAACTTGGAACCCTTCTCGTGGTATAATTTTTTAATGTTATATACGCATTCAAGGCATCTGTGATTAATGTTTTAAAAGCGTACCACAGTTCAATTGTATTCATTCTCAGCGCGATATCTACCCAGTTAACAGAGGCCATGTAGTACCTTAAGGCATCGTAATTTCCTTTTCTGAAATTAAAACCCATTCCTTTGCCTTTTACTTCTGCTACCTCTCTCGTCATCATCCACCGTAGAACTCCGTGATCACTTCCTGCTACTGGTTCCTCTACTGTCAGCCCTGTTATGTCATCTGATTCATGTGTGATGATGAGGTCTAGGATATTCTTTTCTCTAGTACTTTCCCTGACATGTTGATACAAATAACAGTCATCTAGTTGATTTAAAAATTTTGTTCCCCATGTCGAGTTTCCTTCCCATTTACTCCAATCAATTAGAGGCAAATTGAAATCACCCATAATAAGGCATTGAAGCTTACTTGCCCATTCCATTTGCATGTAGAGGCTTTTGTCATAATCTTCACAATCACCTGGTCTGTAGATTACTCCTACTCGCATTATACCTTTGTTTCCAACTATCTCACACCATACAGACTCTATACTAGCATGTGAAATGTCTGAATCCGGGAAAGCTATCGTCGCACTCAGGCTGCTTCTGATAAGAAGCATTACCCCACCACCCCTTCTATCTGACCTATCCTTCCTAAATACATTATACAAGCCGTACTGAAACTCATCATCCCCAATTTCCGGGTGGCACCACGTCTCTGTAAGCCCTATTATGTCCGCGTTACTTGTTTTAACCAGCAGTTCGAATTCGCTCATTCCCCAACAACACATAAAATAGGTATTTCTTACATGTTATACATAATTTTTACATTAAAAATTAGTGTTTTATAAAGATTATTTAATAAACAGTCATAAAACAGCTTTAAAAAAAACTTAAAAAAAAAAAAAACCAATAAATTAGCATTTACCTTAGACTTGAAGTGCAGAGCTAATGAAACCAATGGTAGCATAGTGGTAGTGGTGGTGGGACTATATCAAGTGTCTTTTCAGTCTTTTGTTGATACTGGCAAAGAAACTGTCCAAAGTGGACTGTTTTTTATGACTTTTTTATAGCTTCCTGAAGTAAGAAATGACTTCGTTTTCCATTTTGAATGAGTTCAGTGTTTTCAATGTCAGGGTGTTTTTTACCACTTCTCTTAAATGCTCCCAACAAGAAATGACACTCTCCAACCGACACTTTTTGGTGTCTTTTTCTTCTTCCTCTCCAGTGTCACTTTCCGTAATTTTCTCCAACTCTTGTAGGTCCTCTACATCCTCTCTGCCAACCTCCAGACCCATTGATTTACCAAGAGTAACAATATCATTTGTCAAAGCAGCACCATAATCTTCAAATCCATGAACATTATGGATAATTAAAGGCCAGATATTTTTCAAGGCTGAATTTAAGCACATGGTGGAAACATCATTTCGACAACTTACAAATCAGCCTCACACAATCCAGCATGTCGAATTTCGACCGCCAAAAATATTTGGGGATGACAGAATTTTCACCCAGAGGTCGCTGCAAAGCAACTTGCAAACATTTTCGTGGTGTAGATTTTCTTGAAGTTTGCAATCACTTACTGGTCATTGGTTGAAAAAGAGGAGTGGTGTTGGGTGGCAAAAATTTGACTTGAACAAAGTCAAATTGTGCCTTGAGATTGAACAAGGTTGGGATCATGGCTGGCGCATTATACAGCAGGAGCAGTGCATTTAAACAGGAAGATTATTTTTCTCAAGATAACTCTTCACTGAAGGATAGAAAACTTCAAGCTCCCATTCATTGAAGACGTATCTTGTAACCCATGCCTTCTTATTACTGCGGCGAAACACTCCCATCGTGCCTTTGTCGACCTTTTGTTGTTTAAATACTCTGGGGGGTGCTAGAGTGATACACAAGCAAAGGCTTTGGCTTAAAATCTCAAGAGGCATTGGCACCCAACAGGAGAGTGAGCTTATCTTTCATAGGCTTATGCCCAGGTAAAGTAGCCTCATCCTTAGCGATGTACATTCTCCTGGGAATTCACTTCCAGAAGAGGCCGGTTTCGTCAATGTTAAAAACCTGCTGGGGAAGATACCCTCCTGGTTAACAAACCCTTGGAATTCAATTTTATAGGTCTCAGCTGCTTTTTTTTTTATCAGCATTGGAATGCCTTTCAGCACTTTTGATATTTGCTCTTTTTTTGAAGCACTCTTCTTTTTTTTTATTTTTATTTTGAGGTGCTTGAACCAGCCTCTGCTGGCTTTAAAGTCTTCAAAGTGCAAAGCACTGCCACTGGTTGATGGAGCTTTAAGTTTCAGATGTACGATGGATCGTCATAGATCTGAAACAAACATACGAGTGATGTTCCAAGCGCCACATGTCTGAAAATTTTCACCCATGTATCATTCCAGCTATATCAGAAAGCCAATCGGTACTTGCAAATATCATCAGTCCTTAAAATAAATGATTGTATGGAAGGTATATCGGTTCCTGAGAATATCGGATGTCAATGTCATGGTAAGTCAAGGCCCCACTGTAATCACTGTTTGTTATATATTCATTCAAGCCGGAGTAGTATTTCTCTTCCACATAATAGCAGATGAACAAACACTTCACTTGAAAATAGATTCATCACAAGAAATTTTGGTCATGTAAATACTATTACTGGGTCAATTATGACTTGAAACAAAGATTTGAATGATAAGGCAGCACGCTGTGACAAACATTGAAGACCAGCTGATACAGGGCCTGAAGATGGAAGGATATGTGGAGTTCAGAGATGCCATATCTTGGAATTAAGCAGTTAGCTACCAAAGAAATTTTGCCTGGGATCGCTTTTGACCCATGGTAGTAGATGAAGGTTAATTGACTTTGAATACCTGAAAGGCTCTCATGCATGATGTCTAACTTACCTGTTCGTTTGTCACAGTAACGGAGCTAACTCCTAGCTCACAGGAATAAGTCTGCTTGCTAAAGGTGTCAAATTAGACTTTTTGTAAATATCTTCTGGATAAATTTTAATGAACCATGATTTTACATTACTACAATACTTTCAATAACTGATCAGCTTAACTTGATCTCGGGTATCTCAGCTGAGCAGACTACCTGTTAACTTTGCTTGAATATGCATCACAGCTGAGTAGTTGCTTAAGGTCTTTGTTTCAGTTTATAGCAGTGTGAACTCATCCAGGTAGCAGACATTTAAAACTTTAACCCTAATTTTAAACTAAAGTGAACCTTTGTTCAGTGTTTCGAAGCATATTTATGATGATCAATCAAAAAAAATATTGCTCAACACTTTCATTCTCAGTAAAACTTAAAAATATGCCAAAAACCTGTTTATACTAGTGTTCAAATTTCCCTCTTTTTAATACAAATTTTCAAAATAGAGAGCAGTTAGACACTGGGTGCATCATGCATTAAGTGAATCTGAACAATTGTTTCTACCTCTTCCATTCAGTATCAAATACATACCTCATTTGATACCACTTTTCAGCAGTATCCAGGTCACAGGCTTAATACTTTATAAGAAAGTTTAATAAGAGGCACTTCACTGTATGAAACATTTAATTTATTTATTGGTGTGAAAAGGACAAATTGTATCAATTTGTCCTTTTCATACCAATAAGCTAATTAAATAATTCGCATTGTAAAGTCCACTTAATGTTCTTCTTTGGTTTATTTAATACATCATACTAAACTTACCTTCCAAAAGCATGTAATGCAAACACAAACTGTTTGTATGAAGAAACTGAACATACTTTATTTTTTCCATGACATTGGAACAATTTGTTATACATAACTTTGCCTTGAACAGATCTTGCTTTGACTACATTGAACCAGTTGTTTTTCTGTCTTGATAATGAGTGACAAACATTTTAAAGTAATTCCAAGGAAGGCTTTGTTTCTTGCAAAAATGAATCCATGCTCAGCTTGTAATCTGATGCTGGTAATGCCTTATCTGGCAGGAGCAGCATTAGTTTACTCTACAGTTCAAGTATTTATCATTGACCATATGGATCTTTTCATCATCAGGAATGAATCACTGATAAGTCAGTGATTCTGAGATGTGATCCTTCCATGCATTTTTGAGGTATAAAAGGACCTCCTCCCCATAGATGATATTCTTCTACCTTATAGATTGCAGCTGGTTGACTGCATCTGAAATGATGATGGTATTGGATGCATTGACTTACTGTTTGTCGTCCTGACTCTAATGGAATGGCACGTGCATGAGTTGCACTGAAAGATAGATTACTGGTCAATTAATAATTCTTGCGATGCTCTAGCAGTTAGAGAAAGTCCTCATTTCGTGATACTGTTATCACATCCTGTTATCAATGCTGTTTTAATTTTGTGAACTGTGTGTGTTGTTGGCTGGGATTAGGGATTACAACAACTTAATTTTGTTGCAAGATTGATTTTATATACAAGGTGTGGCAATAAAGTTGCTGGACTAGTGCATTAAAAAGAATACGAAGTGAAGGGGCTCAAAAGTTTTATTTTTATTCAAAGGAATAACCACCTGATTGCATGCACTCATTACGCTGTTATAAAAGTTTCTGAAAGGAGTCAGCAAAGGTATCCAAAGAGATGATGTTCAGTTTGGCAGTTAGGTTTTTCTTTATGTCCTTGACATCCTGAAATCTTTCCTTTGAGGCCAGATTTTCACCTTAAGAAAAAAGAAGTCTGCTGGTACTAGATCAGAAGGGTAGGGTGGATGGTTGATCTGTACAATGCCACATTTCATGCAGAATGGGTGGAAGCATTGTCATGCAACACGAACTAGCTGCCTTTCTCTCAAAATTGTGGCCTCACCTGAGAGATGCACTTTAATAATCTGTGCCCCCCTTCAGGTACAAATTCCTTGTGAATCATACCTTGTTTGTTGAAAAACATGATCTTGATCCTGACTTCTGTAAACAAAACATTTTGGGCCTTGGTGATGACTTTGAAGTCCACTACATGATCTAAAGCCTTGTCACTTGGTCATATACTAACATCAACACTCATCTCCAGTGACAATACATTTGAGGAAATTAGGATTGTCTTAACAAGCCTAGGTGAAGTCTTCGTATGATGACACGCTTAGTTGCTTCTGCCCATCTGTGAGGCACAAATTTTGCACAGATCAAACAATTGATCTCTTGTTACAATTTCCCAAATAATTGCAACTCAGTCTTCATTTTGAGAGGTTGATGGATGCTCACTTCTTTCGTAATTGCTAACATCCTCACATCTGTCTTTGAACTATTTATTACCATTTAAACATTGATACTACTTAACATTTCATCACCATAAACACTTTTTAACATTTCTATTGCAGATTTTCTTATTTTAAAGCAAAATTTGATATCTGGTCATTGCTCCATTGCAAAATCATGACATAGAACGTTAACCCTACTAGTGAAATTGGTTGTTACTTGAAACCTGTCAGCCTACTGGACAGTCTCTATACCACCACCCATTGGAGGAAGTTTGGACTACAACATACCACTTCCATTTATTTTCAAACTCCTTGACCATGATTGCAACAACACCAGTCCAGGAACTTTACATAGTCCTCTGTTTTGGATAGTATCATTACTGTGAATGGAGAAGCATGTACATGTAAAATACAGCAATTACTGTTGTTGCTCCCCGCCCCCCACCAAAAAAAACCTATTTCACTTTTAACCCTCTAAAATTATTGTACTGTAGTTTCTTTCAACTTTTTCTTGCAGAGTTTTCAACTAAGGGGTATATTCATACTGTCTTTCTTTTATTCAGTGTGATATGTTGTCAATATCAGTGTTTCAGATTTGAAACTCCATTTGAAAGAACAAAATTTAAGTTCCTTATCAATTAGTGCAAACTAATTGATAACCTTAGTATATGGTTATCAATTAGTTTGTGTGGCAAATTGATATATTTTAACTTTTTTTTTTTTTTTACTAATTTGAAAAGACTTTGTAAGTAAATGATGAATTTATCATACCTAAAAAGGGCAGAATTCTTACTTTGTATAAACTAAAATGAAATCCATCGGAACAGATCAGCTACAAATAAAGACATGCTAATTTTTTAATGGATAAAATATTTTTGTCCTTTAACATTTACCACTATATTGTATTATAATGTAACCAGCGAAGAGTTCTTCACTATTCCCTATAGGATTGTTATTGGATTTAAAAGCAAACCTTTTTTATTTCATTAGCAATTTTTGATAAATTAATGTTTTTTGTTATTATTGAGAGATTTTAGAATTACTCAAGTTCAGATTGAAAATTCAGAACTACAGATTTTTGTTTCAACATTATGGGATGCTAGAGGTTAACACTATGAACTATAGGAATATATGTATTTGGTATATAGAACTTAATAAAATAAATAATTTAGAAAACTTTGGAAGATTTTCATTTTTAATTTGTATGAAATGTTGATGGTGATTGGTATCTTTCAGTATGAACGTTCGGTAGATGACTTTCTAAGACGCACAGCACGCCCACCTAGTCGTATGGATCGTCGCTACAGAGAAAGGAGGTGAAGTATCCATAATTAACTAGGATTACAGCAGAATACACCAGTTCTGGAAAGCCAAATTTACCAGCCCAGTGGTACGTTCCAGTATACATCTCTTCTGAGATGTAATCTTTATATTCACTGGTTTTGAACCAGGAGCATATGTGTAACTAAGCACTTTTCTATTGGCTGTCTCAAGTTCAGAGCTGTAGCTGGTATTAGTGCTAATTTGTCAATTTGTACATTCCTTTAATGCCTTTCCCATATTATTTTATGATACCTTTGTAGGGTATTAATTCATGTTTAAAAAAGTCACAAATTTTTATGACATGTTGTGTATAGCTAGCTGTTGACTCTGTTCGAGGTTAAGTAAGAGTAAAAGTATGTACTGTCTTCTGCATCACCATAATCATTTTATATGTAATAAAAAAGCTATACATAATATATATTAAAGAGTTGTGCTTTCTTTTAAAAAGAAAGACCATATTTAATAATTACACATAAGTTATTTGGTACCTAATACAACAGTAAAATACTATGCTATCAGTTTAAAATGTAGTGTGAAGAATTCACAATGTCTTTTCAGTAATTTATGGATGTGTATTTGCATAATCATTGCACGTATAAAAATCATTGTATACTTAGATACATCAGGCTGTAGGTTTCTTATTCATTTTATGCAGTGAATTTGTCAACTTCTTAATTGCTCTACCTAAAAATTTAGAATGATGCTCAGATCATTAATGGTTTACAGTAAGTTCTATAATTTACTGAGTACAGTGATATGGAAGCCCTCATTATGGAGCACAGAGGCAAATAACTATTCCTCACTATAAGAATCTGCACACAAGCAAATGCCCCACACATCTAAATTTAAATGTCCAAATTATGATTTCGGCCTTTCCAATTCAAGCGACGTTCTCCCCATGTAATCGATCAATACAATTTTTTTTTTTTTAGGTCCTAGCCACCGAAATCTCAGGAAATTAAGTAGCAGGACCTGTAGAGCAAAATTCAAACTACTAGGTACCTGGTCTGCCTCCATGGGGTGCAGTGCTCGCAATGTCGGGCCTCAGCAAGGGTCTGGCAGCAAAGTGGCCAGAAGAACAATGGTACATGACATTACACACTACATGATCCATACACTTTTAAATCTCTGGCCTTTACAGTGAGTTGTATCACATCACTATGAAAATTATGTGGAGATGGGGGAAACCCCTGGTGCCATTTGACCATAAACACACTTTACACTTGTAAGAATAAATTTCACTTCATAAAAACACCACATTTAGATTTTTAGTTAAAAATTTTGTAAAAATAAAGGAGGGGGGAAAACCTTCTAACACTAAATTTGAGAACATCTGATTAATGCAACAGGTTGAGAGTTGTCACAGATCCCAGACAAATTTCTTGTTTGTCTAGGCATAAGTTCAATCTTGGCTAAATCATTATACACTGGTATTCAAAGAAAGTGCATCACCTAGGAATTTCAATTTTCTAACCCTTTTTTGCAATGGTATGTTACATTAATGACTAGCACCACAAATAGAAATATAAACAAAAGATATTTATTAATAGTTAAGGCAACGCTAAGTAATATTTGACAGGTGCTCTCAAAACATTCCAAAATGAGCATTTGCAACTGTTATACAACAGTTTTGGTAAACACGACAATTATGGCTGAAATGTTATCAGAAGCCTTCAATTTGCTTTAGTTTATCATTTTAAATGGAAAACAAAATGAAAAGTTCACCAGGTGCAAACTAATATTTAGTTGAACCACCTCTGGCCCTGATGACAGCAACACACTGTCGAGGCATTGACAAAATCAATTTCTGAAGATAATAACTGATAGTTCGTGGTTCCGAACACGAATTATGGCTTCCTGAAGTTCATGAAGGGTCTTTGGTTTCTTCCTGGCAACTTCAGATTCCACACGATGCCAACAATTCTCTATAGGATTCAGGTCCAGGCTGTTTCCTGACCAGCTAAGAGTTGTAATGAACCGTTCTTCCAACCATTTTTTTCACCTGTAACAAATGTAAACACATTACTGTTGAACCTCTAATGTAGAAATGAAGCTAAAGTAACTGCAGGAGTGCCTAATTACACTTTTCGCCTGATGACAAGAAGCAGAGTTGTCCTGAGAAATCCAGTTACTTGGCAGGTTGAAATGGTCTCTATAAATGGTTGGCAGCAATTTGCCTTCCAATATAGCCAGATATCCATTGGCATTCACAGAAACTTTTATAAACTGCAGGTGATACGAAATGCACCCCCATATCATTTGGCCGGTAGGGAATTTCACTGTAGTCTGGATGGTATTCTTCACCACGTCTATGGCAAATCGTTTGCCTCCCACCAGAGCCATGCATCTTGAATTTTTTTCTCATCTGAGAAAATAACTGACTTCCACTGCTCAGGGGTCCATTTGACATGCTCCTTACACCAAATTAATCAGGCCTTTTTCATTTTTTGTGAGAGGAAGGGCTTCTTCTTAGGACGACAGGCTACAAGTCCATTTTTGAAGAGGCATCTTCTGACTGTTACCACTTGCTACCACTCCTGTATGTTGTTCCCATTCTCTTTTCAGCTGAGACGAAGAAGATTTACTGTTTTTAAGGATAAGCACTTCAAAACGCGGTCCTGTTTTGGTGTAGAGACTCGTTTGTGCCCGGTTCCTTTTTGCCTATCAGCAGAACCAGTATTCTTGAGTATGGAAATAAATCTACTCACTATCGACTGATTAGAAGACACTCTATAACCAATATGACGGGAAGAACATCCTTCCTCGTGTAAAGCAACAATAGCACTCTTTCTTCGTGGCGTCAACTGCACGTAACTCACCATCCTGATACAAGCAAGGAATGACTGCAACTCTTGCAGAGCGTGCTTATACAGCTGAAAGTAACAGCTGATGCAATATTACATCACCTACACGTGTTAATCTTGTCTGATGCAATCTGCAAGAAATATTGCCATGTACTTACGGTATTCAGACGACAATTACAATTTTAAGCGTTGATGCACTTTCTTTGAACACTAGTGTATATATAATCCTGAGATTTAAAACAATTCAGTATCATGTAAATTCAAATGTAATTAACAATTCTGATGTGCCCAAGGCATATTCACACAGTTTGGTGTGCCTTGAGCTTCCTGAGGTGCCATCTCTCAGGCTAGCAAAATTATTGGGTCTCTTTGTGGCAAGAATGGAATTTTGTTGCTTGCATCTAGGTACTTTAACACCCAGAACATGCAAAATAGTGATGGAAAATACATTGTTTTTAAATTTTTCCTTAAAGAATAATCATAAGGTGTGAGATATGTCAAATTTTTTGTAATCTTCCATCAGAGTCAAGTTATAATTGCATAGTAAGCAGTGGTTCTGGTTTATCACAATACCGTGGAAACATTTTCAGCCCCAAACCTTTTTTTGAATCCTAGCTTTTAGGATGGACTCCAAAATAAAATAATCAACAAATAAAAATATTAAATAGTTATAATCCACCATCACAATTTTCCCTTCCATGTTTCAGAGTATATAGATTTAAAAAATAAAATTAAAAATTTGTGTCTGCATGCAGCAATAATCACTTATATCTTGACTTTCAGAGAGAAAAAATTCTTAATACCCTCTCAATTAGTGTAGCAGATTATCTTTTTTTGCTATGTTAACTCATATATGAGGGACATAATGGGCAGAGTCCACTTTCTTGCAGATCTCACAGACTTGTTACAGACCACAATTTGCATGCCACTGGTCTAGTGCTAGCAAGAAGATAAGGAAATGCATTTCCGTACTGATTAAACTGGATGCACATTGCTTGTTTTGATGCTGGGGACAAGCTGTAAATATCGGTAGATCACTTTTTTTTTTTGTTAGCACATTGGCTTCTGTGGCCATTATGCACCTCCCAAAGTTTTTGCATTTTACTCTGATCCAAGCCTGAGGTGGGATTCCAACCTGCAACCTTTGGGTTGCCAGGCAGGCACTTTACCCACCTGGCTAGCCCGGTCAGCAGTAGATCACTTGATTCATCTCCAACAAATGTGTGAACAATTCATGATAATAAAATAAATCCCTGTTATAACACTCCTGCTTATAGGACTACCCTTCTTTTAATGCTCTTTGGGGTTGATTCCTTTGGAAGCACCATAACAGGAATTTTATCATATTGACAAAATGAAAGATGTGTGTAAGTTTCCCCTTGTAACTTCAAACCAGATCACATACATATGGTATGGGCTGATGGACCATATTATGGATGAGGCAGTGTTAGTCATATGAAAAGGCCAGAAGTTGTTGTTCTCAGTGGTAGTTATTCAAGAGAAGGGTAGATTTTTGTATTTGCCTTTGAGGGCAAAGTTTCTTCACTTTACCCTCACAAGTAAAACGAAGAAACTATTTGCTCTAAAAATTGGGTGGTTGCAGCACTTCAAAAATCATAAGGGGGTATTCACATCAAGGTCAAGCTGGTGAGGGTAAAAATTTTTAACGATTAAAAAATTAATTTCTTGTTCCCTTATATGATAAAGCTAAATAAATAAAATTGTGCATCTGCATTAAAAATGAAAATCATGTTTTAATTTTTTTATGATTTACACAGCAGTGATGAACAAATACTTTTAAATCACTGTGAAGATCTGCATTTAACTTTAAGCACAGAATTTAATGGAATATATTTATTCACGCCTGGAAGCCATGAAGTTTATTTACAGTAATATTATACTTTTGTTGACTAGTTTTACTTATTGCTTCAGTAGAAAGGTCCTCAAAGCTTAAAATAATTAAAAATTATTTAAGATTGATATTGTCATGAGCAGTTCACAAATATCTATGAAAATACAACAGCAAAAAAACTATATTATAGAATTATTATAATAGTTTCACAGCTAGAAAAATTATTTGATATATAGATTTGAATAAGTGAAATTCCATTGAATAATGGGCTTCTACTTTGTGATTTAACTAATTCCTTTTTATTATCTGAATATAAAAGTATATAAACATTTATTCATGAGGGTGATTTCAGGGTTGACCTGGTCTCTCTCTCTCTCTCTTTTTTTTCCCTCAAAAACGTAACTAGAATCACCAAGTTTTATTCTTTATCAAAATAATTGTCTCTCTGCATTGAGGTATTTTTGCTGATGCTGTGACAAGGCATGCATACTGCTACAATCTTGCCAGCTGAGGGCTGCCTTGACTGTTTTGGGTGATAGGAATCCTTTGTGGTGCCATTTCACACTGGATCTCTGATTCTAATGAGATTCATGCACCCATGTTGTAGGCAGGTTTCATATGCAATTCAGTTCAGGACACCACACTTAATTTAATGTCTTGAATTTCTGCCCTCTCAGGTGAAGCTTCATTGTCCCACAGAAGTGATAAACACAGGAGGAGTTCTCACAGAATTTTCTTAAATGTATGAAAAAAAATGCATGATTTCCCATAAATCTGATGAGTGTGGAGTTACATTGTTTTGTAGTAGAATGCTGCCCCCTTGGGCCTTTTCTTGTAGATTTCTGATACTTCATTAATGCTCAGTATTACAGCAAAATCAAGAATCAGTCCTGAATCCCAGCAGATACTTGCTATGATCCTGCTAATTGAAGCCTGCCTTCAGTTTTTGTGAGTGGTAGGGATTCTTTGTGGTACACCATTGTCTCATCACTTCAATGCAGGAATGCATTCTTTCCTGTTCAGGTTTCTTGAAAACAGCAGTGCATGCCTTCTGGTTGAAATCAGCATACTTTTTGGACTCACCATGCACATACCTTACATGAATAATTGCCTGTGCATTTTCAACACGTCCACTTTTGCGTAATATTGCACATGCTGTAACTAGTCTTAAGTACTGGTCAACCTTGAACCACCTTCATATTTACTTGCTAAAGAACGCAAAAAAAAAGTTATGTACCTCGAACTTGGAGTAACATTCTAGCTGACATGCCATTATGAATGCTTGCTCCTACACAACTTACCACTAAGTCAACGAAACTCACCTACTAGTAGCGCACGATGTGAACTCCATTCCATGCAGGTGCCACATTTGTTGAACAATTGTATCAAGAGATGCCAGCAGGTGTAACTTATTTTTTGAATGCCCATTGTACACAAAAAAGGGAGGGAAATGGATTTAGTTCTAAACAGCCAAGGTAAAATTTGACAACTAATCAAATAACTATTTAATTACATTTTGCCTTTTGCCAGCTGCACTTGGGAACTCTGAGTTGTGTATACACCTGCTCTAAATTAACATCAAACTGGTTACTAGTTGATATGAGTGCTCTGACAAGCTTTTTTTTTTTTTTTTTTTTTTAGCCTCCAATGCAAAAGTTTTTTTCCTCTGAAACACATTGTTGTAATTTTCTCCCAAATTGAGCACGTAGATGTGAAAAACACCTGCATTGGGAAATTGATAAGGGTTTTGTATCATTAGGTGGGTTTTTTTTTTTCCAGTATAGATGAATTACTTATTTGTTAATTGTCAGTTTTAGAATTTTAATTCTCCACATTTCTGATGCAACTGAACAGAAATGTAAAATTCAATGGTTCCATATACTCTATAATAATACTATGTGTGGTACACAAACAAGTTTTGTTACCTTCATAGGTAGCACAGTTCTACAACTGTGCTACCTATGAGGAATTTTCATGGGCCTTTTTCATAACATGGCTTGTATTAGTTGATCTCAGTGGGAGTAGTGTGGTTTTTCATCCAGCAAACAACCGCTGAACAGACAATATATAGGGAGCAATATGGCCTTAGTCACCAATGCTCCTGAAACCCTATTGCAACAACAATATTAGAAGTTTTGTTATGACAGTGTTTGCCTGTAGTCTGTTTCAGCAATCTTTTTGAATTAGACAAGCTATTCACAAGTTGTGGGATCCAATTCAGACTTTGAATTTCACTGTAGACTAATTTCAAATCTGTAATAAGATACATATGAAACATTTAAAATAATCCAATATCAAATTTAATGAGGGCATGCTGTACATCTAATTTACATGAAAAGACCTAACTTCACCTGTGTAAAGAATCAACTTAATCTAAATTTACTTTTCATGTAGGCTGTGTATACTATATTACCTAAAGTAATGGGACACCATGTTTTAAAGAACCTTTTGTTGATAACAGTATTTAATAATGTGTCAGCCAACCATGGGCTTTAATTAAACACTATCCTTGTTAGACTCCAAACCAGTTTTTTTGTTGTTGCAAGATTATTTTGACCAATTCCTTCAACAGTAGTCAATTTGGCTACTCATTGAACATCATCTGCATTGGACTGGTTGGAAAGGGATTCCATTTCATCTCAGTTGTTCAGTAGGATTGTCAAGGCTCTGGGCAGGCAAGTGAACTCCCCATCCACGTTTTCGTTTTAAGTCGATGCAGGCTGCACTATGATGGGCAATATGCTGAAACAGAAAAGGGCCCCTCACCCTACTGCTGCTACAGTGCAAGGAGAGTAATTCTCCAAATGTCAATGTAATGCATAGCATTTATTTATTGTTCCAGAAATGATGGTCAATGTTCCAGTATCTCCATCAAAACTTAACAGTTGGGACAACACTCACTCACAAAAAGATAGCCATTGGAAAACTTCACTGTGATTCATCATTCTGTAACAGCCTTCCAACATTCCAGGGACCAAACCACTGCTGAGCACATTTTCTTTTTGTAATTACATCAGCCACCACTGATCTAGGTCGTTGCAGTTTTGCTGTAGTGTAATGTACAGATTTGATTGCTAATACTAATATGGCATCCTAGGATGACTCCTCATTGGAAGATGCTAAGTTCAACCCCTTTGTATTTCACTGATCTGCTTGCTAGTGTGAAGTGCATTTGCTTTTATACCTATTACTGGCATGGATGGGAGCTATGGTTCATTTCTCCCAAGTACCTGGGAGGGGGGGGGAGGTTCAAATACTTCTGGCAATAGTAGGTGAAAGGTGCAAAAGATTAGGTACATTAAATTGAAGATGTATCCTCAATGGGGGCACCCTGGCCTTGCTATGTTTTACAGCAATGGCATTAGAACCATTCCTTCATGGTCCTTCCAGTGTTATATAAGTAATACCAAATTCTTTGTTGACTCTACAGAACCAGAATCTTTACCAGTGGTGTATCATCATATGTAGTTGCACCAGGGCTCGTGATATGTCACTACAATCAGCATGTTATCTCTCAGATTGCTAGCTATCATCTCAGTTGCAAGCAGAGAAGCGCAACAAGATTAGTTAGGGAGAACAAAAGAGTGCTCTTACCAGGGAAGACCTGAGTTCTGCAAATTATGACATCTGGAGACAATGAGGACTCTAAACACCTCAATCAGACCTGTGAGGAGGTCTGATTTAAGGTTTAAGACATCTTAAGTGGATTGAGTAAGCTCAATACTGATGAAGTCCTTCCTCTTGCTCAGATTATACACACAAGGGAGCTGTTTGTTTGGTTTTTAAGAGCATTAGCAACTAAGGCCATATTGCTCCGGGATATGCGATGGTCATTCCCTGACCTTTCCGCATCCTCCGTATTTGGTGGTGACGGGCTCGAACCCCAGTCTAATCAAGAAGCGTGTGCTACGCACTGCTGCTTCCCACCTGGCTACAGAGGCACCTCACAAGGGAGCATAAATTGAAATTGAGGAATGATGGTGGACAATAGATGTGAGGAAATTTGCCTTCAGCCAGCGGGTAGTTGATTGTTGGAACAAGCTTATGGCTGGTGTAGAAGTGTGTAATTTCAATAAATTCAAGGAAGAACTAGACAAATTGTTAGAGGCAAAGAACAAGTAATATGAGAAGTGGTGGGTGTTTTTTTTTTTTTTTTTTTTTTTTTTTACTCATGCCGTGTAAGCTTGCATCATTTAACCACTGCTTATACTCTTAAAACCACCTTGAGAACAGGAGTGTAGGTGAAATCTCAATAATCAATGGGTCCAAGGTGGAAAGTATATTCCACCTTGGACCAAGGTTAATTTGGCCGAAGGTGGGCCGAATTAACCTTCCAGTATTTTAGACTTTAGGCTGAAATGTTTTCAGACATGTAGTCCATCAGGCAGAAACTGAGAATACGCAAATTAGCTCTGGTTAGCCAATATAATCAGAATTGTTCATCTTTATCGTAATGCATTAGCATTAGCATTAGTAGAGGCATTTGATGCAAGAAAGCAAGCTTATGCAGCATCAGCCAAAAAAAAAAAAAAAAAAAAACCCACTTCCACTTCACCCCTCTGTTTGTTCAAAATACCTGTCCAGCTGAGCCTTAAACTTATTTAGGCTATCAACCTCCACCACAAGGGATGGAAGTCTGTTCCACCAACCAACCACCCGCTGGCTAAAGGCAAATTTCCGCACGTCTATCCTACATCTGTCTTTCCTCAATTTGAATTTATGCCCTCTCAGGTGATTTTTCTGAGCTAGAGGAAGAATCCCATCAGCATTGAGCATGCTTAAACTATTCAAGGCTTTATACACCTCTATCAGATCACCTCGCTGGTGCCTAGTCTCCAGACACTGTAATTTGCAAAACTTAAGCCTTTCTTCGTAAGAGCACCCCTTTGTTCCATTCACTAATCTTGTTGCCCTTCTCTGTACTCGTTCCAGCAGCTCTACATCCTTCTTGAAATGAGGCCTCCAGACCTGTATACAGTACTCTAGGTGTGGCCTGACCATCGCCTTATACAATGGAATAATCACCTCCTTATCCCTGCTGGAAAAATTCCTGTATATCATTGACAATACTCCATGAGCTACTCTTGCAGCCCGTCTGCACTGCTCAGAGAACTTCATATCTGCCTGCACAACCACCCCCAAGTCCCTTTCATTCTCTACCACTGTCAGTGTAGTACCACAGAGTTGATACGTTGCTCTGGGGTTGCTGTTTCCCATGTGTAGTACTTTACATTTGTCAATGTTAAACTTCATTTGCCACCTCTCAGCCCATCTGCTCAACCTTTCCAGATCCTGTTGCAGCAGCATAGTGTCAGTAGTGTCCTTGACAACCCTGCCAACCTTTGTATCATCTGCAAACTTGGACATTAAGCCCGATATACCATCATCAATATCATTTATAAATACAGAAAACAATAATGGACCCAACACTGAGCCCTGAGGGACTCCACTAATAACATCAGTCCACGATGAGCAGTGTCCATTGATTACCACTCTCTGTCTTCTCCCCCTCAACCATCCCTTTATCCATAGCAGCAATTTGCCTCCAATGGCATGGCTCAGTTATTTGGACATCTGCTCTTACCATATATCTTAATGTTTCGAAACTATATCATTAGATTTTTAAAATGGGTAAATAGAATAGCAGGTAAACACATCCACATTTCTAGTCCACATGGTTTTTTCCTCCCAGAAACTCAGGTATTTCATCCAGCAAACAGAAAATTGACCACAGAACACATGCAATTTACAGACAGTATACATGGAGCAATATACCCTTTGCTGATGCTCCTAAAACCCTACTACAACAACAACTAGTCCATATTCTCCAAACTCAATGTCACTTCATGGAAACATCTCAGAGTACACTTTTACATCCATCCATCCATTTTGAAAGTATTGTGATCTTGTCACTAATGTGGAGAATAGTTTGAATCTATTAGAGACTGGAGGAGGGAATTCTTAGACTTCAATTAGGGCTAGTTTGCTGATCTCTGAAGATGTATTAGGGACCCCCCCCCCCCCCCGTGAGTTCTATATCCTGCACAACGTGCAAATCAGCCCATTAACAAAGACAAGCAATGTGGCCTAAGACATTGATGCTCCGCGAAACCAAAAACAACAGAAAGTTCACACTTAGCACAGGAACTGCATGCAACCCCAGGTAAACTACTCTGAAGCAATCATAGCTGCTAATGCCTACTGAGGTTATTCCCGTCATAGGCCATTTATATCTGACACTGCTAAAGGTGGGAAAGAAAACTGCATTTATTTTTATTAAAGAAGTACAGAGATGAAAGTTGTCTTATTACACTTTAAATTAAAAATTATATATGTTCGTTAAAATTGATGCACATTCTTCAGGAAACCAGAAAATTGTTCATCTCAAGAAAAATTTGTACTTCACAATAACTGGAGAAAGTTTCCACAGTACCAACCGGGCAAACGTTAGAATTTCACAGACAGAAAATAAAATTGACAACAATAATAGGACATCCATGTATACAAACCATCTATGACTGATTTGTCGTTACGTGTTTAATACTTGGAGACATCCGTGAACTAGCTGATGGTGTTAGTACTAAGGATATTTAGGATGTTATAATCCTCCATTTATTGTCTGTTATCAAATCTTGATTTCACGTAATGTAAAAAGGAGTAAACTGAATCGTGATAAATTCTTGAAAGAGCACAACTTAAAAATATTTTTAAAACCATTCTTTACCTTATTTAAACACTCTTGATTATAAAAAAATATTAATTATACTGTTTTAATCATTGTAAGTGGGAAAACTAAATAGCATCTAATTTCATTATTACTGGCAATGAAGCATGGATGTGTGACTGACAAACGAAATTTTAGTCAACTCTTCAGTGAAAATCATTCTGTCCAAAACCTTGTAACACGTTTGATCAAATGTGAGAATGTCCTTCCTCCCCACCCCAACAACATTTGCAGTATCGCTTATGAATTTGTTTAGAATGATCAGAAAGTAAACTATACCTATTATATAAAGAGGTTCTGATTTAAATGAGTCAGAAAATGCCCAGCTACTATTTGAAAATGGTCTCCATTTTGAAACAGCAGCTGGCATTTCTTGCCATGACAGTTTCCGCCACAATTGCTTCTGCACACCACCCACCAAGAATTCCTGGTTTGGGGAGGAAAAAATCATCTATCATCTTGCCCTGTATAATCTTTTTGTTCTCTAAGCTTAAGCAGGAAGGACAAAGGTTTGAGGATGTTGCAATCGTCCAATAGAATGCAATTGCAGAACTCAATTCGCTCACACCTGAAGAGACATTCTTCCAGAAGTGTAAGAAACTTTTGGACTTGGACCTGGTATATCAGAGAAACTCCATAAAAAGGTGTGCAATGAGAACCAAAGAATGTCCTAAACTGCTTTGGAGGAATTTCTGAAGTCCTATTCAATTGATACTGGTTAATCAATCTGAAGGAGTAGGTTTCCCCATGAGTTATTTCATTATTCAGCCCGCGCAACATGCAAATTGACAGTAAAAACGCTGGTACAAATAATACACAATGACATAATAAAATCAAAGTCACTAATGAGTAAAACTCAACAACAGTCAAGTCAAGTCAACACAATGGCAAGTCAAGTATTTGGGAGCTACATTGTAAGATTTGTGTTGGATAGATCTGAAGCTAGAAATTCCCAATGGACCACTGAATAAAACAAATAATCTTGTTTATACTTCGACATGACCACCAGGTTGGTGGAGTTTACAATAAATCATCAATACAATCATATTCAGCAGTCACGGGCTTAAACCCCAGTCCACTCAAAGAATGTGTGCTATTGCACTCGCTCATGACCACTTGGCTACGTCAGGCCTATAAATGTCAAAGAAATGAAAGCTGGAGAAAGCCAAATTCCAAAGCTGCCTGACTGGATATTTTGACAAAGTGGCTTTAGAATGATAAATTGTTGACAAAATCACTACAGCTGTGGGCAAAATTATGAAGTAGCATAGATTTTCTGCATGATAACTGTGCCGGATATTGCAGTGAGATCAGTTTTTGTGGGCAGGTTGCAGCATACAATCCCATGATCACAAAAGCCAGCGCTCAACAAGGGTTACAATGGCACTGTGTTTTTAGGAACAAACATTAAGGGAGAAGTGCAGGCATGATGAATCAGCATATGCTGTGGATCTGGGTCTTGCAGCAGGAGAATGCTTTCATGGTATAGCATTGGACTGCTGATTTTTGTAGATGATACAATAAATGTATTGCCCTCCTGTGTTTTAGACAGTGCTGCAATTCACTGCTGCTGATATTTTATGATGCAAGGCAGTTGCATGTTAAAGCAAGTCAATGCTTCCTAACATGAAATGCAACATACGATAACTTGGTTTGGGAATGTGATACCACTGGATTAGCTCAGAGGTCGATCTGAACCATATTGAGCATGTGTGGGATGAATTAGAGATGGCTGCACAAATCCAGCCATGGAAGATTGCACAAGCCATACTGAATAGGTATTTTGCATCCACATTCACACATGAGGAATTCTTTAGGGAAGGGCATGCCAGAAGTTTTTCAAACTAACAAGAAGCTAAATGACTAAGAGATAAAGTGGAGGAGAAATTGTTGAAGATGGACATAAAAAGGGATCTGGGGTGAATGGAATCTATCCAATTATATTAAGGGAGGCAGTAAAGAAGGTAAGCAAACCTTTAGCCATAATTATGAGAGTATCCTTGGAATCAGGGGAGGTCACCATGGAGATGTGTGAATGTATCCCCAATTCATAAAAGGGGATGAGTAATTACAGTTCTGTTAGGTTAACATCTGTTCCAGGGAAAATAATGGAATCACTGGTTAAAGAAGTAATGCAGGACCATCTGGACAGGCATGCAATTATACTTCAATCACAGTATGGACTTGTTAAGGGGCAGTCTTGTCTAACCAACCTGATAGGTTACTATGATGCAGTGACCAAGGAACTGGATGCAAAAAATAATTGTGACATCGTGCACCGGTACTTGGATTTCAGGAAGGCTTTTGATACTGTTGCACATAGATTACTGTACAAACTGAGGAATTGTGGCATTAAGGGCAAGTTACTGCTATGGATAAATTGATGATTAAGTGGAAGAAGACAGTGGTTATCAATGGGCACTGCTCTTTGTGGACTAATGTTATTAGTGGTGTTCCCCAGGGTTCAGTGCTGGGCCCATTTTTGTTTTCATTATTTATCAATGATATTCATGAAGGTATATCAGGCTTAATGTTTAAGTTCGCAGGTGATACGAAGGTTGGCAGCGTGGTTAACAAGAGTCATCAGGGTGAGCTACTGCAACAAGATCTAAGAAAATTGGGTTGACGAGCTGAGAAATCGCAGTTCAAGTTTAACATTGAGAAATGCAATGTACTGCATATGGGTAACAGTAATCCCCAGAGTAACTTATCAACAGTGTAGTACTATACCTGGGGCAGTGGAGAATGAAAAAGACCTGGGGGGGGGGGTAATTGTGCAGTCAGATAAGTTCTCTGAGCAATGCTGCCAGGACAGCCTGTGGGTTTTGTCAATGATATTTAAGAATTTTGCTAGCAGGGATAAGATGATTAGCCCTTTGTATAAGGCCATGGTTAGGCCGCATCTTGAGTACTGCATACAGGTCTGGAAGCCTCACTTTATGAAGGGTGTAGAGAAGGGCCACCAGACTGGTAAAGGGAACAAAAGGGTGCTCTTACCTGGAAAGGCTTCAGTTCTGCAAATTGCAGCATCTCAAGAACTAGGCACCTATGGGGAGGATCTGATTGAAGTGTTTAAAGCCTTGAATGGATTGAGTAAGCTGAATGCTAATGGCATTTTTCCACTTGCTGAGACTACACACATGAGAGGGCATAAAGTCAAGTTGAGGAACAATGACTGCAGGATAGATGTGCAGAAGTTTGCCTTCGGCCAGCAGGTGGTTGATTGTTGTTACAGGCTTCCATCTATTGTGGAAGTCTATGGGTTGGTTAAATTCAAGGAAGAACTAGACCAATTCCATGGTGAGTGAACAGTGTAGGGTTTTTTTTTTTTTTGGCTGATGCTATATAAGCTTGCTTTCTTGCATCATTTGCCTTTACTACTGCTGCTATTATATCAAAAGATTTTTTCTGTGTGATGAATGGCAAAACGTTTCCATTGAAATGTTACAAAATTCCCTTCTATCTGTTGTAATGAAGACCAGAAGTTGGCCCTGATATTGTTTTCTCAGCCATTCAGTCCTAATAGTGTATGGAAACCATTATACATAAACCTATCTAATTTACACTCGCTCTTCGCATTATTACAAACACCTAGCTAATAGTGAGTAGATTTCCCCTTTATCCATGAACACAATCAACTTTTGCTGTGGCATGGTGCCAAAAGGAGGGTAAGTGTTGACTCAAATGCTTTCCACTGTTATTACAAATTGTTGACTCAAATGCTTTCCACTGTTATTACAAATTGTTGACTCAAATGCTTTCCACTGTTATTACAAATTGTTGACTCAAATGCTTTCTACTGTTATTACAAATTTTCTGGTCGTCGATGTCTACTCCAGCTTGTTCCACTTCATTCCATAGGCATTCAGTTTTGGGATTTGATAACCATTAAGACCACCTGAGTAGTGTGCATTCACTCGCATGTTCCTGGACCACTTATGTACAATTCAGGACTTATCACATGGTGCATTATCTTACCCGCGATTAATGGCAATTGGTTGGAAACAATTTCCAGATAACCAGTGGAACCCCAATACTGTTCTGCAATATCAAGGGACCCAATGTTCAACACTACTACACTCCCTAATGGCTGGCATTCCTGACCGATCAGCCGCAAATACATGCACTTTGAATGACTAGTTCAAGCTCACATGACTGCTAAATGTAGTACTGTTTCTTGTATTCTCTATCTCTGACTGGTCCTCTTGGAATATAAGCAGACTTTTTTTTTTTACATCAATTACACTACCAACACCAGCCTGTGTATACCACAGGAATCATGCTATTTTTTGCCATGTTCTAGTCGAAACAGCGGGAATCAGGATTCATTAGTCCAAGCTGTGTTTTTTCAGTCTCCCAGGGTTGGTGGTCAACCACTGCTTAATTTTTTTTCTGGCGATCACACCAATACCCAGTCTGTCACCGATACAACGAATTGTGTTATCTCAAATTCCTCTTTGGTTGCCACTATTGCACTGGACTGTTATTGGACTAGCTCTTCCATTAATTGCACTAATCTTATTGGCCTTGTGTCAATGAGCCGTTTCTGACCACAGGATTACCGATGGCTGGCTTCTGGTTATTGGATAAACCTCAACTCACGGCGAGAGATCCCTCCTGTGATTTTTACGATTACATCGCTATGAATATCTAAGAAACTAGAGCTCACGTCTGTTGAGTATGGGCTTGGCACACCCAGGGTCCTGAGCTGGATATCATCATTCTTCTCTTTCTTGGTGATTCCCTTCTACTTCTGACTCTCTCTCTGTCTCTCAGGGTAACTCGAAAAAAAAAAAAAAAATTTTTTTTTTTTTTTTTTAGCTGGTGCAGCATAAGCCTCAGGCTTCATTGCACTATATGGCTAGTAATAATAATAATAATAACTGCAACCGTTCAAGAGATTGGTTTCCCAACTACCGTGCCATGTTCAAAGTTGCCTAAATCTTGTTTTACCGATTTTTGCACTTAATTGCATATATACAGCATCCTTATGTATTGTGGGCAACCAGTAGTTTTAGTCACGGCCCCCTCAAAACCAGGTGAAAAAGGCACAGGTTCGAATCCCGTCGATGCTTTTGTGGGTTTTTTTCCCCCACTCCGTGGCTGAGCAAATCAGTCTAAAGCGAAGATGGTAAGAATTTTTCCCTTGCATTTTATGGGTTTTTCGTCCAGGAAAAAGGCAATTTACAGACATAATATACATGGGTGGATAAGGTTCTCGACTAAACCCAATATGACAGTTTTTTTATCCCTATATATCTGTCCACTTACAGTCTTGCAACACAACATTCTTCTACCTACACTGAAAGGCCAATTCTGGGGTTCCTGGGCACCACTCTCGCTAGTGGACGAACCCGCCGCTTGGCAGGTATATAGGTACACTGCATTCACATAGACGGCAATTCGATGTCAAGATGGATAAACGTGAGTTAATCGACTGTGAAAGAGGAGTAATAGTGGGTGCCCGACACAAGGGTCACTCTATTTCGGAAGTGGTACAGAAATTGTACTATCCCCATTCAACAGTATCAAGAGTGTATCGAGAATACGCCATTTCCGGAATAACATCTCGTCGTGAACAGCACTGTGGGTGGAGAAAGGTGGTGGATGAACTTGGCTGTCGACGTCTGTCTCGCATTGTTTCAGCCAACCAGAGAGCAACAGTGGCACAAATCACCGCCGACTTCAACGAGGGAAGTGCCAGAAACGTCTCCACCAAGACCATCAGGCGATCATTAGCCGCAATAGGTTATGGGAGCTGCTAACCCACCAGAGTCCCATTCCTAACACCACAACACAGGGCTTTATGACTCTACACCTCAACTGGTGAAAAAACATCGGCACTGGACTTTGGATGATTGGAGACAGGTCTCCTGGTCCGATGAGTCCCATTTCGAGCGGACAGGAGGGTGCATATCTGGTGGAAACCACATGAAGCTATGCACCCGTCATGTCAACAAGGAACTGTTTAGGCAGGTGGACGGTCGGTAATGGTCTGGGGTGTGTGCAACGGCACATGGGACCTCTGGTATGTCTAGACGCATCTCTGAATTATCCAGGTTATGTGTCCATCCTTGCAGACCATTTGCATCCCTTCTTGGTCATCATGTACCCACAGGGCAATGGACTCTTCCAGCAAGACAGTGTGTCTCCCCACAGAGCCGTGGTGATTAGACCATGGTTTGAAGAGCATTCAGCAGATTTTATCACCATGGAATGGCCTCCCCGTTCACAGGACATGAACCCAGTGGAGCATCTTTGGGATGCTGTGGAAAGGTCCGTTTGAGCTTTGGATCCTCCACCCAGGAATGCGACGGAATTATGGACAGCAGTGCAGCAAGCATGGATGGAAATACCTGTGGAACGCTTTCGTGAACTAGCTGCCTAACCGTGTGACTGCCCTTATCCGGGCGAAAGGTGGGCCTACCCGTTACTAGTTAAGTATCCCATGATTACTGTCCATTCAGTGTATATTACCAAACGTTGGGGATGCCCTAAGCACTCTTCTGGTGCTTCTATACATAAACAAAACAACAACGTCATTGCTAATGTTCGACAAGCTGGAACAGTCATAACGAAATCATAAAAATTTCTGGACTATCCAATTCCCCCAGAGCGTATATATATATATATATAACGACAAAGTATATGGATATATTTAATTTTCTAGTTTCTTTAGTCGTTAAACATTGGGTTTAGTTTTGATTAAATATCAATTGCGTTTTAATTTAAGTGTTGAATGTTGTCTAATCACATTATGACTGGTTAGGCAACTGCTGACTTCACCGGATTATATGGCCATATGAATTTAAAACTATACTATTTAGCATACTTCACAAGGTTAGAGTTTTGTAAATCGAACAAAGCGATGCGTTTCATTATTTTGTTAGATTAGCGTGTTAATATTTCTGCAGTTTTACCCTTGGTAAAAAATCACTTTCAGGATAATACCCATCCAGTGTTTTATGGGTTCCCCAATGATTTTAGAAACATAAATGAGGTTCCAACCATCTACCATGGCATCTGTAGTTTTCAGATCGTAATTTTATTTAAAATTTGTAAGTTGTTCTTTTAACTTCATTTACGAAACGAAGTCTGGGCTCGTCGATATCCCTAAAGGTTGCTATAGCATATGAAGTTATTTGCACGCCAGATACCATTCAGACATTCATTCAATCCATGCCGCTATCAGGATGCATGGTACTTCTACCTTATGCCCTAGTGGGGGCTTCTAATATTTTTGTTAAGTAGTGTATATGCAGTACTTTTTTTATTTAGCCTGTAGTTCTTGGCGCAGAGTGGACTAAGATGTGCCCAAAAATACCACCACCAATAACAGCTCTAATTCCTAGTAAACTAAACGAAAAACACCCAACATCCAGTCATAAAATGAAGATGATTGATCGTTAATGGATTCTTTATGCAAAAATGTTAATGGCACTATGTCACTGGCTGCCTCTTTCTCCTAAGAAATCATTTCTATTTTAAATAACTATGCAGTCATGCACCTGGTAATTTTTAAGGAGCAGTAAACGAATGCATGAAACCATTAATCATGAGGTTGTCATTGGGTTCACAGGGTAATCCTCTTGGAACAGAAAAGTGCTAATGTCTCTGCAATCCACTGATATGCTATGCTGAAAATTTAAAAATAATAGTCCCCATAAAACCTACAGATTGTAAGCAAGCTAAAACGGCTCATCTCAATGACATCCTGGACATGTTTGTGAATACCTTGACCAAGTTTAGCCTCAAGATAAACCCAGACAAAGAACCGATAATATTCTCTTTGAAGAAGACACATCGCAGATTGCTTTAATGTGTGTGTGTGTGTGTGTGTGTGTGTGTGTGTGTGTGTGTGAAGTGCCAAAGCCACTAAGGCTATGAGGAAACAGCGTATTGTATCTGTAAATTGCGTGTATTCTGTGCTCGGTTTGCCTCTTTGCTGAAAGAAAAACCCAAGTTTCCAGGAGATAAAGCCATGCAACGCTCACCTGAAATCAACTAACTCAGCCACGTTGTGAAAAAAGTCCATAAAAAATCTTTGCGTCCTTGACGGGAGGATTTTTTTATGGGCTTTTTATTCGAAAAAAGGATTCGAATGAGGATTTTTTATTCGAAAAATGCTGTCTCTGTAAATCAGACAATTTTCATCCGGTTTAGGGAAGCTGATGATTGCATCCATTGTGCTGCACGCGAATGTAATTACTTTAATGATCTAAGGAAAACAAATTCCAATAGTTGATTTGTATGTAGACTTTGTATGTCTACATACAAATAACCTAATATGGCTGAAATTCTAAGAATGTGCTAAATGATGAGATGCAAAGATAATCATATGGAAATATAGCCCTCGTGGGTAGCACAATTGGTAGGATCGTCGTCCTCCCCACATCGGGTGGAAAAGACCTGAGTTCGAGTCTCGTCGATGACGTAAGGAACTTTTATGGGACTCTTTCCTAACGTGTCTGAGTTAGTCGGTCTCAGGTGAGGGTTGCATAGCTTTTTTCTTCTGGAAACTCGGGTTTTACTTCCAGCAAAACAAAAAATCGACCTCTGAACACATGCAATTTACAGACAATATAAACGGAGAAATATGGCGTTAGTCGCTAATGCTCCTAAAACCCTACAACAACAACATAAGGAAATATATTCACTTTCTTTTCTGTACGGTGTGGAGAAATTTGGCGTCAGCATCCCCAACAAATTTGCAGCGATGTACTGATACTTCACTGGGTTGATTTGAAACACAATCGCTCTCTTGCAAGAAGTACTGCTACACCTGCTCTTTGCATGAAGCAGTTTCGTGAAAAAAGTTAATCAGTTCAGAATTACAGCCACAATCAAGATGCTTTCAGATAGTGTTTCCAAGTCTTATGGAACGCCCCTTTTCATTTAACAGATTCCATCTCACAGATTTCTAGCATTTGAACAACTGCCAGCAGTGCAACAAATCAGCGGCGAAACCTTTTCACCAACATCGCTCCTCTGTAATCGTGCTCCTGATTGTTGTTGTTGTGTTTTAGGAGCATCGGCAACTAGGGCTATGTTGCTCCGTGTATATTGTCTGTAAATTGCGTGTGTTCTGAGGTCGATTTTCTGTTTGCTGGATGCAAAACCACAGTTTCCGGGAGAAAAAACCATGCTGTCCTCGCCTGAGACCGACTAACTCAGCCACACAGTGAAAAAGACCCATAAAAATTCCTCCGGTCATCGACATGGTTCAAATTAGAGTCTTTTCCACTTGGTGTGGTGAGGACTGCGATTCTACCAACTGTGTTACCCACGAGGGCGTGCTCCTGATAGAACAAAACTCAATCTAAAGTAGTAACGTGTAGCTCTTACTTTTCTCAGCTGCATTCTCAGATGTGAAATTACCTTGATATTGTCAGTGAGGGTTTACCTTGAATTAACTTGATATTGCTAGTGCCTGAGAAAGTGCAATACCGGCGGGTGCCTCTTACTTTTCTCAGCTGCATTTTCCTCACTGTGAAATTACCTTGATATTGCCAGTGAGGGTGAATATTTATGACATCCTCCAACTGGCTCAATATCTCTATTTGCTCCATGCACTTGGAAAAATTTCCATGCCAACGCTAAGCTGTTTGAACTGGAGACATACCTACGCAAAATCGGTTTGTGGCTAAACTCAGACAAGTAAGCACAACTGACAATAACTAATAAGAAGGTAAAAAATCAAATCAAGTTATCTATTAATGGAGCAAAGATTAAGAAAGTCAACTCATACACCGACTTAGGAGTGACGTGGGACGAGGGCCTTACCTTCCAAAGGCACTTTCAGAACACTAGAACAAAAACTCGGATTCGAAACCAGCAGCTAGTGACCCAATATATCCAAAGATGTATCGTTCCTGTATCCTTATATGCTTCGACAATTTGGTCCTCTGCTCCAAATACTTATATCAGGAAATTTCGCAGCCTGGAATACTGGTTACTCCGGTGGTTAAATAGGATTGCCGGGAAGCCCTTCACAATTTCGAAATCCATACTGTACGCAAACTTGAACACAGCTCCGTGGATTCAGATGATCACAATACGAAACATCAGCACTCTGGCACAACTTCTGACTGGGAGTTTAGATGCCCCTCAAATTGAAAATCTAGTAGTAAGGCCCCGCCCTGGAGTCCGCCTCCACAACCCTCATAGTCTCCGAAGCGCTCTCCACCACACGGACGGATTAAGGCGGATGTTTCCTGCCAATACTCTGGAGCTGTTTAGAGACCTCAAAATAGACCCGGACAGGCATGAGAAAACTCACAGGAAGCTCATTGCAGCGGATCTGTATACGAAACTACAAATATGATGAAGAACGTAATTCAAGAAAGACTTCAAGTGCCCCCGAACTCATAAAAATCTTAAATGAACGATATATTATATTTCCAAAAGACCCTTATAAGACTGAGGATATTCCTTAAGAATGTCAATGAGGACCTATTCATTGTGTAAATGACGATGTCATTTTCCTATGTATGTATATTATATTGTTTTGCAATTTTTCTATGAATGCACGATTTCTGTATGTATGTAATTTTTCCTCTATGTTTATATATCTTATGTATTTGCTGATATTTTATCCTATGTTACACTCTAATAAGTTTAGTTGGATGTATATATGCGCCACCCTCCTAGATAATTTCTGTACAGGGGTGTTTGTTGAATAAACTGATGATAATAATAATAATAAAAATGAGGCGCGCAGCACTTCCCTTATGCAGTTGTGTCACCCGCACTTTCCTTTTAAATCAGTTTATAAGCATTAAAACTTGATTTTAATAGTTTTCAGGCAATTTGCACCATCTTATGTGTCTGGAATTTTAATAGTATGTTTGAATCTGTTTTTAAAGGCTATAGTTAATGTATTTTGCCGTGTTTACATTATAACCTATTTTATATATCTTATAGCTCCTGACTTTGATACTAAGCTCAGAATTTTGATGTTGAGGGTTTTAGTGTCGGCGACCTTGTAATCAGAATGTATGTGAATCCAAGGGGATTCACATACATTCTTCACGGCAAGCCCTTAGTCTGCCGTGAAGGTAAAATTCTACACGTATACAATACAGTAATGATTTCTACCTGCTCACTGTCAGGAAAGACAAGGACGGGTGGTATAAATGTTAAACTGAAGGGGAGTACCAATAAACTGGATCTTAGGAAGCATGCTTTTTCTAACGTACGATTGGTCACTAGAATAAATTACCTCTCAGTATCACTGAGGCGGAGAGCTTAGAGAAATTAAAGGAGGACTGGATAAGTACTGGTTGTCTACTGATAGGGCAGTAAGGCCGAATGATATACAATTAAGTTGGCTTCTTTGTATCAATTAGTTATTTAAATGCAATTGCATCTAGGAGTAAGTTTAGCTCTGGGTGTAATTTAGTTTGCACGCTTAATCCTTGAAAAATCAGAATAAAATTTTGCACGTAAATCAAGTTACTTTTTTTCGTTTTTGCCCCAAGACAACTAGGGCTATGAGGTATTAGTGCATTGTCTTTAAATTTTCAAGCAATAAAAGCCAATCAGCATACCCGGAGAGGAACTAACTCTTATGCAGTGTGAACAAAGCCACCCCCCTAAAAAAAGTTCTTCCATCTGGGCGGAATTCAAAATTCAGCCTTTTCTACACAGTGTTGAAGAACAACGATTGTAACCACTCTGCTATCCGCGATGGTATAATAAATGGGCGCATTTGCGCAACGTTTGACAAAGTCAACCATGAATCATAACACCATCAGATGACTAATATCTGGCCCTAACTGCCAGACGACATAGGAAGATAACAGCAGAATAATCTGCCAAACTATGTCATATAGGGTGGGGGGAAATAGATATAGCAAGTCTCTCTCAGATATAGCAAGTCTCTCTCACACATAGAGAAGATCCCGTTTCAACTGTTCTTGTGAATATTTCATTTAAGCCCAAGAGAACAGTTGACTGTTGTGTTCGCAGATCAGAGCAGATTCAGTTTTCCATTCAATCTGGACATATCGTTATCTGAAGAGAAGCATCTGAAGCCAACCCATAAACATCAGTCATTAGTCTACTCACTAAAGGGACTATAAAGGAAGTAAGTTGATGGTTTGGGCAGCCATAAAGTACAGTACTTGTATACATAGGCAACAACTACAGGGGAAAAAGGAAGAAGTCACTCTAATATGACAACTCGGGGGGGGGGGATAAAATTATTGTTACCTTTACCTTTCTTGTTATAGATATATTTTTAATATTGTATGCCTCTCCCCTCCACGAAAAGTCGGTGCCCATGCATGTACGGGGCTACACTTTTTCGAGAAAAGAATTGTAACTATTGTGAAGCACGAAATCCTTGTATCCTGTGTGAGAGATGCAATGGACTTCCCAATCTCTAATAATGCCAATTCTCTTCTACAAAAAAAGGGGCTGATGCAGGATTTCTTCAGAGTAAGGATTTTTATAAATTAGAGTAGTTACCTTTGTCTCTCTACCTGAATCCCATTAAGCATGAGATGGTCTGGGGAGAAATTTCCAGTTATAAACCCCTCTCTTCCAAAAGCTTAATCGAACTAGTCTCGGAACAGCGGGCTTCAATGCCATCAAAACTTAATATCACCAATGCTCACTGGCCGCCCCTAGTTCCTGTTGAGTATTGCCTAGTATTACTTATAGTTATAGCTATAATAGTTATATACTTATAGTTACCCAACTCCTCTTTTGTACTATCTTTGTGTATTGGGGAGACATTAGCACTTCTCCAGTTCACGAGATCTTCCTATATACTGATGCTCAGATTTTATTATTCATAAATAAAAAAAAGTTCCTATACAAGCAAAATACAAGACAACGTAAAGAAGGTGCCCTAAAAGGGTGGTGGCCAATACAGCCTATTTAGCCCAGTGATTAAGACAGCTGGGAATAATAGTTGAATACCATGTAAGGGAGGTATTTTTGATTTAAATATCTGAGTTAATTCTTGAGTAATAGCAATGTTTAATTATTGTTTCTCAAGAATTACACAATAGATTTTAAAGTGGACAACGGCATCATGCTCAACGAGTACAGGAAACTACCAGCCATGCATAAGATACTAATAGGAGCTCAAGAATCCAGGCTCCTTGGGCCATCTGGTTACCTGATCTCATCATCAGACCGTAGAGAATATAAGTTTGAAGCTGCGAGCGGCCACAAGCAAACCTGCGTTTCCGTGATATGTGAAGTTACGTGACACGAGTTTTTGGGGAAGAGATGTAATCCACAAGCTTTTGATAACAAAAACAAATGCACACTGTTGACTGGCTTGGTTATAGTCACACCGAATCTGGACTTCACTCAATGGCAGTCTATCCTGTAGAGTGACGAGTCATTCTATATGCACTTCCAGTCTGATGGATGCGTATGAATAAGGATGGCATTTGGAGAATGCTGGAGATCAGTATGTTGTCCCACCTGTGAAGTAGAAAGGAGGTATCATTGTCCTGGGGATGTTTCTCATGGTATGGACTACTTCAACTAGTCTCAGTGTGTGGAACGATAATGTTGCACCCTACAGTTATGATTCCCTGTATACCGCTGGACATTTCTGTCCAGCCGAACATTGTGGCAGTTTTAAAGAAGCAGCTCTTACATTACAATGCACCATGTGGTTATAACAGAATGTCATCAGTGCAATGCAGTAAGGAATTTGTGAATTTAACTGATTAATTGAATTAGGATTTTTCACTGTGCATCAAAGCAGTCATAATTGGTTATAAAGTTGCTCAACATGGTATTAACTTATTTCAATATATATATATATATATATATATATATATATGTTTTGTCCTTAACTATAAGTATCCCATGAATTTTGGCAGACTAGAGTATGTAATATCATGAGATAAATAACGAAAAGGCCACTTATTATGTAGACTTCTTGGCATTTTCATGCGTAGCGCTCTTTCAGTAGTAGCGTGCGTTAGTACCAGGCGATATAAAGCCGGTAGGCATATACACTGAGTGGACAGAAATCATGGGATACCTACCTAGTAACGGGTAGGTCCACTTCCACACGGATAAGGGCAGTCACACAACGAGGCACTGAGTTCACTAATTCACGAAAGCGTTCCATAGGTATTTCCATCCATCCGCTGTCCACAATTCCGTCGAATTCCTGGGTGGAGGATCCAAAGCTCGAACGGACCTTTCCACACCATCCCAAAGATGCTCCACAGGGTTCATGTCCAGTGAACTGGGAGGCCATTCCATGGTGGTAAAAACTGCGGAATGCTCTACAAACCACGTTCTAGTCAACACGGCTCTGTGGGGAGAGGCACTGTCCTGCTGGAAGAATTCATTACCCTATGGGCATGATGACCATGAAAGGATGCAGATGGTCTGCAAGGATGGACACGTAACCTGGACCGTTCAGAGATGTGTCTAGACGTGCCAGAGATCCCAACGTGTGCCAGTTGAACACGCCCCAGACCATTACCGACCGTCCACCTTCCCCAACAGTTCCTTGTTGACATGTCGGGTGCATAGCTTGGTACGGTTTCCGCCAGATACGCACCCTCCAGTCCGCTCGAAATAACTCGAAATGGACTCATCAAACCAGGAGACCCGTCTCCAATCATCCAAGGTCCAATGCCGATGTTCTTTCGGCCAGATGAGGCTTAGAGTTCTGTGTCGTGGTGTTAGCAATGGGACTCCGGTAGGTAGGTGTTTCCCATAACCTATTGTGGCTAATGATCACCTGATGGTCTTGTTGAAGACATTTCTGGCACCTCCCTCGTTGAAGTCGGCGGTGATTTGTGCCACTGTCACTCTCCGGCTGGCTAAAACAATGCGAGACAGACGTCGACGTCCACGTTCATCCATCACCTTTCTCCGCCCACAGCGCTGTCCATGATGAGATGTTATTCCGGAAATGGCGTATTCCCGATACACTGTTGATACTGTGGAGCGTTGAAAGCGCAATTTCTGTACCACCTCCGTGATAGAGTGATCCATGCGTCAGGCAACCTAACTCACAACTTAACTCACAACGTTTATCCATACTGATATTGAATTACCATCTACTTGAATGCAGTGTACCTATATACCTGCCAAGCGGCGGGTTCGTCCTCTAGCGAGAGGGGTGACAGCGTCGCATTGCCCAGGAACCAGGTATCCCATGAATTCTGTCCTTTCAGTGTACATCCAAATATATAAACTTTATAAGTATGTAAACTGTATACACATATGCAAAGTAGTGCATATGGGTTGCAGTAATCCCAGCGTAACGTATCAACTGCGTGGTACTACACTCAGGGTAATGGAGAATGAAAAACACTTGGGGGTAATTGTACAGTCAGATGTGAAGTTTTCAGAGCAGTGCAGACTGGTTGCCAGAGCAGGTCATGAGGTCTTGTCAATGATATACAGGAATTTTGCTAGCCGGGGTAGGGATATGATTATCCTTTTGTGTAAGGCAACGGTACCGTCACATCTTGAGTAGGGCACAGAGGTCTGGAGTCCTCATTTTAGGAAGGATGTAGAGCTGCTGGAACGAGTAGAGAAAAGGGCAACGAGATTGCTGAGGCGAACAAAGGGTGCTCCTACTACCAAGAAAGGCAAATTGCAGCGTTTGGAGACTAGGTACCTGCGAGGTGATCTGATTGAGGAGTATAAAGCTTTGAATGGTTTGAGCAAGTCTAATGTTGATATGGTGATGTGATTCTTCCTGTTGCTCAGAATACGCACATGAGGGGCCATAAATTCAAACTGAGGAAAGACAGTTACAGAAAAAATGTGCCTTTCGCCAGCGGGTGGTTGATTGCTGGAACAATCTTCCATTTGTCGTTGCGGAAGTTGGTAACTTAAATAGTTTCAAGGAAGAAGTGGACAAACATTTGGAGCAAATGGAATGGTGAAATGGGAAGGTTTTTTTTTTTTTTTTTTTACTGATGCTCTATAAGTTTGCTTTCTTGCATCATATGCCACTACTAATGCTACTGCTAATTGTTTTAGAGGTAGGGGCAACCCTCTACAAATTCCACAGCTGTTTACGCCCCCAACTGATCTAAATGTGTATGAACATTGGTCACGAGCTGCTTAATTATTTATACAACACTGGGAATGTGAGAAGAAATTTGAAAGATCTGAACTGGGACCCATGAAGAGATTCCAACGGGAGGAAGGGTTTGATATTTTTGGCGAATAAGTTCACGTCTCATTTTGTTCTAAGTATACTGGAGATGATTTCTCTTAGTCGTAATGAACATCTTTGTTTGTTGTATGTGAATTGGCTAGAACTTCTTAATCAAATACCAATATGATAATAAAAGTGAGAGGACAACAAGCGAAGATTGGAACGCTCCTGCAATTAAAATTTAATCGTGCTTTGTCATATTTTAACTTTTTTTTGTTTATTTTTGAATATACTACATCATAATATATACATTTTTTCATGATGATCATCATGGGTATGATTTGGTCAACTATTTTTTTTTTAATTTTTTATTTTTTTTAAGAATAGGTGAACCGTACTTTAATCGCTATTTTACTGCAGTATTTATTTCTATAAACGCAAAATATTTTCGGAAAGAAACTATAAAATATATATATATATATATATATATATATATATATATATATATATATATATATATATATATAATAATCATATAAATAAAATAAAACTCGTACTATTTAAATGCTCGAGAATATATTCGTTAGATGGCGCCACGTCGAAAGTTTTACTTCCTTCACTTAGCCAAAGGATACTAGATCTCCATCTGGCGGAAAAGCGAAAAATCATGGCAACAACGTTATCGCACACCTGTCATCAGTGACAACTGCAGTCTCGTGCGCGGTACACACCCAGTAATTCACCCTCCTGGATTAGATAATAATTGCCATTCCATCTTGTCTTGAACGAGTTACGCGTATGTGAGAATTATAACTGGAGACTTCACAGAGAACGAACAAAATACCGTTTGGAACGAAAATGGTGAAGAGAACTTAGCTGAGGAACTGCAGGAGCATCTAAACAGAGGTTAGTACTAGGTCAGCCATAGCGATACTGTTTAGGTTGCATACACATGTTTGTGGGTATGTGAGTGCGTGCTAGACTGTAAGTAGATAACCGTAGTATAGCAAGTAGCGTGTGAAAGGATGCGAAAAGGAATAATCGCCTTGATGCTCAGCGTAATGATCCGCTGTAAGGAAGAGCATGAATCGATGTGAAGGCCTATTAGAGGAATGTCTAAGATGCTGGGTTTAGAGTCTGGAAATATTCAGCGGGACGAAAGTGCGTTCACCTATAAGTTTATGGTCGAGACCGCATGTAAGATTCCATCGCATTCTCGGTCATTGCCGTTTTCTGTCTTGCTGAATCCCTATTGATTATTTTATACTTTTAATTTAACTTTTTTTTTAAAATATTCTATTCGCAAATAATGGTATGTCAGTTATGTTACATTATAAGCTGCAGAATAGGATAAGCCACTTAATAAACCAAATACCGGAAATAGTCTCTTATATTATACAACTTGATGGAGTAATTCATTTAATTATATTTCAGCTACTACGGATCTACTGTTGAATTAGTGAGGACTGTATCATTCCTGATAAAACTCTTCTCCCCCCCCCCCCCCCCCACTTCCACAACGGGATAATTCCGAATTTTGCAAAACTAATTTTATAAAGGCATATGCCAATTTAACTTTCACTACTTCACTTAGCATAAAATTTTTGAGTTATAAGCAAGAAATTCCTCTACTATCAACGTAAGATTATAATGTATCATTTATTTATTTATTTGAAACAGTGATTTACGAATTCGCTGCTTTGAATATTCTCTTTATTTTTACTCTTTAAACAAACATGTTCAAATGTGCGTCATACATGTATTTTGATTTTGTGCACACGTTATAATCATAGCAGTGAAGCGGATAGTGTTTTTCTATCAGTTTCATAGTTAATTGGTAAATTAAATAATTTACGAATTAACTACGTTTTATTTACTTTTATTTAATTACGAATGATTTACATTTGATTAGAGGATTAATTTACATTTAATTTGAGGATTAATTTTCTTAATTTGTAACTGAGCCTCTTGTAAACTGGATTAGACTTTATTTTTTTACCGATTTATGGGTACGCAACTGATTATTTATTAGAGCATGCGCTGTTTCCCCCTTTCTTCAAAGCATGTTTTGGAGTCTTTCTTGGCGAATTTTGCTATAATTATTGCAAATTGAGAAACCGGCATCAACTGTTTCCGCTCTCTCACGCTCTTCTTTTGTATCTGTCCATCATATAAAATTCAAAATAAATAAATAAAATTAAGAATGAATTCACAAAGAATGTGCAAATATGTTTACCAATATCTAATTAAGAGTAAACAACTCGAAACGAAGCAGTTCGCTTAATAACATGTATAAATAGAAAATTGCATTATACATGTGAGGAAGAAAACCTTTTAAAGTTCAATGGTAGCAGGTATAAAAAAATTTATACAATTTAGCTATTCTTGTCATGTATACAAGATGAAAACATTTCTCATCCTTCGCACAAGTTTATTGTTTTGTTGGTTTTTAGGAGCATTAGCAACTAAGGCCATATTGCTCCGGGATATGCGGTGGTCATTCCTTGACCTTTCCGCATCCTCCGTATTTGGTGGTGACGGGCTCGAACCCCGGTCTAATCAAGAAGCGTGTGCTGCGCACTGCTGCTCCTTCCCACCTGGCTATGGAGGCGCCGCACAAGTTTAATGCAAACAGAATTCTAAACACCAAAACTTTCTCATGCTATTATATATAATTGTCATTATTTATTTTTTATAATCTATTTCCAGTACACCTGCAGAAAGTGCAAACACAACTTACTGCACAATATTTCAAAAACAGTTACGTTATAAAAGTCCCCGGTCTTAAAAAGCGACCAAAAACATTTCATATTTGTTTTTAATATGATGCTGCTGAAGGGACGTAGACATCCTCATCTAAAAGTCAGTTTTTTTTTATTAAAATGTATTAACTAATGGAAAATAAACTGGTAAATGCATAGTACATTGTCGACTATGACTATCAGCCAGTTGCTTGACCATTTCAGATCTAAGTTGGAATAATCGCTGCCCCATTTGCACAGACTGCTATTCACTTGCAGTTCATGTCTTTCACTATATTAAAATGATTTTGTAAACTTCAAATAGCTTTCGTATTCACAAATCTTCGGAGAGCTTTTCTAATTCGGCACGACCATCAGATAAAAGTGCCAGCTATAATGATAGAAGAGTCGACAAATATTATTTCCTTTAGTTAACGTGGTAACTTCTGTCATGTTTTCTTCATGTAAACAGAACCATTTGTCTGTTTGCTGAACTCGTCTGTTATTTTGACCACCAAATGCATTTAATTTCAGATACCCTATATATATACATCAGGTGTTAAGATACAGCGACACCTATTTAGAAACTGTTCGCATCTGTAGAGTTCGTCTGCTTTAATATGTTAATTTTAACGACTACAGCACACGATATCATCATCAACGTTTGTAACGTCTTCAAATGAAGTGGGTTTTGAAATTTTTGGGATTTAAAATTACCATTTAATGCAACTTAGGGCCCGTATAACTTAGATGAACGATGGTGTGTTAATATTGAGCGTAAATTAACTATGTTGAATTAATTATAATTACTAGTATCTTATACTCGTATATAAAATATGTTCACCTAATTTTTTTTATCAATTTTTAATAATTGCACGATTTTTTCCATTGAGTGAATAGTTCTTAAAAGTCGCAGCAGGGTCAATGAACGCAAAAGAAAACGCAGCATTTTGAGAAAGTGAGACTTAAAACTGAGTGCTTCCAACATGTGAGGATAAAGCGAAAGTAAACAGCGAGAGATACGAAAGACAAATGGCAGGTGGTGTCGAGTGCACCATAGTTCAGCTAGAAACAAGGGAAACAACTTAAGCTAGAACCGAATATTATTATGCGGGACTGGTGGCCACAGCACACCACCTTTTTTCTTGATTTCGAAGCCATATCTTCGGCGACAAACGATTTCGTAACGTTTTCGGTAGTGACGTGTCTTATTGAACTTGACAGTCATTTAAACATAAAAATTTGATAAAAACACAAAAAAGAATTCAAATACTTTGCCTGTTTCATAACAATTAATTGAAAACACACGTTCTTTAGTCTATTGATATGAATTTCAAAGCACGCTTCGAATTAAATTTGCGATGTCAGGAAATTTTTGTTTATATAAACTTTTCCATCTTGAAACTTTAGACCTTAATATTTTATAGATTCAAATATAAAATATTCAAATAGTTTACATTGCTTATAGCAGGCAGCTTCACTCTGAAGAAATTCTTTGTTGTGACTCGTGATGTGCATGTTCAGTTTCCATATTCGAATCAGTTTTACACTTGCTATCTTGGATCCATTTTGTACGACCTCTCTCTCTCTCTCTCTCTCTCTCTCTCTCTCTAGCTGTCTGCTTGCTCCGCTTCGTATTATTGGCAAACAACGCCTCTCTCCAGTATACAAAAATAAAATAAGCAAATAAAGTATAAGAAAAACTAGAAGACGAAACTTTCTTCTCAGACACTAAAGAAATCCAGGGCTAATTTGAAAAAAAAAAAAAAAAAAATGTCAAGAATAATAAAACAACAGGCGAGAACATATTTTTTTATTTCTGCGTCTAACGCAGAAAAAGAAATATTGCATTTCTTAGAATTTTATAATTGATCTGCGTAATGTCTTTCAGGTTGTTCATAAAATAAATAATACATCTGATAATTTAAAAAATAAATCTGGTAATTTTATATTGTTTTAGATACGGTATTCACTCAAAACGTTTTGTTTCACAATTTTTATCGATCGGTAAAAATTTATTAATTTATTAAAAACAAGGTGGAAACTTTTACAATTGTACTCAGATGTCCTTCGTCTTATTCCGATTACATAATTTTAAAATGGTTCATTATGTAGCGTTAACGATGTGTTCAAATTAGAGTCAGATCTGATCTAAAGCTTTTAATAATTCACGGATTGCTGAAAAACATCTCTAGGAGACACTGGCGATAGAATTACTGTTAGACACTGATCAAACGTGCTAGTGAATCAGACAAAGATAAAGCTAACTGCCGTGATCAACCGTGCAATAGTCTCTCAACCTCTGCGGTAACACCGAACAACCGTGGATAACATCATTCGATAGAATTGGCGTGTATCCTACAGGGAGCCGTTCACTACAGCTCAGAATTAATGAAGGTCGTGCGAATTCAATAATTAACCACCTAGGTAATTCAAAGATACGTCTCTTAACAACTGTCGCTAGACCACAAACTGAAAAGACAGGAAAGCTGCTTGTGAAGTGTTGGCACGATATAAGGCAAATAGTAAACCTACCTTTTACATATTTTCACTGTTTTTTTTTTTTTTTTTTTTTTTGTTAGTTGTTGGCACATCGGCTTCTGTGGCCATAATGCACCTCCCAAGGTTTTTGCACTACTCTGATCCAAGCCCGAGGCAGGATTCGAACCCGCAACCAACCTTTGGGTTGCCAGGCAGACACTTTTACCCACCCGGCTAGCCCGGTCAGCCTATTTTCACTGATTGCGAATTGTGGTTACACTGCTTTGGGCTAGAAACCAAACAGAAATACGTGGAGTGGCATCACCCAGACTTCCACGCAGAAACAAAGAAGGGAAGCTGAAGATGACTTCTTCTTGCATGGACAGAGGTAAACAAAAATTTCTGAGGTGTGTATTACCATCTTGTAAAAACTCTGGCCCCATTTACAGTGAGTGAATCCAGAATAAAAACATAAAATATTCTCTCCTGCAAGAAAATGCAAGACCATACACCCGTTTGCGAGCAAGAAAAGCAATGGAAAATCTGTGCCCGACTGTGGTATCTCAATCAACTATACAATTCAGATCTCACTCCCTCAACTTCCATAAATTTGTTTCCTTGAAATGGCAACTTCCATAAATTTGTTTCCTTGAAATGGCACCATTCGTGTGAAAAAGGGTAGGAGTTTGAAAAAGTTGCAGTTGAAGTGAAAAATGCTTCTAGAAGAAGAAATGAATGAGGAGAAATGCCAGCCAATTTTCTTCACTTTTATATTTCACTTTTATTTTTTGAGAAACAAAAATTGTGGAGAAAAACGCTTTAAATAATGATCCTATTAATAAAGGGAGGGTTTTTCTGGTTAGTATTTAATGATGTCTTACCTTTTATAATTTATGTCTTGTCTTGACTATATTGAATGAATTTTCGCTCCTCCATATCTTCTTTAGTTTCCATATTAATGGAAGAGTTTATATTTTTTTTCCTATAAAAATAAAGGAAAAAAATATTGTGAGTACTTAACACACCCTTGTTGCCATTATCGCTCTTCTTTCTGATAAGGGATAGGGTGTGATGCAATTACCCCAATCAAAAGAAGGAAAGAGAGTCTAGTGCGTAATGGAAAATCTACTGTATCGAATGGAAGCAATCGATTACTTTTGTCAGATGGAAAATGAACTAACTGTTTGTTAACATTTCCGGTCTTTTGTTGGCCTTCAGGAAGAGTAGAAATGGCACAAAACGGCCAGCGTTGCCTACAGTGCTATTTAGACTTTGATCAAAGTAAGAAGGAGAGAGAGAGAGAGAGAGAGAGAGAGAGAGAGAGAGAGAGAGCCGTGGGGATGGTATTAAAGCTTCTAAGCCTAAATACTAGTACAGTCAAAGACATTAAACAAAGCTTTACTCACAATTGTAGCATTTTTAGAAGACAACCTACTGAAGTACTTTCTCTAAAAGTAGATGAAGATTATAGTATTGAATCTCTACAGATTGAAGCTCGCTACAGATTATAATATTGAATTTACAGTATGCACCATTTCATATGAAGACTTGATTGAATTGCCTTAATAGATCTAAAATATATCCAAGCAAAGCAATTCAAGTCCTACACAATATATCTCAATGGAATATATGCCGTTTTGACCTTTACTGCTGACTACTTGATCAAAGAACTTAATAGATCTAAAATATATCCAAGCAAAGCAATTCAAGTCCTACACAATATATCTAAATGGAATATATGCCGTTTTGGCCTTTACTACTGACTACTTGATCAAAGAACTCAAAGTTGAGCGCAATTTAAACAATCTAAAGGCTTGCTCACAGCGTAGAAAAGTACTAGGATATACGTGGTTTGGAATCAATCTAATGGGAAAATGAAGTCACGCACGGAGATGCTATAAACCAAGATATCGTTACACCTAGTGTGATGACCCTCTTTTGACCACCTTCTGGCAATATTACTTCTGAGGATGATAGATGAAAGTGGCTAAAGTACATTATCGATCTGCGCACCATCTTAATGGTTTAAAACTACCCACTTGTATGGAGTAACTTGAAATATACGCTAACTGCAAAATCTCTCTCATCGAAATACTTCGCATTACAACAAAAATTTATCAGTTGTCTGTGTGCTTGTGTCGAGTATTGCAGACGAGGAGGAATCTTAATGGCAAGTCAAATATATCTTTGCCAGACCCACAAGAAGAACGAATTGCTTAAAAAATAAAGCAATTCGTTCACCAACTCAACACTTTCTTAGTTCTTACTGGGCCACAAATTGTTTGCTTACATAGCAGTAAAGAGCTCTTTATGTTCAGTCAGCAGGAAATTTTTTATTTCTTCCTACAAACTTGTGACTTAGCTACGAATGCATGACGCAATATGGAATTGCATCATAGCCACTTCGTATTTCATTTTAAATCGTATTTCTCGTTTCTCTTAACGGATAAGCGGCTCTCTACACTTTACGAACCACTGAAAAGTCTTCGAACGACACCCACCATCTTCCATCTTCTCCGAAAGCTGTTTTCAACATTCCGTCGGTTTCTGTTGCACTTTTGCTTAATTTGAAACAAAATTTGATGCAAATTCGCTACTCAGTCCGTAAAATTGGCGAAACACACAAAACACCTTCTGTTCAGCACACACTGATTCAGATTGGCTTTAGATAAACAGGCGATTCATGCATTACTGTGTCTAAAAGTGTCACAAGTCGCAACTCGCTACAATGTCACAATTTCAAAGTACAGTCAGTCCCTGAACTTTTTGATCATCACGCGTAGAATTCTCGAATCGCATGCCTTAAGTACGAAGGATAAGATACCACCGATCATTATTAACCTCTCGCAACTATACCTTTAAGGTTTCTTAAAGAGATAACGTGTTTTTAAAGGAAGATACCTGCAAAAATGCAACGATTTATAGCGATTCCTGTTCAAGCAGCTGTAAATCCTGCAGCCGAGTTTAGTTACTTTCCTTAGGTACGGTTAAAGTGATGTGACGTGCCCTATATCAAGTCTTCAAAAGAGCGTGCAAGTGAAAACTTGCCTTCGCAAACGAGAAAGACTGGATGAAATTTATATCCGATGAGAAGCGAAAAGGTCAATGGAAACAACAGTGGAACCCTTTAACACAAGAGGTGTTCGATGAAAGCAGTCTAGTGGAAAAAATAAAATGAAAAGGATTCAGATTACATGACAACTGTAGATCGCATTCGAACGTCCTGGAAGTTATCCGAGATTAAATGTAAGGAACCAGTACACATCACGGATCTGTTTCAGACAATTCGATTGTAGAACTAGGGAAATAAAAACCACTTCCTTTCATGTTACAATTTTTTTACATTCCAATAACCTCTTAGCTTCACGATGAAGCCTTAGGCTGATAAGGCACGTAACACGTCATTATGAAAAGAAGCGGTTTATGTATGCAACAGTGAGTTTTTCGTTCATCTGAAATGAATAAATATGGATTTAGAAATATTTAATCTTTAAAACTGCCAGAAATATGTCTAATCTGTTTTGAAGTGAGTGATTACTGTACAACTTGCAATGAGGTAAATTAACGTTAGGATAAAATCAAAGTGATTGGGAAAAATCAAGAAAATTGGACAAGTGAGACCATAAAGCACAACTAAATTATGCTGGACATTTTTAAGACGGAAATTGTTCCCTATTTATAACAGAACGAAAGGGATGGGGCAGTTCTGACGGCAGAATAAAATGGAAAATTCATAATACATCTTAACTTTAACTGATTATAAAATAATCAGTTAAGGTTAAGATGTGAACGTCTCAATTTAGATACTAAGAAAAACAAAAAGCTTAATACTATTCAGTCTTTGAATGGTACCTTGAAATGATATCACACCTCTCTCTCTCTTTATTTCTTTCTTCTGGATACAATGATAGTAGAAGCAAAATGCCATTACACCATTCAAGTTGTGTGTCTATATGAATATGGAGTGCTAACATAAAAAATCGTAAATTACCAATATTTTCATCATGATCCCTTCGATTACAAATCGGGATAGGTATTAATTTTGACTAAAGACTCCAACTAGCCCTTTTCCACCCAATGTGGGGAGGAGGGTGCTTATAACCACTTGCTACCCGCTAGGACATAGGACATTAAAAAGACAAGTACAAAAAAGTAATGAAATACACTTGACTCCACAAATTTTGAAATAAAGTTTCCCTGTGCTGTAGATCGTTGACTCGTAATGCAGTCCAAAGATGATCCGGAGCATTCAACAAATATTCTAGAATTTGTGAGGGCAGCATTTAAGGAATGAGCTTATAGGAGCATATAAGATAATAAAAGTCTGTCAGATAGATGCAGTCGTTGAAGAATAAGACTTAGTTCTGAAGATGACCTTAATAATACCTTGGTACGTGCTCGGAATACGCCAGGCATCTCAGAAATGTTGAGATTAATCTAGTCATTAGTTTGACGGTGATAATCAGACGTCTGGTGTTAACAAGCGGTGAGAGACGTGGCATTTGAGGCGAAAGGACTGTACTTTGAAGCCAAGAGAGGGGATGTTGTTCATAGCTGACCACTTGAGCAACTTATATGCATGCATCTATTTACACTAAGATGAATGATCCAATCCTGTCGGGAAGAAATGATGTGTGGAATCTCAGTATATTTCCTTTGACATTGTAGAAGCGTTAAAGTTGCGTGATGAGAACTAGAACATTGATGTCAAAGGCGGAAGCAATACCCTCTCCAACAGCCTAAGCCAAGTGAAGCAGGAAAGATTTGTCTGAAACAATCAATTTAGAGTGTTGGGTTTCTGTTTGAAGCACTTGTGGAACAAAATAATTGTTCCATAAGCATCTCAGCCAAAATAAATTGGTTGAGGCACTTCACAAAAAACGGTGGCATATTATCCATTCATATTGTGCCAGTAGCACGAGTGATATAATTGGCTTCGATTGATTATTGTCTACTGATGAAAGGGAATCTTTTGTAGTGTTATGTCCAGAAAGTGTCAGTTCCATCCCCGTTGCAGATTCGTGAGAGAATCTGGGATGAAGTTCGTATATCCGATGGTTCTGCTGAAACAAGCCAAGCTAGAATTAGTGTAGGATGCTTCCCTCTCATAAGGATTTCATTTAGATTTTGTTTGCTTGAAAGCGACTTTTGTCTGCTAAATATTGCACGAGTCCTAGCATACTACTCGAACTTGAGCATATCCTAATCGCTTCTATTGTTCATGCAGCTCTTTTGCAATCTGGAAACTTGCATCCAGTGTTGAGGTCCATCAGAAAGCAGTATCCTCGGCAACCGAGAGCTCATACAATTGGCAATTAAACAGATGGCTAATTGTACATCACTATCTAGGGTATATTCAAGGCACCTTCAATAGTTTCCTTCGTTTTTGGTTTGGTTTATTACAAATTTGGATAGGTAGTTGTATGGTATGAGTGGAAGGTAACTCACAGGAAAGCTATTAAAACACGTGACAGCGAGGCAAGAGTGTGATCAAGTTCATTTTCACATCTGCTTCGCTTGTAATTCATAAGGCAGACTCTGAGAGAGCAACTGACTAGAGGTTCGTTAATTTAAAATTTACACAGATAAAGCGCATTGCAGGTAAAAAAAATCGTTTTTTATGAAACCCTCAAACATGAAAGGTATTTAGTATTAGTATCCTGCTTGGGTTGAAGGTTGAGAAGATGAAAGAAGAAGACACTTGCTGACATTAGACTTGAATTTTCAATTGTAATGTGGACCGATTCAGAAAACGGAAATTCCAGGGATAAATGAGGAAGAAGAAAAGTTAGTTCTGTGAATTTTGAAGTTGGACAGTGAAAAGGATAAAAGGACGTTGACTGGTTGCGGAACGCGTTCGGGCTGATTTGGAAGAGAGGGGGAAAATTATAGAAGCCAATTCACAACACAGCCCATATAAGTATCTATAGTAAAATCATGCAGCAGAAACAAAAGGTCTATGAAAAAAATAGTGGAGAGATTTTGTAAAAGATGGGTCATTAATTATCCTAACTGCACTGTTTTGAATAGAGTCTAAAAGCCTGAGAGAAGTTATGGGGGACCACTCCAGATTTGGAAACAATATTCCATGGTAAGGCGGATTGGAAATTTGTAGAGTGAGGCTGTTTAGAATAAAACTTATGCCGAGAGCGAAAGAGAAAGCCCAGTGATGCAGAGGAAGCAATATTTCTAATGTGCTTATGCCAAGAGAGATTAGAAGTCAGAGAAATCGCTATTAGAGTTACATGATATTGTTTAGAAATCTGAGTGCCATCAAAAATAACCATAAGAGCAGAAGAATCCTTTTACGAGATATAAGACAGGACTGAGTTTTAGGAGGAATGAAATCAACTAAGTTATCTTTGCCCCACTGGAGAATTACATGGAGGTAGGAATTTAAGGAATTGGTTGTGGATATTCAAGAAGTTGAAGCTGTATGTGCAGGACAAGGTTTCTGGAATTGGAAAGTGGAACGTAATGTGTTATCGTCAGCAAAACTATGAGTAAGGTTTCCAATCAGTGGAAGATCATTAATATACAAAGGAAAAAGAGTGGGGGAAAGAACTGAACCTTGGAGAATAACAGCATCAGTGGAGAAGTTAGAAGACCGTCTACCATCATCCGCAGTGAATGATCAGAGGGAAAACTGGATACCCAATTACAAAACGCAGTTGCAAAACCATAAGAAGTTTATTTAGAAGGCCTTTATGCTAAACACGACCAAAAGTCTGTGAAATGTCAAGAGCAACTCCTTCAGCTTCACCAAACTTTTCCATTGAATTTGTCCATATATGGGTATCACCAGTGGATCGACACTAACGGAATTCATATTGGATATTATTGATTGAGGAGATGGGAGGTTTCATGATAGTTTAGAGTTGGCGAAAAGAGTAGAAATAAGAGCAATGGGACGGTAATTGGATGGGAGGGATTTGTCACCCTTTTTAGAAACTGGCAGGATATCAGAAAATTTCCAAGCAGAAAGACAAAAAAAAAAAAAAAAAAAACACGTGGCATAAGAATATAAAAAGGAGACTCTGAACAGGAGTAAGTTCAGGAGATACGTTTTGAGGACAAGCAGAGGAATATCATTAGGACATGGAGCTTTCTTGACATCAAGATTATTCAAAATCCTCCGGCCACCCTTTTGACGAAATACCACATGAGGCATTAAATGGAGTACACTGGGAATGGTAGGAGGTGGATCACCAAGGCCACCAATACACGAGTTAGAAGAAAAGCAAGATGCTAGCAGGTCAGCCTTATCTTTTGGCTGAGGTAGCAATAGAACCAAATGGTTTTGACAGAGGTGAGAGCAGAGATGGGCAAAAGTTGCGGCCAGTACCTTTGGCAAGAGGTCAGAATGCTCGACTACCGTATGGACAAGAAGCAAGTTTTCGACTCTTAGCCTGTTCAAAATTTAGTTTGGACTGATTAATAACTGATTTACAATTGTTGCGGCAGAAAATGAACCCAGGGATTTGTAAGCAAGCCAATTACGATATGCAACATTCTTATCTTGGTCAGCCTTAGCATATTTACTGGAAAACGAAGTTTTAGATAAAGGATGAGATTTTAAAGTGGAATAAAGGATTTAATCCACACTAGAATAGTTTTACTTACACGATCTACAAACTTTGACATCAGAAGATTTAAAATTGCAATGAAACCAAAAAAGAAGAACAAAAATCTGCAGATCATCCCTTGCATTCTTGTAATGCCAAACAACACAAAGCTGAGAATGGCCTCGAGAAAAAGACTCCAATAGAGAAGAAACCATCACCAAGTTGTGATCTGAAGACCACTTACCTCGACCCTGTACTTGGAAGGGTTGTCCGCGAGAAAAGGATCAAGAATGGTTAGGACTGTGGCTGTGCGGTTAGGACTGTCTTGTATTCTGGTATGTAAATGAACATCTATGCGAGGTCATTAAAACCCTCAGAATCTCAACCAGCTGGATCCGTATGACTAGAAAACTATAGCCAGCTGGAGTTGTGAACATTAAAATCGCCAAGAAAAATTATCTCACTCATAATTTTTCTTGGACTATTGGACTGGAGAATGTCGAGCTTCAAATATTGAAAGTCAAAGAATTCCGAATTATTAGTGAAATTGTGAGGTCGACAGAGACAACAGATGAATTTGACAGAATGGGATAGAGATAATTTAAGACAGAGAACAACGAAAAGAGCAGATTCCAAATTACTAGGTCTCTGACAGGGAATATATGAGATCAGACATATGCACAAGTACCACCTTTGAAGCAAAAAGAATCGTACAGCGAATAAGAATAATTAGGACTGACATGAGCAATAGTTGAATCAACCAATAATTAGGATTCTGCCGGAGAAAGTAAATGGGACTTGGCTAAGTGTAAGTGGAAATGTACATCATTGGGATTGGAACTGAGGCCAAGTATATTTTGTGAAATGAACGAGGGTATGTTTGGGAGGGTTAGATCTTTTCGCAGATAAGTTTGTTCTATTAGTTTGACCATGAGGTGTTCAGTAGTAAGAAAAGGTAGAGAGGACATGTTATATGAAGTAATGAAGGATTTGGATATGGTGTACACACGGCAAGAATATACCGTTATATATATATACTGTTCGCAAAATTAAATATACTAATAGGACAATGTAAATGGTGTGATTCTTAATTTTTAAAATCATTTTATTGATAATCACAATCAGTGTACTGGTAATAAACGTATTATCGAATAAGTTAAAATTACTTTCATCGGATTTCTCAGCTAGACTTCAAGACGGAGAGAAATGTCATTAAGGTCTTTAATCAAACTAGCCTGTTGAAATCGTGACAGAAAGTGGTGTTTGGGCGCCGCAGGATATTTTCCACACATTTCTCTAGAGCTCCGTAGTATCGATCAGTGAGCTTCGCCATTCACAAGGAAGCGTAATCCGACTGTACTATCTCGTCCATTATAAGATTGTTTTTCAATAATTAGTATGTGAGGTGCTGTGGAAGGAAACACAGAAGTAGAAGACGGGATTGATACTTCCGCAATATGTGTGGTATTCTGTTTCGGAGATGTTGATTCTAGGGTCCTTGCCCGTTAATATGTGCGCGTGTTTGCAGGCACCGCCATCTTGCATGGAAGTGTTTTATCCGCGTACAGTGTATTTTCTCCAAGGTGCCAGTTTTATCTGAAGTCTCCTTCCCTTTAAAGGATGCTTCATCTTAGGACAACTTGTCACGCCGGTTAAGTTCAAATAAATGAAAATCTCTTTATTCACAGTCATTGGTGTTACCATTGGGATAGTCTTGTCAGTTAGAAGGGTATTATTTATATAGAGCTTTTACATAATTTTTAATACAACTTACAGAAAATTATACATTTTTTTTTTTCAAATACGATTATATTTAACATAAAAATATAGAGCACCGTAGAAGTTACCCATACATTTAACAACGTACATGTTATTTATATGGTGTTTACAATTATTAGAATTGTAATAAGTGTGTAGAAATAGTGTCAATAAGAAATAACCCTGTACTTATTATCAATATACCAGAAATATATCATTATCAATATACCATCAATATATCAATTACCAAAATGCTGACGATTAATGCGGCCTGAAATTACTTCATTCAGTGTATTGGTGTAACGCCTCCTGAATTTTACAGTTGCATAAACTTAGGAGTGTTTTTCAGAATTTGCTTCCTGTATGTTTCATGAATGCAGAACTTATCGAGATCAATAATCAGGGAGTTGAGCAAGACCACAGAAGGACTTCTTTCATGTTGTTTGTGTTATATTTGCAAGGGGTCTTCAAATCAGATCTTCAACTTGATCTTCAAAGCAGATATTGGCACGTCACTGCAATATCTAATTTGAAGTATTTGATAAAACATTTCAAATAATATATATTTCTTAAAATATATATGATAATTAAAATATATTTTATCAAATAGTTTAATGAAATATTTCATATTTGTTTTGAAAGACTTCATAAATATTACAAAGACGGGTATTTTATTTTTGATGCTAAATATGATTCGAGGGCTGCCGCGATAAGACGTCTCCTTGTGGAACGCCTCAGGCAACTATGTAGTTGCATTCAAAAAGCATGATGACTGATTTTTAGTAGGCTGGGTTTCAGAATGAGATTGGAGTAATATTATTCGCTGATTTCAAATCGAGGACTATTATATCCAACTGAGACTTGTCTTTGAGGACATCTCATCCTTGTTTATCACAGTGTATTAGCCTTTACTGTAATATTGTATTAGCCTCTGTAACCTTATATTAGACTTTGTAACCTTGTATTAGCCTTTACTGTAAACCCCTGGCTTTTAGCCGTGAAGGGTATTGTGTGCGGCATGTGCGTTTTGTATGCAATAAAGAATTCTTCATCTTCTTCTAAATTCTGAGTGATGCCTCTAGAAGGTTAATAGATGTTAAGTTTTTTGCACATTACGGTATGAATGTAATGAGTATATGCAACTCTTCGGAGGACTTTGTTATATAGACGAAACAATTTAAGCAAATATGTGTGTGTTAAGGCCAAAGCAACTAAGGTCGTGGAGCATCAGTACATTGTGGCTGTAAATTGCGTGTATTCTGTGGTCGATTTTCCTGTTTTCAGGAAGGTTTTCGTCCAGAATTTCTGCAGTGGGGGCTTGCAACTCTCGCCAGTGAAACCGACTTAACTCAGCCAAGTTGTGAAAATAAATTGGCATTATTGGCAGGTTTCGAAACTGGGTATTTTCCACCGGGAGATGGAGAATAAAAAATAAATTTTCTGTTTATACTCCGGGACGACCAAATGGTCAGAGGAGTTTTACAACATACACAGAATACAAGAAACAGCACCGTATTCAGCAGTCACGGGCTTGAACCCCAGTCACTCAAGGCACGTGTACTTATGCACCCGCACGCCTGACCACTAGGCTACGGCGGCCTTCTAAATGGTGATTATATCCACTGTGCTACCTACCCGCGAGGGCTTATATACAGGGTGATTCAAGAGGAATATTAAATATTTTGGGAGGTTACAGTATCGATTATTCTGAGTAAAAAAAGTTCATATAAACATGTGTCCAATTCTCAATGGATACGAAGATACAGCTGTTTGAAACTGGCGCGCACAAAGCCATTATGATAGGTATTAAAGAACGACAAATGACTTACTGTTTGTATTTATTGACTTTTTGAATGATACAAACACAAATAATTGACACATTTTTTACAGTTCACAATAAATGTTCGAAAATCTCACCACCAATCTCAATGCACTTTGCAACTCTTGTGGTAATATGACGTGTTATTCTTCTGAGGTCGTCTTGGCGTTCCTTTATGAGGGCAGCAGTATCCAAAATGCAAGCGAGCAACTAGTCTCTTGTATTCACCTTTTCTTTGTATACTGCGCTTTCATCCATCCCCACAAACAAAAATCTAACGGAGTGAGGTATGGAGGGAGACCTTGGTGGCCAATGAACGGGACCACCGCGGCCGATCCATCGTTCAGGGAAAGTTCGATTTAGATATTGTCTCACCAGACGGGTATAATGTGCAGAAGCTCCATCATGCTGAAAGTACATACCAATCCTTGTAGCCAAGGGAACATCCTCCAATAGTAGTGGAAGTTCGTTTTGCAGAAATTCTAGGTAAATGGGCTCTGTAAGACGATTTTGTAACACAACAGGCCCAATCAACTGGTTGTCGATGATACCGCACCACACGTTTACAGAGAAGCGATGTTGAAAATTTGTTTCCAAAGTGGCATGTGGATTTTCGTCTGACCACCTATGAGAGTTACGGGCGTTGTTAATACCGTCACAGGTGAAAGTCGCTGAACAGTATTAATGGGATTAATCGGCGTTTAGCATTTACCCACCGACAAAATTCTAATCGCTGGGCGTCGTCTCCTGGTTGAAGTTGCTGCACCCGCTGTATGTGAAATGGATACAAGCCGTGCTCGCGTAATGTTCGCCATACTCTTGTCTGCGGAACACCGATACGCGTAGAAATTCTTCGTGTGCTAATAGTAGGATTACATTCTACCGACTGAAGAATGTGTTCTATTTCATCCACATTTTGTTCATTTGCACGTTCAGAAGAAATATGAGCGCTGGGAACTGTACCAGTCTCACGCAGTTTGGTGTAAACGCTCTTAAATCCGGTATTCTGCGGTTAGCAAACCGTCGACGGTATTCTTTACAAGCATCAGCACTTCCACCACAAAAACCGTAGACAAACACCATATCGGCATATTCAACATGTCTGAAGACGTGCAGCATTCTTAACAACACTTCTAACATCAAACAGCGTCAGGTTATAACTGCTTCTTGGTCACATCTGATTCAGGGAGCTGTGCGAGCCAGTTTCAAACAGCTGTATCTCCGTATCCATTGAGAATTGGACACATGTTTATATGAACTTTTTTACTCAAATAATCGGTACTATAACCTCCCAAAATATTTACTATTCCTCCTGAATCACCCTGTATACATAAACCAATAAATACAAACTCCACCTGCGCCCGCTGTGGCTTTCTTATGGGGGTATTATAGTTTTTTTCAGGGCTTCACCATTGAGCTGAAGATTTTTAAGAGGTGCACTGCTTATATTAGCAAAACAGATGTTGGTTGAGGCTCAGTTCTCTACTCGAATTCAACCATTGCCCATTTCTTGAATGTCTTTTCATTCTATTGTCCTTTGTATCCTTTCTGGTCGTTTGAGTTTCTTTATAATTAAATCTAGATATGCTTTTCTCCTCATTTTTACGAATTTAATTCACATACTGTCTGGATTTTTATTATTTTTTCCCATTTCCTAGCGGATTTTTTGTTTGCGGACAAAGGCGCTTGGCTTCTGCACTGAATCATATATTAATTTTATTTGAGTAATTTCTTTTGATGATCTATCCGTTGTGATTAACGCCAGTTCTTGCAATAGCTTCTGGTTAGTTAGGTTAGGCTGTGTTAAGCGCCAAAGCAACTAAATTTGGCAGGTGTTAGTATATTGTGTCTGTAAGTTGCGTGTATTCTCTAGTCGACATTCCTGTTTGCTGGACGAAAAACCAGAGCTTCCGTGGAAAAAACACCATGCTACCATTGCCTGCTACCAGCTAGCGGAGTCACGCTGTGAAAAAAATGCCCATAAAAATTCATCGCGTCGGTGGGATTCGAGCCCAGGCCTTTTTTTTTTTTTTTTTTTTTTTTTTTACCTGGCATAAAAAGATGGTGATTATAATGACTGTGCTGCTCTTGAGAGCTTGGAAAGCTTTCTTACACGATAGAGGTCGTCCCAGTCATATGAAGACAGGCAGACTAGGAAGATTCCTCGTCTGATGAACTTGATGGAGTATATTCCTTTCGTTTGTATTGCAGCTGGTGTCTTCACATTGGCTTCATACGCCGATGTCTTTGAGTGTAAGCTGCATATTATGGGCACATGATCTGTTTGAAATTTGCACGTAGATGTGGCAAAACTAATCGCGCATTTAATAAGTTGTTTAGCTCTTTCGTTGCATCAGCATTCTGGAGAAATGGCATGTTACAAATGTATCTGCTAATAGGATGGTGAGTCTCTCACCAAGTAAATATCTCATCGCGTTTAACTGCAATCTACGTATATAGTTCAGTTCTGGTATTGAAATTATGGTCAGGGGGTATTAAGCAGATTTATATCCTGTTGTTTGTAATCTCAAAGATTACACCGATGGCATTAAAAATCTAGTCTCACTAACTCGTGTTTTCCTTGGTTGACAGCAAGATTTTGGAAAGAAAAGAGAATAAAGAGAGAAAGAAACATCCTCGTGGATAGCATACTTGATAAAATTACCGTCCTTCCCACACTGGGTGGAAAAGTCATGATTTCAAATTCATCAATGGCGCAAGGAATTTATACGGGCTTTTTTCACAACGTAGCCGAATTATTTCGGTTTCAGGCGAGGGTAGCATGGTTTTTCTCTCGGAAACCAGGGTTTTTCGCCCAGCAAACAAAAAATTAACCACAGAACACACGCAATTTACAGCATATTATATATGTCGCAATATAACCAAGTTGCTGATGCGCCTAAATCCTAAAAAAACAACATCAGAGAACAAAACAAGCTAGATAATGTATGCAGTGCATTACATTTCACGCGCGTTAAATTTTTATTTCTTAATAGAATTTTTTTCTTTTTCTGTGATTAAAAGAAGTGAACAGAACAAATTATCTTTTTACCAATTGATTAACTAATAATATATAAAAGCAATTTCTATTTTGTATGTATTGTGCAAAATGCGAAATACACACAAAAGTAACTGTGTTCTCGGCACGCAGCAAGTGATCATAAGTTATAATCCTTGCTCTTATCCGTCCATAATACTTCAACGTAATATGCATTCCACGTTTTGTAATTACTATGTAATCACAGCACAGGAAGGGTCTGCAATTTAATAAATTATACAAATAGCAAATAGTAATAATTCATAATTTATATATGTAGTAAACTGACAACAAAAGGAGTTTCTCAAACAGAAACGACTTTTATACGCGAACCGAGAATATTTGGTTTCTGCGCATCCATCATATGCCCATTCATTTCTCCAATAAGCGCACTGCAAAAAACACAATATCCATTGCTTCAGCTAAAATCATATGGTATATGGATAGCCTATGTGATATGTATAAAAAATAAATACTAATTGCCAGATTTCTGGAATTTGAAGTAGCTCGACAAATTCTTCTAAAACATCCAAAATTAAAAAAGAAAAAATTCATGAAAATCTGTCCCCTGGGAGCCGAGTTATTACATGCGGACGGACGGATAGATAAGACAGATGAGCGTACAGAGGGACAGACATGGTGAAGACAATTGGCGCATATTCATATATATACGAAGGCGCATAAAAAAAAAGAAATTACTGAAGGAATGGGAAATCAACGATGCAAAGGGAGTAAAGGAGACTCGTATTCAATGTGAGAACACAAATAACATGATGATCACAATTCCATGAAAGTCACTCAAACTCAGAATATTTTAAGCTAACGGAAGTCGTTATTGTTAATTAAGTTCTAAGTAATAAAATCCTCTCAATGTGGTCATAAAGACAGAAATAGTTTAGAGTCGGTTACCATGGTAACGACACTTCACGCCTTAGCAATCATCACGCGCCCAATGCACGCTCCTTCCATAAGCCTTTATCCGGTAATACATGCTCACGCGTTTTCTCCTCACATTAGGTAGCAATCTCCTTTCCTCCTTTTGCATCGCTGATTTCCCGTTTCTTCATTCTTTCTTTTTTTTTTTTCATCCTCTACGGTTTTTTTTTTGTTTCTCTCTCTTCATTCGCTTTTCTTTCCCTTTGCTCAATTCTCTCGCTTTTCTCTCTGCTATTCTATTAGACCATGAACACACGGATCTACTCCATAATCTCTTCCTGCAAAATGCGCAATACACACAAAAATAACTGTGTTCTCGGCACGCAGCAAGTGATCATAAGTTGTAATCCTTGCTCTTATCCGTCCATATATGAGTCGATGAGATAGAGTGTAACGTCAACTTCCATTACAAGAAGGAAAACAGTAGAGCGTCATCTGCAATGCTTAAGGAAAGAGAAAGACAGTCTATTCTCCTCCTTCTCCCATATTATCAAAGTTTCGCAAGGTTGGAAAATATGTCTGCGATGGTTTCAGACTGTAATCTTCTTCCCCATCCAATTCCTTCGAAACTTAATTGTTTTATTTCCCTCAGTACTAAAGCGCGGAGAAGGAAAACGTGGAAAGAACAGAAAATTACACTTAGGTTGTTGAATAGACAAAGTTTAATGGACTTTCCCTTGAAAGCGCAATTGAACACCATCTTCCTTAAAAAATTTTGATTATTAGCGTCATTTGATCTTAGCCAAAAGGCCAAGAAGCGATGATTATTAGCGACATTTTCATTTATTTGTACACACAATTATTTTACAAATTATATACAAAACTTACAAGGAAGATATATATATACAATTTTATATACATTAACATTCTCATTATACATATATAAGATACTATATTATATGTGACCTCTTGTTGCTTTACGTACGTGTATCCCAGAATCGAGGGTGGCTCCCAGGCAAAAGCCCATCTCCACTTAGTTATTCTGTTCTGGCGTAGAACCTGTACAAAGCAGGCCTAAAAACATGTGTGTGGTATTACTATCTCACCAATGCCAATACAAAGCAGCTACTGCCTGATGCCCTTGTCTAGGCCCGGATTTACATTATCTGTTCCGGCTAAAATGCACAATTCCCGCACTAACCGGAGGTAGTGCAATACCGGTGGGTGCCAGCCATCTTGATGTCAAGTGGAGAAACCTCCACAAATTATCTTCAGTACCACCGAGAAACTAATTATTAAATAAATCAGATATACACACTGAGTGATCACTGAATTATGACCACCTACCTAATACTTCGTAGGTCCTTCTTTTGCCCTCAGTACAGCAGCTATCTGACATGGCATTGATTCAACAAGATTTCGGAATATTGTAGCGAAACCCACACCATAGCGAAACCGCTTCCACCAGCCTGCACTTTTGATATTATGCATGATGGACCAAGAGCCTCATGTTGTTGACGGCAAATCCGTACACGACCATCCACGGCGTGGAGTACTGAAGGAAGGAATGGGAAATTATTACACTTATTACACTCTATTATTACACTCTATTACACTTATGAAGCCAACTTGCATGCCCTTTGCACCAGGCGAGCCTTTTAGGCCGATGAACCTTGGTTAGGAGAGAATGCCGTAGGGGTCGTCTGCTGGTATAGCTCATACGTGCGAGCGTGCGACGCATGGTTATGCTAAATATTGTTCCGGATTGGCCCATGTTGTATTGGGTTGTCAATTCTTCAACAGTGCTGCGCCTGTTCGCCTGTACGAGTCGTCGGACCCGGCGCTCACCTCTAACATCAACCTTTCGCTGACTTTTGCAGTCGGGTCGTTGTTTGACCATTTTGACGAGTCCTGGTACACTTTAACTACGGCGTCTCTCGAACACCCCACCAGTTCAGCCGTTTGGGAAATCGAGGCACCAGCTCGTCGAGCATCCACAATCTGTCCTTTATCAAAGTCCGATAAATTCTTCCTTTTACCCATCACGCTCGGAATTTTACTACTTACTGAACCACTCACACCTTATCAATCTACGTAGTTCGACTAACTCCGCATTCTCGTACCTCACGTGGTCAACGGGTCGCATTCAGTTTTCATAGGGGTGGTCATAATTCAGTGATCACTGTGTACATCACTTGTTTTAAATGTGCTCAGAGTCTCAGAATTCCTGACAACCAGGAAAACCCATATATAATTAGATTACATACAATGGACGAAGTTTAGCTACATAAATACTCCAAAAACCTCTACCACCTACACATTCAATTAACAACACAGTGTAGTCTGTCCGCTGGAACTTTTAAACCTGCTGACAAACACAATGAGATAGCTACAAACTCTTTCACACAAACCTTCTGTTTAACAGAAACAAATTTTAACAATAACAATTAACAGAAATGTATATAATATCAATTGTTCTCCATTACGTTTGGAACCACAGACATTAAAACCGCTCTAAATTGAGAATACAATGGACAGTTTAGAAGTACATGAATCCACGGTCAGGCTCAAGGCCGAGCTCAAATAATTTAACCCGGAGAGACCCATGCCCTGTTAGCAGATAAGAAGTTGTCATAGAAGGCCTAAACCACGAAATAACTCCAGGGGTTGTTGTGAATTCCACTTGCGCGATATACTTTCTTGTAACAAGCCCTAGGAATGGATAAGGATCCATCCCGACTTGCACTGCCAGTCCTCTGTCTCTGAATCTTGGATTATCCTGAATGACAACAGGATCAACCAACTTGAGATCCTGCCGCCCTACCTCTGCATAAAACTTCTTATGAAGTTCGATTTGGCAATCTAACATTTAATTTATCTGACAAGTACTGTCCTCCAGATCCCTAGCTCGAACCTTGAGGCACTCATTGTCCACAACCAAAGCTGTGGTCACAGCTTCCAAGTCAACCCAGAGACCATAAATTCCATTAGATGCAGAGCCGCCGTAGCCGAGTGGTCAGGCACGCGGGTACATGAGTACACGTGCCTTGAGTGACCCGGGTTCAAGCCCGTGACTGCGGAATACGGTGCTGTTTCTTGTATTCTCTCTACCTTTTGAACTCCTCTGACCGTGTGGTCGTCCCGGAGTATAAAAAGAAAATTTATTTATTTCTCGTAAAGCCCTTCTTATCTTGGCCAATGTCACATACATCTCCGAGGCATTTAATGATCATCCGAGGTTCAAGCCATCCATAAAAGAAAACCTTTGATTCTCTCTACTACAAACATTAACTATTTTTTCCCCTACACCACCTGGGGAATCAGGAACTCCATAACCCTCACCGTTCTCGGCTGCGCTAGCTTGATTTCCATAAACGAGAGATTCATATCTTCTTCGTCGTTCAAAGTATCCATTTTTGTTTTGTCAAGTTTAGGTTTGTCTTTTTCCTGTTTTGTAACAGTTTTAGGGGTCTTTGACCTCCTCTTACCTTTTTTCCTTACTGGTGTCTGGAAAATTTCTTTTTCAGAAGACACCTGTTTTTTTTTTTTGTTTTTTTTTGCAAAGTCAACACAGGAAGAATATGCTTCCGAAGAAGATGAATATGCTTGAAATTCCTGAGACCAGGTAATATCTCGGTCTTCTTCAGAAATTAGGTTGAGTAGAAAAACAAATGAGACCACAACAACCAATTAATTCCAACAGATTTATCAGTCTATATATGTCTATATAGACAATTTACCCCACCCGGGATGAAGTCTGCATAAGAGTTGGAGATTTCGTCAAGGTTGGTTTTCATTAAGTTCCAATATGCAGTTTAATTAGTATTATTAACGCCAAATTATACATGAAGCGAACTTTTTCTGCATCAGCCAAAAATAATAAAAAAAATGTAATAAAAATAATAAAAAAGTAAAACAATAAAAAAAAAGATAATATTCGTGCCATTACCATTCCCACAAGGCAATCATCAGTTCTGTTTTGAATTTAGCCAGACTCACTACCTCTGCCACATCAGGAGGCAACTTATTCTAGTGTTCGACAACCCTCAGTCCATAGATGAACTTCATTAGATCCACTCTTCTGTTATTCCCTGATTATGTCGTATATAATGTCTGTAAATTGCGTGTGTTCTGTTTTCTGGACGAAAAACTAGAGTTTCAGGGAGAAAAAAACCATGCTACCCTCCCCTGAGACTGACTCAGCCACGTTGTGAAAAAGGCCCATAAAAATTCCTCACGTCATTGACAGGATTCAGGGCTTTTCCACTAGGTATGGGGGGAGGGTGATTCACTATCTGTGCTATCCACGAGGGCAAGAGATGAACGTACTCTCGTTTAAAAGGATGTCCCCACTGTAACAGAGGTTACTTCAACGTTAAAAATTAGTTAACAAAAGAAGTAGCTTTAAGCGAGATACCGTGTGGTGTTCGAAATTTTATTAACCTGTATTTCCCAGTTTATTTATATCCTGTGTATGGTCACCGCCCTCGTGGTTAGCACAGTTGGTAGACTCGCCGTCCTACCCACAATGGGTGGAAAAGATTTGAGTTCAAATCCTATCGATGTTGTGAAGAATTTTTATGGGCCTTTTTCACATGTGGCTGAATTAGTTTCAGGTTAGGATAACATGGTTTTTTCTCCATGAAACTCGGGTTTTTCGTCCAGCAAACAGCAAATCGACCACAGAACACACGTAGTTCACAGACAATATATACGATGCAATATATTCTTAGGCGCTGATGCGCCTAAAACTCTAAAACAAACAAAACAAAACCAATTTATTGGAGCCTCTAGCTTTCTGACAAACGCAACTCTTCTTCATTTGCCGTAAGCAAATAAAGAAGAGCTGCGGATATCGGAAAGGTTCTACGGATAACTTCATTTGCCATAGGCAAATGTAAAAAAGAAGAGCTATAGGATCTCGTTGAAGTCATTAAAGTATCTTATAGGAAAGGCAAGTGACATCAGTGACTTCATGAGATGCATGATAATAGGTGCTCATGAAGTGGGAGCATCGTAACTGGTAGCATCAGAGCGGGGTTTGTCCACGTAGGTAGGTCTTGAGTCTTCATTCAGTTGCTAATGTGGCACAAAATCAGCAACGAGAAGAACGAGTCCTGTCGGTAGGAATAGTTAGAATGTTCTGCCTTTGTCTAGATTTGATTACATCTATTCGAAGTAAGAAAACACAAGTAAAACTCTTATCTATTACACTATTGGTTCAACGATTATCGTTGTGTTTATAGTATCGTGATGTACGGTGTCCAGTAGTCATTTGTGAAAAACCATACGGCTTATTTAGTTTCGTACTTCAAACTTCTTTAAATTCTGGTCAGTATCATAAACTCGATTCCCGGTTGAGACGTTTCGAATGATATATGATCTGTATTTGTAGACGCAAAACTAGAGATCGATATCATGAACAAACATATAATTCAAGATCGGCTTTGATAATGTATAATACATATAGTAAAATGTATAGTAGATTATATGACACTAAACATATTCAAGTGAACTGATGTATTATCCTTCTTCCAGAGCCAATGAACAAGCCTAACTGTTCCTAACCATATTAACGAAATAGTAATTTACTGGCAAGGCTAAATAGCTTATTCAACGCCGCTTGAGAAAACAGGAGCGACTTTATGTAAATATCTCATTAAAATCTCAGCTGTTAGAAACTCAATTTCTAATTAGGGAAGGTAAAGTAGACATGACTAGGCTTATTAAATATTAATTGCTATCACACGAGCCAGCTAATTGCTTGCTTAAAATAATCCCACGAAACAACACTCCGATTTTTTCAAATCAAATTTTTCGCCAGTTTGAAATGTATCATCATTGTAACAAAACGTAATGTCAAATTAAAATATTAATCATTATTAATTAATTTATTTATTAATGACTATTTCAATTATGTTTTATAATGAAATGCTGTTAATTATAGTTCTTATATAGAGCTGTTCTTGAAGCTTATAGAAATCATTTATGGTAAATTATTACGCTAATATAAATTTGGTGTTCATATGCATGTTATGCTTAATATCATTGTTTCATTCAAATATACTTTTATTGGCAGAAAGTTCACGCAAAAAATACTGTTAGTGGCTGTAACCACAGAGATGTATGCGTGACAAAACTGTACTATCGACTTTTTATTCATTTCTATTAAAATAATAACGCGTAAATTTTGGAATTAATGCAGGTTGACCAGTAGGTGTGGTTTGGTGTGAGAACTGGGTTTATGCGCTCGAAGAAATTACGATGACGGACTCATCAAGCACTGAGCTGCATCAGCCAACAGAGTGGAATTTCCAAAAGCAGGAAGCGCTGGTCTCCCAGCATGTAAATACTGTCAGGGAAACGGTAAATGTATATTGTGCTAAAAGTCTTGTTCCTGGTGGACCAAGACCAGGGTATGACTGCCACAGGAAGCAGAATGGATATAATCTTTTAGGGACACAACGGGTGATATCGTTGCATACCTTGGTACAAATGATGTCAAGAACAGTCTATCTGAGAATTACTTTAACAAATATAGAGCAAAGTTGAGAAAAACACACCAGGTGGGATTAAATTGGAAAGTGTCTGCAATTTTTTTCCAGAAATGATAGGAAGGAGTACATGATGAGAGCCTTGTCAATCAATTTGACCCTGGAGAGAGACTGTGCAAGGCTTACGGGAAAGCAATTTTCACAGCATTGTCTGCGCTTGTTAACAGGAGAGACTGTTTTTACAGGGGTAGTAACAGTACAGTAATAGTACGTATTTGCCATGTAGTGCAGGGAAGCTTTTGCTGCACTGGCCAAAAAGAAAAAAAAGGGGAAAAAAAGTAGATAAGAAACTACAAATTATATGCTTCTTTCCCCACATAGATAACTATCCAGTTAATATTTCAATTTATTCATCCAATCCATAGGAATCTCCCCCGAGTCCAAAGATACCCTCATAATTAACCTCAATGGTTCAATACACTACCTGGCCGTTTCCCTCAAAATTACCGGATATAAGAATTGAACTCTGGAAGCCTTAGAAAACCTCAAAAGGTTTTCTAATAAACAATCATCTGTAATTATGAAATCGCTAATTTCAACAATATTAGCCTCACTCGCACAGCCTCTTCTCAGCATGAAGGGTCTCTAACATGCTGGTACAAATAATTATCTTCTAGTTTAATTTTAAAAAAAATTCCCCATGGTGAGTTTCCCTCCTACTTATTCCAATCAATATGGGGCAGATTGAAGTAACCCATAATAAGACATTCCCGCTGACTTGCCTATTTCATATGTATGTAGAGACTCTCGTTATACTCTTCATAATCCTCCACTCTCATTATACTTTTGATTCCAACTAACTCACACCACAGATTCTATACTGGCAGACGTACTTCACATTCAACAAAAGCTCTTTTCGCGTTCAGGCTGCTTTTAATAGGAAGCATGACCCCATCATCCCTTCTATCTTCCCTATCTTTCCTAAATACATTAGACATACTGTATTGGAACTCGTCATCTCCAATTTCCGTGTGGCACCACGTTTCTGTTAGCCCTATTTATGTCAGCCTTAGTAGTTCTAACCAGAAGTTAAAATTCAGCTATTTTATTGACAACGTTCCTGAAATTACTGTAGACACAGCTAAAACTAAGTAATCTTCTATAATTTACTACCCTGACACACTCGAAGTTATTTAAGTTTGTTTCCCCTAGCTTTATCTTTCCCCTCATTTGGAACGTTGCTATCCTCAGAGCACCTTACCAAATCGGCTGTTGCGACAACAAACAAGAATTCTTGTGGTCAGTGCATGCATTACAGTATTTTGATCCATATCATCAGATAAATGCGCATCTAAATTACCGTTCCCCTTAACTAGCAGTTTTCCTGAACGCTTTTAGTATCCTCAGTGATAAGGGCAAAAATCCTTGCACCACATTTGTTCAAATGAATACCGCCTCTACAAAATAGATTCCTTCTACCTGCATATGCGGGTCACGCTGATAAAAATCTCCCCCCCCCCCTAGAGCCTTGCAGATCCCCTTAAGTCTTGAGCCACAAGACTTTCCAGCATATAATCCCTCCTATCATGTCTGGGCAGAATTGCAGATACATGCACATTCTTAACTAACTCGCGGCATTTTTTCAGCATAGTCCTATATTTATCCAACAGATAGCCAGGTCGTGTACGTTTAATATCGTTAGTCCCCATGTGAATAATTATGCTCTCTTTACCTCCCTTAAAATCTAACAATCTGTTGATAACATCATCAATGTTGCTCCTGGCAAACACAGTCTGAATCTGGTCTTAAAAAAATGTTACCAGTTTTCCTGACAACAGAGTATCCCAATAAAACCAGATCACCTTCGACCAGAGCAGTTTGCACTTGACTATTCTTTTCTGGAACCCGAATAGGGGGTGCACCACTTGGCCGGTCACGAGATATTTGTGTCTGAGTCCTTGACGAGCTTCCAGTTATGTCTCTTTCTAGGGCAAACACTCGTTTCTTCAATGACTCAGTAACTTGTAATGTACCAAGTTCTAATTTGAGATCGGTACATTCCATATATCGGTGCAAAGAAAAGAATTGCAAAGAAAGAATAGTCAGTTTTAGCTAGGTCTATCTACTAGACCAGCCTTAGAATACATGGCACAGGCTATACAATTGACGAAGCTGTGACTCACACCAGAAATTCCCGCAGGCATTTCCGTCTGAGGAACGATGTATTTGGACTTTGTATTGTAAGTGGATCTTGTAGCAAATATTATTTAAGCAAAATTCCAACTTGAGAATTGGGGTGGGATATATTGAAATAGAATGGGAGCACGAAGAGCTATTGTTGCTATCGAGACAATATTTGGAAAACTGATAATTTGACTAATAAATCGTTTAATGGCAGCCACAAGCTGAGGCCAAATTGATTTTTGCATTGTTTCTATTCAAACATGCAGCAGTTTAGAAAGCAAGGTTCCGGGGATTATAAGTCCTGAAGGGGTCCTCATGGGACGAGCAATTATATGAGTTGTATTACGGTTATTAAGAGCAAAACGTAAATATACACTTTCTAATATACTAATTCTAGGAACATAGTAAACAAATTTGATGAGTTTAAAATATTGGTTGTCAACATAAATAAATTTCTGTTTATACTCCGGGAGGACCACATGGTCAAAGGAGTTCAAAGACAGACCGAACACAACAAACAGCACCGTATTCAGTAGTCACAAGCTTGAACCCCGGTCACTCAAAGCACGTGTACTCATGCACCCTTTTAATTGACCACTCGTCTACGGCGGCCTCTTGGTGCCACTTTGAATGGAGACGTAGAACTTTAATATGGTGAATACAATATATACAGAAACTATAAATAAGACGGGGGGGGGAGAGTTATGCTATTTTTCAAGAAGCTCATAGACTCTAAGGCAATACACACAACTGACATGGATTGCCAGTATGATATTCAGTCAGTCTGTTGTGACACCCGTAGTGGGAATACAAAATTCCAGTAGGTATTTATGAGTAAAATGATTGTGATGAGTGATTATGATGAATGATTGTGTCAAATAATTGTGATGAATATCAATTCAAGTAAATACCGCTCTCTCATTTGCCCGCCCTAAGAAGAAAAGTCGCTTCTATTCCAAATATAGTGGATGGGGCTGATATTTCCGTTGTTGCTACGGTCAAAGATCTCGGGATTTTGTTAGCGAGAAACTGTAAATTCGATAACCATATTAGAAATATTGTTCACCAAGCGAGGAAACAGGTCAGATTTATTAAAAGACAATCATACATGTTCAGGAATCCACGTTTCTCCATCTCCATTATTCTCTTCAAATCCTTAGTTCTATCGACCTTTGAATTTGTATCTCCTGTCTAGAATCCAAAGCCCTGTCATCTGATTTACAAACTGGAACAAGTGCAAGGAAACTTCATCAATTGCCTTACTAAAAGAGGACCCATGTTCTACCACAGGTCTTCTATAAGCAGCTTTGCTGCCATTTCAGTTTGGAGGCGTTGAAACTCGTAGAACATTTTTTAATCTTAAACTGCTATATCAAATTTTCAGAGGACGGATTCTGGCACCAGACCTCCTTCAACATCTTCCTTTACACATTCCTGCCCTTGGCATACGATAGCATCGTACTTTTCGCATTCCCAGGTCTCAACTTGGCAGTTTCTTCTCCGTACAACTTCTATTGCTAATGAATTGAAGCTAGATTTGACTGCCAAGACTTCTTACAGGCTGCTCACAGCCTTCTGCAGACCAGAACATCGCCCACACAACCTTGAACCAGTAGCTATCGTTTTCGCTGCTCTGCAACTACTGACTTCGAAGTCTCTGATCGACTGCCACTTGTGGAAAATCACCTGTGTCCAAGTTTTTTTTAAAATATATTTTAAGTTTTGTAAATGAACTTTTAAATCTAGTTTTGTAAATATCTCATTGTGTATGGTTGTAACATTTCAATGTAAATAGTGTAATGAATTCAACTTCTATGCATTTTGTAAGGACTGACATTACAGTCTGTAATTCTTTTTCTTGGTTATACACAGTAAATGGGTCAGCCGTTGCGTATACTTTGATTGAAATAAATAAATATATGCGTGAACAACTGTACAGAGCAACTGATTGGGTCAGTAAATGAGCATATCTTAAAACGAGGGGGAAGTCATTTAACTTTCTAGAAATTGACTGGAACTTATGAGTTGGTCACTCACACAGCAGCAGCAGAACTTTCTGGATTTATTGGATGAATGTTTTCTACAGCAGCATGTTAGAGTTGGTGTTGTTTTAGGAGCATCAGCGACTAGGGTCATATTGGTCCATGTATATTGTGTGTAATTTGCGTGTGTTCTGAGGTAGATTTTCTGTTTGCTGGACGGGAAACCCGAGTTTCAAATTACAGTAAGTTCAAATTAGTCTGCCATCAATACATATGAATATAACGAGAAGGCTTTGACTAAGAATGTAGTGAAATGTAGCAATTCTTTGCTTATGTTAACACTAGAAGTTAAGAAATGAATAACATTGATTCACTAGATATGATCAGTAGACTACTGGCGATCCAGTTCAGGTTGTTGACAAACTGTAAAAAAACTTTTAGCATATGAATTCACGCATGAAGTGTTTAGGTATGGGAATAAATAATAATGGATACGAGAAAATTACCAAGTTATAACTGGGAGCTAAATGATTTTGTGATACTGAGAAGAAATTTTTAGAACTGAAAGTAAACAAGGCACCCGTGGCTGATGGAATCTATTAAATTATATTAAAAGAAACAGCAAAAGATGTAAGCAAACGTTTAGCTATAATTATGGCAGCATCCACACACCCAGAGTACTGCATACAGGTCTGGAAGCCTGTATGCAGTACTCTGGGTGTGACGGACGTATATCGATCCACATATTTTTTTTCATTTTAGGAAGAATGTATATCTGTTGAAACGGGTACGAAGAAGAGCAACATGATTAGTTATTGGCACAAAAAAGGTGCTCTTACCAAGTGAGACTTCACTTCTGCAAATTGCTGCGCCTGGAAACCAGTCATTTTCGAGGAGACCCGATTGAAATGTTTAAATGGATTAAGTAATTGTTGCTGGCACCCTTACTCTTTCTGGACAACCTACAAAAGGAGACAAATTTAAGTTGAAAAAGGATGGCTTTAAGATAGATTTGTGAAAATATGCTTTCAGCCAGAGAGCAATTGATTGTTAGAATAAACTTCCATCTGGTGTTGCGGAAGTGAATAATTTGAATAAATTCAAGGAAGGATTAGAAAAATTATTAGAGGAAATCGGCAGATGATGGTTTTGTTTTTCCTTTTTTTTTTTTTTTTTTGCTTATGCTGAGTAAGTTTGCTTCCTTGCATAATTTTCTACTACTCATTTTCACCACTTCCAAACACTGAATTATTTAAAAAAGACTAACCTCTATTCCTTCGGTTGCCTAGGGAATCACATCCAATCCGACCACTGTCACGTTTTTGGCTCTAACCTTGAGATTCGCCCAGCACACAGGGAAAAAAGGAACCTTTACTGTTAGAGAACGTTAGATAAATGAACCTTGGGGCAATTAATCGAAAAGTTTTTATTATTTGAACTCAGTGTTTATCGTCACACCAATATCAATTCTCATTGACTGCGATGCCTCTGGCCACCGAATTGGAAGTAAATCGTCTTGCTCCTCCCATCGGTCTAAATTTTCTAAAATATATAGCTACACAGAAAACTCTGAAGCCATAACCTGGTTTATTAAACTAAAACAACAGTTTTTTAGTTTTTTTTATCTCTCAGGCGACGTTATGTGGGCCTTTCTTTCACCAGCACTTTTTGAGATGTGATAAAACGCCTTTTTAGTATAGTTTAAGAAACTAAAATTCAACTGACCAGTGATTTTTTTTTTCCAATTTTATATTTGTAATGTTTCATTGTCGAATTTTGAAAATCCACCTGTTAATAAAGGAAAATACTTTCTTAAAATATAAAAAAAAATCGCAGAAAAAATAATTAACAATTCATTCCCTGTCGTGAAATATTACTGGCACTTGTTATTAACTTTCGGTGCAAATGTAAAAATTAAGTGCATTATTTCGCTGAATGTAAGAACGTCCTCCCTTCTTCTCAAACTTCCTTTCAGTTTAGGAAGGAGGAAGAAATCACAATGAGGCAAATCGAGGAAGTAAGGACGAGAGATACCAGGTTCACTGTGTTTCGCTAGCTAGTCAACCACAGCAGACAGGGTAGTATGGGGAGTTTGAATTATCATGATGAAGCCAAGTAGCATTTTTCTGTTACTGTCGGCAGTTCCTTCTAATCAAATCATAGATTCACCTTCAGGAGGGCACTCGTAGTGAACTAGATCTTTTGGATTAAAAAACAGCAAACATTACATTAACATTTTATCGCATCTGCCATACGTTTTTTGACTGTTTTAAAACTTTGGTTAAATACTGAAACCATCGGAAGTTTAGTTCAAAACTTAACGCTGCACAATGCTGCTTGAAACTTCCTGTGTTTCCGGGACCTCATTACTTATTAATTCGAAACACACACACGGTTGTGATTTTTTAGAAGTGACCATTTCGAATAGCGAGACATGGCTTATTGACAATTCTCTATTAACGCTTATATAAGATGACTGGATGCAGGTGGTTGTTTGGAATTACACGTACGAGCTTATCCGTATACGACACTGTGACCAACTCATTTACGGCTCCAACTCTCACAGTGTTTGAATAAATGCATCGGTCTCAGAACAAGTTAATTTTAATACATAAATGTCCTCTTTAGTCATTGAAGGGAATCGATTCCCTTCAACCCTTCAAACGAATAGCAGATTCCCTCCAAACGAATAGCAGACAGCGATGTATCGTGCCGACTTATCTGCCACGAAGGACACAAAAAAGGGAAAAAAATTCTCTATCGCTCTTACCCTCCTCGTTGCCAAAAAAGTACCTAACCAATTCCAATTTGATCACTGTGGCAGACGAGTCATTCCAATTACAACGCGTTCTCATAAATAAACGTCATGAGATTCAGCCTTCCGCGTATTACTCCCCAAACCTTTTTTAATTTGTGCTCCCTGGTTTCTCTCTCTTCTACCGGTGAAAGTATACCTCCCTTCAGGGCCTTATACATGTATATATTCTACCTGGTACCCCCCTAACATGTCTAGTTGCTAAACTTGTTTAAACTGCCATCGCAATACCTTATTTTCCCACTAATTACAGGAGATACAGAGGAATGCAAGCAGATGGAAAGACAAACTAAGGTGAGATATTGTGGAAAGAAAAACAGAGGGAAAGTACGAGGGCGAGATAAAATGTAGTGAAGATAATACTGGCCAGGAGAAATTGCAGTACTGTAATCCATAAAGCCAGTCTGCAGACATTTTTCAAGTAGCTTCAGTCTGTGGATCTGCTATGTGTAACGTTCCCGAACAGCACTGGCGTTATGATGGTATGCAATAATACAAGGGGCATTGCTGATCCATTTATTCTAAGGTGAGAGAAATATTGTGGGTAGAAAAACAGAGAGAAAGTACGAGATAAATATAGTCAAGATAATATTAGTCAAAAGAAATTGCAGTACTGTAATCCTCAATAACCAGGCTGCCGAAGTTGTTCAAGTAGATTCTGCGAATGAACTTGTGTCATGTTCCCGAACAATGGCGCAGTAATGGTATGGAATAATACAAAGGGCATTACCGACTAACGTTTTCATGCAGTTTCTGTGGAAAGTAATAAATCTCTCTCTCTCTCTCTCTCTCGTTTTACTGAATAGACACATTCCTACTATCGTATATTGGCTTTATGCACAACTGGCGATCGATATTGTTCTTTAAGTAGAATAATGAGATTCCGATTTTATTGTTACCAAATGTGCATTTGCCTTCTTACAATCTACTCTTCTAGAGTGGTGGAACCAATGCATTTAATTGAAATAAATAAACAAGAATAGTTTCAATGGCTTATTTCGACAACAACGTGGGGGAGTTTAATGCTTGTTTTCGACACCGACAATGCTCTTCGTCTAGGGGCGGTCACACAACGAGTTTGTTATCAACTCTCCTTACGATCATATCGATCGACTAACTGGTGACCTTCGAGACACGTGGCCTGTGATCGTAACATTGCCGCAATTCTCACCAAACTCTCTGATTTGCTGAGTCGTCTGGCGATTTTCTCCAGTCTTTTGCCATTGCTGCTGACTCCGAATCATTTGTTTGTTTTTTTCTTTTCTTTTCTTCGATTTTGTCTATGTTTTTACATTCTGCAACTTTATTTTAATACTTCTTAGGAGAAACCTTCTTTCTTTACAATGGTATTGTGAATGTTTGAAAACTTCACACCGAACTTTTATACGCTTCTGTGAATTACTGCTATAAAACTCCCTATATATCGCCCCTTGAGTAATAAAAAATGCCGATCATGTCCTTAAGACACAGCTTATGGATAAAGAAGCGAATGTTTTTCACACGATAAAATTTTTCCACTACAAGACGTACGCAGATTTCAGCCAGTTGTCGTAATTTTCAGAAGTAGCTACAAAAATAGATTTATGGCACTTGAATTTCGTGTGCCTATCTGCCAACACGTTTAGCATGTAGCGTGTTCGTAATTACCTTTATATCTTTAAACTGAACTAAAAATGAAGAGAGACGTGTGAAAGAGCACCACTCATAGATTTAATAACGAGATCAGTACACCTATTTGTGAGAGTTTAAATCCCCCCAATAAACTTTTATGCTTTTCCGTAAATTAATGCTATAAAGTCGCCCTCTTATTGTGTTCTGAGTAATAAAAATGCGTATCAGGTCTTTAAGCTACTTCCCTGAATTTGATCATAGATATCTTTCCAGTGATGACTGCCCAAGAAGACCCAAGGTTATCGCTAAATCAAGATGTCATTTGTAACTTAAAATGCTATTGCAAATATTCTACTTATACCCACGTGACAGCAAGATTATTAGTAACGAAGCGCATATTCAATCCCACTTCCCCATACTAAAGACTTGAAGGTATTATAAATACTTTTTCGACATTCCATTTGCCATACTTCACAGATGAATTACCGGTCTTCTGTAACATACGCAATACTAAGCCGTAAAAGACTCTCACACTTTGTCTTGCATACTGAAATTGTATGGTTGCCAAAACTATCCCAAAGAAAACTTCTAGGATTCCAACATTCCTTGAAGCGTATTCTAAAAGCGGCCATTAAGGGAATCTGACGAAGTCTATAAGGCTCTCAGAGGAGAGAGAGAGGATGAAGAATAGGACATTGAACGAGGGTGAAATTTTCAAGGTTATGAATGATACTAAAACTAAGGAGCAAAAATTCAGATTACAGAGGAAGAAGTATAAACTAGATTACAGGAAGTTTTCTTTTAGTCATTGAGTTCTTAAATCATTGGAATAAGTTGACCTCCATGGGTAGTTGAGGCTGGCATCTTGGGGAAATTCAAACGTCACCTGGATCTGCACCTATATGAGGAGTGGAAAAGGTAGTAAGACTTATTTTGATGATGCAGCAAAAGCCTAGTACCGGAGAAAAATTAACTTATTGGTAGCAATTAAAAAGGCTTCTGGTCGGCTAGCAAATAATTTCGCTGCCACTTCCTCAATTTCTAACAGGCGTCCGTGTCTCTTCGTGTCTTCCTCTGTGAATAAGTTATTCCAACACTTCTAGTTTCAGGAACGAGAGAATGTATTCATACTACTACGGCGCTAGCCTCCCTTGTCAATCAAATTCAATCGAACTGAATACCTGTGATATAGACCGAAGGAGCTCTTCGAAGTATAGAGCTACGACTATCCAATTTGCAGGATCGCCAATATGGCTGCCTTACCGTGTGGACGTGTGATTTTTGTTCTAAATTATGTATTTTAATTGTTCTCCAGTTGCAGAAAAGTGTACCTACAGGAAGCTAAAGACCAGAGGATTCCACTGGTAAGATATTTTGCCACTTCTCTTGCGATTTTAGTTAGGTTAAAGCGTCTTTATCTATATCCTTTGTTGCCAGACTGCATGGTTACCATGTGGCTGACAAGAGGGCTATAGAGAGGTAGCAGATATAACGCTGCTGCCACGTCTCCACCTGACATCTTGACTGGGGAGGTGCCCCAAATTAGTGGCGAGCTGAGCTTAAAGAGTGCTCCACCAAACTATACTGGTCAACAGACGAACTTTGGCATAAGAACATGTATTTTGTGATTCCGCCCCCCACCTGCCATAGACTTTATATGGACAGAATCTCTCTTCGAACCTATAATTTTAGCTGCAGTACCAACCTAATCATCGTTTTCTACGCCCCTGAAAACCCCGCTGAATTTTAAATTGGCTGTTTCCTCCTCCTCCCCCTCACGTGATCGTGGGGGATAGCCCAAATCTTCAACAGAGAGCTGTGCAGCTCCTAATTAACGCACGAACTTGTGTAACCCCTCAAAATTCTTCTTTTCTTATCCTCTACAAGGATCCACTTACAGAATCCCGCTAATTTGGAAACCCCGTTTCTCCAACCTCAACAAATATGCCATCGGAAGATAATGTCAGGAAAACGCCCGAAACTATACTGATCAACGACCCAAGAGACGGCGCTGACGAACAGAAACCAGCCCCTCTCTCTCTAAAGAGCATAATAAGAGGCAGCCAGTCCCTAAAACAGGTCCGAATCTGATCCCGACAAGAAACAACCAGAACAAAGTCAAAAGGCTGAAACTATCGAAGACGTGTACACCTTGGACCAACCCTTCCGGAGGGCCTTGTTATGGACCAGATGCCCGTCCTCAGGCACGCACTGGAAGACCTCCTGAAAGAACAGAACAACAGAGTGACCACATGTCTCCGGGCTGACATCGTCTCCCTGTGGACCAAGCTGGAGACCATTCTATATAAGACACACGTAGAACACGAGAGAGTTACTGCCAAATTAGAAGCATACCTTCAAGGTGGGGGCAAGTGAAATGCCACAGCGCGCCCCAACCTATTCAGAGGCGCTGAGGAACAAAACCACAACTATAACTATAACCACTACTTTCAAGCCTATTCCTAGGAAGACACTACTTCCAAAGCCACATCTAGTGGTTCTTAACCATCACAAATGACACACAAACCTAGCGAAGAAGTAAACCAAAACGGTGATCGACTCCCTGACCCAAGACTTCAGATCTGCCAAGATCAGATCTATTAGAAATACGCGGAATACAGGGGTCATCATCGAAACTGAAACAAAGGAGACAATGCAAATCTCATTATGAGAAACTCCAGGATCTCCGCGCTCGGGCTCTCAGCTGAACCGCCCAGAGAGAAAGGCTCCTCTATAGTCATTTCATTTTTGGCATTGCAGACGCAATCTGCATCAGGCACTACTTGACAGAGATCCTACCAGCCTTATAACGCCGAAATTCCAAACTAAGAGCAGAAATGGAGGTTCCTCAAACTGGGTGCTCGGACTGACCCCTGAAGCCTGGCAAGAGATCACAAAACAGAAAAGAATATATATAAATTGGAGCTCCCACTGGTACTAGGAGCACATCGTGGTCCTGAAATGTTTCCGGTGTTGCCAATTCGGGCACACATGCACCCAACAAGAAGCTACATGCGGAAGGGACCAGTGGCATAACTACCATGTAGGCAAGCAAGGCAATTGCCTCCGAGCCCGGGCACTTTAGGGTCCCGGCGTCTTTGGTTGTCTCCTGTTTTTGCAATTTTCATGAATTAAGTAAGGGCCCGAACATGTTCTTTGCCTCCGGACCCGAAAAAGGGTAGCTACGCTACTGGAAGGGGCACAACTTCGCAAACTGCCCAAACAAAGCAAACGATCCAGTTTATGCTAACTGCAAGTGGCAGAAACTCCCTCACACACATTCATTCAGAGACAGCAAATGCCCTGTCTCCATAAAAGCAAAAGGCGTACAACAACTACGGATCAACTATGGGGACGCTTCCTAAAACATACAACACAAGCTGCATTAAATTTCTCCAACTAAACGCGCAGCGGGCCGTTGCCGTTGCGGGACAGATTAGGCAAAAGGCAGAGGAAGAAAATCTTGACATTATACTGCTACAAGAACCTTACACCTGCACCGTACGGGGATACCCGCTCAATTAAAGATTGTCCAGGTAGATGGAGCAACCCCCCCAGGGCGGCTGTAGTGGTGTGAAACCCTAATATAACAGTAACAAAGATCACTCACCTGTGTTCTAAGTGGGCATCCTGTGCACACATATGGTCGCCACTGGGAGAACTGTATATGATCTCCTTGTACTGTCGTCCGGGCCAGGATATTCTCCCTGCAATACAGTACTTGCAACATGTACTCACCGAGCTGCATGGAGCCTGGATACTTGAACTGAAACTCACCTCTGTGGCACAGCGACACCCCAGAACACAGAGGGGTCCAGAAATGGACAACACATGGAAGAGTTTTGACCAACAGTGGCTTTGTTGTCCTAAACCGTCCCAATAATCTAGCCACCTTCAGTTCAACCCTTTGGGAAGCCACCTTGGATGCCACTATAGCTGCCAGATCTCTTGCCAGTCACATTGCAGCCTGGAAGGTTCAAGAGAACTGGATCACCTCCGACCACTGAGCTATCACATTTGACATGCAAAGATCACTCCACCGAGCCACAGTCATTAGTCTCAAACTAAACAGGTATGCAGTATATAAAGCGAACTGGGAACAATTCAAAGAGGCTATCATCAGCAAAGCCATCAACCTACAAACTGACCAACTACTGAGCTGCACCCCGGATCACCACCAACGTGCGAAAACAAATGCCATAACAAGTGCTGAAAACCAGACGATCAGGACAAGGACCCCCACAGCCAGGAGCAGTCTCGTGGTGGTCAAGAGAACTTGAAGTACTGAGACGGGAAATGAACCAAAAGAGAAGAGCCTTCCAGAGAGCTAGACGGACCTGTCCCCCACCTGAGGTGGAGTTCCTCAGGCAGCAGTATAGGGGGATGCTAGGAATACATATACCGCTATGATCAGGCGGCGGAAGAAGCTGTCCTGGGAGCACAATTTAACTGAAAACAACCAATTCGTCTACTGTAGGCACCTCGGATTCATGGAGCATAATATATCGCATGAACCATGAACTACTGCCCACAATCACCCCGCAAGGCACTATGACAAAAAATTGGCAAGATTCAAACAACATTCTAAATACCACCTTCAAACCACTAAATGGAAATGCTACTCCTGAACAACAACTACTTTGTCTGGCCAACGAAACTTACCAAACCACCCGAATGGAAGAGCCCTTCACTCACCATGAATTACAAACAGTCAAAAGCAAAAGAACTCCAGATCCGGACATGCTGGAGCCGGAAATAGTAAATAAAGTTGCCGAATATACCCCTGACCTCCTCCTAGACCTGTACAACCATTGCCTCAGCTCTGGCTGGTTCCCCTCAGACTGGAGGACGGCCAGCATGAAATTTATACCTAAAAACCCATCCAAACAGCCACAGACACCAGAATCATATCGACCAATAGCCCTACTTTCGGTGCTAAGCAAAGTACAATACTTGAACAACTGCTCAAACAGAGGACAGCAAACCCCTACACCACAGCAATTTAACTGAAAACAACCAATTCGGCTTTAAACCTGGAAGTTCTACCCCTTGACGCACTGGAACGTATCCTGGACTTGTCGGAGAGTTGTGACCAAAAATATTTCCTCCTCATCTCGATTGATTTAGCGGGGGCATTCGATGCCCAATGGTGGCCGAGCGTCCTCGCAAAACTCAGAGCAGCCCAATTACCAATGAATCTCTATGGCTGTATGCAGAGTTACCTAAGTAACAGAAGGATCTTGGTAGACACGCCCTACTGGAGGGTGGAGCGCCAGGTCTGTCGGGGCTGCCCCAGGGCTCAGTACTGGCCCCCTACTATGGAACTGTGTACTTGACGAGTTCCTCTACAAGGATCTAAGGAACGTCAAATCACTGGCGTTTGCTGATGATATATCCCCGGTACTGGCCGCTAACTCTAGGGCTCAGATGGAAATCATCGCAAAAGAAGCACTAACCACCCTCGGAGACTGGGCGGAGGGACATCACCTGACCATCTCGTCAACCAAGACTAAATCCATATTCCTAAAAGGCTACCTAACCCCAACCAGATCGCCGCAAATTAGAATCAATGATAGAACTAGTAAGCTTGTCAATGAACTTAAATACCTTGGAATTATACTAGAGAGGAACCGATCGTTTACCGACCCCCCCACCTCAACTATATTCAGACGAAGATTAAAAATTACGTGCCCTTGCTTGCCAGGGTCATCCGCCGAGATTGGGGGCTGAAGAGGCGCACCCTTGAGCTCCTCTACAAGGCGCCATTATCCCAGCAATTACTTATGCCTCCAGCGCCTGGTATCACAAGGCTTCAACAATGGTGAATCGCCGACGATTGGACATAATACACAGGCCGATCCCCCTAACCATTACCCGAGCATGCAATACAGTATCGACACGTACACTGCAAGTTATCTCGGGAGCCCTGCCTCTCGACTTGGAAGTAATTCGCACAGGAATGCAGCAGCAACTCAGGCGTGGAAAAGCCACAACGTATCTAGACCATACCACAGATCCGAAAGTCCCACACGATCCAAATTTAACCATCAAAATAAATTTCACCCAAAACTCTCGGCTTCTTTTTTCTAGCGCCTTCACCACGCGATCTAACCTACACCAATTGATGTGTATATGTATGTATGTACATGTGCACCCACTCCCCCCCCCCCTTTTTTTTTAAGTCCTAGCCTCTGAAATCTCAGGAAATTAGGTGGCAGGACCTGCCAAAATGAACTATTGACTACCCGGAACCTAGTCTGCCTCCACGGGGCGAAAGTGAGGCAACTTAGGGCCTCAGCAGAGGTCCAGAAGAACAACGGTACATGACACTACACGTATACAACGTCCATACACTTTTAAATCTCTGGCATTTCCAGTCAACTGGTACACCCAGAATGTAAGCAACACGGAGATGGGGGAGAACCCTGGTGCCGCTTGACCCTAAACACGCTTTACACTTATCCAATTTGCAACAACTGTGGGAGGCGGGCAACATGGATCAACACCTCTGTGACACATTTTCGACACCTCATTGAGTCCATTCAACGACGAATCCGGAGTGTTCTGAAGGCTAAAGGGGAACCAACACGCTATTAGGTAGTTGTACCTAATTAAGTGGTCACTCAATATAGATTTCTAAAAAAGTTTTACTCCCTCGGAATTTTGTTAAGGGTATTATAGTCACTGTGCTGCCCTCGCGGGCAGCACAGTGGCTATAATCTTGGACTTGGCTGTTAGGAAATAGTTTCTAAGTTGAACTTGACTGTTAGCAATAGTTTTTGGATTTGGTTGTTAGCAAATATAGTTGGAGAAGGACGTTATGTGGTGGTTTTCTTTAGGGACGTTAGTCTAGTTTTCTTTAAAGGCCATTTTTATACAATATTAAGATAGTTTATATTTAGCTAATAACTAAATCCCTATACATTAAGGTAACGTTTCAGGAACCTTGCCGGAACACATCCTCAGACCATACATATGCTGTTTTTAAGGAAAGAAAGAAAAAAAAAAAAACAAACAATAAACCAAATTGCTATTATGTTAATATTAATATAACATTAATAACATATACAAAACTTCTAGTGGATAATTACTATATACAATTTATACATTATGTTTAATACATTAAATATTATTAGTTTTACCTATTCTATACAATAATAGAAGTACAAGGTTAAATAAAATTAAAATTAACCAAATTTCTTATCTGTTGCCAGCCAGAAACTATTTACTAATTGCCATTGTTTTCAATGTGGTTTCTAACATTATGGTTTCTAAGTTGAACTTGGCTGTTAGCAATAGTTTGTACGCTGGGTCTCCTTTAGTGTATAAAGTTTGAGAACAGTTTTAGCTTTTATTAAGATCTGTAGATACTGAAGACTGGAGGGAAAAGACAGAAATATGGGGGCAATAGAGAAGGCACCCCCAAGGAAGTCAGTGGGGCAGGCCCATGCCCCACCAGGCGGGAAAAGGAGGTCGGCGAGGAGGAGAGGAGACGGAAAAGACCCCCCCCCACCCCACCGGGAGAGGGATGTTTAGGTAGGAGGTAGATGTCAGAATGCCCGGGAGCGGGATAGCGGGCACCCACTGGCATTGCACTACCTCCAGTGGGTGCGGGATTTCGTGCACTTTGGCATGTAAAAGGTTTAAAAAAAAAAAAAAAAAAAAACCAGGCCTGGCTACTCGCGCCTGGGGACAGGCACCAGACAGCAGCTGCACAGGTATTGGCTGCTCCTTTGCAGAGGTCCTACATTCAATACAGATCCACTAGGTGGAGATGGGCTATGCCTAGGGGCCACCCTTGATACCAGGACACACACACACATGGATGACTAGACCCAGGGTACCCCAGCAGAACATCGCCCAAAGCATGACACAGCTGCCACCGGCTTGTTTTCGTCCCACGGTGCATCCAGGCGCCATCACTTCCCAAGGTAAACGACGCACACGTACCCGGCCGTCCACATGGTGCAACAGGAAACGTGATTCATCAGACCAGACGACTTTCTTCCAATCACTCAAAGTCCAGTTTCGATGCTCGCGTGCTCATTGTAGGCGCTGTCACCGGTGAACCGTGGTTAGCATGGGCACTCGGAGCGGCCTGCGGCGGCTACGCAACCCCGTTTTCCGCAAGGTTCGATGTACTGTGTGTTGTGACACATTACTCCCGTCACCAGAATTCCAATTACCGGCGAGTTGCGCCACAGTCGCCCTTCTGTTGCCAAGTACCATCCGAGAGAGCCTTCGCTCACCTGGAGCATCGATGAGCCGTGGTCGTCCAACACCTCGCCTGCGGTTTGTGGGTTTCCCCTCCTCCGACTACTTTAGGTAGATACTAACCATGGCTGACCGTGAGCTTTCCCCAGCCGTGCCGTTTCGGATATGCTCTGACCCAGTCGTCTGGCCATTACAATTTGGCCTTTGTCAAACTCGCTTAAGTCCGCTGCCTTTCCCATCTGAAGAACAAGAGTAACACTGATTAACGGAGCTCAGTATCAGGTGTTTTTTAGTGTGTCCCGGCCCGCGCACGCGCGGTAGTTCACCTGCATTTGCTTCGATTTGAATAATGACTCGCTGTTCATAATGGTTTAGCTCATCGGTGTATATTATGCCTGTAAATTTCGTGTGTTTTTGTGATCGGCTTTGCTGTTTCCTGGACGAAAAACGCGAGTCGCCAGAAAGAAACATCCACGCAAACCTCATCTGAGACACGCTAACTCGGCCACGTTCTGGAAAAAGCTCATAAAAATTCCTCACGTCATTGACGGAATTCGAACCTGGATCTTTTCCACCCGGTGTGGTGAGGACGGCGTTCATATGCTCTGTGCTATCCAAGAGATCATGTATTCTTTTTACGTCTAGAAACTATAAATAAAATTAAATTTCCTGGCATCATTAATTTCCCAGAAATTCAAAATTAGACAAGAAGTCATCGGCGTAACCATGAAGTAGTATTTTATCTGAGAGGGTCGTATGAAACTAGCCAAATAGCCACGATATCTGATTTAAAACATTCAGTACTCATTGTCTGTTCACTACAGACGTTGGTTAGCCTTATCCGAGTGGTAAGATTTCAAATTCTAATTAGATCTAAACTTCATTCTAAGGAACTGTTGTGGTCATATTTAATGAGCTCCTACAGTTAAATACTCGTAAAAAAATACATCTTAAAGAAGTTCACCAATTCTGAAGAACCGAAATTATGAGCTTCTAAGATATTTATAACCTTCTAATCTCATGTGTCATTAGGATGAAAAATTAGCCTTGCAATTATCCGATATCATTCATATCCACCAGCACCAGCCTATTGATCGTTAAATCTTCCTCTTGGCCCAGATATCCATTTTTATTTCTGAACCGCATTATATGGTAAACTAACTATGCTTTTATTTCTGTTGCAAAACAGCTGACAGATCTCTGCTGCTAGACGCTGGATAATCCTTTGGCGAACCTTGCATCTGCCAGGGATTGTTAGTTGACTGACAAAGGATAAGCTATCTAGCTTCTGTACGGATGGTGACAGGGAAACAATTGTGTGAAAAATTCCTCTCACGCCGTGCGCACACTGATCAGACAGGCGAACGACGGGGGAATATTCAAGACAGCCTCTATAAATCTTGGCAATACACCATGAAGACGGACCTCGCGAAGAAATAAATTACAGTGATGGAACAGAGATAAAAATGAACAGACAGGCGTCGAAGAATACGCTGCACTGAGTGACGAAAAATGCCATTCTATTTAAAAAATCATGCTAAAGATTATTATTAGTAATAGCATATCCTGAGTGAAATGCCATTCTGTAATATGCAGTGCGAATTAAAAGCTTGAGCAAGTCAACCGATGTTGGTCATGGCCATGTTGAATAGTTTCTTTCACGACCGCCTATATTAATACATCTAAGATAATAGGGGGGAAATTGACGTTTAATTTGCACATCAAATAAATGTAAATTGTTTTTATTGGCTTTTTAAAACCTGCCCTGATTTTTAGTTCATACTATATGATGGAGGAGATCTAAAAGCTAATCCTTTCATCCTATTTCTGTTTGGTATGGCATTACAGATATTCAGACATCATTAGGAAGAGATACATGTACTCAACCATATTCTCATAAATCCTACAATAGATGTGTATGCAGAAGTGATAACATACGTAGACAAATATACTGCCCAGTCAAACTTTATGACCACCACAGTGTTTAGCAATAGACGTTCCTCCCCACCTGGTGTCACTTCTGTCGCTGTGAGAACGGTAAATATGATATTGCAGGTTCGTACCATACGGTCCATACGAAGTACCTGACCGACATGGGTGAGGGACATGGCTGAAGGACTTTGAAAAAGGGATGATTGTCGGGCAGAACCCGGTTGTAGGGTGGCAGTATTAAAAAAAAAAAAAAAAAAACCAAACTGTTATATTTAGGTCACCCGAATAATTAAATTCATCTGCCGTGCTGTTATGAATCGATGCAGATGAATTGATTTGTCTGCACGGCAGATGAATCGATTTGTCTGTTTGCTGGACGAAAAACCCCAGTTTATGGGGAAAAAACCTTACTATCTACGCTTGAGACCGACTAACTCAGCCACGGAGTGAAAAAAGCCCATTCAAGTTCCTCGCGTCATCGACGGGAGGGGGCAGTATTACGGAAACTGCGATTCTTGTGGGCTGTTCACAAAGTACTCTAGCTAAGTTCCTATAGTGGATAGACAGTGTACAGAGCAGTAGTCGCCGGGCTAAAGTAGGACGCCCACATCTCATCAGTAGTTGTGGTGAACATAGGCTGTCCCACCTTGTGCGAACCGACAGACAGAAAACAGAGGAATGGCTGACCATGAACTTTAACCAAGCGATAACCAGTGGTGTTTCCAAGACCACGATCCAATGAATCCTCCTCTTCCCTATGGGCCATCTGGGTAAGAACCAGTGTCTGCGCAGTAGCACAATGGTATCGTCACAGTCCTCCCCACATCGGGTGGAAAAGGCCCGGCTCGAATCCCGTCCATGACGCGAGGAACTTTAACGGGCGTTTTTCACTCCATGGCTGAGTTAGTCGGTCTCAGGTGTAGATAGCAAGGTTTATCCCCCAGAAACTGGGGTTTTTCGTCCAGCAAACAGACAAATCGACCATAGAACACACAATTTACAGACATAAGACACACGGCACGGCAGATGAATTTAATTATTCAGGTGGCCTAAAAATAATAGTTTTGGGTTGGCGTCATTTCCGGATACCCATTACTTACGAACACATTTCGCCAAGACGAAGCCTAAAATTTGTATCTGAACGTCATTGGACCACTGACAATTAGGATAAAAGTTGCCTTTTCTGAAGAATCACATTTCCTCAACAAAGTGCGGAGAGGAATCAATCCGATGTCTTGGTTCAATACAGACAGGCAGGGGGCGGCAAGTATGGGGATGTTTTCCTAGGAATCTCTTGGAATCCTCGTATTCCTAGACAACACTTTGAACGTTAAAAACTACCCATTCATTGTGGCTGATCAGGTATTCACGTGTTCAATCCAAATCATGATACATGTGTTCCAAGAAGATAATGCGCCTTATCATGTTGCCGGTATTGTTCGAGAGTGGTTCGCCGAACACGAAAGTGACTTCCAGATGCCACCTTGGCCGCCAAATTCAAACGATATGAATCCCATGGAAGATCTCTGTGATTACTATGCCACTATATTCGTGGTGGAGGTTCCAAAAGCTGGATCTGTAGATCTACGTAATCACAGAGATCTTCCATGGGATTCATATCCGTTGAATTTGGCGGCCAAGGTGGCACCTGATCCTCCACTACGGACAATTAAATTTTTCTATTTGTGGCAGGAAGGCAAAGTGTGTTAGTTGTCTGACGGCACCAGGAGTTTCCCCCATCTCCGCGTTGTGTACTCTGTTTGTGTAGCACAGAACTCTGTGAAGGCCACGGACAGTCGCAGATCTACGAGGCGCAATCCTACAACATGGTACAACACACCTCCTGTAACTTTTAGAGGCCTTATAGAGTCCATGCCTCGCCGTCTGGCAGCAGTAGTCGTGGCAAGAGGAGAGCACGCCAACTATTAGGCAGGTGGTCGCAATGTTTCGACGGATAGGCAGTGAATAATGAACTTTTCTGCTCAAGGATTGTACATGCCTTTTCTGATTAAGGATTGTACATGCCTTTTCTGATTAAGGTTTATACAAACCTTAAGCAGAAAAGACCGATTAATAGAGTTTACAATACTAACTGAATGAAGGTGGCGGTTGGAAGAAATAAATCATAGCGGTGGATAATGATGTTGAGGGAATGATTCGAAGGATGATTAGCTAGTATGTTGGTATTACAAGTGAGGGGTGATCACACAATTATGCGCCTTACGTTAAAACGAAGAATGCCAAAATTCAGTGGAGATACTAGCATGGGAGCATCAATAAAGGTTGTTAAAACGTTTAAAGTGAATATAATGAAATTAAAATTTATACATAGATATAATTTTCTATGTAGTACAGTATATTATATAGATACATAATAGTTTATATTATATAATTTATTCTTTGATATACAGTATTTATGTTACCGTAAACATATAAAAATGCTATTCATAAATTCAAAGGCCATAGGGGAGACAATACATACGTGTCTTAAAACATTCGAGAAAAAAACACATTCACAAAATTGAGGGTTGGGGGGGTTGAATTTGTTCAAACTAGTATTTGAAGTGTAACGTTTCTTTGCATTTTTCTCATCTGATACGCTAGAATTGAAAATTTAAATTTTGCTACATCGAAATGTTTAGCAAGCCTATGTTCCATATTTGGAAGAGCGAAAAAATATCGACACAGTTGCATGACTTTCCCTAGATAACCTTATAAGTGGCTTTTAAGTTAGGTGGCCAGCTTTGCTTTCGTATCCAAATGACGTAAACAGTTGTTGGAGAACCAAGTGCCGTAAAAATGCCTAAACAGTTCTTAGAATAAAACCCACGCTCTACAGAAAACTAAATAGTTCATAGGGGATCCTACTTGGCCAAAAAAAAAAAAAAAAAAAAAACCTTGGCTAAATAGACGATAAAAGAACAAAATAAAGCATCCTAGAACCAAAATTATTTTTCAGATGATCTATCTATTAGAAAATTAAAGCGTCTCCACTTGGTTTCAAAATCGAGCCGAATTCACGGATTTTTATGTTGGCTTACTAGAATTAGCACCGAGTTCATTAAGGCCACGAGGCACTGGTACATAAAGTTCTGAAATTTCTTGCATTCCTGGTAGATTTGAATGTTTTGCTGGAAAATAAACTCGAATTTTTAGAAAAACTGTGTAACTCTCGCTTGAGAAAAATTAACTGGCTACGGTTTGAAATGAGTCTGTCAATTATTTCCATCGTGACAAGATAGTACCTGTACCTGTTCCACAAAATGTATCTATTCACGTAACGAATTTGCATTAAGTTTGAAACAAACTTCTTAAAAAAGCTTTAAGAAACTTTCAAAAACACTATTTGACTGTTCGACAGTTTCTGGCTAAGAACCAAATGTTTGTTGTTTCCCCACCCTCCTTACTCATCGTAAAAAGAATTTCAGACACGCTTTGAACCAGGGGCAGAAATGGCTTTTCAGAACAAGGTGGGTGCTCTTTACGGGACTAGGCAACAAACGCTTTCTTTACTTAGCGTTAGAATGATAGACTTAACTCACTACTATCAATATAGGACACACGCTCTGCTATGGCAGAATCTCCAGACTAAGTATATCAAATCTCAAGGACATGATACAAATCTATGTTGACGTGTGTTGTGAAAAAGTGTATATTGTTTTACACTTAAGTAGTAGGAATAACTTATATATTTTATAATTTACGCTATTTTTATATGAATGTATCTTGTTCTTATAAAATTCTTGTATTAGAATTTTGAGAATTATTTGTGTTGTTCCTCACTAAAATTATTCCACCTTTCTTAGAAAAAAAAATAATCGTTAGTAAACAATTGCTAATGACATAATTAATTAAAAACTTGTCAAATGATTCCAATATCGAATTTATTATTTTTGAACCTTTCAGAATTAAGTACCAATGTGTTGACCGGACAAAAAAACCCGAATTTCCGGGAAATATAAAATTCAACACCCCCAACGCCCCGTTGTGAAAAATCCATTAAAATTCTTTACATCGTTGGATGGAATACGAACCCGTGCCTTTTCCACACGATGTGGGAGAACGGGGATTATAATCACTGTGCTACAAACGAGGGTGGGGTCTTTGAGTGTAACAAATTTGAGATCTGTTTTAGCTTTTATTAAGATTTGTTTATCCTTTTCGAGTTGAATCGGGTTTTATACAAGTTTGAATTCCTGTAGAATCCGTAAGGGTCGGGTTTGGCACTGGATGATTCTGGACATGGAAAGTCTGTGGAAACATTTTGAGTTTCGTCGCCCCTTTTTCTAATTTTAATTCCAGATATCTGTATATGAAAGTTGTTATGTTATGTTGCAAAGTTGCATTACTTAGTCAGCTACCTAGAAATCATGTTTCCACATTTATTATTAAATGAATAAGAAAATATTAGACAATCAAGCTGTAGGAAATAAAAATAAAGCAAAATTGCTACCGAAGCAGGTTATTCTCCTCTAAATACCGCGTTAGCGACAACAGCTGTTTTTTTTTTGTTTTTTTTTAAATTTCTGAAGAACTGTTTTCCCCAAGTTATAATAAGGCCGGCGCTCTAAGCCCAGAGAGACGAGCAAATTGCTGAAAACGTAGTAAACTTCACTCTCAGCAAAGACCAAAATGAATAATTTGCAGAGTAACTTTGCTTTCATGAACGCAGACGAAGAAGAAGCCTTTAGAATTACATTACCAGGCTGTCGTCATGGCAACAGGAGTCCTTCGCTAATGCTGGGTTTATGACCCTTCATCATAAATGCCTTGACGACTTCTTTGTTTAGATATTCACTAGTTTCTTATACATAATTCTTGCGATGGTTGTGCAAATATATTTTTAATTTATCGATGTTTTTAAAAATTTGCGAGCCCGTTAATGATTTGAAAGGAAAACAGAAAGGTAAATTTTTACATTGTTCGCCACTAACAAAAGCAGTCTTTGTTTTCTCTTATCAGTCACCACCTTCGAACAATCCTCCCACAATTTGTATTGACAGACTCGATCAGTATTTCAGTGGTTTTCTAGTGTTGACGAAACGTAAATATTTGCAATGCTTTTCACTCACGTTCCCTTGCGAGTTATCTACGGTGTCCGGCAGGAGTTGACAGCCCTTTAACTGTGGCATGAGGAGTATCGGATGATTGAGTGCTTTATGTTGAAGATAGACACGCTCTTATAGTTCTCTTATAGTTCGTTTAAGTTTGTAGCAGAAATTCAACACTAAAGTATTTATTCAAACTGTAAGTTGTTTTTTTTTTTTTCGAATACCCTTCAAGTCTGCTTTTGTACTCTACGCATACTTATGCTGATGGGTGGATGAAGTCGCAGACATATCAGGAAAGACAAATTTTGTCACCGGATGCAATGAAAAAAATCGGACAATATACTAGTATAAGAACATATTCTCTCGTTATGCTCTCCATTGGATAAATAAAAAGCAGAAAGCTGAAATTATACCCACACTAAACCTAAAACATCTTTTACCTCTGCTCTCTTTCTTATGTTAAAAATTTATCCATAGCTTCTGAAACATTTTAAATGCTATGGAAAGATAGTCTACGGCTCTATGTATTTAGAAAGGAAAACCTGGTGAATGTATTTAGCTTGAAACCACTTTATTACAGAAACATGGGAATAAACTATACACTATTTTTTGTTTAGTGTAATCTATATATTCCCACACATTTATTCCAACCACTGACAAGCTTTTCAATTCCACGAGAGAAGAAGTTTGCAAAAAAAGTGTAGAAAGTTATACCCAACATTTTAAACTTCATCGCCCTTGGACTTATACCCCGAAAAGACGCATCTTTAAATAGCTCAGCCATAATATCAGACTCAGTGGGAACAAGATCGGATCTGTCTGACTGATGTGGTCTCAAGTTTTACTGGAATGCATCAAGGAGTTTGATGCATTCAGGCACTGGCCTAGAAACTTGAAGGGTGGAGCACATCCTATGGTAATTTGCTGCTAAAAGTACATCTATAACCAGGGAGGAACTGAACAGGTTTTATATAAAAATGCTAACATGTTTTCATAATTCGCAACAACGGATCACACAAATAGTTTCTTTCATTCCTTTTTTCTATCCTTTTTAGACGGATGTATAACATATCTTAAAAGTGCTCAGTGTGACCTCCCTGTAATGCGGTTGATATCTTGACAATGTTCTAATTGGTGCCCAATTCTGAATGAAGTCAGGATCCAAGAAAACAATTAGCATTCGCAGTTCGGTTTCACGAATCTCCAGTAGATTCGCTGACATGAGTGGTATATAGACTTCATCTTTTGCAAATCCTCAGCAGTAAATGTCGAGTGGAGAAAGATCGTGTGGTCCTGGCAGTCATGGAATGCAGCCACAACAACCAGTCCATCTTCTGAAAGTAGTTTTAGAATAAAGTGACCAGACGTCCCGTTTTTAAGTTAGATGTCAAGTTGTCACGACAAAGATTACCGGAAGCCGCATAGTCCATTTTTTCTGATAGTGCCATCTTATTTATAAGTTAGATAAGCATTTTGTAAATAGTACTTTTCTTTCAATTTTATTAGATGTTCGTCAAATTGACTGCACAGCAGGAAATAATCGTTAACATGCTGTTCAGACTACGTCACTTATGGCTTCTTATATCTGCAACGTTCGGTTTTATAAGTAAAACTATTATATGAATAATATTTCAGGGTGATCACGTAAATTCGCGTATGCGACAAGACAATTCGACGAAATGGCAGTTTCGTATTTGTCTTGTACACCGAAACGTCATGCACTGACTATCGCACATGAACTTCATGGCGGATTGTATAATTACTCCCCAGTCCTTTTCATTATTAACTATCTTGAATTTGGTTCTGCTCAAGTTGGTTGTTGTAAAGTTTTAGGGCCTATCACCAACTTAGACTATACTGTGCCGTATATATATTTGTAAAAATGCGTGTGTTCTGTGGTCGATTTACTGGAGAAATCATGATCATTAATATTGAACAAGATTTTGTCTACATTCTTTTAAAAATTAAAAAAATAAAATTGTCTACATAGATAAATGGTTATGTCTAGACTAAACTAATAATGTAGTTTCAGTAAGAGAGACGAGAATAATGCTTAAATTAGATTTGAGTTCATGTTCGTCGGAAATTAAGTTAATTATTTTCTTCTAGAATAATATAAAGATTATATCTGTACGACCTTCCCTTAATAAATAATTTCCTCCTTTATATTTAATAAAAACAAATACATTTCATAAGCCAAAAAAAGAAATTACATTAATTTTTGCCAAAGGATTTTCTGATTGATTTTGAGAGGTAAGTAAATCTAAAAACCAGAGAACCTTTAAAAAGTGACGCCAGACCAACATAGCGTGATGTAATAATATAGCATTTTGTTCGGCATTGCTCACGTATGAATGTACGAGTTGGCCACTTCACCGAGGACACCGAGTTGCGAGTAGGCTTCCCTTCAGAAAAGCTTGGATTCGTCGTGGCATGAACTCACTGTGATGTCAAAAGCGTTCCATAGGAAGGATGGTCCATGTTATCTCAGCTGTTTTCCACAGTTGTTGAAAATTGGTTGGCTGCAGAAGTCTACTCTGAAGGGGTCACTCCATCTCATCACATTGGCGATCAGTTGGATTGAGATCTGCTCACAGGGAAAACCACTGAAGCAGGATGAATTCACTTTCATGTTCCTGGAGCCGATTCTGCACAATTCTGGCCTCGTGACATGGTGTATTACCTTGTTGGAAGAACCAACTGTGGATGGATACACTGCAACCATGAAGGGATGCGCTTGGTCGAAAAGAATTTCCTGATAACTGATATTATCAAGAAACCAATTCATAACACGAAAACACTCCATTCCAATTCACCAGCCTGCATTGTTGACATCTGGCAGGACAAGTCCATGGACTTGTCTTGCCAGATGTCATCGGTAGATGTTATACGTCCACCGATGGCAAACCGACCGACAAACATACGCTGTTTAAGGATATAATACACATGGATGTATGAGTTTGTTCTCTTGAATAACCTTAATATGAAATATATCCATATATATTTGACTACTACTTCATATCAAATGGTACTAACAGTGATGATGTTGCTGAAGGAGCGCTGCTTCATTTCATAAAAAGGATAGGTGTTCCTAATAAAATGGTTACTCAATATATTTTGCATCCCATTCACCGGCTGGGACTGAGGAGATAAAAAGAATTATTTCATTTCCAAGTCGAATAAATTTCTGATTTTGCAATAACGAGGCTTCCTATATATAGGATGATCTTTTATTAAGAATATTTCTGCGGTGAACGACCTCAGATGAACAGACAGTCCAATATCAATATGCAGAGGCGCGATTTCGATTTTCGGACAAGCAATCACTTACTTCTATCACATTTAGTTAGAGCAACCATTTAAAGAAACGATAAGAACTCTCTCTCAGAGCAGCCAAATTAGGCAACTGCTGCCATACTACTGTTTCATCAACGTATATTGAAATACAGAGAGACAAGTAAGTCAAAGTTGAAGGGTCATGGTTAACAATTTAAGATAGATACAGCATGTGCTAATTTATATTTTTTTAATCGAGTTGGATGGAACCTATGCGGCCCAATTATTGTTTCTAATCCAGAGATATCCCCAACTGATTACACTTACACTTGTGTCTAAAAATTAAGTTAAAACCATAAAATCTGAGATTTCGAAGGAATGTATATTTGATCGAATTCTATCAAGCCTTTGTGTTTTAGTGTATTATTAAAAGACTGGATTATACTGAGCTTGAAAAGAAATATGCTTCTATTTTCATGGACCATAATTATGAGATCATGACTAATTAAAACTGACGTGGCTAATCCTGCAATTCAGGCATTTAATAGGAGGAAAGAAGATGGGTTGGCCATTTTTTTTTTATTTTTTAAGTTTTATTTAATTTAAACACACACACAGAAAGATCCCAAAAATGTTAAACAAAGAATTCTCACAAACGAGTTCGCACGCTGTTTACAAGAGTGGCAAAATATCCCACTCCTCTACCAGATTCCATGATAATTAGTATGCCCTGTACTGTGTCCTGTTCCTCGATAAACTATCATAACATTTCCTCTGTTTCATCTCATTTCCAGTTTACAGAGCAGTGTTCGAAAATAAAATAAAAAATTCAGAAATAGAAATTTATTTTTGAAAAGTTGTTTGTCGTTTCAGCATGCTGTGTGTTCCACAAGTACAATTTACCTTTGTTGATGTTTGGGTTTTTGCGCCGAATTCACTAAGGCTGTGAAGCGGCATTACATTACAATGCCTGTGTTACGTGTATTCTATGGTTGGTGGGCTTTTTTTTCTAAATAAAAAAAAACTCGATTTTTTGTTGCCCGTACAGGTCCTGACCCGAGACCGACTAATTTGGCCATGATGTAGAAAAAGGCCCAGGAATACACATTTACGAGAATGCATCTATTTATACCTACTTTACCTAAATATCAAGGATACGTCTCGTAAATCTTCCACCTCGTGTGGAAAAGGCCTGAGTTCGAACCCCGCCAATGACGCGAGGAATTTTTGCAAATTTAACGTGGCTGAGTTGGTCAGCCTTAGGCGAAGAATGTATGTTTGTTTTGTTGAACAAAAACTCGGTTTTTCATCCAAAAAACAGCAAACCGACCAAAGGATACATGCAGTTACAAATACATTATACTAATGCCTCATACCCTTAGTTTCTTTGGCGCTTAACACGCATCTAATACGTGACGCCTGGTAAATAAACTGCTTACTGTATTTCAATGAGTGGAGTAATCCAAAGAGTGCGTGCGTGTGTGTGTGTCTGTGTGTGCTGCTGCAGTTATTGGAAGTAGATAACAGTAAAACTTGAGGGAGTCGTTGTTGGCCGAGTGATGAAGCCCTTCAAGAATGTAAGTCTATGTTTTTCGTTTTAGACCGTATTTTAGGGCATTCTCGAAAGCTGTTATCGACAGTACGTCTGTTGTTGTTCTACTGGCGTGGAAGTAATACGGTATTATGCGCTTCAACCGTTTCAAAGATGCGCTGCCTGCTTGGTGCTGCACGTAAAAGGTGCGCGTGTGCGATGGACATAATCTTCTTTGTATGCGCCCAAGTTGTAACTTGAGTCAGAAGTGCTCAATGCAAACTAATTAACTAATTAAGATTTTTTTTTTTTATTGTATATCAGTTTAAACCATGAACGGCTTCGTCTTTAGCCATCTGCTTGAATGTACATCATACTCACAAATTAATGACAAAGTTATTTACAGCGCCCACATTTAATTATTGATTGCATCGTTAAAAAAACATTAATTTAAAGAAAGCGGAAATCGGTAAATATAGCTTGTTTCTATACTTTAATCTCAAAATCACTGAAAAGTTCAGCTGTTTTTAAAACCGTTGTTTCTTTAAGAGTGACTGAAACTGATTCTATTAACTTCATTCGTCCATTTGATTATGTAAAACCTTATGATTTATTCCATTTGTGAATATAATTTGTAAATCGTAGGATAACGGCTGGGTAAGAAAAATGTTTTAGTTGGGGTTTACCTCTAAGTTGGGGAAAGAGACAGCAAAGGAGTTCTCCTTGCCTGTATTGAGGAGGGGTCCCTTTTCAATCCGGAGCCCAGGTGCATTGACCCGCTACGCTCTACCCAAGAACGGGCCCCTGGCTTTTGGCAAGGTGGGACTTTAGGTGACTAGCTTAGTGAGAGAATGTGCAGATTCTTGGTGACAGTTTGGCGTTCCCATTGGATGCTACTGAGATTCGCGTGGAGGGCGAACTTTGCAATGAAAGTGTTTTGAAAGGTTGCAGGAACGGAATCGCGAGGTATATAGAGCCGAAATGGTGGGAGGCATTTTGGATGTGTTTAGCGGAAAAGCCAGTGGAGATTATATCCCCACATCAGTTCTTTCTTTATAGCCTAAATTTCTGCAAATATTTTTGTTTTGGCGTTTATAAAAAGGTGGATGAAAGTACCTTCGTCCACAGGGAGTCCATGTTTAAGTTCAGGAGTGACCGTGTTGATTTTCGCTTCATGTACGTAATTCAACATTATTATTGATCTTCTTTTCAATAACGTTTCATTGAGCCGATTTTTTTGAATTCAGCTCAAGACCTATGCTTTCAAGATTTTTTTTAAATCAGGCAAATTGGCTGGTGGACTGCTAATCACTTGCAGCATGGGAGAAAAAGAGAAGTCATTCGGCTAAATAAATACCACAGAGAAAAGAAAAGTAAGTAAGTCGATAAGGTACCTTCTTGTCACACACCTGTTGAGATGGTTAGCTGATATTGTAAATTGCTATTCTTTTTCATTAATTTCCTTTCCAGAAGACGTACCTTTGTTAGGTATAAAAACTTACTTGTGATTCCGAACATCTAAGCTATAAAGCAGTGCAGCAACGTCCAGCTTGTCAGAAGCATTCTTGACATAATATCTTAAAATCTAAAAAGATGTCCAGTTGAATTTTATTGTTATCTATATATTAATACGGAAGCCGTTTACTTGAGACGGCCATTGTGAACGATAGGCCTAATCGATCAGGTTGAAAGTGGTCTCAAATTGAAGATGGTTCTTCCTAGGTGTGCAGAAAATGGGAAAATATAAAAATTCCGAATAGTTTTATTTTATGGTACGGGCCAGTTTTGTCCGCTGCCTAATTAGCCCCGCTAAGCCGCCATGCTACTCTGACTGGTCGTGTTAAACGCACCTTGCGGAAAAGAAGAAACACGTGTTTTCGTGTTCCTGCAAATGAATCCAGGATCGGTCTGAAATGGGCATTTAAGGATCCGAAATATTTAATATGTCACAGTATTGGCTTACTTAGTGAAAGGCGTGTTCATTGTCAAACCTTACATTTTAAGTGTAAAAAAGTCGAGGATCATTTTATTTTACTGCGGAATATGGCAGTTACAGAAGGATTGATCAATGGTACGAGACTTATAGTCAAAGTTATGCATCAGAATTGTTTGGATCTAGAAATAGTAATAACAGGAGAAGCTAAAGGCAAACGGGTACTCTTACCTCGTGTAGATTTGACTTTGCCATTCTCATTTAAGAGACGGCAGTTTCCTATTCGGCTGGCTTTTGCAATAAATAAAAATCAAGGGCAAACGTTTGATAGAGTCGGAATTTCGCTTACTAACCCTGTATTTAGTCATGGCCAATTGTATGTAGCAATGTCTCGGGTCAGATCATTCCAGCGTGTTAAGATAAGGTTACCAGAAGGGCACAAGAATATAAAAAAATGTCGTTTTCAAAGAAGTATTATAGAGGCTGTACTACATTTTGTACATGTGAAATTGTTACGCAAAGTGCACATTTCGAATAATCTGAAAGATGGTGAAACGAACGAAAATTTATAAGTTTCCTCAGACACAAGAAATGAGAAAGGATTCGACGCGTACTGGCTTACCTGCTCACAAAAAAACACGGACTACATTTCTTTAGGACAGCTAGAGAAAAACTCTGCTACCAATTGCGAAATTTTCGCAACGGGTACAGCTAGTACGTTATAATCTAAGCTATATTGTGCTTCATAGCCGATCGACTACCACCAACCTTATGAGGGGAAACAGTGGTTAAAAATGATCAGTTATAAACCCTTAATAGAAAATATTAAGGGTTTATAACTGATCATTTGACTCCATACAGCATAAGGCAATGTTTCGGGCACTGGAAAGACAAGGCATAGATACCCCATATATTATGATTTTGAAAAAAAATATATGAGAACGCTACCTCCTTTATTAGACTAGACAAAGGCAGTAGCAAATTTAAAATCGAGAAAGGAGTTCGACAAGGAGACACAATATCTCCGAAGCTGTTTACTGCTGCCCTTGAGGAAGCTTTCAGAAGATTAGACTGGTCGCAGAAAGGAGTCAATGTGAACGGAGAGTACCTAAACCATTTACGATTTGCAGATGACATTGTGGTCATAAGCCACGATCCCAAAGAATTAGAGGAAAATCTTAATCAGTTATGCACAGTTAGTAAGGATTTTGGACTAAAGATGAATATGGTTAAAACAAAAGTAATGATGAACAAGTATGCCATAGGAAGGGACATAATGATTGAAGGAGCAGTAACTGAAAAAGTGGAGTCATATACTTATCTTGGAAAAGTTATTAGCTGTAATAATGATAAATGACTGGAAGCCAAGAGAAGAATAAATTTTGGATGGATAGCATTCAAGAAATATAGTCACATAGTGAGGAGCAATATCCCAGTTTGTCTGAAACGTAAAATAATGAACAATGTATACTCCCCACCATGACTTATGGAAGTGAAACTTGGACACTCACCAAAAGAATGGAAGAGAAGCTGAGAACTACACAGCGAAGAATGGAACGAATTATATTGGGAATCAGACTGTTAGATAAGAAGAGAAACACATGGATTAGGCAGCAAACTCAAGTAAAGGACATTCTTATCAAAACTAAAGAACTAAAATGGTCTTGGATTAGGCAGCAAACTCAAGTAAAGGACATTGTTATCAAAACTAAAGAACTAAAATGGTCTTGGACAGGACACATAGCTCGAAGACATGATGACAGATGGACTAAGAAAATAACAGAATGGTGCCCATCAGGAGATAGAAGAAAACCTGGAAGACAACGGCGGAGATGGATAGATGAAATTCATGAGTTTGTGGGTAGTAAATGGATGGCCATTGCACAAAACAGAAGGAACTGGAAAGTTGCTGGAGAGGCCTTCACCCTGCAGTGGATTGAAAATGGCTGCTGATGATGATGAATAGAAAGTAACCTATATTTATCAGGACCCTTGCGGTAGCTTGTTCGGGGTATGGAAGTAACAAGATAGGTGCCCAGTAGTCGAATGCATTTAGAAAAAAGTTCTAAACGGGTTCTTAGGGTTCTTCCCTCATCGCGGGAAGCACCCCGCAGAGTTGTAATAGTGCAATGCTCTCTATAATTCAAGCAGAAGACCACAGACGGACGTCCCACCGGTGAATGCAAACACTCCAAAAAATTTATGAAGTAAAAGAAAGAAGTTCAGTTGTTAAGTTATTGTTTTATTCAATTTTAGATTATGTACAACCAACAGTTGTTTCCCAGCAAATAAGGATACTGCTGTACTTTCAGCAATACGTTTAAGTGGAAAATTTGTTGAAGTTAATATACATATCAGTTGATAAGCTTGTTTTTATATTTGTCTCTATCAGCTTGTTTTTACATCTTGGTCGAGTTAATTAGTCCCAGGATAGGGTTAGTTGGTATTTTACTTTCGAAAACCGAGATTTTTCATTTAAAAAAAAAAAAAAAAAAAAAAAGATAGACTATAGAATGCGTGCAATTTCCACAAAATACTAACGCCTTAATAGTCTTAGTTATCCCGGCTTAAATGCTCGGATTTTGCTCCTTTTCGACTATCATCGTTTCGGGGCTCTGAAAAATGCCATTCGCCGTTGAAAATTTAGGGACGGCAAATTCTGGGTATTAGCGTACCCACATTTTTTCTAAGTCAGAGCAGTTGCTTTGATCTAGAGAAAATCTGTTTTTTAGTTTTGATTGGGTCTCCATGTGGTCGCTGAAGCTACCGTCCTGGGGGGTACTTCCCCCCCCCCGCCCCCGAATCTGGATGATGTCGTTGGCAAGCAGGGAAATTATGTGGAGAATGCGCATGAAAGCATTATCCGCTAATTCTTTCAGTAGGTTTTACATTTTTTTACAATAAACTTTGACGAACAACAAAAAAATAATAATAATAACAAATATTACTTTCTAAACCACCCTGGCTATTTAAAAGTGTAGACCCAGTAGACGTTCAATGTGATTAAATCTGTACGATCGCCTTGGACAACACAAAACGAGGCTTTCTTTCGCCGCGATAACTTGAACAGAAAAAAAGAGCAGTGGTATAATCAGTTCGGAACATCTGCTAGGTGTTCTGCACCTTAAGCTCGTTCTAATGTTCAGAAAGGTGTTTTTTCATCAGTTAATTCCTAAGTAACGCCACCAACTCTTTGTTTCCTGTCCAATAAATTTAATCCTGCGTCGGATTTGGCAGTGGACCAAGTTTAGACTGTATAGCTACCTACAAAGGACTACTGTTCTTTCTTGCCTTTCGGACCAACCTCGCTCTATCCACTTAAGTGATGAACGATTTAATTTTTTATTCCCTTGGCAGCTTGCCAACTACAGAAGCTGCAGGTTTTGGAGAAAGAAACTTGTTGGTGCAAAGCGTTTTTTCTGACTTCATAATCTCCATTTCAAATCTCCTTTAACAAAATTATTATTTCTTCAAAGACTGAATAATATAAATTAAGCGTTTTTCTGTAGAAATTTTAAGGCTTCGCTAGTCTCCTCTTCACGTGAAGTAGATTAATTATTCTCGTTCTTTGACTCATAATTCATGAGATGAATGAGAAAAAAATATTTAAAAACAAAGATACATTTTAATATCCCTAATCATGTTTACACCATGATTAGAGAAGCTAAATGTAAATTTATGTAAACTTGCTAATTTTGCAAACGGAGTCCTTCCCCTTCCTTTGGACTTAATACACTGAACCCAGCGATTCCGACATCGTTGGAAGCATATCTGAAATTCTTTTTCTTTTCGTAATGCCCTCGAGTATCTCCTGTAATTTTTACTGAATTTTTAGAACGTTAAATCTTTCTCTTGAACATCAATTTCATCTTTGGAAACAAGAAGTGCGAAGTCTGAAATGCTTGGGAGGGGAGGGGAATGAACCATAAGACACTTGGCTAGAAACTGTTAAGCGGTGTGAGTGGCCTTTGAAACTTGCCATTTTTGCGTTTCCCGAAACATCTTCTCCAAAGAAAGTAAAATGTCATGCGTTTCGAAACGGTTTTACCAAGCTTGAGACAAAATTTGATGAAAACGGTTTGTTCTTCTGAATCGTTCGTTTCAAGGGGCCAGACCCACCTAGCTTCGAGGTAATAAAGATTAAGAAATAAAGATAAATATAAAATATAAGTGAGGTATGAAAATATAAAGAAATAAATTGCAAAGCACGTCATCATAAACAGTCATTAGGATGCTGTTGTGTTTTTGTTTGTATACCAAAACATCTAAGGCTATGAAGCGTCAGTTTGTTAGTCCGTTCGGGAGTTTCTGGAGAAAAACACGAGATTTAGGACAACAAAACCATGCAACCTTCGCCCGATACCGACTAATTTGTCCGTAGTGTGTGAAAACCTCCCACATAAATTCATCCTATCCTTGGGATTGAACCCAGTTTCTTTTGGAGAGGCAGTATTTACCTACTTATTATACAGGGTGTCTCAAAAATATTGGTACAAACGTTTAGAGCAGGTAGGTAACATCTAAAGGAATGTGAATCGCATATGAACCCATAACAGCAAACGTCACGGTAAAGTAGTAGCAAAGGCACAAGAAGCAGAAATGACACATGACAGTAATTAGTGGCAAACATTTGACATAATATTAACAATGGACGATGACAAGATGGATGCATTTCATGATGTTACAACAGATGCTCGAAGGTTCCACCATGAGACGCGATGCATGCGTGACACCGACGCAGCATGGATTGGCGGACACGGTCGAACACACCTGGAGTTTCTCTGACAGTAGCAGCAGCGCAGACAAGTCTCGCCACGAGATCCATTTCCGTCTCCACAGGCGATTCATACACGATAGATTTGAGGGGCCCCCCCACAGAAAGAAATCAAGGCTTGATAAATTAGGTGAGCGTGGGGGCGAGGAAATGGGTCCAACACGGCCAATCCATCGACGCCCAAAACGCCTGTTCGAATGGTCACGAACACACCTTCCATAATGGGCAAGCGCCCCGTCATGTTGAAACCAAATGTTGCGTCTTACATTTGCTGGAACATCGTCAAGTAACCCTGGTAGAACTTGTTCAAGAAAGATCCAATATTTAGCGGAGTTCATGCGGGATGGTAACAGATATGGGCCGACTAAGCAGTCACCGACCATACCTGCCCACACATTTATTGCGAAGCGATGTTGTGCCGCATGGGGGCGCACCTAGTGTGGGCACTCTGCTAATCCATACACTAGGTGCATGTCTGCCAGCTCACAGTTCGTATATCGATGCATGGTCTTCTTGCGGCGACTACTGCTTGAATGAGTAAACCAGAAATTTTCCCTCTCGCGAACTGATAAACAGCGCCGTGTACCGACTTACGGTGACGTTTCCGGTTATGGGTTCCTATGCGATTCACATACCTTTAGATGTTACTTACCTCCCCTAAACGTTTGTACCAATATTTTTGAGACACCCTGTATATCCCAAGAAGAAATATAATAAGTAAGTCTTTGTCATTCTTCTTTGTTGTTATTGGATTTTAGTAGCATAGGCAACTAAAGCCATGTTTATCCGTGTATACTGTCTGTTAAATTGCGTGTGTTCTGAAGTCGATTTTCTGTTTGCTGGACGAAAAACCCGAGTTTCCGGGAGAAAAAAAAACCATGCTGCTCTCGGGTGAGACCGACTAACTCAGCCAAGTTGTAAAAAAGGCCCATAAAAATTCCTCATGTCATGGACAGGATTCGAACTCAGGTCTTTTCCACCCGGTGGGGAGAGGACGGCGATCATACTAACTGCGCTACCCACGAAGGCTTCGTCTTTGTTAAGCGCGTATTTTTTGTCTGTATATTGCATGTATTCCTTGGTCGATTTGGCATTTTTCATCCAGGAAAAACATAAACCTCGCCTGAGGCCTACTAACTTCAAAAAAATTCCGTACTTCATTGATGGGATTTGAATCCAGGTCTTTTCCATCCGGTGTGGGGGGAAAGAGCGTGATTATATCTATTTTGCTATCCGCGAGGGTCTAATAAGTAGGTAAAGATATAAAAGTCGAATGCGAAAGCCGTTCTTCTTCTTCTTCCAGTCACATAGCTCCCTGAGGAGCTGTTGTGGCCACCAACAAATTCCTCCAACTGCATCGATCGTATGCTTTACGAGCAGCATCGCAAAGTGTCATGCTCAGAAGTTCACTGATCCCATCCTTCCACCTAGTTGCAGGTCTTCCTCTGCACCTCTTCCCCTCGGTTTTTCCTTCCATTATATTCTTTGGACAACAGAAATTTGGACGGAAAGTTTTCCCTTCTTACTATATGACCAAAAAACTTGAGTTTTCTTTTGTTGATGCTATGAAGAAGAATTTTAGGCCTGCCAATTTTATTAAATACCCATTCATTTGTCCTTCGATCCAAGTAAGAAATGCGCAATATTCTCCTGTAACACCACATTTCAAATGACTCAATTTTCTTCCTGTCAACTCTTTTCAGATTCTATCCTTCACATCCATAGGTAGCAACTGGAAAAATTAACGAATCAGTGATTCTCAGTTTCGTCTTTAGGAGCAGATCATCATCTCTCCATAATTTTATCAGATATTTATCACAGCGTTTTAGCTGCCTGTCGTCTCTTTACATCGTTTAAGCAGTCACTATTTTTATTTATTCTTGACCCTAAGTAATCAAATTCATCAACTTCTTCGATATCTTGCCAATTAACCTTCACTTTACTGGAACCGAGATTATCACCAATCACCATAATTTTAGTTTTACACACATTCAGAAACAATCCTTTTTTCTTACTTGCTTCACATACTCTCCTCGGAGTTTCTTTAAGATGATCCTTAGAATTACAAATTAAGAACAGTATCATCTGCATAACGAAGGTTGTTTATCTTCAGTCCTCCAATTTTGATGCCAGGATTTAAATCTTCCAAAGCTTCATGCATGATATCTTCGGCATAAAGATTAAAAAGGTGAGGTGACAAAATACAGCCCTGCCTGACACCTTTACCTATTGTGAAAAAGTCCGTGTTTCCCATGTTCGTTCTCACAGTTCCTTCCTGTTCCTGGTACTTTTTGAAGTTGTTTAAATTTACAAACATTAACGGCTTTTGCCGTTACTGTTCGTAAATTTAAGTTTTCAACAAATTTCGACAACCGCATCAAATGGAAATTTCTATAATATACAGCTCAGTTGTTATCTCAGACTATCTAAATTGTCGAGAATGCAGTAACAGTACTCCTACGGCGGGAACGCAATAACACTTGTGTACGAGCATCAAGCGTAGCCATTGTCCCTCGATGTTCTCTTGATGCTGTGACACAGCATAGGAGAAAGTTGTGAAACTTTCGCTCACAGAATTAGTCCTCACTGTGTACCATTTAGTGGTGTTATTAAATCCTTCAGGAGAGCACTTGGTGGGAGTACTCACTGTTCGCACAGTCAACACCACAGACGTTCCCATGACAACCAACACGTGGCATAATTGGTATTATTTCTCTGTGTAGTATTTGCGATCGAGAAGGCAAATAAATGTCATCCAGTTTGGCGATGGTTTTTGAGTACAGTCAACAACTTGTAGCAACGAGAAGGGTTTCTCCCCCCCCCTCTTTACAACTGCCTCCAAGCGATGCAGTAGGATGCGGCTCTGTCTTCCCTTCCATAGGATGTCGATAACACTGTTCTAGCTAACAAAGAAGCGGTTCTTAGTGTCGCTGACAAAGGCAGTCGATAACCTCCGGCCAATTGCAGTTAGCCGAGACTGCAGCTTTCCATTAACTCCGGGGATAACGTATTTTCTCTTCGCTTCTTCGTCTTCGAATTGCACATTACACCAGCGGCGCTGTAAGACGTCATCCCATGTCACTGACCACACACACAAACACGTACAGCCTCGACCAATAACTTCAGGCATTTTCTTTGAAGAGATCTTTTCTTTTTCACTTGTTGTGTTATTAATAACAAAGCAAGTAAATAAATATCCATTTAACGCAAGTGCAACATCTTCGTCCCCTTTGAAAGCAGAAAAACCAGTCGCACAAGAGTCCTCAGCCAATTCCTGTATCCAAACATTAGAAACTAGAAATTTTCAATTGTTGCGTGCCAATCGACTATCAATATCTCGCCTTAGTGCCGCACTGAAATAATTAAAACGGGAAACTAAATTCGACAGTTTTCTTTAACGTTATGGTCTCATAATATGGAATGTTTAAAGAGTTTGTTAATTAGCAGCTAAAGCGTTTCCCTCTAACTTAATGAAATCATTTACGGCAGCTGCTATAAAGGGAATTGAGTTATCAGAAAGTGCAGTTTAAAGATCATATTGATGGTGTGGAGAAGAATAAAACTTTTAAAGCTATCGTGGAAATCTCGTGTTTGATGTTTAAGTACCTTCCTGCTAAATATTTATGCAGTTTAACTGCCGCTTAAGATTAGAAAACATTCAATTCTAATTTTTATATTAAGGATTCGTTTACTATACTATAACAAGTCAACTATTTACCAATAATTAATTTCTGTTGACTGCAGTTACTTTTAGAGGGAGCCTCCTGCTTTTGTGATTATTTTGATTAATAGTGGAAAAACAAATTTAATGAATATGAATTGTTGAAGGGAAGACCACGAGGAGTCAGCATATGTCTAAATTCTGTGTTTGGTTTGCTTGTTTTGAAGGATGAAAAGAACAGGAATTTCTGGAGGAAAAACGCATAAAAATTCTTTCCTTCTTGATGGGATTCGAATCCAGGCCTTTACTACAAGGATAGCGAACGTAGCCAATGTGCTAGTCGGAACGGAATGAAATAAAAAATCTGAAGGAATAATGGGTAAGGAAATCCCAGTAAAAATGAGCATGCGCGTAATGAAAGACGATGATCGAGGACCAATTATGTCATCTTAATAATGATGAGTTTGACTTCTTTATTAAGTTTAGAAATTCAAAATAAGATTAAAAGGTGCTTACTTTTCGCTTATTTTCAACTTCAGTTCGCCATATTGTTTAGATCTTGAAACAATCTAAGCAAGTTAAAATATTTTTTATCTATTGACAACTTCCAGGAAAATATGTTTATTACATGCAGGATGGCGTTTGATACCTGGATGAAAAATTTTCTGAAAAGCAGACAGCCTATCTTTTACCTATAAAATGGTCGCCGGGGTCAAATTTAACCCCGCATATTTTTCTATGGGGTCATCTATAAGATAAAGTATATTGTCGTAAGCCTACTACTGTAGATATGTTAAAAACAATAATCATTGCAGCAGAGATTCAAAAATTAATCCAAAAATTAACGTACAAAATAAAATGACATCCATTAAAAGTGTTGTTCCTTGTCGATTAAAAAAATAACTAACTCATAACTTGTAGTCCTCCTGTACTTTCCATCTGAAAATCTTGTGAGATTTAAATATTGTTAGACTATAGCCTATCAACAGGTTAAATGTTCAAGTTGCTGTTAGCTTTACTGTTCATTTGAGGCCAAATTTTTCTGGTTTCTTTGGTTGCGCAACTGTTAGCTACTTTGACAGGAAGTAACTTATCTTACTTAAGACACAAATTAATGGAGGCATGCTTGTAATACGGTTTAGCGATAAAGGTCAAAGGGCAAACTGCGACTCTTTGACATGCTCTTTTCTTAGAAAATGGCATTTTCTTTAATTCGATGAAACAAACTATGTCGGCCGCACCTTGACCTTTCTGCCGTCATTACCAACCAAAACTTGGGCAAGTAACTTCTACAAACTTTCTTTCGTTGATGTTGCTTGTTCGCTCTCCTCATTTCAAAAGTCACTTTCGGTTATTGACCTCTCGACTTCCAGTGGATACCAAACAGTGGCGCCCTCTATCGCGTCTCAGTTCCCATCTTCGAACTGCAGTTTAGTTTACAAACTTTCATCCAAATACTCCGCGGGTTCATGAAGTGTCGTTGCGTTCTTTGATTGTTCGTAAAGCGGGTGTCGAACGAAAAGGGCAGAGCCAGACCGACACGCGAAAATATGAGTTTGGTGCGTGTGATACACATAAAGAAGAGCAAGCGATCCTATAAAACTTTATCTGAAAGGCCTAACTCATTCGGAAGGCCTCTTCCGTCAGTCAAGAACGGAACACTTATTACGGAGTTACTTAAGAGCGTTCACGTGAGTTGCTATGACAACAGGATATTTACATCGCGGTTGACCTGGCAGTTCTTTCCTGAACGATCAAAGCATCTGTTCACTGGAAGTTAAGGGGTCTGCACAAATTCATCACGTTTAAATGATGGATTTGTATAGACATCTTATTCCTCATTCTTTCTATCTCAAAATCTTTAGTTTTCGTATTAAAAACGTTTTTTTTTTTTATCTCTAGGATACTGTCAAATATCGTAACAATCAAGCGATATTTGAGATTTTGTATTGTAAATAATGGTTAAATGATGCAAGGAAGCGGATTTTTCTGAATCTACCAAAAAAAAAAAAAAAAAGGAAAATATCCTTCCCTGTAGCCAAAATGTGGCTATTCATTTCTACTTCGAACTTAACCAAACTCTCCGCCTCCAGCGCAGTGGCACGATATTTATTCCAATGATCTACAGCATGCTGCCCGAAGGTAAACTTCATGAGATCAAGCCCTCTGTTATTCCCCAAAATTTTATATTTATGCCTCTCAGTTCTCTGTTTTACCAGTGAATATGGTGCCTTCATTTTACTACCTTCATTTTACTAATTCAATTCAGGGATATATTTACCTCTATCAGGTCCTTCCCTAAGAGTCTAGTTGCCAAGCTTTGCAGTGCGCTCCACGTTCCTCATATGAACATCGATTAGCATCCCTCACCAGTCTGCTTGCTCTTCTCTGAACCCTTTCTAGAAGCTTTATGTCTTTTTTTAAGTGTGGTCTCCAGTCCTGAACACAATATTTTAAACAAGATCTCATCATTGTCTTAAATAAAGGGGCACTGACGTTCTTTTCTCTATTCGCAAAGGTCCACGTGCCTTTCTAGTCTCCTGCTTACACTATACACTGGTGTTCAAAGAAATGCATCACCTAGGAATTTCTCATTTCTAACCATTTTCCGCGATGGTATGTTACATTAATGACAAGCATCACAAATAGAAATATAAACAAAAAGATATTCATTAATAGTTAAGGCAAAGCTAAGTAATATTTTATAGGTGCTCTCAAAATATTCCAAAATGAGCATTTGCAACCTTTATACAACAGTTTTGGTAAACACGCCAATTATGGCTGAAATGTTATCAGAAGCCCTCAATTTGCTTCAGTTTATTATTTTAAATGGAAAACAAAATGAAAAGTTCACCAGGTGCAAACTAATATTTAGTTGAACCGCCTCTGGTCCTGATGACAGCAGCACACCGTCCAGGCATTGACAAGATCAATTTCTGAAGATAATCTGATAGTTCGTGGTTCCAAACACGAATCATGGCTTCCTGAAATTCACGAAGGGTGTTTGGTTTCTTTCTGGCAACTGCAGATTCCACACGATGCCGACAGTTCTCTATAGGATTCAGGTCCTGCCGGGCTGTTTCCTGGCCAGCTAAGAGTTGTAATGGACCGTTCATCCAACCATTTTTTCACCTGTAACAAATGTAAACACATTACTGTAGAACCTCTAATACAGAAATGAAGCTAAAGTAACTACAGAAGTGCCTACTTACACTTTTCGCCCGATGACAAGGAGCAGAGTCGTCCTGAAAGATGCAGTTACTTGGCAGGTTGAAATGGTCTCTAATGGTTGGCAAATTGCCTATCAGCAATTTGCCTTCCAATATAGCCAGGTATCCACTGCCATTTATGGAACCTTTTATAAACTGCAGGTTACCTAGTCCGCGATACGAAATATCATTTAGCTGGTAGGGAATGTCACCGTAGACACCATGCAGTCAGGATTGTATTCTTTACCACGTGTACGGAGAATCGTTTGTCTCCCGTCAGAGCCGTGCAGGTTGAATTTCTTCTTATCCGAGAAAATAACTGACTTCAACTGCTCGGGGTCCATTTGACATGCTCCTTACACCAAATTAATCGGGCCTTTCTCATATTTTGTGTGAGGAGGAGCGCCTTCTTAGGACAACGGGCTACAAGTCCATTTTTGAAGAGGCGTCTTCTGGCTGTTACTGCACTTGCTACCACTCCTGTATGTTCTTCCCATTCTCTTTTCAGCTCAGACGAAGAAGATTTACGGTTTTTAAGGATAAGTGCTTCAAAACGCTGTCCTGTTTTGGCGTAGAGACTCGTTTGCGTCCGGTTCCTTTTTGCCTATCAGCAGAAACAGTATTCTTGAGTTTGGAAAGAAATCTACTCACCGTCGACTGATTAAAAGACACTCTATATGCAATATGACGAGAAGAACTTCCTTTCTCACGTAAAGCAACAATAGCACTCTTTCTTCGTGGCGTCAACTACACGCCACGAAGAAAGAGTGCTATTGTGGCGTCAACTACACGTAACTCGCCATCCTGATACAAGCAAGGAATGAATTGAACTCTTGCAGAGCGTGCTTATATAGCTGAAAGTAACAGCTGATGCAATATTACGTCATCAGTCTTATCACGTGTCAATCTTATCTGATGCAATCTGTAAGAAATATTGCCATATAATTACGTTATTCGGATGACAATTACAATTTTAAGGGGTGATGCACTTTCTTTGAACACCAGTGTATATAGTAAATTTTGCGTATGGCTGAATCTTAATCCTAAGTTGTTTTCGTCCTGGACAACTCTTAACCCCTTAGCTTATTAGTAACCCTGGATTTGTTACCCAGGTGCAAAACCTTATATTTAGAAACATTAAACATCAGTTGTAATTTTTAGATCATTTTTGCAACTGTATAAGTTTCTTCTCTATTCTACCATATTTTTTATTTACCATACTTCTTCTCTATTCGACCAGAACAAGGCTTTGTGTAAAATAGCCTGGTTCTGGTCGCTGGACACCTTCCTACCTTTAAATCAACAGAAACTTCTCCTATATTCTATCATCAAAGTCATTAGGGAAGATGCGTAACAAAAAAACTTTGCGATATCTGATTGTAAAGATCAAGCGATAGTTACGACTTTTAACAATATTTTTACGATTTTTCCAAATATCATGAAGTCTTTGAACAACCCAGTTCTGCAATCCAATATAATTTATCTTAATTTGTGAAGGCAATGAAAGCTAAATGAGTATCGGACATGCGCAATTTTGTAAAATGTTGTTTATCCCTGTGTCATTTTCATTTTATTTTTATCTAGACTGAATATCGACTGATGTGACCGGTATTGGATATCAATACCCGACACATCAATTAACGGGATAATAAATTAAGATGTCTAAGCATGATGCTACATCGTTATCCTCCATATTTGGTAGTAATATCCTAATATAGTATGTAAGATGTGTTTTTAATATCCTATCAAACTAATAATTCTTTCTCACTAACGTTACATAGTAAATAAGTCGGATAAAAGCCTTATTTATCGTTTTCCTAATAAATCTGATTCTTCAATTCAATAAAACATCCCTTCATATTACATCAATAAAGTACTAGATGGCTTAGAAAACGGGCAAAAAAAGTTTCCAAAATTTAATTTAGAAATACAGAAGGAACAGATGTTGAAATCCACGAACAAACTTAACTGCACTTAAAAAAAGCACGGCCAAGTGAGCAACTGCTGTTTGCATCTGTCCGTGCTTATCAGTGTACAGAGGAAGACAAATCCATCGATAGGTTACCAGAACTACCTCGCTATCCGATATCACCTTGGAAACCAGTTGTCCATGAAATCGCTATCGTTTCCGTTAGTATTAAGATAAGGTCAGTGCGCAGTGTGAGTTGAATTTGTTAGCGCCCTACTTCCTTACATTTCAGCCTCCACGTACGATAAAATATTCCTCAGGGAACCTTTTAAAAGATTGTATCGTGCGAATTTACGAGAAAGTCCCGTCCTGAGCGTTGATTAGACTGGAAATATTTTCGTTCTCACAAATAATGTACTCAACAATTCACTGAGGATTTATCCTCCTCCCAGAAGGATTTTTTCCGTTTTTATATAACTATATATGCATAACTACTTTTAAAAGCATACGAACGCTCTTAATTAAACAAAAAAGCTATTCGTTGTCTGGGAGAAAAAAATCAATGACCAGTCTTTTTCAGCATCACAGCAACATCTTTATCCACCGTGTCACTCAAGCTGCCTTCGATTCTTATCATCCCCCCTTTCAGCCCATGTCTTCATAGGATTTTTCCGCAGCAGTGTTACAAAGGCTAAGGGATGCTTGGCTTAGCATTCGTAAGTAAAAGACCATGTACTTGCTATACTGTGTCTTCCCCATTAGTATAATAGAACCATACTTTTCCAATTAGTTGAGAGGATAAGGGAGTCGCCCTTCGTGAAGGATAAAGTTGGGTTCAGAATGAACCGAGACAGTTAAGGCCATGAGACGTCAATAATAATGTATTTATAAAGTTGTCTGTAAACACAGACGATAAACCTTCTGTAAATAACAGCCTGTTTATCGTTTGCGCGATGAAAGTTCAGAGTTTATAGGAGAAAGGAAAAAACACAGAAGTTATTAGTCGTCCCAACTGAAATCAAACTTTTTATACGGTGTAGAAAAACAGAAATCGTAGCCACCAAGAGATCACTGTATACGTATCTCTAGCATGTTTGAACAACATATCAAAAAATTAATATGATAATTGAAAAAAAATTAGCATTCAGTTATCGCTTCAATTTTTTTATCAACATAAAATAAAAACTGGTTGTTCACAGTGGGTTTTAAATGCAATGGAAAAAAAAATAACAATCAGTCAACAATGATATCCTACTGAGCTGTCGAGTCATATTTAACAGTTGTTTTAGTATTAATTCCTAAGAAACTAAGGCAATGCGGCGTAATTATATTAAGTCTGTAAATTGCTGTATGTTTCCTAGATGGAAAATCAGAAGTTTCTGGAATAAAAATGCAATTCTTGCTTGGGAAGGATTAATTCATTAGTGATGCACAAAAAAAAGGCCCATAAAAAGATTTTTCCTTCTGTCTCGACGGAATTCGAATACTTTTCGGACATGATACTGAGAGAACATATGTTCAAGAACTCATGAGTTGGCAGAATCGTTCTCCTATCCACACCGGGTGGAAAAGACTCTAGTTCGAAACCCATCGATTACAAGATGGGTCTCTTTCACAACGTAACTGAGTTAGTTGATCTCAGTACAGTATCTCCCCGACTTACGTAAGGATTGCGTTCAGCAGAACGCTGCGTAAGTCGGAATTTCCCCCATGCTTGTGCAGCACTCACTGAATTGATTGAATCAAAAAAGAAATGTTCGACGAACATGTAAATAGAATTATTTATTGTATTTATTAATTTTTTTATCTCATGCGCAGGAAAAATTACATAACGTCAGTAAGTTTTAACCCTTGAATATCGTTGCCAGAATCAACGTCTTCAGCTCATAAGTACGCCGCTGCGGAGGTTGAGGGCTGTGGAGATTTAGAAGGGGTCGACCACTGAACCTTACGTAAGAACATGTTAATGGATGACTGGACGGTGCCTTTTTTATTTTCATCGTCGATTTATTTGTAGCAAGCATATCACTTACCCCATCTGTTAACTTTTAAGAATCGTTCGCTGTCGGATTCATCTTCTCAAACCTCGCCATTGCCGATGCAATTTCACGAAATGCCATTGCCATCTCTCTGATGATGAAACATCTTGGCTCTTCATTTTCGTTCATCTTGAGCTTCCTCAGCATTTTCTTCTTTCACTTTCGCTGCTGCAATTCAATAAGTTCTTCGTTAGATAATTCCTTCTCTTCTTCCTCTATTAACTCCTCCACGTCTTTGGTATCAACCTCCAACTGAAGTAGCTCTGCAACCTTTACAATCTTATCTGTAACCTCTTCTTATGATTAGTCTTTTTCAAATCCTTCGAAGCCTTTTACGTATATGTCAGGGGACTACACCTGACATATACTAGAAGCGAAATCTTGAAAAGAACGTCGTTGTCTTTACAATATTTTTCAACCTCGGGAACGAAGCAGCATTTAGACCAATCCTCAAAGGGAGATATTGTTATCCATGCTGTCTGGTTCGATCCGAAATGCACGGGTAGGGTGACTTTATTGATGCCATTAAATGCACGAGGATTTCCACAAGCAGTGGTTTTAATCTGTAATCTCCCGCTGCATTAGCCCCAAGCAAGAGCGTGGCACCATCTTTTTACGCCTTGAAACCTGGCATTGTATTTTCCTCTTTGGGAATGTACGTTCGATCCGGCATTTTTTTTTTTTTTTTTTTTTTTTTTTTGCAATACAGAGCAGTCTTATCAACGTTAAAAATTTGCTGCGTTGAATAGCCGCCTTCATCAATAATTCTTTCCAACACATCACAAAATTTCTCTGCAGCTGCAGAATCGGTACTGGCGACTTCACTGTATACTTTAACGTTGTGGAAACTAGCGCGATGCTTGAACTTATTAAACCACACGTTTCTTGTAACGAACATGGGTTGGGGTTCGCCGTACTTATCCTTAATATCTTTGGCAATACTTATTGCTTTTGCTTGAATGATCATTAAACTCAGGGGCACTCGCTTCTGAATCTGATTTTCCATCCATGTTATTAATAGCTTTTCCATCTTCGATATAGCACCTGAATGCTGTTTTATGATGACTGTTGATTTTAAGTGCGTTTATCCTTTGACATGTTCTTTTATAAGCGCACTGTCCTTTAAAATAGTATTCACTGTTGAAGCAGCGAGACCTAATTCCCTTGCAATAGATGACAAACTTTGTCCTGCTTCGTACTTTTTAATAATTTTCATCTTCATCTCTAAATCAATTTTTTTTTTTTTGTTTCCTGGCACTACCACGACTTGCACTTTTCGTTGGTCGCTTTTCCATCATCATTGTAATACGTAAATAGGAATGAAGAGAAGTTTCTGAAAAATTGTTTTTTTATATGATTGAAGATTTCAGTGGAGGGGAACTCATTTCACAATAATACCGTAGCGTAAAAACCCACACAATTGCAGTTATCGGTATTATCGCAAATGCAATAAGATGGAGTTTACTACCCGTTTATAATTTCTTGCACTAACAGAAAAGCCCAATTAACCCGAAAGTACAAATTGTTTTTGTTTTCTGGTCATGATCTCCAGAAACGTGCTTTAGAAAAATATCACAAAGGCATTCAAAACTGATTCTTATAACGGGAACAGATGATAACGATGAAAGGGTAGTGCAATTTCCATTATAAATATGACTTTTAGAGAGATAAATCGCTTAGTAATATAGTGAAATTTTCAACTTCCAAGAACTTGGAACGAATTACAAAAAAAAAAAAAAAAAAAAGGCGCCTCCGTAGCCAGGTGGGCAGGAGCAGCAGTGCATAGCACACGCTTCTTGATTAGACCAGGGTTCGATCCCGTGACCACCAAATACGGAGGATGTGGAAAGGTCAGAGAATGACCACCGCATATCCCCGGAGCAATATGGCCTTAGTTGCTAATGCTCCTAAAAACCAAATAACAACAAAAAAAAACAAAAAAAAAAAAAAAAACAACAGTGTTATTTGGTTCACATTACGATATTTTCACGATACTTCCATTTATTCCTACGGGATGCGAAATACGTTTCCACGATTTTTTAAAGTTTGCACCAGCCAGAAAAAACTTACGTAAGGTCGAATTTACGTAAGTCTAGGAGTTCCTCTATATATATATATATATATATATATATATATACAGGAACTCCTAGACTTCCGTATATATGTCATATACTTCCGTATATGACATATATACGGAAGTATATGACATATATATGACATAATAGAAGTATATATACTTCCGTATATATATATATTGCATATATTTTATGGTATGAAGAAAGTGTGAAGAAGATATTTTGTTTAATCCTATTGAATCTACGGTATGCACGAGAAGTGACTTCGGCGAAATGGATAAGAAATGTAGCGATATATGGTAAGATGAAGTGACCAAGTAAGATATGAAAAAGAGACAGATAGTTGGCAAAAATTAAAATAAGATATGAAAAGCGACCAAAATAAGACTACATTGCAGTGTTTTTCACAATTTCAGTGTCTTCGTCAGAAGTCATCCACCGAAATTATGAGAAAGACGGCAATGTTCTTGCTTCTGTTTCCGACATGATCTGTATACTATGGTGCACGTGTGCTGAAGACACGTTAAGCACGAAATATTAAATTTTGCGGCAAGAATATAATAAATTGTGCCAATAAATGTAATTATAATTATTATTAGTAGGGCATAATGTTATCTTCCCTTTTTGCTACAATTACGCTCCGCTCCCTACTCTTACTTATTTTATTAATACTATATATATATATATATTGCCATATAACCTTCATACTATAACTAAATACTTATATATCCCTATTTTTCCATATTATATGGTTTTACTATAATCTTAAAAATCTAAACTTCATATATATATATATATATATATATATATATATGGCCTAGATTGCTAATACGCCTAAAACCGAAAAACAGCAGCGCCTTGGTTCTTGGCTCTCTGGTTTACCAGTGAGAATATTCCTCTCACATCCATTTTACTAATTCCGAAATCTTTATACGCTTCATTCAAATCTCCATAAGGTGTCTTAAGTTGCTAAGCTCTGCAGACCATATCTTCTAAGCCGTTCCCTGTAGATATAATACTTAGTGCTCTTCATCAATCGGGTCGTCCTAGTCTAAAAGTTCCATATCTTTCTTTGGAATTTAGATGAAGTCTCAAGGCTTGGATACAGTATTCCAAGTGTGGTTTCACCATTGTCTTATAGAGAGGAATAATGACCTCCTTTCCTCTACTTTCAAAAATTCCGATAAATCACAGAACACCATAGCCCTTCTTGCCGCCTGTTTGTACTGCATGTTGAACTTCGTGTCTTTCTGTATCGTAATTCCATCCAGTACATCTCTTAATACATCTAATAGATTATGGAGCCCCCTATAAATTATAAGCTATAATCTATAACCTACTCGTGCGTTTCTGTTCCCCAAGTGCAATACTTTGCATTTGGTAACGTTAAAATTTTAACTGCCATTTTTCAGAGACCACACTTGGGGTCGGGTCAAATCCTTTTTGAAGCAGCATAGCCACCCAATGTCTCCTGTCCCTCAATTAACTCCTACTGCACTGATGGATCTTCTCTGTCATCCCAATCTGCTCTAATTTATACAGTAACCTCTCATGAAGAGGCGCCTCCGTAGCCAGGTGGGCAGAAGCAGCAGTGCGTAGCACACGATTCTTGATTAGACCGGGGTTCGAGCCCGTGACCACTAAATACGGAGGATGCGGAAAGGTCAGGGAATGACCACCGCATATCTCTGGAGCAATATGGCCTTAGTTGCTAATGCTCCTAAAAACCAAATAACAATAACAAATAACTCTCATGAGGAGAACTGATCAAAAGCCTTACTAAAAGATGTTCAGGGTGAACACAATTGCGGGGAACCAAATATAGAAGCATATTCCAAAACAAAAAAAAAATCCTATAAAAAGATGTCTAAGTCTTTATTTTTGAGATATTAATCGTGAATTATAAAACATAAAAAGAACCTAAAACAAATTTCTGTAATAAAAACAGCAAAAGAAGCTGTTCAAATCTCTATTCTTGTTCAATACACTATTGATCCCGACCAATCCACAATTCCCTGTCACGTCTTATCGTATCAGGACGTGTCTGTTACCTTAATGGTTTCAGCAGCTTCCGAATGCAATTTCTCAGTTCGTCACGCGTGATAATAAGCGTGGAATTAGCCATGGATATCATAAAGTACTTCCACGCAACGTAATACAAGTCAGTTAATCTATGTAGTGCATATTTCAGGCGCGTTAGATTTTTATTTCTTAAATAAATTGAATTTTTTTCTTTTTCTGTGATTAATATTAGTGAAAAATAAATAACTAATTATTTTGTTATCCATTACTATGTGAATTATAAAGTAAAAATATATAAAGTGATTACTTTCATTCACATACCTGACAACGTAAATATTCATTCTAGGTTTTGTAGTACTTCGTTTATTTACTCCTGGATTTTAATAAGAGTTGAAATACAATATGTATTTAACTTTTCTGATTAATGTAATAAGTATGAGTCATGATTGATGCACTTATTAAAATGATTAAAAAAAAAGAGAGAAAAAAACGAATTTAAGTTCGCGTATAACAACGAATGTTTATGCACGAACCGAAATTTTATTTCTATTCATCTGTTTAGTAAACTGATAACAAAATAAAAAAAGCAATGACTTTATGCACGAACCGAGACTATTCGCTTCTGCTCATTCGACTTATTGCCCATTCATTCCTCCAATCAGCGCACGGCAACAAACGAAATCTAATGCCAAACCCAAATATAGTGCTCCAGCTACAATAAAAGGTATATGGATGGATATGTCAGTGTTTCCCAACTTGTAGTCCAGAGCACGACAATAAAACAGCTTTTTCACGGTTGTCACCAATCTCATTAACCCTTAAACGGTTCGGCCCTTTTTAATAGTAATGGAAGGTACAGGTATGCCTATAACAAAACTAATATCTGTCTTTTTGTAGTCCGTGCCTACTTCCTCCGATATAATGATAGTGCTTATCTGAAAAAGGAAGAGAATTTTTGGCTTATGTCAAATATACGAAAGAAAGAAATAATAATAATTGCCATTAAAATCGGACCAATAATTCTATTGGTCTAATTTTAATGAAATTTGGGTTAGCTAAACTAACATTTCTAAAAGAGCCAAATATAAAATTTCATGAAAATCCATTCATAGTAGTCCAATTGCTTCAGCTACAATATACAGATGGCCTACGTGATATGTGTGAAAAAATTAAAAATAAATAAACGAATAAAAATATTATCCGGAGTTCTATAATCCGATTTTAAATGAAATTTAGGCTAAAGTGGGCTTGTGCACTGTTGTGCATGCATAAACCACATTCTCTGCCGATTTTCAAAGCTTCTTCCCACAAACTGTACCACAGAAAATGTAGGTTCTCCATTCCTGAAAGCCTTGCTGGTAAAAAAAATAAATAATAAATAAATAATAAAATACGGACCAGTAAAATATAAAATTTTAGGACAATAAAAATTTCATATAAAATTTTTAAAATTAATTTTTTTAAGATTTGGTACTCGTTATGAGTTGGAAATTTTTCTGTGAACAGCTATGGAAATCATATGAATCTTACCATAAATTAAAATTATATCAGTTAACAATTTAAGTTAAAAGTCAAGTCTTAAGTAAAAGTAAACAGATTTTGTAATGGCTTCCATAATATAGGTTTAACAAATGCTATACGGTAAGCCAGTGGTTCCCAATCTTTTATCACTCAAGGCACATTTGAAGTTAAAACATGCATATTCATGGCATACCTACATAGTGATTGCCACTGAACTCAATGGAGTTTTCCCTAATCTTGCGGCACACCAATATGCCGGGATACACCTGTTGGGAATTATTGCTGTAAATAACGAGTAACATACACGCATTTTCGAGCAGCCCTCTTTAAAAAAACAGGATATTTTAACAAAACTTATTAAAGATTCTCTTCAAAACGTAACTACTAAAACATTAAAATCGGAGTTCCAATAAATATTTGTAGGTATTCTTTACTTTCTTTGCTTCCCTATCTTTTCCTTTTACTCCCTCTTGCTATTGCTCCATTTTTCTCTCTCTCTGGACTTATCGTTGATGCAATAACTCCTCCATCGTGTTATGGTAAACACGTTACTTTGTGATAACAACGAAGTCATCGATTGCTCTCTCCAAGAAGAGTGCAAACCCCTTAAAAAGATGACGACTAATTCTCTGTCTGATAAAATGTTTCATAGGTGGTTAATGCGATCAACAACGGAGACAAATGGGGCTAGAGACCTGGCGTGACAAGGCGTACTTGGTAATCAATTTTGGAGTCGAAGGCCTCTCTTATTTCCTTTTCCCCACCTTATCCCTTCCTCCCCACGGGAAAACTCAAACAAGGAATTAAAACATTCGACCAACTATTTCTCACGGAGACGCTTTCTCACTAAGTTGATCCCAGAGTTCACTGCCGTTCAACTTTGTGAAAAGATAGTGTTTGGGTGTGTTCTGCAGTCGTGGAGATCGTTAGGATGGCTACACTGAACCCGAGGGACTCATTACAGGAAATTAGAGTCTGTGGTTACATGTCCAGGTGTATAAGTTGTGAATGAGAATGTCTGAAGTATCGACAGGTATGTGAACCTAATGTATGGTGTTGACCCGAACGCTTTCCTAGTCACAGCTCTTGCACATTGAAACATTCAATAATGCCTGCTATTTCGAAAAAAAACATGACAAAAACAATCTACAGATACTACCTTACGTAATATTATATAATAAAAACAAATCTACTCACATATTCCATCCTAATGCGAATAAATTAAGCAGCATTCTGATATAAAACTCATAAAATGTTTACAGCACTCAATTATGAAAGAACCAGTCAATTAAGGAAAGGTATGCAATGCATATCGTCTGCCAGCTAGCTTTTATCCACGCTGACGTCATGAGCTTCAAGTGCGCATATGCAATTAAAACTATATGCAGAAATACATAATACTGTTCTGTGACTGAGTGAGGAGCGTAGTATAAACATTTCCTGCTATAATATTTAAATATTTAAAGTTCGATTCATGCATTTCCACGTATGTAAATATTTCCTGAAGTGGATAATATAATTACTTCTGAAAGGAAGATTCTGCACTAAGTGAACTAATCCAATATTTACATAAAGCTTGTGTGGAGGTAAGGTGTTTTAACTGTGTAATTAATCATTACATAGAAATAATGAAACAATATTTAACATTAATTTCGTATGTAAAAAAAATACATATCTCGAGTATGCTTATAGAAATTCTTTTAAAAGATTTAATGTAAAGTATTTCGCTCACATTTTTTTTTTTTTTTTTTTACCGTTTGAAAGCTAACAAGGCATTTTTATAGGGAATTCGAGTATTTCATTTTGATGTTGGACGTAGCGCATGATATAAAAGAGGGGAGTCAGGTAGTTCACTGTGATGTGTATTAAACTACGTTCTATAATAAGATTGACTTCATTACTTTTGAAATTACTATAATAATGTGTTGCTGCTGCTTTCTCGTTCTCGTCTTATAAATAAAAGTACTTAAAAAGTCTATTACTTCTGGATATAAAACTCCAGATTAGGTGTAAACTGCTATTAAAATTCTCCTAAAGCCGTATATTTGTAGGGAGTCGGTTATAAAAGAATTTTCGAAGAGACTAGATTTTCGGAAAGACGTTGAACCTTAATTTCTTTCATGTCAGGAAGCACAGTTGATCAGCTAGGACGCGTAATGAAGACAATGTATTTAAGGTAAATTAAGAGAACACACAACTGTTATTATGCAGTTATAATTTATCAACGTTTTCAGTGTGTTGAGCAACTAACCGTTCTGGTAATGACCCTCAGATGGAGATTAATGGCATTTCTTGTTGAGACTAACTTGATTATACATCCAACGCCGTTACTGTTGGATGTATAATGGATTTGCTTTCGAAAGCTTCTTTACAGAGAACAAGAACCACCAACTCACTGGATGAATTTAAAATCACTGGCGCCCGCCTTTGTTATTTCAAACAGGAAAAATGAGTTTTTTAAACTCCAAAGAGAAAGTAATCTAGCCGTTTGCATCATATTTGATGCGCGTAAGAAGTCTGGAATCAGAGAATTGTGTATGGATTTGTCGATGAGATGAAGGTTTAAAAATGGGAGGAAATCTAATGGATTGAAGAGGATGGTGGTGAGCAGTGTGGTGACGAATGAGACTCTGGGATGGAATATATTTAATGTTACGAGATGATCGGGATGATAACCTGCCAATGTGAAATAGTGTTGATAAAGAATAATGGAATAAAGATAGGATGAAGATCGTGATAGGTGTGAATCACGTGGTTAATGAAGAGGATACTGATCAGAATAGTGATAAGAACAGAAGGAGCACGATTAGGACATTATTATTAGTATTAGTATTAGTAACGGCCGTATGGTGCAAGAAAGCCTATGGCTTATGCTGCACCAGCCAAAAAAAAAAAAAAAAAAATCCGAACAAAACAATGATAAAAACAAAAATTAAATAAATAAATAAATAATAATAATTAATAAATAAATAAAAATAATAAAATGAAATAAAAAATAAATAAAAAGGAAATTAATCCTATCATCCTATGCGCTTCCCTTACCCGAAAGTACTATCCAGATGACCTTTGAATTTCCCCAAACTGTCGGCCTCTACCACCCACGAAGGCAACTTATTCCAGTAATTTATAACTCGCTGGCTAAAGTAAAACTTCCTGCAGTCCAATCTAAACATTTCCCCCCGTAACTTGAATTTATGTCCCCTAGTTCTAGCATCATTTATAATCTTGAAAATTTTGTCCTCATTCATTTTACTGATGCCTCTCAGAGCCTTAAACACCTCAATCAAATCTCCTCTAAGGTGTCTAGTTTCCAAACTCTGCAACCCACATATTCGAAGTCTTTCTTCATAAGGACGCCCTTTTGCCGATCTCACCAGGCGAGTTACCCTTCTTTGCACCCTTTCAAGAAGCTCGATGTCTTTCTTTAGGTGCGGTCTCCATACTTGAACACAGTATTCCAAGTGTGGTCTAACATAAGCCTTATATAATGGGATTATCACGTCCCTATCTCTACTTGCAAAAGTTCGATAGATCATCGATAGGACACCATGGGCCTTCCTTGCAACCTGTTTACAATGCTCAGAGAATTTCATGTCTGACCGTATCGTAACACCCAAGGCCCTTTCCTCCAGTACTGGGTTTAGTTGAACTCCACCAAGTGAATAAGTTATTTTGGGATTACTGTTTCCCAGGTGTAATACCTGGGAAACAGTTATTGGCCATATGGTGCAAGGAAGCCTGAGGCTTATGCTGCACCAGCCAAAAAAAAAATTCCCTATTACCCTGAGAGAGAGAGAGAGAGAGAGAGAGAGAGAGAGAGAGAGAGAGAGAGAGAGAGAGAGAAAGTAGAAAGGAATCACCAAGAAAGGGAAGAATGATGATATCCAGCTCAGGACCCTGGGTACATAAAAGTAAATGATAATGAACAGTGGATTGCAGTTAAAAATTGAGATTAAAACAATGGTACAATTGACGATTGAGGGTTCCCTATAGGTTAGCGAAGTGGTTACGATCATCGCCCTTCCACAATTATGGAAAAGACTTGGATTCGAATTCTGTCTCGATGAGAGGGACTTTATTCAGCGTTTTCTCACCTTCCGGGCGAGGTAAAGTTTGACAAAAATGTGTCCGACTTTGTAGATCTCCAGCGAGGCTTGGGCAGTTTTATATCCCGAAAATGGTTTATCATACGGCAAATAGGCAAACTGATCGAATAATACACGCTATTACGCTCACAATACACTGACACTTCATAACTTTAGTTGCTTCGGCGTTTAACACACCGCACTTGCTTGAATATTGCGGGCGCTAAATCCGTTGTTCATAATGACTGAGTTATCAGTTAACGGCTCTTGTGGATAGCACAGTTTGTATAATCACAGTCCGGTAGAAACCTGAGTTTGAATCCGGTCAGTGACGCGTGGAATTTTTACAGGTCTTTTTCACAACGTGGCTGAGTTAGTTGGTCTCAAGTGAGGGTAGCATGGTTTTCGTCGTGTTTTTCATCAAGAAAAATCGACCACAGAATACCCTCAATTTATAGACATTATATACGAAGCAATATGGCCTGAGTTGTTTGTTTGTTATTTGGTTTTTAGGAGCATTAGCAACTAAGGCCATATTGCTCCGGGATATGCGGTGGTCATTCCCTGACCTTTCCGCTTCCTCCGTATTTGGTGGTGACGGGCTCGAACCCCGGTCTAATCAAGAAGCGTGTGCTACGCACTGCTGCTCCTTCCCACCTGGCTACGGAGGCGCCATGGCCTGAGTTGCTGATGCGCCTAAAACCCTACAACAGCATCAGTTAATACAAGTTTATGCATATTATGCAATAAAGCATATTTGAAAAGTAGAAATTCATTAGCATTAGTAATAAGCTTGCAATAAAGCAAGCTTATGCAGCATCATCCAAAAAAAAAAAAAAAAAAACCCCTCCCATTTCACCCTTCCATTCGTTCCAAATGCCCGTCCAGCTCAGCCTTAAATTTATTTAGGTTCTCAACTTCCACAATGACACATTGAAGGCTGTTCCACCAATGAACTACCCGCTGGCTAAAGACAAATTTCCGCACATCTATTCCACAACTGTCTTTCCTCAATTTGAATCTGTGCCCCCTCAAGTTCTTAATCTGAGCAAGAGGAAGAATCCCATCAGCATTCAGCTTGTTCAACCCATTCAACGCCTTATACACCTCAGTCAGATCACCTCGCAGGTGCTTAATCTCCAGGTGTTGCAATTTGCAGAACTTAAGCCTTTCTTCATAAGAGTACTCCTTTGTTCCTCTCACCAATCTTGTTGTCCTTCTTTGTACTCGTTCTAGCAACTCTACATCCTTCCTAAAATTAGGCCTCCAGACCTGTACACAATACTCTAGGTGTGGCCTGACTATTGCCTTGTATAACGAGATAATCATCTCCCTGTCCCTGCTAGCAAAATTCCTATATATCATTGACAAGACTCCGTGACCTGCCCTGGCAGCCCGACTGCACTGCTCAGCGAACTTCATATTTGACTGCACAATTACCCCCAGGTCTTTTTCACTTTCCACTTCCCTCAGTGTAGTACCACACAGTTGGTATGTTTCTCTTCGGTTATGCTGCCCATATGCAGTACTTTGCATTTGTCAATGTTAAACTTCAGTTGCCGCTTCTCAGCCCATTTGCCCAACTTATCTAGATCCAGTTGGAGTAGCATACTGTCTTTACTGTCGTTAACAACCCAGCCAACCTTTGTATCATCTGCAAACTTGGACATTAAACCTGATATACCTTCATCAATATCATTGATAAATATACAAAACAACAATAGGCTCAACACCGAACCCTGGGGAACTCCACTAATAATATTTGTCCACGAAAAGCAGTGTCCATTGATTACCACTCTCTCTCGTCTCCCATTCAACCTTCCCTTTATCCATTGTAGCAACTTACCCTTAATGCCATACCTCTCCAATTTGTACAGCAGTCTTCCATGTGCAACAGTATCAAAAACTTTCCTGAAATCCAAGTATATGATATCAAAATTATTTTTGGCATTCAGTTCCTTTGTGACCACATCATTGTATCCAATCAAATTGGTCAGACAAGACCTCCCGTTAACAAACCCATGCTGTGTCTTAACTATTGCTCCATCTTATCTAGATGATCCTGCAATGCTTCTTTAAGCAGTGATTCTATTATTTTTCCCGGAACACAAGTTAAACTAACAGGTCTATAGTTACTTATGTCACCTTTTGAACCCCATTTGAGAATTGATAATACATTTGCACACCTCCAGTCCATGGGGACCTCCCCTGAGTCCAAGGAAGCTCATAATTATGGCTAAGGTTTTGCTTACTTTCTTTGCTGCCTCCTTTAATATAACCGGATAGATCCCGTCCACCCCAGGTGCCTTTTTTATGTTTAACTTCAATAATTTCTGCTCCACTTTGCTCTCAGTTATTACAAAATCACTTAGCTCCCTGTTACATTTTGATAAACTTTTGGCACTCCCCTCATTGAATAACCTCATGTGTGAATGTAGATGCAAAATACTCATTCAGTTTATCAGCTACCTAAGCATGATCATCAAAGAGTCAACCCATCTGATCCAATCTGATCCCTTTCCTTCTAGAATTTACATAAGTAAAGAACTCTTTACTGTTTTTCTTTGCATCCTTTGCCAAAGATTTCTCTTAATCTGCCTTCACCTGCCTAACCTCCTTTGTGACTTGATTACAGACTAGTTTATACCTGCCATAGGCTTCTGTGTCACCTGATACTTTATATGCATCCCATACATTTTTCTTCTCTGCCACGAGCCTCATTGATTCATTTGACATCCATTTAGGCCTAAACCTTGAACAATTTTTACTTAGTTGGAATGAAAAGCCTAGTAGCCTCCAAAATTAAGCCCCTGAAAGCTTCCCATTTAGAATTCAACGTTGGTAACATCATCATGATGTTGATTTAAATAAATTTTATTTTAGAGACGGACTGAAAGCAGACTGAGGTTGCCATTTTATACTGTGAGAAAGGCACAATTTTAGCAATAGTTTGAACCTGCTGCTAAAGAAAAGAGATCGGCATCGATCCAAATGATATCCATACCAATATCAAGCGAACAAGGCAATCGTCTCTTGACTATCTAAGAACTTTCTTCATTGACCTCATAGGAACTTCAAGTGTGTAGCCCATGCGCCTTACCTCTTAAGAGAAATTGCAGTTGAATTACAGTTTCTTCGACGAAGTTCTTGTGTTCAATAAGAAATTCTTGTGTAAGTCGTAATTGGCTTTCAGTCCTCCAGGCGCGTGCGATCGACGTCTTTTGGGAATGTAGTGATCCGACAACGCAGAAATAGTTGGGCTATTCACTGAATACGTATGACCTCATTAGAAGGGATAAACTAATATCTCGGAGGCAATGTAAACTAAGGTCTACTGCCAGTCACTTCTTACAGAGTAATTACAACAGGTGGCGCTGTAATCGGTAACTACCCAGGAATGAGGACATACAAAATGGAGCTATCAGCAGGACTAGTTTTAAAGTGATTTCATCATATTCCAGCTGAAGACCATCGAAATGTAGTAATGCATATATTGAGATGAATTGGAGGAGTATCTGCAACCTGGTGAAATTATTCTGATTTAAAATTTATCGACACAAAGATGTGTTCCGAAATTCTGCTTGTGTCGCGAATTCAGAAAACTGTCTCCGGACAGAATAAACTGGCAAAGTAGTTTTACAGGCAGTTTGGTGGCGTCAAGATACGTAAAAAGGTCAGGAATGGAGAAGTTTGGATGGGATTCGAAATTCTTTGATTCGTCAACATCTGGCGTGACAATGCACGATTTTGTAGCACGAAATCACGGCTGATTAACTTCTTATCAACATTACTTGCAGAAGAAGGGAGGGAGGGACAGCGCATTCCACTTGCCCCTCCTTTAACCCCACGGCCACTCTGAAAGGAATTTCGATAAATGTTAAAGTTGTTTACTTAAGTCATGAAAAGAGTCCCAAATAGGATTGCTTACTGCGTCGTTCACTTCATAACGAAATACTTGGCGATGCGCAGCTGCGCGTGCAGAATGACAAAGGGTTTCCTTGGCAACCGGATTTGGCGCTTTGCAATGATTAGTTGAAAATGTTCAACTTCTCCTGTTCAACAGTTTATTCAAAAATCCCGAATTCATTGTCAACTAGCGCATGTAGAGTTCCTGAGAATAGGATGAAATTATTAAAAAAATTGCAAAGAATGATAGTAACTTGCTGGAAACGGTAATGCAGCTACAACAACTGAATGTGTTAGGTTAGAGCTATAGTATACTGTATTGTAAATTATTCGGACAGAGCTATTTATCATTCTATAATCTCACTTCTAATGTAATCTATCTTTGGTAGGAATCAGAACGTGTATTTCTTTAGCAACACTTTGGACCAACTGTTCGCAGAAATCAATGATAATATGTTTCACTTATTTTTATCTGTACGGTGCGGTCCTCACCATCCTGTTGCTGTTTGTTTGTTTGTTGTAGGTTTTTAGGCGCATCAGCGACTTAGACCGTATAACCATATGATGTCTGTAAATTTCACGTGTTCTGTAGTCGATTTGCTGTTTGCTGGACGAAAAATCCATGTTACCCTCTCTTGAGATCTACTAACTCGACCACGTTGTAAAAGATCCCGTAAAAATTCCTAACGTTATCGACAGGATTCAAACTCGGGTCTTTTTCACCCGGTATGTGGAGGACGGCGATTCTACCAACGGTGTGACCCGCGAGGGTTGTGCTATTACTATTGCATCCAGACTAGCAAGATTCATTGCCTAAAATGGTATGATGAAGTTCAGCCTTCATCGTTGCAGTCAATACAATCACAAGAAACCCAGAAATACAATGAAATTCCACCGAAACTTATGGTATTTACCAAATGTTAAAATTGGACCAGCACAGCCATAGTCATAACGATTCTTCCGATTTCACAATTTATGATTACAACGGGCTCTTTTTTGGATTCACGTAATAATCAATAGTCACTCATTTTCTGTAGGATCTTGGACTTGCTGATCTCTCTCGCAGTGAGTTCATTAAATCCTGTGATAATTATGTTAGACGCGTACTGACTCTTTGCAAGCAGTGTTAAGGTTCTTCAATCTCATCAATAACTTTGTTCATTCTGCCCTATTTTCTAACATTGATTTGACCTAGTCTTCCTTTCTTGAAGATATTCCTCAGAGTCCAGCAGTAATAGTCACCGAAATTGTACCAAACAAACGATAACTATTACACCGAAGATCCATTCAGTCTTTCTCTTCTGACGTTTAAATTCCAGTTCTCTACAGTATCTCCTTTTTTTTTTATTAAATCAATTTTATTAGCATGAATTGACTACACGGAGATAGCCATCAGCTAGAAGTACGGCGACATTGCATCACATGTATATGTATATCTGCATAAAACACCCTTATTGTTGAGAAGGGGTTTGTCTATTTTTGACTTAAGACTACTCTTCGAATGATTTGGTAACGTAGTATACAGGGTACGTAAAAATTAGCTTCACAACTGTAAAGGTCTGTAAATATCAACGTGTAAATGTCACCGCTACAGTCAACGTGTGCTGACAATGGTAAAAATATATATAGTCGAAGTTTTCATTATCATTTGTTATTGATTGCTGAAGTAGCTACCTGCAGCGCAGGCTTTTTTAGTGTAAACAGAAATCACGACATATGGAGGTGCACAAAGAGAACAATGCTTTTTTTGGCAAGGAAGAAACAAAGTTTACGACGCAAGTTAAGCAGAAATTTCTTACAAGGCTCGGCAAAACTCCACCCAGCAGACATTCGATTTACGATTGGCATAAGACTTTTGTACCTACTTGCTGTTCTTTACGCCGCAGTAAGAAGACCAGTAGTGAGGAACCGCTGAGGAAGTGAGGGATTTCATTCGCTGCGTACAAAAATCAACGTATTGGACCAGCATAGAACTTTGGAGTATCGCAAAAAACAGTGCGGACAATGTTGCGTTAGGGGTTCGATCTAAAATCATGCAAGTTGTAGCTGGTACATGCCATTGCGACTGATACATGATCATTCTTCAGACGTTCTATGCGGACATAGAACTTGATGCCAGAAGATGAAGAATTTCTTGAACGTTTTGTATTTAGTGACGAGTGCGCGTCATGGGCAAGGTGAACACACACAACGTGAGAGTAGGGAAATGAAAAAATTCAACATGGTTGTTGAGATAGTCCTGAAGTTAACGTGTTCTTCTTCACAGAATCACCCTTAGCGTGTAGATTCGTGCTGGATAATTATCTGATCCTGTAAATTGCTTAGGATGAACCTGGCAACAGTGGACACTTCCAACAAGATGGCGCACCCTCCTCGCTTCCATAAGGATGGTCTGGGCTGTTTAGCTCTTCATTTTCCGGTCTGATAGGTAGGGTGCACTGGTCCAATTCTGCTGCCAGCTCGCTCACTGAACCTCGTACTGTTGGACTCCTTTTTGTGCGGCTACGTTAAGAAGATGCATAAGCCCTCTTTTACAACTGATATGAACGACTTGAAGAGAAAGATCGCTGCAGCGATCAACAGTTACACTAGCCATGTTACAGCGCGTTTGACAGTAGGTTGATTATCATTGGCGCGTGTTTGTGTCAGATTGTTGCTGGAAGTAGCATTCGCTGCAACCAGGGCCCATTCTTTAGTTGATAATCAGAATGCGATTATAAAAATATCAGTAATATTATAATAGCATACTCTAATACATACGATATAATTATTTACAATAAGAGAATACAATACACATTTCGATACACTTATTAAAACTATCAATTATTGTAATTAGCGATCCTATACTTTTCATGAACATGAAATTTTAACACAACACATTAAAACATTAATAAGTCTTTCCATTAATTAATGCCTTAACTGAAATCAATAAAATTTCTCTTAATGCATCTTCTTCCTAAATTTCATGTCAGCAAAGTTATTAATAATTTCTGACAAATCCAATTTTGCTACTGTGTTATTATCGATAGATAGAATTGCCAACGAATTGGACCTTGTCATTGACGATTGCTCGCAGGTATGTTTTAAAGTAACTTTAGTTTACTGAAACTTCTCTCATCACTTGCCACAGTTATAGGAATGGTTAGCATAATTTGCAATGCAATCCATAAGTCTGCTAGCATATTATGTCCATAAGCAATCCATAAGTCTGCTAGCATTTTGTTTGAATTTATAAATTTCAAAATACATAAAGCATTATCAGGTACATTTTCAAGCAAATGTACCACCAACGCCTCAATTTCTTGGCATAACTAAGTTTTATTTCCAGTTTTTTGCACCTTTTAAATAATTCATCATGGCCCATATGTGTTCAAGTATGGAGACCGCACCTAAAGAAAGGCATTGTGCTTTTTTTAAAGGGTCCAAAGACGGGTAACTCACCTGGCTGGTGAGATCGGAAAAATGGCGTCCATACGACGATAGACTTCGAATATGTGTTGCAGAGCTTGGAAACTAGGCACCTTAGAGGAGACTTGATTGAGGTGTTTAAGGCTCTGAGAGGCATAAGTAAAATGAATGATGACGAAATTTTCACGGTTATAAATTATTCTAGAACTAGGGGCCATATTTCAAGTTATGGGGGGAAGATGTTTAAACTGGATTGCAGGAAGTTTTATTTTAGCCAGCGAATTTTTCAAATTCAAAGATCAATTCAAAAAATTGCGAGAAATTCAAAGGTCAGCAAGATAATTACCTACCGGGAAATGCATAGGTTGTCTATTTCCTTTTCTTTTATTAATTATTATTATTTTTTTAATTTTCTTCTTCTTATTTGTTTATTATTTATTTATTTTTATTTATTTATTTATTTATTTTTTTTTTTGCCTTGTGCAGCGTAAGCCATAGGTTTACTTGCACCATTTAGCCATTGCTAATACTAATGATAATATCTTTTTTTTGATATTGTACAAAAAACCCCAATTATCATAAAACTCTTCCATTTGTTGAAATCTTTCTGATTGCGTTGTCTAATATTACATTAAAAACATTGTTTTGAAATCTTTTTTTTGTGATTTGGCCATTAAAATCATTAAGAATGGCGAATCGGGTATTTCTGATTTCGCATTTTACATTTAATCCTTCTGCCAAACATTTTGCTGATCTCATGGCTTCTACATAACCAGAGTTTCTCTATTTCTTTAGAAACTTTATACAATTCTTTATAAGCATGGCTGTAGTGCCTATGTCCATGTCAGTGACCTGCACTGATTTGCTTCCCATATTGATTTTAAATAAAATATCATTCCACATGCAGAGGGTAATTAAAAAGCTAAAATCTTCAATTTTTACTATTAGAGATTCAGCTTCAGATGCATAAATGTATTCAGTGCTTAGGTTTTCGGCCAACTCAGTTAAGTCGTTCCTTAATTCTAAAATTTCATTTTTAATAGCTTTAACGCTTTCAACTGTACATTCCCACCTAGTGTAATAAAGGTAGTTATTATTATTATTATTAATATCTATTTATTGCTCTGCTCTAGAGCCATCCCCTGGACAGCAATAACTAGGGGGTGGTTAAGGCAGGGACATGTTCCCGGGGTTACATGGAGCCATATGTGGGCTTAACCTGAAAGGAACAGTATTTACAGAATTCTTTAATTACATACCTGAAAATAGTGGAATACCGTAATATCCCAAATTAAGCAAGTAATATTTGATCAAAAGTGCAGAACAAAACGTGAAATATATGCACAAAAAAGGTATTTCCTTAGTTGAGGCAGTTCATATTTTCCTTCTGTAGCGTTCCTGTGAGTCATAACGGTACATTTGTGTATGTGTCCATTAGCTTATGGCGTCTGTAGATGTGCTGCTGGCAGAATTTATCCAAGCGGATGGTTAGACTGTTTATGAAATCAACCGTGTTTCCTGGGAACATGCGTCTCAGGCCTTTGAGGTTGCTGATACTCAGCGGCACTTGATTTCTTCCGGCATTACGGGAAGATTTTATTAGGTCACTGATATCAGGGGCGTCAATTCGTCCTGTGATTAGTGTGGACAGTGCAGAAGGTTAGCTGCCACAATTCGTTGTTTCCATGGTGTGACTTTGAGATTGATGTTGAGTTGGGCCCTAGAAATCTTGTACTGGTTCCCAGTCCTCCAGTTGAGCCATTTCAGGAGCCAGTATTCCAGCCCGAGGAACTTGTTGAAGTGTGTAGGGGCTGATGTAATAGTAATCTTTTAATCCTTTGCTGTAATCCTTTGTTTTACAGCAAAAAATATCTTAAAAAATGTTGACTTTGCTACACTGTCCTCCCCGATTACTAAATTTAAAGAGTGACATCACAAGCATAAAAAATACTCGTGAGTTGCGCTTTAAAATTCTAGCCTGGACAACTTTGTTTTTGCTTTTGTCATATTGGCACCATTGTCAATGGCTTATGCAATTGCCTAAATGAAGTTTAAAATCTGTTAGCATTTGAGTGATTGATTCAGCTCTTCACCTGTTGTTTCTGAGAGTGGATTAGAAAGAAAGAAAATGTTCTTGTATTTAGATTTCATCAATGTCTAAAACACTACTTTATACGATAGACTTTCCGGAAGGAATACAAAACCACGTAAGGTAAGACAGCGGCGTTTTGGAGATTTCTGAGAAGTACCGCGCTTGGCGGTACTTCTCAGAAATTAACCCACGACAGGGCGTGCCCGTGCCCTGTCGTGGGTTAATTTTTAAATTTAGACGACGAATCAAACAGTCACATAACGCCCCCCAAAATTCGGCGCCCCAGGCGATCGCCCGGTGCTCGGCCGGCTATGGCTACAACTTTCGGTTTCGGCTAATTTTATCCCAATATAATATTTCTTCTATGTAAACGTAATAAATGCTATTGGCTTAAGGGAACAAACGTGTAAACAGACTTTTGAATTAACTTTTATAAAGCGGGGAAAGACATCTGAAAATAGCAGTTTTTGGCCAAAATTATAAAGAGACGTATTAGCACCAAAAGCAGATATTATGCTTTTTCTCGTGTTTTACAGTGCATTGTCTTGCAAAGGGTACAGCTCTTGTAGTCTTTTAGTAGAGCTTTGGCTAAAGGCACCACAGCTTCCCTAAACCGATGTACTGATTTCGGTTAACCATTCAACATTCCATGCTAATATGCATAGAAAGTGTTTGTTACAGCTAACGTCGGTGGCAACACTAGCGTTTTCTGTAAAATAGGTGCAATCTGCGAACGATCTTAAATTTTCTGTTCTGCCTGTTATTTATGTGTTTACTTTTTTCTTTGTAGTTGTTGGCGCATCGGCTTCTGTGGCCATAATGCACCTCCAAGGTTTTTGCAGTACTTTGATCCAAGCCCGAGGCGGGAATCGAACCCATGACCTTTGGGTTGCCAGGCAGGCACTTTACCCACCCGGCTAGCCCGGTCGGCTGTGTGTTACTGCAATTTTTAAAGAGTACTGTACAAAGGTTATGAATACATTATATGAAGGTGTTATTAAATACTACTTTTTTAAATTTTCATTCATTATTACATTATTAAAAATGTAAAGGCTAATAAACGTAGTTTTAAAGATAATTAGAATGTATAGCGCCTTATGGAATATCTAGGTACACAAAAACAGAGATGCTTAGGAAGCAAAGGGCAATAACCATGTGTCAGTGATTTTCGAAGACGGGAACATGTCTCAGCATAATATAAATGCGCATCCATACATGTTTATAGGCCCTGCTCTCCAGTGTTTCTATTATCCAAAATATGTGGCGATTCACCTACCCGCAGTTATCATGTGATTGATTGTTCTGTAGAGAGAGAGAGGAAAGAGGGGTTATCAACGAACTGTATAAGTGGGGAATGACGACTACGCTGGGTCTGGTGTGTGCCAAGGGGATGGGCGTTTTTTGTGCGTGCGAAGAAGGAAGCTTTAATGACGTAACTGTTTTCTCTTAAAGTGACCTAACTTTCTGAAGAATCGTAGTTAAAGTGCACGAGACTGCCGTAACAGCTGGCGATCGTTTCCGTGCACATATTTTTATAATGGATAACCCGTCATAACGCCGCCGTCAACTACTGGTGCCGCATTTCGCTTTTTTGACGCCAAGGTCACTCTTGAAGGAACACACACACAGAGACAGAGTGAATGGGTAAGATGTCATATGTGCCAGTCGGGTGACCCCAGTTGCGCACAGAAGTAAGTCGCGGTGTTTAATTTCGTCTTAATCTTAGCTCGTGAATTGGGTTTTCTGTCAACTGATGAATTGATCGATAAACGAAGAAAAATTCTCAACCTCAACTCGCAATGGAATGAAGACATACGAAGAGATTCCAAGCTGAAATTTTTTCCCCCTCGCCTTTCTTGTTGCTTATATGAATGTTTGTTCTGTCGGAAATTTATCCCCCTTTGAAAGAGAATATTTCGGTCTCTCTCTCTTTTTTTTTTTTTTTTTTTTAATTTTGATTGTCAATTTCACGCACAAAATTATCTTTTCGCTCATATCCGTCTTATATTTTCGTCTGCAGAAACGTGTTCACGAGCCGATTTCAGCATTGTGTGCGGGTGAAAAACCCGGAATAACTGACATTAGGAAAATCCTTCTTCCTCCACCTATGATTGGCTTACTGCGACCTCTGTTGATGAGGACATCAGAAATTCTTTCAGTCGCCCCGACGAGATTCGTGTTTGGGAAAATCAAACTGTTTTCCACACGATGGCAGAGAGCAGCGCAGTACTATCCACTTCGTTACCCAAGTGTTTGATCTACATTTCCAGTATGCAATGGGAAATACGAGGTTCATTAACCGCAGATTCCTAGTTCTTCTTTACAAGACCCTAGCCCTTTGCAAGACTACAATTCTCTTTCCAAATCGGGAATCCTCACCGATCACACACAATCAAGCAAGAGCAAAAAGTACAAGGAGAATTAATACGACACCTAACGAATCGTGCGCCCATGTTCTAAAATAGGTTCTGATTAGTACTTTTTTTTAAAGTTTACGTTAGGTGTGTGCGTTAAACTCAAAAGCAACGAAGGCGTCAGTATGTTGCATATGTTCTTCGGTCGATTTGCTGAACTGAAAATTCTAATTTCTGGGAGACCAACTAACTCAACCATGTATGAAAAAAGCTCATAAAAATTCTTCGCTCCGTGAAACATCCAAGTTCGGTATTTAAACTTTGGCGTTTTTTGCACAATGTGGGAGGCCAGTGATTGTAATCATTGTACTACCGCGGCTGCCGATTAAGCATTATTCATGGTACAAATCAGTCTGCCAAGGACTTGGCAATATTCGGAGTGCCTTCCGCTGAACGAGTTCATATTTGAACTTGTTCAGTTTTTAGAGAATGTGGACTACTGCATAATTTTCTCTCTCTTGTTAGCACTAAAATCTATCTGATCAATTTTTGAGTTTTTTTCTTAATTTTACTTGTATTTCGTACCGCAGCAATGTTATTTCTACTCGTTTTATTACTTTCTATCTTTATTAATAATTGGCTCTGTTTGTCTGATTACTTAGACTGTCTTGTACAGTATAATATATTAGGCAGTGTATTGTGACCACAATAAAGTTCAAAGAAAGATTTTTATTATAATATGGAGGATTATAATATGTCTCGTGGATCAAAGCTCGGATCGTTGGTTATAGTATCAAAAACCATCAATACTGAGTCGTACGCTCGCGGACACCTTGGACAATTCTGTGTTTCCCACACTTTGGCGGCCCCATAGAAAGGGACCCCCCCCTTCTTTAAGCACGATAATTCTCCATCTCATATAGTGAGCTGTGTAAAACTTAGTTTCAGGAAAACAATCCAGGCTCACCTGACCGGCCCAGATACGGATCCAATTGGATACCTTTTGGAACGAATTAGAACGCCGGATCAGAGTATGGTCAGTGCCCCCCTTCCTCTACACCTGAACAAGCGGCTGCACTGAAAGGGAACTGGACCCAAATTTCCTCTGCGTGCTACAGGGAAGAAGGGTGAAGTACTCCAAAAGGACCAGTCCGACATGGCAACTTAGTTGACATAATACATTGTTTGTTACTCGTTTGGAGTTTGATTTCTGTCAAAGATTGAGGAATTTCTAGTCTTCTTCAATCGAGGGTGTAGGTTAACCGATCTCAGATGGAGGAGGGATAGAGTAACCCCCCTCCCCCTTTGAGTTATTCCGGGATTTTCGACCCTCAACAGCATGCAGTTCATCCCGTGAACATACACACACACTTGCACACAAAATGCATTCCAGGGATATGAGTTCTCAGGGTTCCTTTGCTATAAAATAATTTAAATTTTTGGCATTCCAAACACTTTCGATCTGGTAGTGTATTTTTCCATACTGTCTCTGCTTATTGTTGTTTCCGATCTTCTCTTTATTTATTCATTGATTTCATTGTTTTTCTGCCGGAAATTCTTGAAAAAATTTGCAAGCGAAATATACTGATCCCCCTGTATAAAATCTGAAACAATCAGCCAGTCTACTTGTCCGAAAGGCTGTTTCCTCAAAATTCCAATCTTTTGCTAGTATTTTCATATCCGTTGTAAGTTTTTGTTAGTGTTTTGCGTCAAAGTAACTAAGGCTGCGAGTTGTCAGTTTATTGTTTAACTGCGTGTATTCTACGGTCCATTTGCCTGTTTTGCTAGATGAATTTCTAAGAAGGAGCCGTGCGATCTCGCTAGAGATCAGCTAACTCAGTCAAAGCCTAAAAAATTCCTATTTTTGAAAATACATAAATTAACCACGTACATATTTTATTAGATGTCTCAACTAAATTAGCGCATGGCATTGAGTACAAGACGATGCCATTTGAAGGTAACGAGTGTAGAAATTTACTTATATGTGGTGCTGAATTATTTATTTAACATTAAAGAAATATAAAAATAAGTATCTCAGATAAAATAATAATATTTATTACTACTTGCAAAATTACATCAGCAGCCGCCTAAAATGAATTGGCAAGAAGCAGTTTTTCATAATCATCTCAACAGGGTCCATTCCAAAACCTGTGTACAAAAAATTATCGTTTATTAGTTAAAAAATTAAGAAAACAAAAATAAGTTAAGAAAACAAAAATAAGTACAAAAATTTCTTTGACATCAATTCAAACCTTATTCGTCTTCACTGGCAGTTTCGCGTGATTCTGATGGTGACTCATTTCCAATATTTATTATTATTTTTTCAATTTCTGTCTCTAGAATGCAATCGTTTTCAAATATTCAATTCTGTCCCTTTTTTTCTACTTTTTTGTCAGCAAACAGATCCATTTCTCTGCCCGTATCTCTTCAAATATTTGTTCCCATAACACCTTGATTTCGTTAAGTTTAAAAGTGTTTTTTGTAGCCACCTAATTTTTACATTAGCCGAAATCAATTCAATAGTATTCAATTCTAGGTGGCATGGAAGCAGTCTACGAACAGTATTATACCTACTTTTAAACTTGATGAATTAGCTAGCTTATTCATCTCACAGTTATGAATAATGTTTTAAAAATTTTCACTTTTCTTTTCTATATGATAACTTCCCCTTGATTGTGTCGACTTATACACTGCTCGACAAAATTAACAGAACACGTAAAAAACGTGGTATAACTCGTGCAGCTTGTGAAGGGAGACAAAACTTGGTATGGCGATGTACCATAGAATAACGATGAAATTGAGGAGACAGCGAGAAACTTCGGACCGGTATAGGGGTTGTATAAGAATTACCAAAAGGGTCACGTTACAAAAGTCGATACAAGATGCTCGAAAAAATGGTCACATGACATCATTACGGCGTATGATCCTCTCCAACGGCCAAACAGGCCTGACAGCGGTGAACCATTCTCGATATAAGGGTATCCATAAGATTCTGTGGCAACAAGTCCCATTCTTTCACCAACGCAGACCTTAGCTCACCAAGTGACTGAGAAGTTGGCTGTCAGCGTGCAATGCGATGCCCATGGGCGTCCCACACATGTTCAGTAGGATTTAAGTCTAGTGATCGTGCTGGCCACGACAGTCGTTGGATATCTTGAGTTTCAAGATCTTCCTCCACCACTTTGAGCTATATGTGCAGTGGCGTTGTCGTGCATGAAAAGAAAATCTGGGCCAACCGCACTCCTAAAAAGTCACATATAGGGTTCGAGGATCTGTTCTCCTGATCACTGCGCAGTTACGGTGCCCCTATCAAAAACATGAAAGGGGTGCTGCCGCTATTATTATTCCGCCCCACACGAGAACATCGCCTCCACCATAAGTGCCCCTTTCTTTGATGTTGGCGGTGGTACCGCATTTCTTTTTTTTTTTCCGACCGGGCTAGCCAGTTGGGTAAAGTGCCTGCCTGGCAACCTAAAGGTCGCGGGTTCGAATCCCGCCTCGGGCTTGGATCAGAGTAAAATGCAAAAACTTTGGAAGATGCCACAGAAGCTCATGCACCAACAACTAACAAAAAAAAAAAAAAAAAAAAAAAAAAAAAGTACCGCATTTCTCATCGCCATTGCGCTGGTAGCACAATGGTATCGTCAATGTCACCACACCGGGTGGAAAAGGCCCGTGTTCGAATCCCGTTGATGACGTGAGGAACTATAATGGGCTTTTTTCACTCCGCGGTTGAGTTCATCGGTCTTAGGCGTAGATGTCAAGGTTCCTCCCCCCCCCACGGAAAACTGGGGTTTTTGCGTCCAGAAAAGCAGGCAAATCGACCAGAGAGCATATGTAATTTAAGGCGGATACACACTATTATCACGTCACGGGACTCATGCTTATGTTTGGGGTATTCATTCCTCGTTTAGGGGTACTCGCATTATATCTTAAGAAAACCGAACAATTTTAATAACAACCATTTTATTTCTATATTTTGTTGATTTTTACAAGTTCGTGGAATGCAAAATTAGTCAAATTTTAATAAAATTAACCTAATTATAGCCCGTGCTTTAATTCGTTTAATTCGGAAAATTTCATTGTTATAGTTATAAACACTAAAGGAAACTTTTTATAAATATTAACTTCAAATGTTTTACATAATTGTTTACAATACATATTCAATAAACCTGATTTATTTTATCAAAAAGAAAATATTTACCTAGCAATACTTTTGAGCGAATTTCTTTTAACAGTTTTTCATTTTTTAGTACGTAATGCTTAAAATTCTTTCATGACATATTGTGATTGGTTTTCTGCAACAGTTCTCCTTCAACATTCTTTAGGTCTAATTTATTTCTATCCTTTTTCCACGCGTTAAACATTGAGCTAAATACTCGCTCACTCATTGCATTCGAGTGAGGCAAAGAAAAAACAAAATTAATATTTTTTTCTGTATTACGTACTTCGTACGCATTTAAAATTTTTATCCAAACATCTGTGGTATTTTTGGGGTCTTTTGTCTCAATATTTCTACGGAATGATTTCAGCAGAACATATTCTTCATACAGAAAATCGATATTGATATTGGGAATTTTAAATAAAAAAAGTTTGTTGCCATTACAACGAAATAAAAAAGAAGCCAAGTAGAATGTAAAAGGTTACAAAGTAAGATAATATAAATATTCTACAACCCTCTTTATAAATAGGATAGAATGTCGTATTCGAATCTTTAATTAAGGGTGCATTTCAACAACAACTTTATCGTCAGTTAATTATTTCTTCTTGAATAATCATCTCAACAGGGTGTTTTATGATTTCTGCTTTTTTCAAATGTTAAAAATGGGGTATTTTGGAAATTTTATTATACTTCCAAAAGGGGTACGTTGTATATGTGTCATTCTCTTCGAGGGAAGCTGAAGCGAAATGAATTGCCACAGTTCATCGTCCTCTTCAGATTTTGAAGAAGATTTAGAAAATGCATGCGCTTTTCTTATAGACGAGAAAACAAAAGAGAGTACGCAATGGGTACACGACATCAACTGGAAGAGAACAGAAAAAGGCGAATTCCATCATTTACTGCAGGACTTAGAAGAAGATGAAAATCGTTTCACGATGTACTTACGGATGAATAAAGAAGAATTTAATTTCCTATATAATCCAATTAAGGATGACATTCAAAGGCAAAATACGCAATTTCAAAATTCAATCAGCGCTAAGGAAAAATTAGTTATATGTTAAAGGAAAGTTAAAACACTGCAGGTTTAATTTTGAATAAGGACTTATTCTGTCAAAATACGAAACAAAAATTTTTAATGAAATTTAATAACAACAAAAAACTACTTCTCAACCCTAAAAATTGATCTTGTAAGAAATTGTTATGAGTTGTGCAAATTGAAATGATCGACTTGTTCGTCCTCTCAATTTGTAATTCTGTTGGTCTATTTTCCTCCTTTGGCCATTTTTGAGCGTCCCTGTGACTGGACATTTGCGGTGAATATGCCGAGTAGCTGGTCGAAGTGGGGGGTGCTTCGGAATAGGCACAGGAGCAACGACCTTGAAGTTGTTGTTATTTGTTTTCGGATATTCTTACTTGTGCGCTGAAAACAGATTATTTACTTCAAATTTAATTTTATATTAGCATTTCCTCCATTTTTTCTCTTGTCACGCGGTCACGCCTAACGAAATTTCTGTAGAACAGAAAAATCTAACTCTTGACAATGTCATTTGAAGCCCGACGTGTTATCTTGTGAATACAGCCAATGACAACAGTGCTCTCCGAGCAATAAACTAATTGGTAAATATAGCTCCCCCACCCCCACATTTGACGTTAGATATGTATACGAGTGAAGTCTCGTGAAGTAATAATAGTGTGTTTCCGCCCTTACAGACGCAATACACATGGGTAGTTGAAGTAACTTTCTGGGTGACCCTAATGAGCAGTTTTTTTTTTATTGTTTTTTTATTCCTCGACGCCAGATGAAATGACGTCTGGAATCTGTTTGTAGCCTAAAACGGGACTCATGAAAGAACAGAACTGTATCCCATTTGTCAGAGTTCCGAGTCACATTTTCATGGCACCAGTTTCGACGAGCTCTGCGGTGGTTTAGGGTTAATGGGATACAAACCACTAGCTTCCTTGCGTAGAGTCCACTTGCATTGAGCTTCTTAACACAGCCCGGTTGGAAATGTTTTCACCTATGGCCGCAGCAACCTCAAGAGACAGTTGATGGCAATACATCGTAGGGTCATGTCGTCTTGCTGTTAGAGCCAGATAGCGGTCTGTTCTGGGTGACGCAGACTCGTGCGACCTTGGCTATCTCTTGTAATGGTTTCTGACTCCTGAAATTGCTTCCATAGTGACTGCGGGAGACATTAAGTGTCACGCAGTCACTATGGCCAGCTTCAAGTTGTAAAACAGCCCGCCATCTTAAAGAATCATCTAAACGACGATGACTTGCCACCGTGAGTACTGGAAATGTGGCCATCCCAATGCGCAAGCCAACAAACCGGGAATGAAGTGATTTGGTCGCAACCCGTGTTTTTATAGGCTTGAATAATTTGCATAATGCGCGACTCTGTAAAGTGGTAGATCGATTTATATTGGATACTCGGAATTTGCATGCCAGGATGCTATTATATCAAATATTCGCCTCCGGTGACACTGTTTATAATAAAATATTCATGAAAAACATTTTGTTCTGTTAATTTTGTCGAGCAGTGTATATTAACAGAGCATCTTTTAATAAATCCAAATACTCCTCCTGCACGAATAATAATCGTCTGGATGAAAATCTCCTCTATGTAAACAATTGATCTCTTTTGGTTCTGGGTTTCTTTTAATATTCCTTAAACAATTAATTCTTTGATTTTTGCACATTATGCCTTTCAACTAACATTTTTTTCCGATTATATTCTGTGTTTTCCACTGAAAGTCTACTTCCTTTTAATAAACTCCATAAACTTGTTTTTTTTGATAAATATAAATCAAGATTTTTCCCCCCAACTGGCTTTACATTTCTGATTGTTGGTGACATTTCTTCTACTGTATAAAAGTCAACTAATCTTCGTATAATGCTTTTATCAAAATGATCAATTCCTTTCTTTTATTTTCTTCTTTTAACATTCTTATTTGATGAAACAAAAATACTCCGATATTACTCATTTTTGAAATACGTGTATTAGCAGCAAATTCTCTTTTGAACTTTTTTTTTTTACTGGAACAATAAAGCATTCTATTTCTGATTCTTTTGTCATAAAACTTAAAACTTTAAAAATAATCTATTCTCATTAGCCATGTAGTTGTGTTTTATTCGGGAAATTATTATTTTAAATTTCTAGGATTAGTTCAACAAATAGATTAGATTTTTTAATATCCGTGAACTCCTTTCTAACCTACCTATTTCTGAGTAATAGTTTGCTAAGATGCAATGTGCATGCCCCCCCCCCATCACCAATCTGTTTGAAACACTTAATAACTGCATTTTGTTTTGATGTAAAACTGTGGAAACCATCAATTATAAGATTACAAGAACAGAGACAAGAATCGACTGGCGTCATTCCAATAGAGATAATATCCTGAGGGAACACGTTCGTGTGAATGACAAACTGCCCAAGAAAATCACGTTCAGATCAGGAGACGTGATGCATGTGTTACATTTCATCAATCTTAGAAAACTTTACGATGACTCAGAAGACTTCTTACTAACCTCCACCTTCAGTCCTGGAGGCATACGGTAACAATAAAAAAAAACTCTTCACGCTCTCAATACTCATAACGGGATGCTCCCTCAACATACAATATTATAAAGGACAAAATAAAAAGTAGACATTCGTTTAACGATTTTTTGGAATATCTGATAAAGAAATGAACTAACAGGAAGACTACAAACGTATCAAGAGAACATATGAACGTTGTGATATTAATCTTCTATTAAATAAATAAATAATCTGTTGAATATCTTATTGCTTAACTCTCTGAAAGTCGTAAAACTTTGTAATAACCGTGCTAACTCGAAGTCTCCCGGGCAGGTGGCGCTGATGTGGAGGTCTTTGAAATTTTAATCTGCTTGTTTCGATGAAAATTGCAGGAAACTGCAGGGAACGACTTGAATGAAATGTGATTAAGCTCATTAGACGTGCCGACAGTGTTGGGTGAAAACAACAGCCTTCGCATAGCTAATGCCGTAATGGCCCCGTCCATTACTGTCGGTTCAGATATCCTTTAGAGATGCATGAAATGATTAAAGATCTTAGGTCATTGCGAAGATGCTGAATGATGAATACTTGGATATTCTTTTACTATTACTGATCGAGTATGGCCTTAATTAAAGCAGTATTTTAACTGTGGAAACTGCAGATGTGTCTGTGCTTATTTCCAAAGCATTATTTAAGAAGGATGTATGGCATACGTTGCATTTCAGGCGATTATCAAATAACGTACCTCAGTAGTTAAAAGCTTATATATTGTATTCCAGAAGTGTTTAAAAAATCTCACCATGTGATGTTTACTTAATAAGAAGTGTGAGACGAGATTTGTGTACTTTTGGGGGAGATGAGAAAAAAACGGGTGGTTGTTGTTTGTTTTTTAGTTTTTAGGAACATTAGCAACTAAGACCATATTGCTCCGAGGATATGCGGTGGTCATTTCCTGACCTTTCCACATCCTCCGTATTTGCACGGGTGGTCAAAAGGCATGGATTAACCTATTGACATGGTACAAAGGTCCAGAGGAATTATTTTAAATAAGTGCTCTTATTCTGAAAAGGATCTTAACTGCTGTTTCAAATTTATCACAACGTTTCTGTAGGGGGGGGGGGAGGCTATGAAATCGGAATCGGAATTTAGTGTCTATCTGACTTTTCCTTTTAGAGTAATTCTCAAAATATTCCTCTTTCCATTTATTTATTGAAGAGCGCTGGCCCAGCCAGCTTTCCTGGCAACACCACCATCTATCACAATATTGCACAGGTAATTTATTCTAGCATAACATGTACTACCACTAGTTGGTTATCATTCCTAGCACATGCAGACGCTCAGGGATCGGCCATCGTACTGATGATATCAAATACATCATCACTCGTCTGCCAGCGTACTGATAATATCATGCACGGCATCATTATAATACCCCCAATTTGGTGGGTATATTAGTTCATATTTCAATGAAACAGCAAATAAAGCATCAATATAATCCCAAAACGTACTCTTTAATTTATATAGAATTTTTTGGGTGGGACTTGGGGTATGAAATCATAATTCGTTTTAAAAGCTGACCAATGAAACATGCGCTGAAAATTGGTGTCAATACGACTTTTCCTTTTCGAGTATTGCTTCAATATACGACCTAATAATGGTTTCTAAAGAAGGGTGGCCTTGGGGGATTGTTGAATCTGAATTGATCCTAAAACCTCACCGAAACTATAAGGAACATATACCGAACACACCTGTCCATTGTTTTCTTTCTTCAAACTTCAATAGTCTTGTAGAGTAACGATCAGACATGCCAAACATACTCCCATTTATGCACAAACATAAATAAATTTTAATTTCCATTGTTCTGATTTTAATGGTATTTGGGGTGACTGACTCGACAGATCTCTTTAAAAGACCCAAATATGAAATTTCGTCGAAATCCACCCACCAGCAGTCGAGTGTTACTTGCGGACAGGCATACAGACGTGGCGAAGACACTACGTGCTTTACTCATCGGAAACGCACTTAGAAATCAGTAAGATATTATTATTCATTATATTTGTAAATAATTATTATTTATCTGTTAGAAAACGAACTGTCTGATAAACTTATATTTTGATAAGTTTTGATAATTCTTCAGTTTCTTTATGCGATCTTTGGTTTTTAGAAAGCCCATTTCGAATCACGGGGAGGCTTTCTGAAGCTGGACTGAGTTTCTTCGTTGGTTATTTTTTTTTTTTTTTCGCAAACATATAAACCACCCTCAGGACACTCTAGTATTTCAGGTGTATTAAACTGAAGCCTTATGACTTCAGTTGTTTTGGCACTTACCCAAAACAACCCGGCATGCAGACGTCATTCATTGGGTCAAGTAATGAAATGCCTAATCAGTTGCTGGGCAACTAGCGAAGCCTTCCATTATTTGGAACCAGGCACTAAAAGGTGGGTGCAGCAATCAAATTAAAGCTTTGGCGTGTCACTCAATGGTACACTAGGTTACGGAGTGTTAAAATCGAGGCCGGACACGAGAGTTAATACTACAGCAACTTAATTTTATTTGCTGAAATTCTTTTGTTGAAGAATGCGTTTTTCTTTTTCTCCTCCGACTTCCTTCAACTGCTTGATCTCATTGAGTCCATTTGCATAAACGGCATCGGTAGCGATACGACAAGACACGTTTTGTTTTCCTTTAACTCAAGGCCATCGGAACGGATGCAGCAGTAATGCTGAGTGGATAACAATAGGCGCTAAAAACAAACATTGCCTAACATTCAGTGATTCTGACAACCTTTCTGAAGATGCCAACCTTTGTAGTTCGTTCTTTTCATTATAGAAGAGTGTACGTCCTTCCACCCTTTGTTAAGAAATGCCAGAGTTCATTTTCGAAGGAATGTAATTAAGATGTCCTTAACTGAAACGTGAATACGAAGAGATGAAATGAGTAAGAATGCAATTAGCTTTCTGTTGCATTACATCGTAGACATTTCTAATTGAGCTCCTGCTGAGACAGACCCCATAATGTCCTGAATTCTTGTTTTTGATTTTTGTATGCATTAAGCGATACTAAGAATTCTGCGTTCATCTGAAAGCAATATGTTATTTTAGTATTGCGATGTATATTTATGTATATTAGTGTACAAAAATTAAGTTACAGATGACGAAGAAAAGTGGTGCAATAGTTTGTAAAATAATTTATGCAAGACAATTACACTTGGTATGAAAGTCCTGTACATTATGCTCTGTATGTCAACTTTTGGGTGAAACATGCCTTTTGGGAAATATGAAAATTGCTCAAGCACACTTCAAAATGAGTATCAAGCAAAGGAGACTGCATATGTTAATAAAGAATATGACTACTTCAGGATTTAAAGATAGGAAAGGTTATTAACGACTAGAACTAAATGGCTTAGATCTGCAACCGATCTAAGTCATTTCACATCAAAATGACAGATCGATTGCTGACATAGTCTGAAAAAAGGCTAGTGAAATTTAAGGCTTCTCAATGTATGCTTTCGCACCTGGGGAACATAAATCTAGGAGTTATAAGTTAGGGAGATTTTTATTTATTGTATTAAGCGGCTCCTGCTAAAGCTTAGCAACACCGTTGTCAAATATGCAGAAAATTCAGACAAGTATAATGTATCCCCCCCCCGTTTTTGCCCAATTGCAGGGTGCAAAGGCCTTCGAACGACACAATAAAGCAACATAAAAATAGATAGATACATATACGATGGATGATTATTTAATTCGCGGACTGACAAGGTTTTGTTGATCACGCGAACTTTCCATAACTGCCCATAGAGGCGCTCTCCCTGATCGCTACTGAGCAGACTCTGTGTACGAAGGCCAGTACTTCTCGGGCTAGTTTGAGTGAAGAGACTTATTTTTTAGCTGCGTGTCACTGACGATCGTTTTAAAGCAAGTGTCATGTCGGACATATACGCAGAAAGACGCGGAACGTCTAGAAAGGATTCAACAGCTACATGTGATTCGTTATTGTGTTAGACGGGGCTTACAAGCCTCCGTAGCCGAGTGCTCAGCAGCGGGAGTGCAGTAGCACACGGTTTTGAGTAGATCGGGGTTCAAGCCCCTGACTGCTAAATACGGTCGATCTGCCAACCCGCACTGGACCAGCGTGGCAGATTATAGTCCAGTTCCCTCGGCATGAATTGTTGAGGAGGCTTCCATCCTGCACTGGGTTGATAATGGCTGCAGTTTTCCTTTTTTTCTTTACATGCATCGGAAAGTTAAAGTGATAAATGAAGCGTATGGTAATGAGTGTCTTGGCAGGACCGCCATATTCCGGTGAAGTGGTTTCTCCATCAAGACCAGGCCATGGGTGCCAAGGTTCTGCCACATCCACTTATTAACCGGACTTAGCCCCGTGAGATTTCTTCCTGTTTCCAGAAAGAAAGCTCTGAAGAAAGCTCTGAAAGGCAAGCGTTTCGCGTCCAACACAACGATGCTCGCAGAACCACAACGGAAGTACTTCGCAGTCTTTCAAAAAATGTCTTGCCAGAAGCATTTAATGCGTGGGTAGAACGGTGGCGAAAGTGTGTAAAGTTCAAGGGGGAGTATTTTGAGGAGAAATTCACAGAAGATTCAGATGATGATAATTAAGATAAGATCGTGGACCAGTCCGCGAATTAAATGATCACACGTCGTATATGGAAGACAGTTCAAAGCGCATGTTCAAGTGCCCAACTCCAGGTTATAAATTGTCAGCCCATTTCAAAGTCTACAGTGTCATTGTTCGTTTAAGATGGCTACAGAAAACTGTACCAAACCACAAATCAAATAATGGTGAATAACGAAATCCTCACGACTTCTAGGAGTTTTTCAAGGATCTACATCCCAATCTGTAGAAACTAGGTACACCACGAAAAAAGCCTTACCACAAGTAACTGCTTAGGACAGAACCGCCAGACAGCACGAGGAGCTGGAGCTCTGTATTATCATGAATCAGCACAAGGAGCTGCCCTTGACAATCATAAAAACTGAAAGTATCATGAACTGCCAGGGGGAATGTCAAGATTAAACCCAAGACGTCGAACGTGTATAAGTTATGGGGAGGGGAGTTAAAAGTTGTCCAGAATGAACACAACTTAGGGGTTATGATTTAGTCAGATGAAATTTTTCATGCTATTAGCATTAGCATTAGTAGAGGCATTTGATGCAAGAAAGCAAGCTTATGCAGCATCAGCCAAAAAAAAAAAACCACTTCCACTTCACCCCTCTGTTCGTTCAAAATACCTGTCCAGCTGAGCCTTAAACTTATTTAGGCTATCAACCTCCACCACAAGGGATGGAAGTCTGTTCCACCAACCAACCACCCGCTGGCTAAAGGCAAATTTCCGCACGTCTATCCTACATCTGTCTTTCCTCAATTTGAATTTATGCCCTCTCAGGTGATTTTTCTGAGCTAGAGGAAGAATCCCATCAGCATTGAGCATGCTTAAACCATTCAAGGCTTTATACACCTCTATCAGATCACCTCGCTGGTGCCTAGTCTCCAGACACTGTAATTTGCAAAACTTAAGCCTTTCTTCGTAAGAGCACCCCTTTGTTCCATTCACTAATCTTGTTGCCCTTCTCTGTACTCGTTCCAGCAGCTCTACATCCTTCTTGAAATGAGGCCTCCAGACCTGTATACAGTACTCTAGGTGTGGCCTGACCATCGCCTTATACAATGGAATAATCACCTCCTTATCCCTGCTGGAAAAATTCCTGTATATCATTGACAATACTCCATGAGCTACTCTTGCAGCCCGTCTGCACTGCTCAGAGAACTTCATATCTGCCTGCACAACCACCCCCAAGTCCCTTTCATTCTCTACCACTGTCAGTGTTGTACCACAGAGTTGATACGTTGCTCTGGGGTTGCTGGTTCCCATGTGTAGTACTTTACATTTGTCAATGTTAAACTTCATTTGCCACCTCTCAGCCCATCTGCTCAACCTTTCCAGATCCTGTTGCAGCAGCATAGTGTCAGTAGTGTCCTTGACAACCCTGCCAACCTTTGTATCGTCTGCAAACTTGGACATTAAGCCCGATATACCATCATCAATATCATTTATAAATACAGAAAACAATAATGGACCCAACACTGAGCCCTGAGGGACTCCACTAATAACATCAGTCCACGATGAGCAGTGTCCATTGATTACCACTCTCTGTCTTCTCCCCCTCAACCACCCCTTTATCCATAGCAGCAATTTGCCTCCAATGTCACACTGCTCCAATTTGTGTAGCAGTCTTCCATGTGCAACAGTATCAAAAGCCTTTCTAAGATCCAAGTATATAATATCAAAGTTATTCCCTGCATCCAGTTCTTTTGTGACTGCATCATAGTATCCAATCAAGTTGGTCAGGCAAGACTTCCCCTTAACAAAACCATGCTGTGTCTGAGCTATAACTGAAGTCTTGTCTAAATGATCCTGCAGTGCTTCTTTAACCAGTGCCTCCATTAATTTTCCTGGAACAGAAGTTAAGCTCACAGGTCTATAATTACTTGTGTCAGCCTTTGATCCTCCTTTGTGAATTGGGGTCACATTTGCACATTTCCAGTCTATGGGTACCTCCCCTGAGTCCAAGGAAGCTCTCATAATTATGGCTAAGGGTTTGCTTACTTCCTTTGCTGCCTCCTTTAATATAACTGGATAGATCCCATCCACCCCGGGTGCCTTTCTTGTGTTTATCTTCAACAGTTTCTCCTCCACTTTACTCCCAGTTATTTCAAGATTCTGTAGCTTACTGCTAGAGTTGAATACACCTCTGGCATTCCCCTCGCTGAATAACTCCTCATGTGTGAATGTAGATGCAAAATATTGATTTAGTTTGTTAGCTACCTGAGCAGGATCATCAACACTTGACCCATCAATATCAAGTGGACCAATCTGATTCATCCCTTTCCTTCTAGAGTTTACATAAGTAAAGAACTCTTTGCTGTTTTTCTTTGCATCCCTTGCCAAGGATTTCTCGTAATCTGCCTTCGCCTGCCTAACTTCCTTTGTAACTTGGTTACAGATCAACTTGTATCTATCATAGGCTTCTGTGTCACGTGTTAATTTGTATGTATCCCATGCATTTTTCTTCTCTGCCATATGTCTCATTAATTCATCTGACATCCATTTTGGCCTAAACCTTGAACAATATTTCTTAGTTGGTATGTAAAGCCTAGTAGCTTCCAAGATAAGTTCTTTGAATGCTTCCCATTTTGAATTTGCTGTTGGTAACATCATCAGTTGGTCCCACTGTATAGAATTTAAATACTGTCTCAGTCCATCGTAGTCGCCTTTACGGAAGCAATAACCCTTCCCTTTACCCCTAATGGTAGTTACCTCTTTGAGGTAACTACCATAACTACCATTACTATGTAAGCAAGCAGCTGGGAAAGCGCGTGGCGTCCTGCCTATGATATGTAAGATCTTCGCAAGTAGAGAAAAGGATGTCATTGTCCCTTTATATAAGGACAACATTTAGAATGTTGTGTTCAGGTCTGGAAGCTATACTTGACTTGAAGAAAGACGCAGAACGTCTAGAAAGGATTCAAATAAGAGTAATCAGATTGGTGAGGAGTACTCAATGACCATATGAAGAACGGCGTAGGTGTCTCATGCAACGCTTGGCAACCGGATATCTAGGGGGGGGGGGGAACTAAGAGGATCTCTCCGATTTGGGTATATAAAGCCCTGAAGGGGATCTCTAAAATGAACGAGCGTGGTATGTTTTCACTGGTAGGAGTAACAGAAATCCGGAACAAAGTTTGCTTTCGGGCAGCGTGTTACACTCATATGTCACTGGAATAAATTGCTTTCCATAGTGGCCGGAGAGTTTTTGAAAGTTCAAAGTGGATTGGATAGTCAGTTTTTGCAATGGGGAAAGTATGAGTGATTGGGGAAAATTCTTTCCTTTTATTTAACAGATGTAGAAAAAAGTTTACTTCCTTGCATCATTTAGCCATTCTAAGACTAATTGTGAATGCTATTTGATAACTCTGCGTTGTATGTTCTTTTTGTAAATTGTGTGTATTCTATGGTCATTTTTCCTGTTTTGCTAAAAAAAATCCAAATGGGAACTACGTGCATCACTCACCAACTAACTCATTAACAATATGAAAAAATCTGAAAATAGTTTCTGCTGTGTGGACTGGATTCGAACTTTGCTTTGTTTTATCGCTGCCCTAATGGTGAATTACATGAGCTCCATAACGACTCTGGTCATTCTTCCAGAAGAGCTCATTGTGTGATGCATATGACCTAAGTTGTGCATTCCAGAATTCTATGTTTTACCCAAGATATTCATACACAATTGTTTTGAAAGTGTCGCATGTCCTAACAGTATTAATCAGGTGCAATAGCAGGACCTAAAAATGTTTACCAGGATTAAGCAAAAGTTTGCAACCGAATATTGTAATCACAACTCAGTAATGATTACAACAATCCTAATTAAACTTTGCGCAAAAATACATATTATTTCTTTCCGGTTTGAACTATAATATTTATCAATAAATGTTACAATCAACGTTTAATGTAGCTGTCTTTTGCTTCGGAAATTCTCAAAGAAATTCGAGAATTTTTGTTAAATTTCTGTGATGAGTAGCACAAATCTTACACTCCTACTTTTCTTACAAGATAGTCTAGTGGGGTCAAATAGTTCGAAAGTCATTCTTAACGCTGGTATCAAAATCGCACGATATCAAAATTAGAATTTTTTTTTACCATGGTAAAATCAAATGGTATCAAAATTAGTAAATGTAATCTATCAAAATTAATCAGTTTTGTACTGTAAACAGATGAAAGGTACCGCCACTCTCTCTTTCTCAAGCCATTCTTAATGCACTATTAGCTCGCCCGCAGAATTAAGTATGAGTTTTAATAGATGGAGCGAGTGATGTTATCTGTGTCGACACTGTTGTCCGTACTTCACCTTTAATTATGGATTCTGTGCATCTGTCTCCATCAAGGGTAAATATCTGATTTCATAATCTTGCTCCCCAATCATCTTAATGGACGCCAGGGGATATGTTGTGCTGCTTGCTTACTAGAAAACATGAGGAGCTCCTTGTAGTTGTGTCACTTCGGTTCACTAGATATGCAGCCTGGAAACTGCGCGTGGAGTGTTGCTATGGAGATTGCAATCGTCAAGTTTCAAGAAGTGTGCTAACAAGGAGCTATCCGTGAGAAAGAAGCTAATGTTCAACGACCTCGCTTCGGGCGACATAATGTTGGCACTAACTTGTGGCGATCATGTCTTGCACGCACGCACGCACACACATACGAGACAATTTGTTTGTTTACGGAATACTGAACATGTTTTAGTGCAAGATTTCTCTGGTATTGAAAGAGGTTTATCTGATGCCTCGACTTCAACTTTGATATTTCACTAAAACCTTTCCGTATTATTTCCCTCCAGTATGAACTATGATTTTTTTATTGATAAATGTTAATAACATTTATTAATAAAAATTGTATTTATGCTATTTTAACGATTTTCAGTCAGAGATTTTCGTTTCTCATAAGAGTTGCCACACTATCTCCTAAAGAAATTAATAAAAAATTAAAAATTATCTTTTACAAATATTTAAGGCGCTTTGTTTAACTAGTTTCTTAATCATTTATTATTATATTCGCACCTGAGCTGGTAAATATGTGGTTTCCCCAACTTACGATGAGTTGTTCAAAATTCTGAATGAAAAATCGATTTCCGATCACAGTTCCATCTAGCAAACAGTTCACACACTTGGAGTTCCATGTTTATTCATCTGCGCAACATACGAGATTTTTTTATATCCTAATTTTCTGGCACTTAATTAGACAGTCAACCAGCGTGTGGTTGTGGGTTGCCCACTAACCCGCGGATCACCGTTACCAATCAACGCATCATTAAAAACAACTATAATTGATTATTAACGATTTAAATAAATGGTAATAATAAATAATTAAGCTGGTTTCATAATTTTGTGATTGATTTAAATAAATTAATTAAATATAAACAAGATAAATATGTTCTAGTTTAATGTAAATAGAATAATTATTTTTTTGGATAGTGATTGACGGCCACTGAACAAATACGACTTCTCTGTAATACTTAGATGTATGATGGGATGTTATGATTGCAGGGGCAATGAGCTCTGCTTACATTATATCGTTTGTAAAAAAAAAATTGTCGTGTCTGGCAGAATCTCGGGGGGCAAGCCAGTCTGTTAATATACATATTATTTTCAATACGTGTTTGCAACTGTTTCTGACACTCCACACTGTAAATAATTTAGGTGATTTACAAATAACTGCCTGTTTGACTTACAGTTCATTAACCCTTGAAAAGAAACTGGCAAACCTTATCCAACTCTTCTTCACCTACTGCGGATGCTTAGCCACAGGATGAATTAATCTTTTATCGCATGCTCCGTGTTTTATCAATATTGCATTTACTGCAACATTCTCGGCCAATGCCTTCTGAATAATGTATTGCAGCGAACGATGTTTTTTTTTTTTTTTCGCTTTGTGCCTTTCTGCCTTTGCCTTTCACTGTACCAAAGATATTTCCAATTATACAGAAGTCGTAACAAATGAACATTCCTCACTAAGCTACAGTTATTTGAATTATTTTAATGAATTAATGATATGGTGCAAATATGCATGATTATATGTTGTGGATAATGAATTCTGTGTGCAGTAATAAATATATGTTGTGGATAATGAATTCTGTGTGCAGTAATAAATATATGTTGTGGATAATGAATTCTGTGTGCAGTATTATGCATTTATGTTGTATGCGTATATGAAGCATGGCATATGTTGTTTTTTAACATGCAAATTTAATAACTGGATTTGTCCCTGTGTGTGCTGATATTGCAAATTAAAAGTGTGGCGCCATGCATGACGTAGTTTATGCTGTTATGTTGTTCATTGCAGCTTCTCAATCTCTTCGCTGCTGTCTGTGATATTTACCGTTTCATTCCTTATTTTCCTAAGTCTCTGCAAGTGGATGTGGCCACGTGATGAGTTCAACAAAGCGTCGTGCGGTAAATAAATTTTTATTTATTTCCTGTAAATGTGGGTGAGTAAAGAAAGGATTCACTTGTAATTTGTTCACTTCAAACACCGCTATGAGGAGGAGTTCTGATTAAGGGGATGCAGAAAACATAGTTGAATTAGCTAATAACACCAGAAATATATACTTCTCAAAAATGAAATACCCTGTAATGTTTTCAGTATAGACTGAATCCTAGTCTCAGAATTCTCTGTTGTGACAAATGTAAGACCTAAAATTTTGTATTTTGTCCATCTGGAGTTTCATTGGCTAATACTGGTTCTTTCCGCATTCCCTTTAAAAATACTGGATATGTTCAGCATTGAAATGCAGATCTCAAGATGCTTCTCAGTTGGTCTTCTTAATTGACACTCATGTATTTTACTAAACTTGTCATCATAAAAAAGTTTTTATTAAATCCCAAAATTTCCACCTCGCTTCTGAAATGCACGTAACATTAGAAATGTTCATATTTACACTTTTTTCCTTTCTATTAGTTTCATGATTCACCAAAACACTGCATAAATCTTTTCCCAGTATTCTGAAATATTTATTCATTCATATTCTCCTCATCTCTTCGTCCTATCCGTTCTCCCCGACCCTTCTCCCTTCTTTTTCTCTTTCTAATTGTCTATACTTGTCTTGCAATCTATTTCTCTGTGCAACTTCATATATCCCTTATTGTTTCTTTTTTCTCAGTCTCTTTCTATCTTTATATATCTCTTGTCTTCTCTCTCTTTCTTTCTTGTCAGTTTTAGTCTGTCATTCTTTTTAATTCTTTTTCTCTGTATATCTATCCATCTATCTATCTGTTTCTGTCTGTGTTTAGCTCACTCATTCTCCGCTCCTGCCGGCGTATAATTTTGTCTTTCCCTCTCAGGCTATTTCTCTACCATTTCCATTCTTCTCTTGTTATCCTTCCTTATTTCACCCCCCCCCCCGTTCATTTTTAAATTTTTTTCTTTTTTTCTAAGATTGTTATAATGATTTTAATAATCAGTGTTTTGTGAAATATGGATATCTGATACAATTTTTTTACAGACTGGGCTGAAAGCATCCCCCCCCTCCGCAACACACACACACAGCCAAAGTATGCATTTAATGCTTTTTATAGTATTTAATTTTTGGTATGATCTGATACTTAAACGTTTTGTACATCATACATACGTAACTGAACATTTTGAAATGGTGCACGATTACACTTTCCTTATCTTTACTTTCAGTCAAAGTAAAATGAAATATTTGCGCCACTTTTCAGCCCCCCTCTCCACCGAGTCTAATTAAAGACTACTTCTGTTCCTTATGCTGCACCTGGCTGGTGCAGCATAAGCCTCAGGCTTCCTTGCACTATATAGCTAATAATAATAATAATGATAATAATAATAATAACCTTAAATCTGCCTTTGTAATAATACTATGTAAAAAATCAAAAAATTTGCCGACATTTCTTGGACGATATCGACACCAGAGGTCACCACTCTGACTAAGCAGATCTGATCTTGAAAGAAGTAATTGTCTTTTCGAATTGTCTAACTTTATATTCTTAACTTGGTTTCTTTAGCTACCATTTAGGGTTATTACATGATGCTCGTCAGAATTGAAGTGCGGGATTCTCATCGTGTTATTACAGTAATTGGATTTCCTGTCCAGCTGATATTCCTCCGAACCACTTTTCCTCAGCTCCAGTTTATTTATTTATTCTTACTAGATGTAGTTTCATTGTTGATCGTATAAGGAACACGGCAGCGAAACCAAAAGTGATCTAGTATTGCACGAAAGATGGAAGAGCATTATTTGTTTCAAACTCAGCATGAAATCTCCAGAGAATTTCAATTACTGTGTCCACAGATATTAGAGTTAATCCATCATCTTGCCAGCCATGAACTTTTCTTAATCGAACTCCTCTGGAACACATCAAACCACAATTCCGTGCTTGTCATTCTTTTATATCCTTTAAGGAAGATTGATTCTAGCTGTCTTGCTACCTTCTCACGTATATAAATTCTGAAACCTCAAATATCAGTATTATTTGCTTTTAAATACCAATAAATGATACTTTTTTCTTTGTTAGTTTTTTCCCTCGATCTATCCCCGTTTCAATGTCTACTCAAGTAATAAATACAAATCAGAAACTGACTGTCACTTCGCTTTTTCCCCACAGTTACCATGACAACTCCTAGTTTGACCTGCCACATTATTTCACCGCTGTTCTTCAGTGTTTTCACAAAATGCAATACAAATATGAAATAAGTTCGGGTAATGAGATTTATCTTCTGTTTGCTCAGGAGTTATTTTCCGCAAAGATGGTCCATCATTGATTTTCATCATGATCTAAAATACAAAACGGCTATCATGGGAGTATATTTACCATCCTAATATTCATATTTCGCATTATTAGAAAAAATTGCTTCCAACAACAAAATTTTCAGTTGACGAAACTGAAAATTTCAGTTTAATTTTTTGCAATCAGTTATGTAGAATTAAACTAACCAGTGTACTTAAGATATTATGAAGATTATTTTATAAACTACGATATTCACTGGATTTATTGTATGTCACACTAACTAAGTTTTGTGTAAAATAAATCTGGAACAACAAGTGATTAAGGTTATTGTCTTTTAAAACAATCCTAAATCACTTTGTAGCTCAGTAACATTTAATATTCGTGCATCTTCAGCGCGTAAGGTTCTCACATCGTAATATATGCAGGAGTTTAGCATCTGAACGATAACGGAGAGACTATATTTTGCTGTTACCTTGCCAACAGAGCACGAGCTGTCTGAAAGGAGATCCATAAACAATCCTTAGAAGCTCTAACAGTGTATGAAAATCTTTGTCGGGCACCATTTCATGAGCCAGTCTGCAGTGATAAGAAGTGAGAGTGCAAAACAATAAATTGTTTCCTTAACTAGGAAAGGTCAACAACAGCGCCCTCACTTGGTAAATAAGTGAAAGAGCTAGGGTCGTTGCAGTCATTTTTAATTAGTGGCATGGACCTCAGATCGAGATTCCAGGGTGTTGTGTCTGTAAATTATGTGTTGTTCCAAAGCTGGTTTGTCTATTGAAAGAAAGGAAACAAAACGAGAAAATGAAGATCTTCCGTTTGAGACTAGCTAAACTTATCTACGATTCAGAATATCTCAGTAAATTTCTCTTCATCTATAGTCAACTACAGAGTTGGTGATCGTCATTAAAGGGATTTTTCATGATTTTTTTTTTGCATTTGAACAAAAATTTCTTTCTCGCTATTACTGCATCACTTCCTTTCATGAATCAACGAATTAGTACAGAAGCAGAACCAACTTCTGTTTATTTAATTAATATTGAAGGCTTGCACGTGTTAACAGATGGCCGCTAACAATTGCTAAGGTCTGATAGATTACATACGTCGTTGTGTAACAGATAACGGTCGAAGGAAGACAGACCAAGCTATCAATTTCATTGCCCACAGCCTGGTTATATCTGTAACATCACACACACACACACACACACACACACACACACACACACACACACACACACACACACACACACACACACACACACACACACACACACACGTACGTTATCCAACTATAACAAAATGGATGGTTAGCAAGCCTAAGACGGTTATATGTGGTGTAACTTAATAAAAAAATAAATATCGATAGCCAATATTATATCTGTGTTTATGGGATTCATTCATATATAATGTTTTCTTTAATGTTACTATTATATTGTCAGTATTTGACATAAAGTAATTATTTTTATATTATTTCCTTTGCAGACCTTAAGCTCGATGGACTACATCCGAGAATTTGACATCCGACTTGAGAAGGAGATGTATTATGCCGGAGAAACTTTGACGGGTCATGTAATCTTGGACACGATAGAAAATTTCAAACTGAAAGGTTGGTGTCTATTGAACCTATCTAAGTTCTGTTTTATTTAACATTAATTCTGGTGTCTTCGAAATTGGCATTAGCAGTGGCAAATAATGCAAGAAAGCAAGCTTACACAGCATCAGCCAAAAAAAAAAAAAAAAAAACGACACCTCCCATTTCACCTGTTCATCCCCTCCAATAGTTTGGAGGGAATTAATAGGTTAAAACTAGTTCTTCCTTAAATCTATTTAAACTATCGACTTCCACAACAACAGATGGAAAATTGTTCCAACAACCCCCACCCCCCATTGGCTGAAGACAAATTTCGGCACATCTATTCACAACCATCCTTCCACAATTTGAATTTGTGCCCACTCAAGTGTGTGTGTGGTCTAAGCAAGAGGAAGAATTCCATCAGTAGTGAGTTTGCTCAAGCCATTCGAAGCCTTAAACACCTCACTCATATCAGTTTGCAGGTGCCTAGTTTCCAGACGATGCGACTTGCAGAACTGAAGCGTTTCTTGGTAAGAGCATCCCTTTGTTCCCATTACCAGTCTTGTTGCACTTCTTTATAATTGTTCCAGCAGATCTACATCCTTCCTAAAATGACACTTCAGACCTGTATGCAGTACTCACGATGTGGCCTGAGGTGATTGTCCCATTGCCTTATACAATGGGATAATCATCTCGTTATCCCTGCTAGCAAAATTCCTGTGTTGCTCAAAGAACTTCATATCTGATTGCACAATTGTCCCCAAGTCTTTTTCATTTTACACTGCCCTGAGTGTAGTACCACACAGTTGTTACTTTACTCTGCGATTGCGGTTCTTTGCATTTATCAATGTTACACTTCAATTGCCATTTCTCAACCCATCTATCTAACTTTTCTAGATCCTGTTGCAGAAGCATACTGTCAATACCATCCTTCCAACCTTTGTATCATCTCCAAATTTGGACATTAAGCCTGATATATCTTCATCAATATCATTGATAAATATAGAAAACAACAGTGAGCTCAACAACGAACTCTGAGGCACTGCACTCATAATGCAGTGTTAGGTTTACAGTGCACTCTTTTTTTTCAACAGGTCACTGTTGAAAAAAAAAAGCCGTGAATTAGGGTTGAATTTGAAAGTGTCTGCAATTCTGCTCAGACACGATAGGAGGGAGTATATGATGAGAGCCTTGTCGATCAATTCGGCCCTGGAAACATTGTGCAGGGCTCAAGGGGTAGAATTTTTTTCAGCCTGGGCTGTACTTGTTAACAGGAGAGACTGCTTCTACAGGGATGGGATACACTTAAATAGAAAAGGTGCAAGAATATTTGCTGATGCCATCGAGGCAGTTTTAGGTGGGTCCGAAAACTGCTAGCTTGGAGGGATACAAGGACTAATAGATTAACAGTAGCCACTGGCAGAGGTGAAAATGATTCTTGCACTGCTTCAATTGGAATGAGCAGCAGCCTGGAAAACAACATGCAGGGTATTTCAGAGACTGCTGGGAGTCATTGCGGTACAAGTAAACACATGGGTTGTGTTAGGGTAGCTAAGAATAGGAACTGGTGTATGTATACTCCTAACATTAGTGGCCTGTACCACCAATACCTCAAATTCATTAAATAAATTTGATGAATTTGAGGTATTGCTGAAAAGATCAAAGGCAGATATTGTTGGGACATCAGAGACGTGATGTCATACAGATATGAGGAATGCAGAACGGGAATTTGAGGAGTACAATGTGTACAGGAAGGATAGACAAGATAGGAAGGGAGGAGGGGTTATACTATTACTTAAGAAACACATAAAATCCAAGGAAGTGAAGCCAGTCGACATCGCTGGACAGTGCAGTGTCGAGTCAGTTTGGTGTGACATAAGCATTGGGAGATCAAAATTGAGAGTAGGAGTGTGCTATAGGCCTAATTTCTCTGATGAGTATAATAAGAAACTGTACAGGGAAATAGAGTGGGCCAGTAAATCAGAGAGTCTTATAATGGGGGATTTAATTTCCCAGATATTGACTGGAATTTGTGGGTTGGTCACTCACACACTAGCAAGGCTTTTGTGGATTTATTGGATGATTGTTTTCTACATCAGCATGTTCGGGAGGTAACTAGAGGAAGTAATACTCTTGATTTGATTATCAGTAGTGATTCTTCATGCATTAAGAATCTGCAGATAAAGGAACCACTAGGTGGCAGTGTTCACAGTGTGCTGAAGTGGGATTTAGTCAAAGAGGTAACTACCATCAGGGGTAAAGGGAAGGGTTTTTGCTTTCGTAAAGGCGACTACGATGGTCTGAGACAGTATTTAAATTCTATACGGTGGGACCAACTGATGATGTTACCAACAGCAAATTCAAAATGGGAAGCATTCAAAGAATTTATCTTGGAAGCTACTAGGCTCTACATACCAACTAAGAAATATTGTTCAAGGTTTAGACCTAAATGGATGTCAGATGAACTAATGAGACATATGGCAGAGAAGAAAAATGCATGGGATACATATAAATTAATGGATGACACGGAAGCCTATGATAGATATAAGCTGGTCTGTAACCCAGTTACAAAGGAGGTTAGGCAGGCGAAGGCAGATTACGAGAAATCTTTGGCAAAGGATGTAAAGAAAAACAGCAAAGAGTTCTTTACTTATGTAAACTCTCACAAGGAAGGGGATGAATCAGATTGGTCCACTTGATATCGATGGTTCAACTGTTGATGATCCTGCTCAGGTAGCTAACAAACTAAATGAATATTTTGCATCAACATTCACACATGAGGAGTTATTCAGCGAGGGGAATGCCAGAGGTGTATTCAACTCTGGCAGTAAACTAGATAATCTTGTAATAACTGAGAGTAAAGTGGAGGAGAAATTGTTGAAGATAAACACAAGAAAGGCACCTGGGGTGGATGGGATCTATCCAGTTATATTAAAGGAGGCAGCAAAGGAAGTAAGCAAACCCTTAGCCATAATTATGAGAGTTTCCTTGGACTCAGGGGAGGTACCCATGGACTGGAGATGTGCAAATGTGACCCCAATTGACAAAGGAGGATCAAAGGCTGACACAAGTAATTATAGACCTGTGAGTTTAACTTCTGTTCCAGGAAAATTAATGGAGGCACTGGTTAAAGATGCATTGCAGGATCATCTAGGCAAGACTGCAGCAATAATTCAGACACAGCATGGGTTTGTTAAGGGAAAGTCTTGCCTGACGAATTTGATTGGATACTATGATGCAGTCACAGAAGAACTGGCTGCAGGGAATAACTTTGATATTATATATTTGGATCTTAGAAAGGCTTTTAATACTGTTGCACATGGAAAACTGCTGCACAAATTGGAGCAGTGTGGCATTAGAGGCAAATTGCTGCTATGGATAAAGGGATGGTTGAGTGGGAGAAGACAGAGAGTGGTATTCAATGGAGATTGCTCATCGTGAACTAATATTATTAGTGGAGTCCCTTAGGGTTCAGTATTTATAAATGATATTGATGATGGTATATCAAGCTTAATGTCCAAGTTTGCAGACGATACGAAGGTTGGCAGGGTTGTTTAGGACACTAATGACAGTACGCTGCTGCAACAGGATCTAGAAAAGTTGAGCAGATGGGCTGAGAGGTGGCAAATGAAGTTTAACATTGACAAATGTAAAGTACTGCATATGGGAAGCGGCAACCCCCAGAGTGACGTATCAACTCTGTGGTACTACACTGACAGTGGTAGAGAATGAAAAGGATCTGGGGGTAATTGTGCAGGCAGATATGAAGTTCTCTGAGCAGTGCAGACGGTCTGCAAGAGTGGCTCATAGTGTCTTGTCAATGATATACAGGAAATTTTCTAACAGGGGTAAGGAGGTGAGTAGCCGAGTGGGCAGGAGCGGGAGTGCAGTAACACACGCTCTTTGAGTAGACCGGGGTTTAAGCCCCTGACTGCTGAATACGGTCGATCTGCCAACCCGCACTGGACCAGCGTGGCAGATTATGGTCCATTTCCCTCAGCATGAATTGTTGAGGAGGCTTCCATCCTGCAGTGGGTTGATAATGGCTGCACTTTACCTTTTTTTTTTATCCTCATATATAAGGCGATGGTCAGGCCACACCTTGAGTACTGTATACAGGTCTGGAGGCCTCATTTTAAGAAGGATGTAGGCTGTTGGAACGAGTACAGAGAATGGCAACAAGATTAGTGAATGTAACAAAGGGTTGCCCTTATGAAGAAAGGCTTAAGTTTTGCAAATTACAGTATCTGGAGACTAGCGATCAGATTACCTGCGAGGTGATCTGATTGAGGTGTATAAATGAATGGTTGGATCATGCTCAATACTGATGGGATTTTTCCTCTTGCTCAGAATAATCACCGGAGAGGGCATAAATTCAAATTGAGGAAAGACAGATGTAGGATAGATGTGCGGAAGTTTCCCTTTAGCCAGCGGGTGGTTGGTTGGTGGAACAGACTTCCATCCTTTGTTGTGGAAGTTGATAGCCTAAATAAATTTAAGGCTGAGCTGGACAGGTATTTCTTGCATCATATGTCTCTACTAATGCTAATATTAGTTCATGAAGAGCTATGTCCATTGATTACTACCGTCTGTCTTCTTTCACTCAACCATCCCTTTATCCATAGCAGCAACTTTTCCTTAATGCCACACTGCTCTAATTTGTACAGTGGTCTAATTCTGTATCAAAAGCTTTCCTGAAATCCAAGTACAGTTTATGATATCAAAATTATTTTTTGCGTCCAGTTCCTCTGTGAAAACATTGTAGTAACCGATCAAATTGGTCAAAGAAGATTTCTGCTTAACAAACCCATGCTCTGTTTGAAGTATAATTGCGGCCTTGTCTAGATGATCCTGCATTACTTCTTTTTCCAGTGACTCCATTATTTTCCTCTTATCAGAAGTTTAGCAAACATGTCTGTAATTACTTGTGCCACCCTTTGATCCCCTTTGTGAATTGGGGATACATTCGCACGTCTCCTCTCTGTGGGGACCTCCGCTGAATCCACGGATTCTCTGATAATTATGGCTAAGGGTTTACTTACTTCCTTCGCTGCCTCCCTTAATATAACTGGATACATCCCATCCACTCCAGGCGCATTTCTCATGTTTAACTTCAACAATTTCTCATCACTTTCCTCCTAATTATTATAAATTGATATAGTTCCCTGTTAGAGCTTTTCTTAAAGTTCTTCAACAATTTCTACTTCTTCCCGTATTCCCCTCCCTAAAGAATTCCTCATGTGTGAATATAGATGCAAAATACTCATTTTGTTAGCGATCTGATCAGAACCATCAACAATTCATTCTGTATCGAGTCAAACCTTCCATATCGAGTGGACCAATTTGATTCATCCTCTTGCTTCTAATTCTAGTGTTTACATAAATAAAGACGTCTTTACTGTTTTTCTTTGCATCATTCGTCAAAGATTACTCGTAATCAGCCTTCGCTTGCCTAACCTGCTTTGTGACATTAGACTAGTTCATATGTATTATAGGCTTCTGTGTCGCCTGAAAACTTATAGGCATCAAATTTATATGCATTCCATGCATTTTCCTTCTCGGCCACAAGTCTCATCAGTTCATATGATATCCATTTTGGCCTAAACTTGAAGAATATTTCTTATTTGATATGAAACACCTAGTAGCTTCTATGATTAATTCGTTGAATGCTTCTCATTTAGAATTTGCTGATGGTAACATCATTAGTTGGTCCGACTGTATAGAATTTAAAAACTGTCTCAGACCACCGTAGTCACCTTTACGAAAGCAAAAACCCTTCCCTTTACTCTTGATGGTTGTTACATCTTTAAGTCTTCGCAGGCCGACCGCTAGTTAGTACACCCGACCGAACCTATTGGTAACTCTCTAGGAGGCTTCTGGATCAGCTAGCGTATAATCGTGCTACCTCAACTCTGCCAGATAGTGACTGGAGGAAGTCCGAGTAGTGTGTATGCGGGGGGCATTGTCAGGGCCACGTTATGTCAAGGATCTGGGTATATTCTTGCCATGTGTACGCCATATCCAAAAATTTTATTACTTCATACAGCATGTCCCACCCACTTTTTCTTACTATTGAATACACCATGAATTGTCAAACTAATAGAGCAAGCTTATCTGCGAAAAGATCTAAACCTCCCAAACACTTCCTTGTTCATTTCACAAATATACGTGGTCTCAATTCTAATCTCAACGATGTCCATTTCCACTTGCAGTCTGCCAAACCCCATGTACTTTTTCTGACAGAATCTCAGTTATCGGTTGATTCAACTACTGCTCATCTCAGATGCCCAAATTATTCGCTGTATGATTCCTTTCGCCTCAAAGGTGGTACTTGTGCATTTACTCCTTTTCGATATTCCCTATCACAGACTTGGTAATTTGGAATCTCCTCTTTTCGATCTTCTCTTGCTTAAAATCTCTCTACCTCATTGTGTCAAATTCATCTGTTGTCTCTACCGTTCTCCCAACTCCACTAGTCACTTGGAGCTCTTTGACTTCGTCTCTTTGCAACTTGACTTTCTCCAGTCCAACTCTCCTAACAGTAAGGTAGTTTTCCTTGGTGATTTTAATGTTCACAATTCCAGCTGGCTTCCGTTTTCTAGTCGCACTGAACCAGCTGGTTGAGATGCTGAGGCTTTTGCAATTACTAATGACCTCGCACAGATTGTTCATTTACCTGCCAGAATACCGGACAGTCCTAATCATACAGCCAACACGCTTGATCTTTTTTCTCACAAACAACCCTTCTAAGTACACGGTCGAAGTGAGTGGTCCTTTAGTCACCTCAGATCACAACTTGGTGATTGTCTCTTCTCCAATGGAAGCTTTATCTCATAGCTTTTCCCAATCTCGTGTTGTTTGGCATTACAAGAATTCCAAATGGGATGACCTGCGAGATTTCTTTTCTTCTTTTCGTTAGTCGGATTACTGTTTCAAAACTTCTGAGGTCAACGTTTGCTCAGATCGTGTTAGTGAAATTATTCTTGTAGGAATGGAATCCTTTATCCCAAACTCCACTTTAAAATCTCGTCCTTTATCTAAACCTTGGTTTTCCAATTAATGTGCTAAGGCTGTTCAAGAGAAGAATGTTGCATATCGTAATTGGCTTGGTTCCAATTCTTCAGTTTCATTTTCTGCCTACACCAAAGCTCGCAACAATTGTAAAGCAGTTATTAATCACTCCAAACTAGATTTTGAACAGGCTAAGAATAGAAAACTTGTTTCTAGTCGTAATGATAACCGAGCATTCTGGTCTCTTGGCAGAGCTATCGGCCGCAACTCTTGCCCATTTCTGCTCCCACCTCTGTCAAAACCAGATGGTTCTGTTGTCACTTCAGCCAAGGATAAAGCTGACCTGCTAGCATCCCATTTTTCTTCCAACTCATGTATTAATGATCTTGGTAAAACACCTCCCACCATTCCCAATACGCTCCATTCAATGCCTCCTGTGGTCTACCGTCAAAAGAATGTCAGGATTTTGACGAAATTTGATGCTCAGAAAGCTCCAGGTCCTGATGGTATTACTCCACTTGTCCTCAAAACCTGTGCTCCTGAACTTACTCCTGTTCTTTGCCGCCTTTTTTTCACTTTCTTATTCTAAAGGTATTTTTCCTTCTGCTTGGAAATTTGCTCATATCCAGCCAGTTCCTAAAAAGGGTGAGAAGTCCCTCCCGTCCAATTATCGTCCCGTTGCAATTACTTCTACTCTTTCAAAAGTAATGGAGAAATGAATTAACCACCAACTCTTAAACTACTTAGAAACCTTCTGTCTGATCAACGATCGCCAGTATGGATTCCATCAGTGTCGATCCACTGGTGATATTCTGGCTTATGTTACCTATTTATGGACTAATTCGATGGAAAGGTTCGGTGAAACACAAGTAGTTGCTCTTGACATATCAAAGGCTTTTGATCGTGTTTGGCATAAAGGTCTTCTAAACAAGCTTCCATCTTATGGTTTGCAAACTGTTTTTTGTAATTGGGTATCCAGTTTTCTCTCTGATCGCTCACTGAGGGTGATGGTAGATGGCCTTCTGTCTTCTAACTTCTCCACTAATGCTGGTGTCCCCCGCAAAATTCAGTTCTTTCCCCCACTCTTTTCCTCTTATATATTAATGACCTTATTCCATTGACTGGAAATCCTATCCATAGTTTTGTCAATGATAGCACATTGCATTTCACTTTCCAATTTGAGAAATCTTGCCCTGCTCAATCAGCTTCAACTTCTCGAATATCTGCTACCAATTCCTTAACTGCCGATCTCCAGGTAATTCTCCAGTGGGGCAAAGACAACTTAGTTGATTTCAATCCTTCTAAAACTCAGTCTTGTCTTATATCTCGCAAAAAGGATTCTTCTATGCATATCTTTGGTGACACTCCGAATTCTAGGAAGTTGATATATCTCTTTTGGGGATTAACCTGACTTCTAATCTCTCTTGGAAAAAGCCCATTACAAATATTGCTTCCTCTGCATCTAAAAAACTTGGTTTTCTCTTTCGCTCTCGGCGTTACTTTTCTTCCAAACAGCCATAGAATATTGGTCCCACATCTGGGACCATAAACTACCATAGAATATTGGTCCCACATCTGGGGCGGTGGCCGCAAAACCCCTCCCATGCTTCTAGATTCCATTCAGAAGAGGGCAGTTAGGTTAATTAATGACTCCTCTCTAACAGAGTCCCTCCACTCTCTGTCTCATAGACGTACTGTTTCTGCTGCATGCGTTTTGAGGCGCCTCCGTAGCCAGGTGGGCAGGAGCAGCAGTGCGTAGCACACGCTTCTTGATTAGAGCGGGGTTCGAGCCCGTGACCACCAAATACGGAGGATGCGGAAAGGTCAGGGAATGACCACCGCATATCCCCGGAGCAATATGGCCTTAGTTGCTAATGCTCCTAAAAAAAAAAAAAAAAAAAAAAAAAAAGCATGCCTTTTCTACAGATACTTCCATGGGCACTGTTCTTCTATAATTCCCGCTCTCTCTTTCAAAACAGTCCGAACACGTGCCGCCACTAGCCAACATCCATTTACTGTCCAACTTCAAACTCACAGACCCAACTTTTCATCTTCCTCGTTTATTCATTCAAGTGCCGTTTTCTGGAACAACCTTCCTTCACACGTGTTTCCTGAAAATTACAGTCTATAGATGTTCAAGTCTAATGTCAACAAATATCTTCTCTCGTCTTTCCAACCTCCAACCTCCAACCCAAGCACGGTACTTAGTACCGTGCTTGGGTTGGAGGTTCTAATACTTCTGATGTTTGGAGGTTCTAATACTTCTCATGTTCGGAGGTTCTAATACTTCTCGTGTTTGGAGTTTTCATAAAAAAAAGAAGTAAATCCAACATCTGGTCACTGCCACCTAGTAGGTCTTTTATCTACAGATTCTTAATGCATGAATAATCACTGCTGATAATCAGATCAAGAGTATTGCTCCCTCTGGTTGCCTTTCGAACATGCTGCTGTAGAAAACAGTCATCCAATAAATCCACAAAAGTCTTGCTAGCGTGCGAGTGACCAAGCCACAAGTTCCGTCAATATCTGGGAAGTTAAAATCCCCCATTATAAAACATTCTGATTTACTGGCCCGCTCTGTTTCTCTGCACAATTGTTCGTTGTACTCATTACAGTCATTAGGCCTATAACACACTTCTACTCTCATTTTTGCTTCTCCAGTGTTTATGTCACACCAAACTGACTCAACATTGCACTGTCCACCCATGTCAACTGGCTGCACTTCCTTAGATTTTATGTGTTTCGTAACTAACAGCATAACCCCTCCTCCCTTCATATCCTGTCCGTCCTTTCTGTTCACATTGTACTCCTCAAATTCCAATTCTGCATTCCTTGTATCTGTATGACACCACGTCTCTGATATTCCAACAGTATCCGCTTTTGATGTCCTGACCAGCACTTCAAATTCATCAAATGTATTTACTGTACTCCTAGCATTGTTTCATGGTGACTCACAGCAGTCCTTGAAATTACCAACACTTTGTTTTCAAGGCTGCTGCTCATTCCAACAGAAGCAGTGCAAGAATCACTTTCATCCCTGTCTGAAGCTATTGTTAATCTCTTATTCTGTGTATTCCCCCAGTTTTCCAACCCACCTAACACTGCCTTGATAGCATCAGTAAATATTCTTGCACCCAGATCAGAAAAACAAATGCTATCTGATTTTAGTTAAAATAAAAAAAAACCTGCAACTTATGAACTTTTTGTTTAATTCTAATTTTTCCCGAACTGTTTGTCAGAAGAACGTTTTTTTTTTTCTATTTTTTTACAAAATGTTATATAAAAATAGCTCGCATTTTAGAGTTTTCTGTTTTCTTTCGAAAAGTTTCCTACCCAATCTCTTCGCCCAAATAAGGGATTAGGATATGTTCCCCAGTTGCACATGGCTCCCTTATCGCTAATACACAGCTGTCATCTTGAGAGTGTGCCCATATTTCTTTCCACACACGTCCATTACTGTACCACGCCCTCTGTATGACTCTTCGTGGCTAAAGGCGGCCGGATTTGTGCCAAAAGCGCGAAATGACTGATGGGTCCATTTATGGAGGGTTAGGTGTGAAAGCAGCAGTGGGCGTTCCAGGTAGCTGCCACAATATCGCTGGAAACACAGGGTGGAACGAACCTAGAAGACTCAATGAGGTCATGACCGTAATGTCCCTACTTACAACGGTAACGGAAGACAATGCACTGGTACATAAAAAGAAAAATATTTTTTCTGCACGCGCTGTGAAATATTTTATGCCCTACTAAAAATTCCATTTTTATTCTGGGAAAGGACTTCGTGTGATAAATACTAAGAAAAGAGGGCTAACCTCGCCAAAGAATTTACTTTGAGACTCGATGAGAAGTCAGAATAACGCAGCAATTGATTCTAGTCGAAAGGCACGCGAACTAAAATGGTTAATATTATTTATTATTCTATATTTGTTATTCTATATTTCTATGTACTTTTTATTAACCGATTTGTTCGAAATGTTTCATCCCGTATTAATATTGTAGGGCTGCTTCTTATAAAGAGATAAATCGGCAGAAATGGAATTCTTGGATCATTTAGGTATTCTATGAGTAAAATATACAACAGAAATATGAAATGAGGTTTGGCTATTTCTCATGGACAATCATTTTATTCTGCCCAACGATGTAAACGGTTAGCTGATAGACTTCTATGGTTTAGGTTTATTATTAATTTACTTTCTGCATCCATTTCTGTTTAAAAAGACTTTGTCTATTCTTTACACAATACACAGGAAACAAACTACATGTTTGATTTTCTCGTATGTAAAGACGTTCTAAGAAACATTGAACCGGTCATTGCCTCCCTCTGGTGACGTATAATTAAAGTGCATAGAATCATGCCCATGAAATTTCAACGTGAAATTTCATGGGCATCATCCATGAAATTAAAACTGTTGAATTTTAACTTTCTGTGCTGGATTATTCAGAGTGATACGTAACATGATTTGAAAATGTTTTAAACGCGTTTCTTATATAATAGGAAGACCGGATCCAAATGTACAATTTGTGTGTGTGTGTGTGTGTGTGTGTGTGTGTGTGTGTGTGTGTGTTATATGCCAGAGCAACTAAGGCTATGAGGCAACGGTATATTGTGTCCTCAAATTTCATGTATTTTGGCCTATTTGCATGTTTTCTGACAAAAAAAAACCTAGTTTCCTGGAACGAAAACCATGCACACCTCACCTAAGACCGACTAACTCAGCCACGTGAAAAAAGGCCTATAACAATTCTTCGCATAATTGACGACCCAGGCTTTTTCACCTGGCGTAAAGAGCACGCTGATTATATCCACCGTGCTACGCGCGAGTGCGCTTTTTTGTATTTATTTCTGTGAGGGAGAGTTAGTAAGCCACAGAGTGAGGGGAAAAAAAAGAAAGAAGCAGAAAACGGACCTGAAGAAAGCATTTATTTTTCAATGTAATCGAAAAAAAAAAATAATACGCTTCGAATGGCGAAACTACCATACCCCCAGGTTTACTGCCTCCTCAGGAAGACTCTGTGGTATTCTCATCCACACAATGCACGTTGTGTCACACTCCTGAAACATATTTTAACTCCTATCATCACCCTCTTGTTTCACAAATTTTACTGCCTCCACGCAAAGAAACTGTCCATAAGTCGTGTGAATCTGTTTATAAGCGGAGAAAAACGCCCACAATCGTCTTCCCAAATTTTCTAAATACTGAAAAATGCCTTATGGCTGCTACACTCATTCCTTGGCATGTCCTCGAAGTGGTGAGGTCACGCTTGCAACAACCATTCTTACGAACTAGATTAATACTGTTGTAAACTTTTCCGCCTCCAAGAACGTTAAAATCAACCCCCACTCGAAGACCTCAGGCTGTGGTCTTTGTTCCATGTGGCTTTTACAATCAAATTTTAGAAGGAGACAAACGATGTTGGTGATCGAATTTTGTACTCAAAAGCATGGGCCCATTTCAACAGACAAAAAATCAGGGATTGCTAATTTCTTCAATGCTCTGCTTCATACGCGAAAAATTCCTTATCGTCTTGGTGCTTTAGCGACCAAATCCTTATTGATCCTGACCAATGGATAGACCACATTACGAGATTTCAACCGTCAAGTGTGCTTTCCCCCAAAACTTGACATGCCAGATCATATGTCTTATCTGTATATCCTTCACTGCTATGATTTCACCTCAACTTATAAAAGCTATCAATATGCAAGAGCTGATAATGTTCTCCAATTCATCGTTAAGTGCCTTAGCCCTTTTATTATTAAACCATGCTCTCTATCTACAATGACATCCTGAACACCCGCTCCTTTCCAGTTGATTGGAACAGCTATACTGTCAGGCCTACACCAAAAATCCGTAACCCATCGCTAATTAAACATTACCGCCCAGTTCTAACTCCTCAACACTTATGAAGTTATTGGAAAAAATGCTGCTACCAGTCCTCACCCAACAAATACTGGCAGAAAAGCCTCCAGATTCACTTTGCTCTCTCACAGCGATCGACGACTACAAATCTCCCCGCAACTACAAATGCCATAATAGCAGCGTTCGAAAGCAATTACGAACTTGCCATAACTGACATAGATATTGACTCTTCGTTTGATGCTGTGAATGTCCCTTCTCGTTTGTGGCTTTTACAATCATATTATAACATCAAGGGAGACATGCTGTGCTTTATATCTGCTCTCTCCGTAAGAGGTTGTTGCGATTTGACATTGGAGGACTTTATCGCTGGAGTACCATGGGGGTATCCTCTCTGGATTGTTGTGCACAACAATTATTGCCCCACTGGTGCGGAATAACCAAAAAATCATCTCCTACGCAGATGACCTTAAGATTCTTACCCCATTCGGGATTTGTCCCAACCTCATCACGACCACTAACCACATTAATAATAGGCTTTTGGAAATCGCATCCTTTCTGCAGCACTTTGGCCTGACGATCAATCCCGGGAAGACCAAGATAATGATGTTCTCTCTGAAGACCAATCCTTCTGTGATTGCTCCCACTTTTGGTAACATTCAAATCCCTGTTGTTACTTCACATTCTGATTTAGGTGTAATGTTTGACCCTAAAATCCGTTTTAATACGCAGCTGTATAAACTCGCCTCACGGGTTCGAGTCTTCGTTGGGCAACAAAACAAAATCTGTTGCACATTAAAGATCCCAAAATAATCAGGAAATACATCAGAACGATTATATACTCACCATTACTGTACCCATCGGAAGTCTGAGCCTCAGCCACCTAAACGACTAAAAAGCCTCTCACTGCATCTGAATATTGGATACCCAAATGGGCCAATTGAAAATCCAATCTTCCGCCACAAGCTAGAACTACAGCATTATCAAATGCTATGGGGGGGAGGGGGTTCCTCGTCTCTCCGAGCTTATTGATTCACGGAGGTTGGTCATCACAGTGAAAATGGTTGCGGGACTTATCTCCGAGCCATCCATTTGGGATACATGCTGCTGGAGAATCCCGATCTCTGCCTTGCGAACTACTCCAAGTCGACCACCAGGAATTTGAGACTGTTTCTGACAGATCGATTCCTCCCTTTTCAGATGCTCTCCCAGGTCTACAAACTTGATGCTGATATTAACAAATTCGCAAATGATAAAAGTTAGTACAGAAAGAAGGTGCTTTCCGTGCAATTTTTAGTTTACTTCACTTTGTATGCCTTGGCATTGTTAACCCTGGCATGCGTGCCATGACGGGTCGGTTCTAAATATCGCAACCATAGAACCTCTCCGCCATTGCTAAATCTACCATAACTTCCTGTGGTTGATTTAGATATTCAAGAGCACGAGTGGGTCCTTTCGTGAATCTTGCCGGGAGGGCCAGAATTTGTAGTTTCGCTGCGGTTCACTTATCTCATCGCCTTGTCATCATCTGGAAATCTTCCGGGTAGAAAGACGTCAGTTGCTGTTGTAATTAGCGATTTACACCATTTTTAACAACTGCATTGCCAGAATTGGAATCATGGGGCGAATTGTTGGTCTACTAATTTCAACTGAAATTCACGTGTGCATAAATGCAATGGAAGCAGTCTGATTCATTCCCAGCAGAGAAGGTGATGCTGTTTTCTGGGACTGTCATGGAATTCTTGATTATTTTTTTTCAAAAGCCTGGGAATGAATGCTGCATTGTACTGCACACTTCTGAAAGCATAGGGACTCCAGTTCTTTCAGCTTTTTCAGTTTGTCATTTTTATTAGCAAATTTTTAGGAATGCGGAATCTCTAAAGTCTGAGAAACGTTTTGGCCTATGGATATGTAAAATACTGCTGTTTCATGATAACGCAAGGCTTCAGCACGTGCAACGAAAGAGGCCATTGATTGTTTGTGGTAGGAATTTCTTGGTCATCCTCTCCACATTCCTGACCTCACCTTTCGCGATTTCCACTTCTTTAATTCACTTAAACAATAGCTTGGTGGTAAATGTTTTTCCTGGATACAGAGATTGCAAATTATGTACTTCGCTGGTTATGACAGCAACCGGCGTATTTCTGAGCAGCGGGTTTCCAGAATTTGATAACACGATGGGACAGGTCTATAAATGAAGTAATTTTGGCGGTTACGTTGAAAAATAAATGCTATGTTCAGGTTAGTTCCCAACTTGCTTCCTTTTTAAAATTACTTTGTGTGACTTGCTTACTGACTGTCCCTCCTGTTTCTCAAATGTAGAACCGTACATTTAGTAGTATTAAAACGTAACTGCCATTTCTCCGACTATCCACAAAGCCTCTCAAAATCATTCTAAAGCAGCTCAGCCTGATGAATTGTTAACCACCCTCCCGACAGTCATCTACAAATTAAATTTCAACACTGTACCGTTTATTCTATTCGTTATCATTCAAGAAGACCAAAAACAAGGGTGATCGAGCACCAAACCTTGAGAGATCCCACCTGGAAGAATCCTGACCCATTCTGAAAAATGACTGTCTGTAACAATCCTTCGCCTCCTCCCTACTGCAACCATCCCTCGATTCAGCTTAGGATACTGGCCATAATCCCAGTATGCGCCAGCTTTTAATCACCCACATGTGGGACTATGCAAAATGCATTGCAAAGGACATTGCCAAAACTGTTTCTAACGTCCAACTCTCGCGTGACCATTTATAGTAGTTTATCAGATTGATCAAATAAAATTTTCCCTTTGTTGTGATCCATTTTGGATATTACACCAGTCAAGATGACCCTGTAATGTCGTTGGCTATAGACCCCGTGGCCCTCCCCATCACTGAAAAAAAAATTGACCGATCTATAGTTACCTGAGACGTTGGAAGTTGGACTTCCCCAGTCCAAGGCGATCACGGCTGATTTCAGTGCTTACTTCATGATTAACAGTAATAGCTTCACTTACTCTTTCGAAGTCTCATTCAATATGAGTGTGTAAATACCATCGAACCTGGGCCTTAGGCACTTTCACGCTCAGTAGTTTTTCTGTCAGGCTTCCTTCGGCGATTCAAGGAGTAGTCGTTTTATAGGCAGTTCAAGTAAAAGTTCTAAATCCAAGTTGCTTCGCAGTGGGAATATACGACCACCGATTCCCGTTACCCACTCTATTCATATTGCTATTAGAATGGCATAAAGATATAAGGCAACTTATTCTTCATCTGCCAAAAAATTCCTCTCTTAAAAATTGCTTATTGAACTCCTTGAATGTAGCAATCTCCCCGCCTCGGCAACCCTTGCAGGCACCTTTAAACCGAATGGTCAATCGGAAGAGTGCAGTAATGCATACGCGTTTGAGTGGACCGTAGCTCTAGTCGCGTGACTGCTAAATACGGCTAACAATTGTATTTATTGTCAAAATAATTAATTGTAAAGTCCATTGAACCAGTAAATTGGACTTTCTGGTGTATAAACAAGAACATTTTTTCTTCAACGTTTTGCAACACACTCCCTGAAGGTAAACTTCATAAGGTATACGCCACTGTACTTCTCTAAGATATTGTAGTTGTGCCCTCTGGTTCTTGTTTCACTAACCGGTGAGAATAATTCTCCCTCATTCATTTTACTAAACCTCTCAGGGCCTTCTTCATGTCAGTCAAATCCCCCTCTTTAAGGTTTCTATTTGCTGAGCTCTGCAGACGACGTGTTCGAAGCCCCTCCTCTCAGGGATAATGCTTAGCGCTCTTCATCAATCTAGTCGCCTTATTTTGCACCTTCTCCAGCAATTCTATATCATCCTTTAGATACAGCTTCAGACCCGGATACAGTATTCTAAGTGTGGTCACACTATCGTTTTATAGAGGGACAATGATCTTCTCTCTAGTTGTAAAATTCAGATAAATCGCACAGAATATCTTTCTGTACCTTCATATGCTCTTCTCCACCTGCTTACACTGCATGTTGAACTTCGTGGCTTTCTGTGTCATAATACCGAAGTCTTTCTCATCCAGAACATTCTTTAATTCCTCTCCGCTAATCTATGAACTATTTTTGGGTTTCTGTTCCCCGAATGCAGTATTTTGCATTTGATGTAGCGTTAAACTTTAGCTGCCATTTTTCAGCCCATACTTGCATTTGGTCCAAATCCTTTTTAAGCAAGCCATAGCCTGTGTGTGAGCGTTAACTATCTTCCCAAGTTTTAATCGTCAGATAATTTTTACAGCCTTCCCTGTATTCTTTTACCAATATCATTTAAGGAGATAAGAAACAGGAGAGATCCGAGCACGGATCTCTATGGGACTCTACCTGCTTCTCCAGTCCCCTCTGAAGAATATACATATATGACCACCCTCTCTGTCTTCTGTCCTTCAACCCCTAATCCACTGATTGATCTTTCCCTTTATTTCAACCAGCTCTAATTTATAGAAAACCTCTCATGAGGAACTGATGAGAAGCCAACATGCTTCAAAACAGCTATTCTGGCAGTATCTTGGATCTGTAAAGTGTAAAATGTATTCGGGTCTAACGGCTCCACGGGTTCCCCCCATCTCCGCGTTGCTTTCATTGTGGGTGTAACAGTTCACTGCAAAGACCAGAGATTTTAAAAGTATATGGATATTGTATGAGTGTAGTGTTGTGTATCGTTGTTCTTCTGGCCATTTAGCCGCTAGAAAGCCGACCGGGCTAGCCGGATGGGTAAAGTGCCTGCCTGGTAACCCAAAGGTCGCGGGTTCGATTCCCGCCTCGGGCTTGGATCAAAGTACTGCAAAAACCTTGGGAGGTGCATTATGGCCACAGAAGCCTATGCGCCAACAACTACGAAAAAAGAAAAAAAAATTAGCCGCTAGACTCCTGCTGGGGGACCAACGTTGCTCACATTTGGCCTCGTGGAGACAGACCAGGTGCACAGTAGTTTGTAATTTTTACTCTGTCAGGCCCTGCCACCTAGTTTCCTGGGATTTCAGTGGCTAGGGCCTTAAAAAAATCACCCTAGGGATAAATACTAGGTTTTGTAAGGCCTAGAAGTTTGCATAGTTAGTTCAGTTTAGACATCGTTATAGTTTTACAGTGTGGGACATGTGCTGGCGTATAGATAGAGTGGGGGAAGACTGAAGGCTTGGGGAGTGAAAGGCAGAAGTGTGGGGACGATAGAGATGGCATCCCCAGATTGTCAGTGAGGTAGGCCCATGCCTCACCAGGAGAAGAACGGGAAGGCGGAAGGGGAGGGGAAAGATAGAACCACACAAGGGAGTGCAGTCAGGAAGGCCAATTTGGCCATACAGCAACGCTGCTTCACTCTTTTGCCACCGTGTTATTCCTATCCGGGTCACCATAATTTGGGAGTCACTCATGGGACCAGATTCCTGTCCAGTGTGGTCAAGGCCATATAGACTTTTGTTGCACTTGAGGTGCGGTCTCATCTATTTGAAATGGAGTCATCTTCATCTGTGTGGACGTATTGTGGTAGGTGAGACCTAGGAGTTTCTTTGTCCTCATGCTGGTGTTCCCCCATCTGGTTGTCACTCGAGAGTGGATGGAGGTCAGAATTGTGATATTGCTCAGTGAAAGACAAAGTTCAGTGAGGGTCAGTCTTGTGGTCGCTCGTGGGACCTTTTCCGTTCAGTTCACTAGTGTTTTGTCACTGGGGTGGGTGCACTTTAATCTTTAGTCTTTGGGTTTGTAGTTCTGATTTGTGGTTCCCTGCATCATCAGGTAGCAGCTTATGTCGGCGTCATGATTCTATCCCCTTTAGTTAACTGTGTCCGTCCGTGAGCTGGTAGCACGTTCTGCGTGTTGTTTTATGGGACCGCTCGCTGTCTTCTTCTTGCAAATAGTTTTTGTGCATATTTGCTGAAGGTTTTGTATTCATCCTCGGATTCAAGGAGTTGGTATTCCCGGTTTTTAGGCAAGTACATAATTTGCGTAATAAGTATACATCTTAGGTCTTCGTATAATGTGCATTCGTACATCAAGTGTTTCCATGATTCTTCTTCGCCGCAGGTGCATGCCCCATCTTCAATTATCCCAAGCGCTGTAAATTTGGCCTTTATCAATCCGTGCCCCGTCAGCAAGAAGGTTGCATTTAGCCCTGGGGAAAACCTGGGGGGGGGCTAATTGGGATACATTCTGTCAACGTGCGGTATGAATTTTTTCGTTACTTCTCCCTTTGTAGATGCGGCCCAACGGTTCTGCCACACGTGCTGCAAATGCGTCAACAGTCGCTTCTTTTCTGTACTTGTATTGCAAGCATTTGCCGGGTTTGTGGTATATCCAATCAGGTTTGTAGTTTTCCCTTTGGAAAGGTGGTATAACATATCGCAGCGTACGACCTCCAGGTCCAGCGGCAGGGCCCCAGCCAGGACGTGCAAGGAGTGGGTGCTCACTGTTCTGCAGGCTCTTGTTATGATAAGGATTATGGTTCGCTGTATAGTGTCGAGAAGTTTTCTATTAACCACTGTGATTACCTTCCTGTACCAGATGGGTGCTCCGTAGATGAACACAGGGATGAAAACCGGCTTGTAGTACAGAGACAGGGTGCGTCGTTTTAGTCCCCAATCTCGCCTTGACACCCTGGCAATCCTGGCCGCGTATTTCCTTATTTTTTCTTTTAAGTATAGGAGGTGCAGTTTAAAGCATAGGTTGTTGTCTATGATAAGTCTGAGATATTTCACTTGCTTCATCAGTTTTATCGTGTTCCATTGGAGCTTAATTTGGAGTGGTCTTCTGATATCAAGAGTGCCCTTCAGTAGGATTGTCTCGGATCTAAGTAAAGTGTGTTTGGGGTCAGACGGCACCAGGGGTTTCCCCCATCTCCTCGTAATTTACATTGTCGTGTGATACAATACGCTGTAAAGGCCAGAGATTTAAAAGTGTATGGATATTGTACATTAATAGTGTAGTGTACCGTTGTTCTTCTGGCCATTTAGCCGCCAGGCTTCTACTGAGGCCAGACGTTGCCCACACTTCGCCCCGTGGAGGCAGACCAGGTACACCAATATTTTAAATAAGTACTCTGGCAGGTCCTGCCACCTACTTTCCTGAGATTTCAGTGGCTAGGACCTATAAAAAAAAAATTATATAAATAAAAAGAATTAAAAATAAAAATAACTAAAGTAAAAATAAAAAATTTGAGGGGTGATCGCGTGGTGGTTGTGCTAGAATTGTGAGGCCGAAAATTGTGGGCGAATCTAATTTAGCTGTAATTAAGTTTGAATGTGTGGGGCTTTCGCTTGCATGCAGATAGAGTGGGAGGGAGACTGAAGGCTGGAGGGGCGACAGACATAAGATGGAGTCGATAGGGAGGGAGGTGACTCCAAGATTTGGTGGGGCATACCCATGCCCCACCAGAAGGGAAAGTGTGGGTGGCAAGGGGGAAGGAGACAGAGGGACCGGCACCTCCCCCCCCGGCCAGGGAAAGGGAAGAAAAGTGGGCCAGGCAAGGGTGCCGGGTCAGATCGCCAATAAGGCTAGTGTGCAGAGAGGCTCTGCAGTTTCTTCAGTCGGTGGAATGTCATTTCTGGGACGTTGTCCCGTCCGAGGTTTCCAAAAGTCCAGTTTATTTTGTAGCCATTCATTGGTTAGGATCCCATCCGAGGTTATTTAGTCCAGTCAGTTTGGATGTGCACTTGTGATTTTATTTTGGTCCTTCTGCCATGAAGTCGGATCGCTGCGGGTTTGATTTGTTCTGGTGGTCCTTAGTGGTGTCAAATTGTTTTTCAGATTATGGGCAGCTTTGATGGGTACTTGCAATCTCTTCATTGCGGTGGTTGCGGCTGAGGTAAGGTCCGTCTTCTGCTGAAGAGGCTCTGAGCGAATTTTGTTAGCGCTTTGTAGCTGTCTTCTTTTTCTAGGATGAGGTGTGCCTAGTTTTGCAGTGTGAATCGAATTTCAGCGATGAGCCGGCAGCGTAGATCTGATTTATTTATTTATTAAATCAGTTTATTTCCCAAGAAACCTTGGGTCACCCTGGGACGGCTCTGTGCCAGAAGGGTGTGAATATTTACAGACTAAGGTGCGAGGAACACATGTACAACAAACAAGAGTACATGCGTGCTCGACCCGAGACATTTACAGGATTAAATATACAATAATATACAAAATATACAGTAATATACAAAATATATATAAAAAAAAAAAAAAAGTCTGTCATGCCCAGGAGCAGGGGAGTATTATAAGTTCATTATCTGGTAGCAGTTCTTGAGGATTTCCTTCCTGTAGGGCTTGTTTTCACAGAACCTATCAGGGTGGATCCTAAATTTATTGAAGATCCGAAGACAATTGGCTGGAAACAAGTTCCTCAGGGAATCAATGTTTGACAGCGTAAGACGTAGAGGGAGACAGGAGTCGGAGTGCTCCCCTCTTGCCCTCCTCGGGCCAGAGATTAATGTGGATACCGATGGAGCATCAATTCACCTCGTTATAAGCCGTGCAAGCGGCTTATACAGGTGACAGTGATACATGAGGTGCTCCTATGTTTCTGTTTGGCCGAAGTGGCAGAGAGGAGTGTCACTGACTCGGAAGCCTGATAACTTGTGTCTGGATGCACCGTGTCCGGTGAGTAGGTATGTGACCAGGAGTCCTGGAGAGAGAGCTAGTAGGGATATTTTGGATATACTGTCTGAATTGCCGCCACCAATTTCCGGGTTATTTCGCCTTTGATTGAATTTTCCGCGGGCTTGCCAGGTCTGTTGGAGATGCAGTGTGAGTCGCTTCTTTTCCATTTTAGGGTCATTGGCTAAGTCAATCGTGTAGTTCAGGCAGGTGGACGTTTTTCCTTTGCTGAGGTGGTGGAGGATTCTGCGACGAAGAACGATCTCTAGGTCCAGGGGGAGGGCACCCATAAGGACCTGCAGCGCGTGAGTGTAGTCTCGGATCTAAGTGTAAAGTGTAAAGTGTGTTTAGGGTCAAGCGGCACCAGGGGTTTCCCCCATCTCCGCGTAGTTTACATTGTGTGAACCAGTTGACTGGAAAAGCTAGAGATTTAAAAGTGTATGGACTTTGTATATGTGTGATGCCTTGTACCGTTGTTCATCTGGTCATTTAGCCGCCAGACCCCTACTGAGGCCCGACGTTGTCCCACTTTCGCCCCGTGGAGGCAGACCAGCTACTCACTAGTATATAGTTCACTCTGGCAGGTCAGGTCCTGCCACCTAATTTCCTGAGATTTCAGTGGCTAGGACCAAAAAAAAACATCGGGTACGCGTCGCGGGAAGCGCTAGGAGAAGTCCAAAATGTTGGGCAAAATTAATTTCGATTGGTGATTTTAGATTGCGTGTGGCGTGTTCACGTTGCTGTCAGATAGAGCGGGATGAAGGCTGAAGACTGGGGGGAAATATATAGAAATATGGAGCCGAAAGGGAAGGCAAGTCTCGGATCTATGAACATCGGGAACGACACCATTTCAAACGCTGTTTCGCATAAAACACTATTTCTCATTGGTAACTGTGATATTGGGCTTGGCCGCAGCTGTATAGCCTTGAACCGAAAGTGATTCTAGTGCGTATAGTCTTGGGTTGATGTACTAACTGATGTTTCTGTGGTGTACTTGTCGCTTGCACCTGATGTTTTCTGTAGAAGATACGCGCGAGACACAAACTTGCCCTCTGTGGTTCGTTGAACACATTCCGCGAGTTTGTCAGAGAATCCCGTCAATAAAAGGCATGTGTTCTGAAATGGTTTAGTAGAATTTGCTAATTCTTCTGGGAATTAGAATATTCCTGCAGTTTATAGGATAGACTATTCACCATAATCACGTATAAAACTCGGAAGAATACAAATCGAAAACCCAGTCATTGGCAATCATCCAAAATACATTAGGAAAGCGTGACATGGTTGTGTCATAAGTGGTATTTTCATACAAAGTTTCAATATAACTCGTAATGACAGAAAGTGACCCTCCCCTAAGTATCTCTGTGCACAAAAGAGGAAGAGGTAATGAGGCCTTTGAGTGCTCCACGTCATGCCTCCTTGCCTAACGGGAAAATACTACGAGTAGAAATCTGGTCACGGTCACACACCGGTGATTTTTAAATAATTTGAAGTACAATTATAAGAGGAAAAGCGGTATTTCTGTTTTCCATCTCTTAGAACCCTAAAAATGGTTACACTTATTCCACCTTGTGAGAGCTCATAAGGTTTAGAAGCGGATTTTTATTTAGAAAATTTTCCTTAAAGTCCGCACCGTGTTTATTTTCAATTAATCTCTTTCTCTCTTGCATACCATGTGGATTCGAATCCCGGTAATTTTTACAGGCATTTTCATACTGTGACTGAGTTAATCGGACTCGGAAAAGGTCGCGTGTGTTTTTTTTTCCACCGGAAGTGCGAGCTTTTTCATCCATTAAAGCACGAAAACCAACCATAGAACACACGCAGTGTACAGGCAGAATACTCTGACTTTCATAACCTTAGTTGTTTTGGCTAAAATGCAAACAAACAAACGTCTTAAGATTGAATATCCTCAAGTTTTTTTATTCTCACTAACCCAGCTGGACAAAATCAATTTTATGTAAATGTTAAAAGAAATTTCTCTTCACAAATAAAGGCCGTAACCATGACAACGCAGCAAGTCTTCAAAAATCAGTATCACTTGTATTCTACGCAAACGCAAGGATTTATTTTGTGGAGATAAGTTGGCTAGCAAAAGAGGATCTTTTTCCGTGGTACTGCACAAGGAATTGCGTACTTGTTTGATGAGTAGGAGACTGTCATCTGAAAGGATCGTAAAGAAAGAGAAAAATAAAGCGAAAGGAAGGCGCATGCATTATTGTCAACAAAAATAAACGATCCAAAAGGTCAAACCTCAAAAAATTCTTTAATTAATTAAGAAAAAATTCTACACCTCAAATAATTAGTAAGATACTAAAATAAACAGACAAAAAATGTTCGCTCATTTTAAATTAAATGCAATAACTGTTAAACTGGTTTTATGTAAATAAGGAAAATGTGAAACATTTAATTACAAATCTCAAATAATTTATTAGAGCCAAACGTTCATTTTTAACAAACGATGAATGCAAAAAAAAATCAGAAGCAGTGAAAATAATAAAGATCACTGATAATCAACTAGAAAACGTCACAGTGATTGAATTTCAGCAAAAATATTGATAAATAATGAACTAAGAAAATACATTAAAAGTAATAATAACATCCTAAACAATACAACTGCTGAAAGTTCTTCGGATAATTTTTTTCCAATACCGTATTACAGACATCCAAATGTGGCATCCAAATACGAATGGTCTTCCTGAATGGTAAATTAGACTGCAGTGCTTTATGAATGTGAGCTGTCTATAAAACAAAGGCAAAGGCTACTTGGTATGAAAGATGCAAGTGTCCTTGGTACCGGATATTAAAGTAGATGTCTGCGTGATAGATTAGGCGATCAATCAGCCCCGGTAAGACCTCTGGACTTTATGAGACTATCCACTTCCTCTGTACAAATAGTCTTTCAGAAAGGTTGCTTGTGTATTGGCAGAAATACGGCTATGATGTATTTCTCCTTTCGGAGCTGTCATAAGCTGTTTCCATTCTTCCAGGAATTAGGATATTCCATTAAGAAAAAAAAAATACTGGGCTAATAGTTCCATAAGTGGAAAGGTTAAAGGTCCTGCATTCTGTTTGCAGAACTTCTCGCAGTATAAAATCTCAGGTCCAATTTATAAAGAGTACTTTTCATGAAGTATTAATCAAATGTTTGATGTGTGGAATTTATTTTTACATTTATTTCTGTATGTAGCGATGGATTCTTAGGCGTCTTGGTTGATCTGCTTAAATTAAATTATGAAAAAATTCAAAGTTTTACTCCACATTGACTTCCCCATTCCATTATTTGTTAATGCACTGAATTGCCAAAAGTAACCGGACACCTGCATGTTTCAAAGAACCTTTTATTCATACAATATTTAATAAGGCTTTCGCGCACTCGTAGCTTTAATTAAACACTGTATCTTTGTCAGTAACCAAGTTTTGATCCATTCTTTTTTCAACACAATGGTCAATTCAGCTACTGATTGTGGGTATGTTGGCCTCAACCGATGCCGATATTCCGGTTCATCCCAAAAATGTTTAATGGATTAAAGTTGAGCTTTAGGCGCTCGAAAGAAGTTTTCACGCTCGTCTCTTCAAAGCAAGACGCTACAAGCCGTGCAGTATGACATGGTACATTGTTATGCTGAAACAGAAAAGTGTAGTAAGAGCGCAATTGCCCAGAATGTCAGTGTACTCTTGGCATTTATAGTTCCAGGAATTACAACCAGTGATATAAATCCAAACCACGAGAAACAACTGCAGATGGTGACTGCAAGTCACCGTCTGCAGTTGGGAATGGCACACCCTGGCAAGTAACTTTTTCCACGCATCTGCAAGATCCAAACACTTCTATCAGATTATTAAATCCGTACCGTTTCGGCATTCGGATTTCCAACGTTCCAGAGATCAATCCCTCGTGGGGTAGCACAGTTAGTATAATCACCGCCCTTCCCACACCGGGTGGAAAAGACACGAGTTCGAATCCCTTCAATGACGCGAGGAATATTTATGGGCCTTTTTCACAACGTGGCTGAATTAATCGGTGTCGGGCAAGGGTAACAAGACAAACAGAAAATCGGCTACAGAACAAACGCAATTTACAGATACGGTGGATATGGTTTAAGTTTCTGATGCTCCTAAAACCGACTGAAGTATAAACCCAGTTACAAATATGATATACGGGCATCTCATAAGGACGTCGCCTTAGCACATACTTAACATAAAGTATCCTAATCTAACCTCATGGCATTAGCTGTTATCTTTTATTCTGAATAAGCTAATTCCAGCCAAACGTTGCTGTATGTGTCTAATGCGATCATTTCACACATAATACAATGGGTGAGCCCACTTTAAACTGATACACACTATTTTGAGCTGTGTTGGCCGCAGACTTTTTCACCTGGGGAGAAGTTAGGGGGCAGAATAGTAATTAATAATAGTAATTGTTACTATTACTACTCTAATATTACATATTCTTTCTAAGGAATAAACAATAACAGTGTCTTAACTTGAAACGAATTTTATTTGGGATGAGAATTTTCCTTCTGGGGAAACCTCTGGAATCATTATCATGAATCAGTGATAAAAATAAAATCGAGTAAAGCATGTTACAAAATTGTGTCATTTTGGTAACGGAGTATTAGTATTATTCCACTTTGAACTTCACCAAACTCTGCCTCGGCCATTTTGTCAAGTAATATATTCCAGTGATCTGCAACGCGCTGCTTGAAGGAAAACTTCATGAAATCAAGCCTTCTGCTTCCTAAGATTTTATTTGAACTCCTTCATTTTACTGATCTCCTCAATCAAGTTCTCTTCCTTTGAGACATCTAGATTCATACCACGCCTTCTAATTCGTTCTTCGTATGGACATCGATTAACGCTACTTACAAATCTGGTCGCTCTTCTGTGAACTTACTTTCTGTAGTAGTTGCTGGATGATATCCAAGCCTGATTACTGTTTTGAACGGGCTCGTGAATGGCTGTCTCTATACTACCGACATTTATGAACATTTCTGGTGAGATTTCGCTCAAAGAAATGCGACAGTTGTCCAGAATTAGTTTTTCACTTTGTCAATGTTCACGTGATTGACTGCTGTTTGTGATTGTAGCCTAAGGAGATTATTCTACCCCGTGGCTTTCCTTAAATGCAGTACAGCACTCGTATACCAGTGTTTACAACAGTACATCATTCCCGAACCACATACTGCAAGTCATCGGTGAATGTTGGCCACTTTTGAGCCCTCTTTCACAAAAAATTTGATTACACATCGCTGTTCCACCTTCTTATCTTACGATATGACAGCTCATGCGTGAAAGAGCGGTTAATGTGTGTAGGAGAGAAATATGAGATGAGTGTGCAAAAAATGACACCAGTTCATATCGTTGTTTACGAGAAATTAAAAATTCCCGGTCAAATTATAACCTACTTATATTTTATGTAACCTCTGAAGTTCTTTAATAGCTGGCATATTTGGAGACTGTATTGCTACATCGTATGCAAAATAGATAAAGTAGCGGATCCAGCAGGGGACGATCGGCGTGATCACTCCCCCATTAAAGCTTGAGTAAATTGAGGAAAATCCTGTGTGTTTTGTATTAATTTTGACAAAAAAAAAAACCAACATAATATTCATTGTTTTTACATAAAAAATTGACACATCCAAATAACAGTGCTGTTGTTAAAATACGAGTTGAATGATTGTCCATATATGGAACTTTCTCTGCATTATATAGTTGGTGTTAGTTAATATGTAATTGCATGGGCGGAGCAGAGGGAGGTTAATATGTAATTGCATGGGGGCGGAGAAGAGGGAGGAATAATTATATGGGTTAGTAGGTCAGAGGAAGTCTGTGCTATACAGGTATACCTGCAAAGATCAGCGAAATATATGCATATATCATGATTAAAAATAAAAAATCGCTACCACGCTAATCTATTTACGAATACATTGAGAAACTGTCTAGACAAATCCGTGATCAAATTCGGTACGTTCTGGTAAAAGCATTTTTGCAGTCGTACTTATGGCTTTAATCTGAAATTTCTTCCTGCAGTTTATTTTAGTCTGCGTTTCCGAGCCACAAACAGCGCACAAATCGCAAGAAACAAAAGCACATTCCCATGGCAACCGTTAAATAACGGGAAACATGAAACGGCGGTAAACAATTCTGCTAATTGAAATAGACTAGCCCCGTTCGAAAATCACTGAAAACAAAACAAGATTGTTTCGCAATAATTAATTTTAAAGCCGAGATTGAGAGCTTGTGCACCAAATAATCAGATATGATAAGCGAACCTCCAATAAAACTATAATGTGGTAACCAAAATGATATTTTTGGCCGCATAAGTGCAATGTTCGCTGAATATTATTGATTGCATTTACGGATTTGTTCTGAAGATTTAACCATTAGGCTGTTCAAAAGAAGTGATTTATGCTTCCCTGAAGAATACTTCCGTCATTCTATTGATGCTGGATGCTAACTTCATCTGCGAGGCTAATGGAAAAACTTCGGATGTTGACAAGCAGGGGGCGCTGTATTGAGACTTTGAGGGCGAGTACGTAACGAAATTACCACTTCATTCCGGTGAATTTTCTCTTGCTCGCCGTAAGGTCTCTCTCTCTCTCTCTCTCTCTCTCTCTCTCTCTCTCTCTCTCTCTCTCTCTGTTGTCATATTCTGCTGCTACCGAAGCAGCATCAAAATGGAGTTTAAGATTTCTAAAAAAAAAAAAAAAAAAAAAAAAAAGTGAACAATGCTTTAACAGATAAACAAGAAGATTATGAAAGCTTTCTTTCTTTCTTTCACAATCACTTCGTTAATGTTTATTGCTTTTCTCGCCTTTAAATTATCTGATTTTTCAGAATATAGTTCTTTAGTACAATGTTAATCCACTTTTACTCTTAATAGGCAGAATGACATACAACCTGATACTTAATAGTTCAAGCGTTGATTTTTATTTATTTATTTTTTTTTTTTTTCAACGGCAAACAAGTTCGATGGCCCCAAACGAGTAATAAAAGGTCTTGGCTATGCAGACGTTCATGTTCGAATTTTAGGGACAAAGGTTGGTAAGCATTGCAGAGCGTGCTTTTCAAAGGTGTTCTGTCGCTCCCGAAGATCAAAAATTACTTCGCGAAACATTTACGATCCGTTCTTCCAAACGGACAGCAGGAATTTGTGTCCATCCCTACTTCAATGAAGTCTCCAGTTCAGCTGTAGAAGAGGGGAATACTGGCCACATCCTGATCCGGAATTCTAGTTTATCCGAAAGGATTTTTGTTCGATTTAGGTCTGTAGTTTGTGCCGACTAGACGAGTTGTTAGACTACGTTTTCCTTAAACTAGTTTTAATTCTGCTATTACTATGGGATGGAGCATTGTCATGCTAGAACATGGACTCATTTCTATAGAATTGCTACAGTGTGAACACCATGGAGTTGTCCAAGAGATCAGAAAATTCCATAACGATATTTGGCGCTGCAACCTAACTGCGAGGCTTAACTACGTGAAGCAGCCCCAACACCATTGCTCCGTCTCCTCTAAATTTCATTCCTGCACGCAATACACTGCCGTGGATGACGTTCTCCAGGCATTCTGTACACCTACCCTTGACCGTCTGATCGGACTGATGAGTTCAGCACCACTGAAAATGACGTCTTGCTTAATTTAGTGTGATATACGGGAAATGTGTACGCATATCGTCACACTCTTCCTTACATTGGAACGGGTGTCCGAATACTTCTGAGTTGGCAGTACATGTATTCATCACCAATTGCAGGATTTCTGATTGAATATCCCTAGACTGATATCCTTCATCTCCACCTCAGACCCACTTACCCAACCACTCAATGTCTCAATAAAGTTCATTACCGGCGAGTGATTCGTTGTTGTTATTTGGTTTTTAGGAGCATTAGCAACTAAGGCCATATTGCTCCGGGGATATGCGGTGGTCATTCCCTGACCTTTCCGCATCCTCCGTATTTGGTGGTCACGGGCTCGAACCCCGGTCTAGCACACACTGCTGCTCCTGCCCACCTGGCTACGGAGGCGCCACGCGAGTGATTCGAACCCTGGCCTAAATCTGTCTATTAATGCAAAGGCCAACTTTTAACGAGATGTACAGAGACCAGCACATCTCGTGATAGTTGACCTATGACAATTTAATATTTTATGAAAAGGCTGTGGGGAGCATGTGCTCGAAGATGCTCCTGCTGTAGATTTTTTGACCAATAAATGCTTTGCCTTCCATGCATATCGTCCTTCAGTAATGGCATAAAAAAGAGTACTATTCATTATTAGGTGATCAATGATCCCACAATATCCAGTGGACAGATGAAACACATTTCATGCCCCGCGAGCATGAAATCCAAACCATATAGAAAAGGTTTGCATTCATTCTCAGAATTTTTGATTTTTTTTTTTTCATGTTTTTTTTTCCTTCCTGAATCTAGGGCTTTTCATTCCACAAACAGACCATAAAATATAACACGCCTCTCTAAGATGCACGTATTCTATGTTCATTCTTCATTCTGCTGAACTCCTGTCGGTTATTTAAACTTTCGCTACAAATGTATATTGTAGTTGTTGGTATTAAGATGCATAAGCATCTCTCGTCATATTGCACTGTATGGATTATGGCTGCATGAGAGTGTGAACTCACAAGCTGATTTGCACTTTGTGGGCTATATATAAAATATTTTGTATAATATATAATATTGAAGATAATAATATAGAAGTTAATTCAAGCAGACAATACCAAGCTGGATTTAAAGAAACGCAAGGGATATAAATATATATTAAAAAAAAAAATTTTTCGCGGCGCGAGTGATTTTTTGCAAAATGAATAATGTTATATATATGATCACTTGTCGTACTTGCAATGTTAAATATATTGGTCAAACCAGTAACAATTTACATATTAGAGTGAATTTACATCGTTCAGACATTAATACTTACAATAACAAGTCTAGTAAGAAGACAGGTAATCTTGAACATGATATTGAATTTAGACATTTCCAAAAAAATACTTTTGGTAATATTTTCATTTCAATATTAACACAAACGAAAGATTACTTCAATCAGAAATTAGCGTGTTACAATATAAAACGCTATATCCATACGGACTGAATAACAGATTTAATCAAAAATACATGACTAATAATTTGAAAGATATTTGTGTTTATATGTTTCAAATCGCTAAACTTCATAAATCTAAATGCAAAAGAAAATATAGTAAATCTAAAACATTTAAGAGCGACCGAGAACAGCTAGGGGATTTCATAGATTTATTTAAAATTTGGGACACCGATCCTATAAACATTGGTAAAATACATAATAATTAAACAGCATTAAACTTAGTGCAATCAAAGCCTTAAACAGGAAAGCTAATAATTATGTGTTTGGATCACCTTATGCACATTATACTAGACATTGCTAAATTCAGAATTAATATTTTTAATATTAACAAGCAACCAGAAAACTCTGTCCTCGTCTTATATTTTCAAAATAAAATGATGGATAATTTGGATATACGTAGAACTATTAATAACTTACATATTAATATCAGATTTAGATAGGCTAAACCATTTGGTCTTAAAGCATGTAACTATAAAATAATAGCTACAAACCTTCACAATATTAACATTGGACAGGATATATGTGTTTGCCACAAGCCTTCATTTCTTAGATACGTAGATCCTAACCATAACCACATTATAACCGGAGATTTAGATATAATCCCATATCCCGAGCTTAGAGATATTTTATCACTCGGTTTTAAGGTTCCACCCAATCTACCTTTTAATAAATCAACTTTTAAAAAACTATTATATCTAGATTTATTAAAATACTGCATAAGATCTACATACAAATATAACATACTGGTTGAGGCATACCACATGTGGCTGTACACAATGCTAAATATCATATTTAACAAATATAATCAATTGAAATTCAGACCGGATAATCTAAATAATACAAAAGTAATAAATAAGCAGCTCAAAGAAATACACAAACATTTTGTAATTACTCCGGTTGACAAAGCTGCTTTGCAATTATTTTATTTTATCTTATCTTATAATCACACTGTATATATTTTATAATCACACTGTATAGACTTAAGTTCACGCAAAGGTGACATGCAAATTCAGCTCAGGGTCCTACTATAGAAATGGGTTTGCGATCCCGGGCATACCCGAGCTACAACTTATCTCTTGTATTATCTTTAAGCTGTCCTACACTCTTTGTTCTTATTTCTCCAAAATTATTAGGGTAATCCGAGGATGTAGGAGAAACTATTTCTTATCTGTACTACTATATTTTCGCCTTTATGGAGTTCAGGTTCTATTATTCCTACTCTATTAGTTTTTATTCTTCTTACTATCTGCATGTTTCTCTTTGCGTTAACTTTAATTAATTGATTAATTATTTATTTTTATTTTTACCGTATCCATCATATAGGGGTCACCACATATATATTAACTCACTAGAGAGATTATTATTTCATAACGACTAGTTGTTACATTATGTCCTGGATACGGTAGATATGCCTTATACTTTGCATTTGTTCTTATTTTAATTATTAAATTGCGTTCTCTGTCGGGTCAACGATGATCAATATATGCTTACATTTATAATATCTTTCTTTTGATTCTAAAAAAAATTTTAACTATCTTTAATTGGTTTTGATTCATATTACTTAATTTACTTAATCTCGGAATTTTTATATATCTTAGCAGATATTGATCATTACAGAAACAGAGAGCTCCTTGTCGTTTTCTTGCCTTCAGTCTGGGTGGTTGGCCCCAATCTAGATTGTGGGTAGACAACGATAAGTTTTATGTGTGTATATATATATATATATATTTTTTTTTTTTAATATATATATTTATATCCCTTGCGTTTCTTTAAATCCAGTTTGGTATTATCTGCTTGAATTAACGTCTATATTATCTTAAATATTATATATTATACAAAATATTTTATATACATTATGGTCGTAATGCATAATTGCTCTAGCAACTACATTGGCCCATAAGTATTAGTTACAGCTTGATACAATTTATTAACCTTTTTTCCATATTACTCATATATACAGGATGGCCACTGAAAGACTGAAGGGTTTGAAAAAGTCATAACTTGTTCATTTTTAATCTTTTTTATTTTCTTTTTTTACAGGTTATAGAGCATCCCTTGGAGATTAAAATGGCTACGTATGATGTCCAGCAACGAGTAAAACTCGTTGGGTTTTTCTATTCCAGTGAAAGATCAATTATTGAAACTCAGATAAAATACCGGCAAAATTTTAGTCCTCCTAGCGATAATATGATTCGGAACCTAATCGCCCGGTTTGAAAGAACTGGATCAGTCGGTGATCTTCCGGAAAGAGGTCCTAAGCGCACTGTCCGCACTGACGCAGCGGTGGAAGCTATACGGCAGAGTGTCCTTGAGGATCCATCTGCCTCTACCCGTCGTCGCTCTGCTCAACTAGGCATCGCCAGAACATCGCTTCAGAAGATTCTGAAAGGGTGGTCAGTCTTTCAGTGGCCACATTTTAATCTCCAAGGGATATACTATAACCTGTAAAAAAAGAAAATAAAAACGATTAAAAATGAACAAGTTATGACTTTTTCAAACCCTTCAGTCTTTCAGTGGCCACTCTCTCTCTCTCTCTCTCTCTATATATATATATATATATATATATATATATAAAAATTCGAATAACACACAGTGAACTGCTCCCTCCGCTTGAAATCGGCTAACTAAAACCGCGATAGAAGAAAAGTGCAAGAATTTCTCCATTCTCTGACAGGACTCGAATTCGGACCTCTTCAGACAAATGACAGGTAACGAAACTAATACTATCATGGAGTATTTAAAAAATATTATACGGGTGTATTCGGGCAAAAATAAATTTCCAAATCTCCCTACACTAAAAATCTTAACTGTTATAAACAAACTATTGGTAAATCCAAAATTCGATTTTGAAAAGTACAAGGTCTGAAAATGTGCCACTTATCTAACATGCCCACTTTTTTTATCTCTTACTAAAGTCGCCACCCTCAACTTTTGTCCATTTATACTTCTACATATCTTACATCCTAATTGTTCTGTTTCCAATAGAACCGTCATCATCCTGCGTTAACTCTGGCATCGGTGATCTTGGTAAATCTCCTCGGACACCAGGGAATTAGAAGAATCCTAAAGAGTCTCGATGCAATGGAGCCTCGGTGTTGTATTTCTCTAATTGTTTTTAAAACTCGTCCTGCAGAGTTAACTCCTGTTTTACGTCGCCTTTTCATATTCTCTCTTTCTTGACTGGCAATTTTTCTTCTGCATGAAATTGGCTATGAAATTTGTACTCTGTAGCCAATTTCTAAGAAGAAAGGACATCTTTCTGGTCCAGTTAACGTACTTTAGACCTTTCCTGATCTCTTTCTAAAGTAAGGTAGGAATGCATTAACCGTTACGCTATTTCTGAACATTCCATCTTGTTAACGATAGTTGGATGGATTATGTCACTGTCAATCTACAGAAAATCGCATCGCTGCGCGAAGCGTATGTGACATTTATCTTTGGATAAATTACGAGAATAGATAAGTCTGAAGAAAGTCAAGCAGTTGTCCTGTTCAATTCCAAGGAATTTGATCATATTTGGCATAAACACGTTGTGAGCAAAATAGGAAGCAATATAAATACTTCTTATTGCTTCCTATGCATCGGAAAAAACTAAGTTTTCTTCTTCCTTCCCTTGTTTTATAAATAGTAGGTTGATTTCGAGCTGGGTTTAGTGGAACCTTAGGGTATAGGGCATCTTGAAAGATTCAGTGACATTTTTTAGGGTATAGGGCATCTTGAAAGATTCAGTGACATTTTTAATGAGAGAGAGAGAGAGAGAGAGGTGATTTCAGTATATTTTTTCTTCTTTTTTTTTCAAGAAAAAGGGGAAAATAACGTAGGAAAAATGTCTGCGATTAAGGTTTTTGAGATATATATATTTACAGTATTTTTATAAGAAATATCAGTTGTAAACAGTTCTAACTCATGGATATTTTAAAAGCAACCATCTCATCTGATGAGTACTGGCTTCTTCGTTGGGTCCTTTTCAAGCACAAACTTCCACCTCTCACAGACTTCAAATATTACCAAACAACTTCAAAACTAGAAAAAAGTCTCAGAACGGATCTTCACCCTGCGCTTACTCGTGTCAATTAAAATGATAGCAGGTGAAATCAATACGCCAGGTTTTTCGCAGATGTGTAATTGGATAATCGCCCAAAAATCTTAAGAGCCCTCCCTTCTCTACAGTGTGTGGCGTGTAGGATCAGGAAAGGCGACAGATTCCTGCCCATGGATCATGGATATGCTCCAAAACCTACAGGAGATGTATGTTGGCTACAAGAAATTCGTTGAGGACAACTCCTACAGAAGACGTATCATTAGGGAGCAGCTCTCGTCTTCAGTTGAGTGACAGTCGTTTTTTTTTCTTGATCGGTATGTTGCCATTGTGAAAAAAAATGTTTTCTCTTTTCCCGTGTTTACAATTTGTTTTTTGTTTTTCCCTATTTTGGTTCCTTTTTATGTTAAACACCTAGCATTGTTAAACTCCTATATTGCACCAAGAATCCATGTAAACTTTTCGCCGATTGCAATAAAGATATATATATATATATATATAACTCTTAACAGTTCTAACTCATACAGGAATCATAACAGTTATTCGCTGTATGATTCCTTTCGCCTCCAAGGTGGTACTTGGTAATTTGGAATCTGCTCTTTTCGATCTTCTCTGGCTTAAAATCTCTCTACCTCATTGTGTCAAATTCATCTGTTGTCTCTACCGTTCAACCAGTTCCACTAATCACTTGGAGCTCTTTGACTTCCTCCCTTTGCAACTTGACTTTCACCAGTCAAACTTTCCTAATAGTGAGATAATTTTCCTTGGTGATTTTAATGTTCACAGTTCCAGCTGGCTTCCATTTTCTAGTCACACCGACCCAGCTGGTCGAGATGCTCAGGCTTTTGCAATTATTAATGACCTTGCACAGATCGTTCATTTACCTACAAGAATACCGGACAATCCTAACCATACAGCCAACACGCTTGATCTTTTTCTCACAAACAACCCTTCTAAGTACACGGTCGAAGTGAGTGGTCCTTTAGGCACCTCAGATCACAACTTGGTGATTGTCTTTTCTCCAATGGAGCCTTTATCTCATGGCTATTCCTAAGTCGATCCACTGTTGTTTGGCATTACAAGAATGCCAAATGGGACGACCTGCGAGATTTATTTTCTTCTTTTCGTTTGTCGGATTCCTGTTTCAAAACTTCTGATGTCAACGTTTCCTCAGATCGTGTCAGTGAAATTATTCTTGTAGGAATGGAATCCTTTATCCCACACTCCACTTTAAAATCTCGTCCTTTATCTAAACCATGGTTTTCCAATAAATGTGCTAAGCCTGTTCAAGAGAAGAATGTTGCATATAATAATTGGCTTGTTTCCAATTCTTCAGTTTCCTTTTCTGCCTACACCAAAGCTCACAACAATTGTTAAAACAGTTATTAATCAGTCCAAACTAGAACTTGAACAGGCTAAGAGTAGAAAACTTGCTTCTTGTCCTAATGATAGCCAAACATTCTGGTCTCTTGCCAAAGCTATTGGCCGCAACTTTTGCCCATCTCTGCTCCCACCTCTGTCAAAACCAGATGGTTCTGTTGTCACTTCAGCCAAGGATAAAGCTGACTTGCTAGCATCCCATTTTTCTTCCAACTCATGTATTAATGATCTTGGTAAAACACCTCCCACCATTCCCAATACGCACCTCCCACCATTCCCAATTCCCCCTGTGGTCTTCCGGTAAAAGGATGTCAGGATTTTGACGAAACTTGATGCTCAAAAAACTCCAGGTCCTGATGGTATTTATCCACTTGTTCTCAAAACCTGTGCTCCTGAACTTACTCCTATTCTTTGCCGCCTTTTTTCACTTTCTTATTCCAAAGGTGTTTTTCCTTCTGCTTGGAAATTTGCTCATATCCAGCCAGTTCCTAAAAAGGGTGAGAAATCTCTCCCATCGAATTATTGTCCCATTGCAATTACTTCTAAAGTAATTGAGAAATAACTAGTCTTTCTAAAGTAATGGAGAAATAAATTAACCGCCAACTCTTAAACTACCAGAAACCTTCCGCCTGATCAACGATTGCCAGTATGTATTCCGTCAGTGTCAATCCACTAGTGATATTCTGGCTTATGTTACCCATTTATGGAAAAATTCGGTGAAACTCAAGCAGTTGATCTTGACATCTCAAAGGCTTTCGATTGTGTTTGGCATAAACGTCTTCTAAACAAGCTTCCATCTTATGGTTTGCCAACTATTTTTTGTAATTGGTTATCCAGTTTTCTCTCTAATCGCTCATTGAGGGTGATGGTAGATGGCTCTGTCTTCTAACTTCTCCGCTAATGCTGGTGTCCCACCAAGGTTCAGTTTTTTCCCCACTTTTTTTCTGTTGTATATGAATGACCTTCTTCCATTGACTGGAAATCCTATCCATAGTTTTGCCGATGACAGCACATTGCATTCCACTTTCCATTTTGAGAAACCTCGCCCTGCTCAATCGGCTTCAACTTCTCGAAAATCTGCTACCAATTCCCTAAATGCCGATCTCCAGGTAATTCTCCAGTTGGGCAAAGACAACTTAATCGATTTCAATCCTTCTAAAACTCAGTCTTGTCTTATATCTCGCAAAAAGGCTTCTTCTGCTCCTATGCTTATCTTTGGTGAGATTCCGATTTCTAGGCAAGTTGATATATCTCTTTTGGGATTATCCTGACTTCTAATCTCTCTTGGCACAAGCGCATTACAAATATTGTTTTCTGCATCTAGAAAACTTGGTTTTCTCTTTCGCTCTCGGCGATAATTTTCTTCCAAACAGCTGTTCACTCTGTACAAATCGCAAATCCGACTTACCATGGAATATTGTTCCCACATCTGGGGCGGTGCCCCCAAAACCTCTCTCAGGCTTCTAGATTCCATTCAGAAGAGGGCAGTTATGTTAATTTATGACTCATCTCTAACAGAGTCTCTCCACTCGCTGTCTCGTCTCATAGAACTGTTTCTGCTGCATGCCTTTTCTGCAGATACTTCCAATGGCACTGTTCTACTGAATTGGCTTCTATAATTCCCGCTCTCTCTCTTTCAAAACAGTCTGACACGTGACGCACCAGCCAACATCCATTTACTGTCCAACCTCAAACTCACAGAACCAACTTTTCATCTTCCTCGTTTATTCATTCAACTGCTGTTTTCTGGAACAACCTTCCTTCATACGTATTTCCTGAAAATTACAATCTACAGAAGTTCAAGTCTAATGTCAACAAATATCTTCTCTCGTCTTCTCAACCTTCAACCCAAGCACGGTACTAAATACTATAGGTTCTAATACCTCTCGTGTTTGGGGTTTTGAAAAAAAAAAAAAAACTCGTGGATATTTTAAGAAATATGCAGGATTTTGAAATGTTTAGAGCAGTAGTTTTCAAAGAATATTCACTGATTTTTTTTAAATTTCAATTTGCACACATGAATTAGTTTTTTAATTTATTGTTACTGATTATCGTTTTGAAGATATTAGGGATCGAAAATTAACTTTAAAAAATTAACTTTGAACAAGCATTTTCCAACTTGGCAACCCTGCATCCACCCACAGTACTGTAATAATACTGGTCTCCACAACCTTTGTGTTTGGAGTCACCATAAAACATTGTTTCAAGAGCCTGATGGCTTACAAAACAATTTTTTGCGTCCCCTTGTGCGATTTTATTTGAACAGACCATTAGCAACCTAAAATGGTACACCTTTACAGCTTATTATAAATGAATTTTTAATCTTGCTTCACGAAAACAAACATTAAAAATAAATTCCTTTGCTTTCTTAAACATGATTATGGTTAAAGATATGAATAAGTTTTCCTGATAATAAAAGCGAGCGCAAATTTCTTGAGACAGCCTTTCTTTTATTATATCTAATCGATTATAAGATGAATAAGAAAGTGTTTCTTTTATTCAGCATTAATGTTGTTGGTTGCGTGTTTTTATTGTGTAGAGATTGTGTTTATTTAATATGTGGTAAAATGCAAACAGATTTCGTGTGAGGAAACTTATCTGGAGTTGGAAGCATTTTAGAAGTCTCGCTGTATTAATGGAGGATGTCGAAGGTTATAAAAAATGAAACGAATTTACAGTTATTAGCTGAACTCGCTTTTTGCTGCGAAATGCCAGTTCAGCTAACAACCTTTTAAGTTGATGTTACTGTTACCTTAAAATTATTTCCTGTACACTGTTTTTTATCTCCTATTTCTGTCGTAATGTAAATCAACAAGCCCTTCATTAGTCGATTGCATTTTTGAGTTCTTTCTGTTTGACCACTTTTTATCGCAGCGGATCACAGATGTCTGTTTCCTTGAAATGGTGTGCAAGACTAAATTCCTTATCATTGATTGATTCAGTAAATTTCCAGCATGACTTGTCTAAGAAAACCAACACCCAAATTTTAAGTTGTAAAGAGGAGCACGCACTGAGGATACACCATATTCCCGTAGGCTGTTTGACGTCACTGAAGCTAGCACAAACCAAAGAACTGATTCACGCTCCATTGAGCACTTTTAGTGACAACCCAAGCATAAGAAAAACAGTGATTCCTGTTGCGCCTGTATTGCACAACTCTGCCTCTTCCCCAAACCTCCAAGGGCATGCAGGGAAGCGCATAGTCATATCCGGACATTCCTTCGAAATTGGAAACATACTGGGAGTGCTCTGCTTTTTCAAGTAGTAATACCGCTAAGCCTATTTTGGTAGCGGCATGTTTTTACAGAGGAGCATGTTGTCAACACGTGTGCAAGGTGATTCTGAAATCTTCTGTCAAACTTCGAGAGCGTGCTAAGGGATTAATAATAAAGCAAAACCTTCTTTTGAACATGCATTCAAAAATACCTTCTTGAAACTGAGTTTATGAATATCAGTTATTACCTTGTTCGCTTCGACTTGCATATTCCGATCTGCACAGGCGCAGATCGTAATATCGAAAGACAAAACCAGTTCTCCGACCACCTCGCACTGAATCTAACTAGTTATTACTAATTGAGCCCTTCAAAATAAAAGTGATATAAACCATTGCAACAGTTTTTTACTTAGTCTATGTTTCTTGTAGATTAAAATGTGTTCTATTTGAAGCATAAGTCTAAAACCTATTCGTTGATTTCATAGAGTAACACTGACAACTCTGAAAACATAAAAGTGGAACGGCTTCAAAGTTTCATATAAGTAATTTTCGTGATAAACCACGATTGGGATAAAACTGAGGTCATGCAAGGCTCGCAGGAAATGCTATCGGTTTACAAAAACATGTAAACATGTTCTCAAACAAAGCCAAGCATATAATTGAATACCCTGATACTTATGATGGACAAAATAGGAACCTAAATGTTCTTTTAACTTGGATGAAAATATTTGAAAATCTAGAATTGTCTATCAACGTTATCGACCACAAGTTCTGGACGTTCTTTCTTACCAAATGACTTAATTTTGATACTGCTGAGTCTTCTCAACCTTCGCGGGGTAGCACAGTGGCCATTACGCCGGATGAAAAAAGGCCTAGATTCGAACCCCGTCAATGACGCGAGGAATTTTTTGGGTGTTTTTGCAAGCATGGCTGATTGGTCGGTTGCAGGCTAGGTTTCTCCAAAAAACTCTGGTTTTTCGTTCAGAAAAACTGAAGAATACACGAAATTACAGACATGATATATACTGACGTCCCATAGCCGTAATTTCTTTGACGCTTAATACACATACAACTTGGCCTGTGTGTTCTGAGAAATGGCATAAAATTATATAAAGGAATCACAAAAAAAACTTTCATATTGCACATAAATGGTGCGGCCTGAATTCCTCTCAACTGAACTACTAGAAAATGTGTTGCAAAAATAAAGTAAGCAGAGGACAAGAAAACTGGTTTAAAGTTCAATGGATTTGTCGCGACTTCTTAACTTTTATACAAGAAGAGTAACAGTGACTTCATAATATTCCGCGTCCTGGATTTGAAGAGCAGCGTATGAGGTCAGCAAAGCGGTTTTGTACCGTTCCACAACCTCCTCTGTATCCAGTGTGTTGTCATGTTTCATAACTTAAAAATAAAGACATTATCGACTTTTCACCTTTCATTCCACATAACTGTCATTCATTTTTCAAAAATGTCAATCAATAAGAGAAAGCTAATCCGATACTGGGACAAAAAAGTTGGGGGATCGCACAATTAAGAGTTTTGTTCTTAATTGTTACAAAATTGGCAAAAGGGTGTCTAGTTTCCAAACACCTGCAACCCACATATTCGAAGTCTTTCTTCATAAGGACACCCTTTTGCCGATCTCACCAGGCGAGTTACCCTTCTTTGCACCCTTTCAAGAAGCTCGATGTCTTTCTTTAGGTGCGGTCTCCATACTTGAACACAGTATTCCAAGTGTGGTCTAACAAAAGCCTTATATAATGGGATTATCACGTCCCTATCTCTACTTGCAAAGGTTCGATCGATCATCGATAGGACACCATGAGCCTTCCTTGCAACCTGTTTACAATGCTCAGAGAATTTCATGTCTGACCGTATCGTAACACCCAAGTCCCTTTCCTCCAGTACTGGGTTTAGTTGAACTCCACCAAGTGAATAAGTTATTTTGGGATTACTGTTTCCCAGGTGTAATACCTTATACTTTGTTGGATTAAAGCATAGCTGCCATTTTTCTGACCATTCCTGAAGTCTATCTAGGTCTCTCTGAACAAGCTTAGCTTGACAGTGATCATTAACTACTCTACCAATTTTAACATCACCTGCAAATTTATACATCACGCCCTCTATCCCTTCATCGATGTCGTTTATGAAAATTAAAAACAACAGTGGTCCTAATACTGATCCTTGGGGAACCCCACTTCTTACATCAACCCAATCTGAGGAATAGCCATTTATCACAACCCTCTGCCTCCTGCCCTGAAGCCATCCTGCTATCCATCTAAGGATTTTCCCAGTGATTCCAACCTGTTCCAGCTTATAAAGCAACCGCTCATGTGGGACTGAGTCAAAATCTTTGCTGAAATCTAAATAAACAATGTCTAAATTATTCCCTAAATCAAGCTTGTGAGTGACCCTTTCAAAATAGCGAACCAGATTTGTTAAACATGATTTTCCCTTCACAAAACCATGCTGAGTATCCTTGAGAATTTGAATTCGATCCAAATGATCCTGAATTCCACCCTTGATCATTGCCTCCATGATTTTCCCTACCACTGAAGTCAGAGTGACAGGTCGATAATTTCCCACTTCACTCTTAGAGCCAACCTTATGTATGGGAGATACATTGGCACTTTTCCAATCCAACGGAATCTCCCCAGAGTCTAGTGATGCTCGCATAATTAGCCTCAATTGTGCAATGCACTCACTTTCCGCCTCCCTTAAAATTATAGGGTATATTCCATCAACTCCAGGAGCCTTACTGGCCTGTAGGCTCGAAAGTTTTTTTCATTAAATAATCTTGCGAAATTCCAATATCATTAATTACATATTTTTCAACTTCGCCCCCACAATTTCCCATTGCCACAAAAGGCTTTTCATTTGTAAATATCGATGCAAAATAACTATTGTGTTCATCTGCAACGGCAGCTGGTGTATTTAATACTATCCCCTTTCCCTTACGTAAAGGTCCGATCTGGTTTGTCCCGCTCTTCTTGGTATTTATATATGTGAAGAATTCCTTATCCCCCCTCTTTGCTCTGTTTGCTAGTGATTTCTCATAAACTGCCTTTGCCTGTCGAACCTTTTCTGTGGCTCTATTACAGATCACCTTGTAGCTGTTATAGGTTCAGTACTTTTTATTGCTCTGTAACTGTTCCATGCCACCTTTTTCTGCTCAAGTAATGTGGCAACTTCACTATTCATCCAACTTGGAACCCTCCTCATGGAGTATTTTTTAATGGTATATACGCATTCAAGGCATCTGTGATTAATGTTTTAAAAGCATACCACAGTTCAAATGTATTCATTCTCTGCGCGATATCTACCCAGTTAATAGAGGCCATGTAGTACCTTAGGGCATCATAATTTGCTTTTCTGAAATTAAAACCAATTCCTTTGCCTTTTACTGCTGCTACCTCTCTCGTCATCATCCACCGTAGAACTCCGTGATCACTTCCTGCTACTGGTTCCTCTACTGTCAGCCCTGTTATATCATCTGATTCATGGGTGATGATGAGGTCTAGGATATTCTTTCCTCTAGTACTTTCCCTGACATATTGATACAAATAACAGTCATCTAGTTGATTTAAAAATTTTGTTCTCCATGTCTAGTTTCCTTCCCATTTACTCCAATCAATTAGAGGCAACTTGAAATCACCCATAATAAGACATTGATGCTTACTTGCCCATTCCATTTGCATGTAGAGGCTTTCGTCATAATCTTCACAATCACCTGGTCTGTAGATTACTCCTACTCGCATTATACCTTTGTTTCCAATTGTCTCACACCATACAGATTCTATACTAGCACGTGAAACGTCTGAATCCGGGAAAGCTATCGTCGCACTCAGGCTGCTTCTGATAAGAAGCATTACCCCACCACCCCTTCTATCTATCCTATCCTTCCTAAATACATTATACAAGCTGTACTGAAACTCATCATCCCCAATTTTCGGGTGGCATCACGTCTCCGTAAGCCCTATTATGTCCGCGTTACTTGTTTTAACCAGCAGTTCGAATTCGCTCATTTTATTGACGACACTTCTAACATTACTGTATAAACAATTAGGACTTACTGTTCTTGTATATTTAACAACCCTAACACAACCCTTGAAGACTTTTAGGCTCTCTTCCCTGGCATTAGCTACCCGCTCACTTGAAACGTTTCTGTCCCCAGAACATCTAGATAATATGTCCATTTGGGGTAACAGATAAGAACTCTTGAGGTATGTGCAAGAGTTACTTTGACCAATATTATCAGATAAACGCGTGTCAGTATTACCCACATCCCCCCCCCCTAACTAGCAGTTTCCCTGAACCTTTAAGGTATCCTCAATAATACTGGCAAAAACCTTTGCACCACCTTTGTTTAAGTGTATCCCGTCTCTACAAAACAAATTCCTTCTACCTACAAGTGTGGGCCAAGCTGATAGAAATTTCTCCCCTAAAGCCTTGCAGAGTCCTTCAAGTGTTAAGTTAATCCACAAGGCTTTTAACATATAACCCTCCTATCGTGTCTGGGCAGAATTGCGGACACATAGACATTGTGGCCTAGCTCGCGGCATTTCCTCAGCATGGTCCTGTATTTTTCCAACAAATCGCAGATCGTGTACGTTTAATATCATTAGTCCCCACATGAATAATAATATTCTCTTCACCCCCTTCCTTTAAAATCTGACAATCTGTTGGTGACATCATTAATAGTTGCTCCCGGCAGACATACCCTGGTTCTACTCCACCTATCCTTATTACAAAAAATATTCCCCGTTTCTCTGACAATGGAGTCTCCTAATAAAACAATGCCTTCTTAACCAGAGTAGTTTGCACTTGGTTTTTCTGTTTTGAGGCCCGAGTCAGGTGTGCATCACTTGGTAGATTGCTGGAGTCTTAAGTCCCTGACGAGCTCCCAGATGCATTATTCTCGAGAGCAAGCACCCGTTTTTTCAGGGACTCAAATTGTTCCATCCGTGCACCAAATTATAATTTAAGATCGGTGCACTCCTTACATCGATCACAAAGAAAAGAATCCCCAGGTGAGCTATGATTAGTCACCAGGTCGACCTTGGAAAACATTCCACAGGTTCCGCAACGGAATAAATCATGACTCATCCGTAAATCGCCATTGGTTATTTCAGTGTGAGTCACGGTACCCTGTGACGTATTTAAGGCAGATCTCGCAACTACCATTATAAAATTAGCTAAATATCAATGAAAATTAACTTTAAAAAATTATATCTATAATATTATTAAAATTAAACTGTTACTGGAAAACCTATAACAAAATAATCCAATAATATCTAAATAAATCAAATATTTAAAAGCACTAATCAACAATCCACTTAACTGAGGAGCCCTGACGAAGAGCGTCCGCTCACCTCGAATGCCAACACTGGACTGTTAAAGTTATTACATCTTGATAATTTGATATTCTGTTTAGAGGAAGAGTGGTATAAATTAAAAAGGCGTGAAAAAGAAACATGATAAAAAAAAAGGAAAATTGGAATATAATGAATACTAGCAGATGTAATAAAAATGTTTCTGTTTCTGTTGATTTTTGCTTAATTGTCTTAATTTTATATCAATAAAAACAAGAAAACTGGTTTATAGCACTTTGCTTCTACCGGACTCAATTAGTTTCTTACCACGCAGAGTCGCCAGATAACTAATAGCCGTTGTGTGAGTTCAAAGGTTGGTTTTATTGTTCAGTTTCATATTTTTATTTTTTTTTAAAGTTGACTAATTGCAAAAGAATATATAGACATACGATTTCAGGACGGCAACCTAATCCTTCTGAAAGAAAGACTCTTCTTCGTAGATTTTCAGACACTAGGCATCGTGAACGCTCTATTTTTAGTGATGCCCATCTACTGCTTCGAAAACGGTCTCCATAATCCCACATTAGCAGAATGGTCGTCTCCAGAGGATCAATGTGCAAGATCACGAAAACATTCTGCGAGCGGTTGCTAATAACCTGTCAACTACGAAAAGTGGTTGACATTTCGGGATGTCTCAAAGTTTTGTCTAACGTGCGTTGCATGTTGAAGGGTCACATTTTCCAGCTCTTGAGTCTGGTGACGCCTAACTTCGTGTACATCTTTGTCGTCTGCCCTTTCTTCAATGAACTTCAGCGGAGACGGTGATAATGTACTAGAAATGGGACAATAACTTACATCGGCTCAAGAAACTGTTCGCTCCATTTGTTCAGTCCCATTGACCAACCGCTTAGTATTAACTCTGGGTTGGTGTAGTAGATAGAAGAGTTCTGAATAATACTGAGTTCATGTTTATCAGTGTGATGCGTACACCCGGGATTATGGTGGATATTTGGAGAAGGCCTTATGAGATCTTTGTATCTATAATCTAACACGCTCCCGAAGTTTGCCAGAAGAGTTTTGAATGTTGAAAAGTTCGTATGATCTTTATGATGCACTCTTTTTCCCTTACTGAAAGCGAATTTTTTTCTTAAAAAATACTGATCGATGATTTATTTGATATTTTCAGCTATTCGAGTAGTGTTAAGAGGTAAGGCGCATGCTGAATGGAAAGTCGTGGTGAGCGGCGATCGACGGACAGTTAAAGATGACCAGGTGTTTGTAGACGAGAGAACTGTAATCTGGGGTAAAGGTAAGGTCATAATATTTAATTTCATAATCTCATTAATACAATGTTTGTCAGTTAACGCATTGATTTTATTGATACTAACAGTATTCAAACTTATTTGTTTGGAGGTTGCTTCTTTCTAATCTCATATGCAACTTTATACCGTACTTTCTTATGGCATAAATACAAAAATCAAGTTGTCTAGCTATTGGGTACTTTCAGTGTGATTCTTGACCGCTTGTTCAGTTTTATTAGAAATATCTAGAGTTTTACAATCATTTGCTATAGACTGAATTACTTTTACCTAGATTTGATGACTTGGTATCCTTGGTGTCTTGTTGTGTTACACACAACAGACATCCACACATGTAGATATTTGTGTCTGTTGTGTACACACAACAGACACAAATATCTACATTAATAAAATTTTTAAATCCGTAAATTATTATCAAGCAGATAAGCAGTGCTGTATGCAAATATTCTGTTTATAAGAGTTCTTCTTTGAGAAAAAATATCACGGGTTCATATCTAAATGTCAAACGTTTAGCATCGACCGCTTTATATATTAACCTCCCAAATAGTTCGGAAAATTGCTAGCAATTCTAAAAAAATTTTTTTCTAAATAGACTGAAGTTTTTTTGTTTTTTTTGTGTGTGTGTCTTTCCTCGGAGCAAGTGTTGGTTCTTTGACTTGGCTTCAATCGAAAAGAAAGAGAGGATGTGACCAAAAAAGATGAAGTTGGAGAACTGCTGGAGATTTCTCAGCAAAATAATAGAAATGGAAATAGAAAAGCCAATTTTAGTTACTTCGGCGGCAGAACTGCCTTTTTATTCAATAGACAGTGTTAACTCACAGATAATGCATTAATAGCGAAGGTCGAAGTAAAAAGTTGAATTTTTATTCTCACTGTTCGTATTTGAAGGATGCCGTGTTTTGGATCCAACCAAAACTTTCTGTGAAATAATCGCACATTGGCATAATTGAAAATCGGTTAGGTATTGGTTACTCCACAACTTGTGACACAGTTAACTCAACCAAGATTATCCGAATTTATAAAATTGTCGGTTTCCACCAAAGACAAGAAGATCATTAGAATCTGTTTTTTATAACAAGCCCAGGAGCGTTCTTCGATGCATGAAAAATCGATGAAAATATCGATAATGTTAGGGGGAAATTAATTTTCAATTAGCGTACCTCCGAACGTGAGCTTAAGTAAACATCTTGGGTTGCCATTTTAATTTGGATAATGAGAAGACAAAAAAAAAAGCGAAAACCGAATGTTTTTGTACAAGCCATTTATCGAAGTATACCTATTATTCCCATATTTTATAAAGCAAAAACTAAAAGTAGAAACCCCATCCAGTTGAGCAGGAAACTTGTTTATATCTAACTTAATTGTAGCCCGGCTCTGTTGGCAAACTGTTTTCCCTGTGATTGCCACTTTTACATGATTCTTCATGTAATATAAATTGCTGCCTTGTTAAACATTTAATGATCTTTGTATGCAAACGGAAGTACAGAACTTAGTACATAATACCCATAACGGCGAGGTTCCAGAGGCCCGCAGTAGGATACATATAAAAACAGAGCACATGGCATCTTAAAAATAATGTAACATAAACATATACGAGGGTTTTCCGAAAAGTAAGGTGACACGTTTTTTTCTTAATAATGGTGAAAGGGAATGAAACGAAACGTGGTGGACAGATAGACCCCTTAATAACGTTCAAAAAGACCGCCAGTGCAGTGTTGCGGTACTGTCGCCTCACAGCAGATTCCAGTTGCAAAATGGCGGCTACCGTGCGAGTGTGGTCCAAAACAGGTGTTCGTGAAGTTATTCGCTTTCTGCAAGCAAAAGGGTCTTCACCAAGTCACATTCACCGTGAACTGGTTGCTGTGTATGGCAAAAAGGTGATGACAAAGAAGCAGGTGTGTTTTTGGTGCAATGAATTTAAAGCGGGCCGTGTTGACATTGAAGATCGATATCGGGCGGGCAGGCCTTCATCGAGCAAGACAAAAGACATTTCGCGCATTAAGGGCATCGTTCTTGAAAACAGGCGAGTGGAATTGCACAAATAGTGAACGTGAGTAAGTCGACTGTTCACGAAATTGTTCACGATGCCCCGACAATTGTCAGAGGAGGACAAAGCAAAACGCATGGGGATGTCTGGAGAACCTGTTGCGATACAGCGACAGAGAGAATTTTCTCACTCGCATAGTCACAGCAGACGAACGTGGGTTCATCACTTTACCCCACAGAGCAAACAAGACTCCATGACCTGGAAACATCCACAATCTCCTGTGCGCAAAAAATTCAGAACTATTCCCAGTTTCCGAAAAGTCATGTCCACAGTGTTCTAGGATCGCCAAGGCATTCGGTTGGTGGATTTCTTGCCGAAGGGAGGAACAATCAATGCACACATATACTGTGCAACGTTGGAAAAACTGTAAGTCAACATTCGACGCAAACGACCAGGACTCCTGACAAGCGGCGTGATTTTGTTGCACGACAACGCAACTCCACACACTGCCCACACCACTCGTGAGTGGTTGCGCCTTAATCGTTGGGAAACTCTGTCACATCTCCCCTACGGTCCCGACTTAGCCCCTTCAGACTTCCATTTGTTCGGCCATCTGAAAAAATACCTTTCAGGAATGCATTTCACCGCGGATGAGGAAGTTCATCAGGCGGTGCGATGTTGGTCACTGCGTGTGGGCAAGGACTTCTTCAGCACTGGTATTGATAAACTGATCCATCGCTGGGACAAGTGCATCAATAAAACTGGAAACTGTGGAGAAGTGGCGCATGTTCAGTTATTTCTTGCTGTGTAATTTCAACTTCGTATTATTAAACATCATCGAGAGAAAAAATGTGTTACCTTACTTTTCAGAAACCTCTCGTAATAAACAACTTATAATACACTGCTATACAATGTTCTTGAACGATGGCCGTACAGAAAATGTTCAACACATTTAGTTGAATATACTAACAAGTATTTTATATTAAAGATTATAAATAACAGCCAGTAAATTGTTTCAGCTTTGACATCCAAACCTTCTTGTTATGAACAGTTTCGAATTGGAATACCTGTAGAGGTCCGGTCGACCATTGTTAGATACTTGTGAGACAGGTCCTCCGTAAGCTGTATCTTACAGCTTACGGAGGACCTGTCTTCAGTAATGGGAATCTTGCACAAAGGTATTCCAGTCGCAGTCGAGGGATGGAGCAAAGTGAGCATCTGAGTCTGGAGAAGTCTTCTGGAGAGATTGAGCCTGTTGAAGTGTAGTAATAATAAGATAGGATTTTCACGGAGAGAGCTTTGGACAATCCTTCAGAAGCAGACATCCCAAAAGTTAGGTTCACAGACCTCGTCAAGAAGAGGACTCTTCTCCACATTATAATCTGCAGAAGACGAATACTGCCTACTTCTCTTGCTATTGAGGTGTTGTGACACGCCAGGGGAAGGCAAAGTTTCCAGGAATTCCATCTAAGAAGTACTCTACGGGAATACTTTTTTGACTGTTGTAGTAGCTGACGCCCATATCTCTGAACCATACAGGATAGGTGGGTAGATGCATGACGTGATATATTTTTGGACGGTCGCCAGACAGCTGATATAGCATATAACTCCGTTTTTCCAGCAAAGCCGGACCGATTTCGTGAGTAAGAAGTCCAAAACAATTAGAGCGCCCAAATACCTTAATCCTGAAAAGTGTGTTTATGCGGCTCAAGCAATCCCATGGGATGTCCTTGAGGAATGCGATCCCGAACTCGGGATTGACCTGATGACAAGATGGATAGCCACTGTTTCTCTATGCTGCAACCATCACAGAGCATTCAAAGGCCTGGTGGAATCCAAAAGTCTATGAAAGTTTCCACGTTAAACAGAATTTGCACAAAAAGTGGAAAAACTCCGGCTCACCCTCCAGAACTGCTTATTCCCGAGCTAGGGCGCTTTTTATTCGGAACAAGAGGGAGGCGATAAAACTTCACCTAGAGGATACCATAAATAAGGGGAAGCCCTTCCATAGAATTCAATCAGAGGACGCCATTGACTCGCTCAATATGAGCAGCTGGCTCGACCATATAACTAGGTTCGCTGCTCAGCCAGAATCCACTACGTCAATGGAATTCCCAATCAATCCGATTTCGACAGACCCCTTAAATTCAGTTCATCTCACTAAATACCAGCTGATCGACGCAATGAATAGCTTAGCACCTACGGGCGCATCAGGTGCCGACGGAATTCCTCAGTTTATGCTGAAATTTCTCAGTACATTTGTTGTTGATCCTATCCTGTCGTTATTTAACAAGATCCTTAATCAAAAATTTTTCCTCCTATGTGGCATGTCTGTCTAGTAAGACCGCTGCCGAAAACACGCTCTGCTTCTCAGCCCAGTCACTTCCGTCCAATTTCCTCTGCATCATGCCTATTAAAGCTCTTTGAGAAATCTATTCTAAGAACATTAACCATCCAAATTATGCCACAACAGCTACCGCAGATCCACTATGCTACCCGGTCAAGATCCACTGCTACAAATATAGTCACCACCACTACCAAGATCCTCGAGGCATTTGAGCACCGTTCGGAAATCACCGTTACGTATATCGACGTCCAGGCAGCATTTGATTCCGTATCCGTTCACGCATTGGCAAGGCTACTACGTGAGTATTACCTCATTGGTGGAGACGTGCTCTGGTTTATTCAGACAAGGCTGGAGAACAGGACCATTATTGTTCGCGATGGCAATCTGCGCTATACCAGAACTATTACAGCTGGAGTCCCACAAGGCTGGGGTCCTGTCCGGAATCTTGTTCTCAGCTGTTCTCGTGCCATTTGTGACAGGCCGAACTGATATCCTCACCTTTGCCGATGACATAAAACTGTTTACTCCCATCAGCCCTGGAGACACTGCTGAATACATCAATACCTTAATCCTTCAGAAAATCCGGAACCTTGAGGCCTTCCTCTCCGGTTTCGGACTTCAAATCAATCCTGAGAAGTCAAAACAGTTGACTCTCTCTCTCAAACGGAGCCCAACAATAGTACAATCCATTTTAAGAGGATGCGCGATTTCTGCTATCCAACAACATACAGATCTGGGCGTTATTTTTGATCAAAAGCTCTCCTTTCTACCGCACATAGACCACTTGAAAATAAAGTTCTGTCGACTCCGGTGGATGATTAAACAACAACTAATGCACGTCCATGACGAGGCGGTTGGGTGCAGATATATTAAGACATGTGTTTATCCGGTCATACTCTATGGCGCCGAAGTCTGGACTTCAACTGCTACGACCCATCTTAGACGTATTTTCGCGGGGGAACTCTGGCTACTGAAGTGGACCATATGGAAATTTCGGCTTCCCCCTTCACCAAGGACAAGTGCAAGTGCCAGATGGCGGCAGCTCTCAACATCAGACGTCTTCCTGCCATTATTCACGAGAGAAGACTCGTCTTTGCTATCAAAATGATGGTCGGCATTATTTCAGTGCCAGATTTCTGGGCTAAGTGCGGATGGAGGATCCCGGTCCCAAGCCTTAGGGCTAATCCCCAGTCCTACAGGCCATTCCAAACCGGTTAAAGCTAACTGATCGTTCCTACCCGTGCAAATGCTGCAAGACACACAGTCCTTGGACGGCGACCTCTACAAATTCGCAGTCGAAAAGGAATATAGGCAGAAAGTACTCGGTCGACTTCCTTCCCAGGACCACGTCAGAGGACATTAGAACCTGCTCCCGGAGATCTATTCATCACTGCCTTGAATCTATCATCCCAATGTTCAAACCTCTCAGGAGTCATAATGCTTTTTTTTTTTTTTTGTGTTTATTATGTTGTGTGATTTCTTTTATGTAAACCCCGCGCTTGTAGCCGTGAAGGGAGTTGTATACAGCAATGTGCTTTCTGTATATAATAGAATTCTTCTTCTTCTATATGTAGATGGAAAAGCAACTTAATATCGAACCAGATTCCGAGATCGCAATGCGTTGACACGTTCTGAGTGTTGATATCTTCAATAGTGGAGACAATAGTAGAAGGGGATTTTTTCCGTGAAAATATAATCTGCCTTGATTTATTTGGGTTGATTAACAGGTTCAAAGGAGAAAGATTTATTTAATATGTTTTTGTAATGTTTAATTAAATAATTAACAGTAAAAAAAAACAGTGTTTACTATTGGATGGGTAAGTGGCGCAGCTGTCTTTTTTTTCTTGTTTTGTTTGTTTTAAGTATGATTTTTAAAATGTTCTGGTTGTATGAGCTTTCAAGATGCACGGATACCGGGTAGCTTTTACTATATTTGCACAGAGTCAGAAGATAAAAGAAATCATAAAAATAAAAATGCCCTGTTTTCCATTTCACACTTATTGTAGCTAAACTGCTAACAATAGCCTTATACAGAATTTATACTCTATATATAAAGATGAATTCAATCGTACAATGTTTATAGTAAAAAACTGTATTAGTTTTATGACATGGAATATTTTCGTCAGCAAATATCACAGAAGCTCATTTAATGTTAGGAAGAAAGTAATAATCAATATTATTAAGCAGTTTTTCTGCCAGCAATATACTTTATTCATTGTCATGATGATATTTGCTGGATTCAGAACTGGATCTAAAGCACATCGGTTATTGAAAAGCCATAATCCCACCTTGACATTTTAGGCTCAAGAAATCTTCGAATATTTTAATTTGTTTATTAAATATATTTTTAAAATGCTGCTAAGAAATATAATTTATTTTTTAAGATTTTAGCAGCGAAGACCTTTTTTTCTTTTTGAAATTTGACTTGTTGAATGTTCTGTGTATTCCTGAGCAGACAAAGTGGATGGCAGCGTCCCAATCCTTCCACGTGGCCGACACTCCTTCTCCTTTCGGTTCCAGCTCCCCGAGAGTTCCCTGCCGTGCAGCTTCGAGGCCAGGCCTTGTACAGTTCGGTACTACGTCAAAGTAACTGTAGATATTCCGTACGCTTCCCCGCCACAGGGGATGAAATATTTCACCATAATCGGACCACATATCGACTGCATGGATGAGCAGTATCTGGTGAGTACTTCCTCTCTCTTTCTTTCTCTCGGATCATGAATGCTCTACTGTCAGATGCGCGTGCACTTAACCTTCCTGTGACGTCATCGGGTTGCATCACCTCTCCGTGAATTCAATGGATTGTCATGGAGATGGGTATAAAGGGAAACTACGCAAGTTAATACCCGGCAGCCTCTTCTGACCTTCTTTCTTTCTTTCCGAAATAGTTCGCATGAATGTGGAAACTGTTTTCAGTGAAGTATGCCTTAACGTGTCCATGCAATGGAAAAATGTACGAAATACATTCCTTGTGTTCGTCTCCAAAATTTTAAAAATGCATAAAATTCATTTACAGATCGTTCTTTCTCTTTGTCTTGTTTTATTAAAGTCTGTTGCTTGGTTTATTCACTATAGCTACATTTGATTGCGCATGAACATTGTAGGTGCATTAGAAATTTGATGCTGATGTAATTTGTGATTACTATTCACATTTGCGAATTATTTCTGTTAGAAAGTGTATTATTACAGTAGGCCCTCGATTTAACGGACTAATTGAGGGAAGGGGTGTCCGATATTACCGAAAGTCCGTTAGATCGAATGTATTTTAAAAACATATATTAACAACGAACTTACAATGTACAGAGTGTATTAAAATGATATTATAATGTATAAGTATGAATAAAATATTATTATAATGTACATTGAGTAATTTATACACGCCACTAAATCATCTGTTAAAAATATAAAATTAAATTTACTACAGGAACCAAACTTTATTTTAATTAAACACGTCAAAAACTATACAATGTAACTAATGGAGTGTCCCCCCCCCCCTTTTTATTTTCTTAAAGCTCTCACAAAGTTGGTTTCACTGTGAACATTACTTTTTTCATTTAAATCCATTTTAGATGGGGGAAAATACTTTAAAATTCATAAACTCCATTGAATAAAAAACATACAAAAAACGTTAAAAAAAGATACGTAATATTAATATTAACTTAATTGAAAGAATCACAATTTTCAGAGTCAGAAATAACTGTCATGTGGAGGGAGAGGTGTTAATTCCTTGATGGTAGAGGGTTCTGGTGAAACAGGTCCAGGTGATGAAGTGGTCTTGAGGAAATCATCAAGCTTCCGTTCCCTTACACCTTGGTGCTGCTTCCTTATTACTGTAGATCGAAATTCTCTAAAATGTTCATAATAAGGAAGCACATCAGGGTCTGATGATTATTCAATAGAATGTATGATGTCATCCATATATTGTCTTATAACAGACAATTTAGGATGAGGTGCAACTAATTCTTCGTCTTTGTCATGGCGCCTTCGTAGCCAGGTGGGAAGGAGCAGCAGTGCATAGCACACGCTTCTTGATTAGACCGGGGTTCGAGCCCGTCACCACCAAATACGGAGAATGCGGAAAGGTCAGGGAATGACCACCGCATATCCCGGAGCAATATGGCCTTAGTTGCTAATGCTCCTAAAAACCTAATAACAAACAAACAAACAAACAATCGTCTTTGTCATCAGTAACGTCCTCTTGTTCTCCACGAAGAACATTTTCCGCAATCTCTCCCTCAGAAAAAATATGATAGTCCGGATCACCTTCATCATTTTCGAGCCACTGTTCCACATCATTCTCAGTCGCATTTTTGTTGCCGGTCCTCAGAAGAGTGTTCCGAAAATTAGACGTCTCAACTCCCTCTTTGGCGCCTCCGTAGCCAGCTGGGAAGGAGCAGCAGTGTGTACCACACGCTTATTGATTAGACCGGGGTTCGAGCCCGTCACCACCAAATATGGAGGATGTGGAATGTCAGGGAATGACCACCGCATATTCACAGAGCAATATGGCCTTAGTTGCTAATGCAAATCAACTCCCTCAAAGTCCATTTCAAGTTCTACGTCGTACAACAACTTCTTCCAAGCATTGACCAAGGTAGTAATCTTCATATCTTTCCACGCAGCTGCTAAGTTGAAGATAGCAGATCTGATGTTCTATGCATGTAAATTTTGCAGTGTTCTGGTGCCTCTTGTAGCTTCTTCTGCATCTTCTGTTTCTTCCAAAACAACCATCACCTCTTCCAAAACCTTCTTCTCATACATCCTCTTACATGCAACGATTACACCCTGATCCATCCGCTGTATCAGTGAAGTAGTGTTAGGATGCAGAAAAACACATTTAATTCTGCCATCCCTGCTAACTAACCTCTCAGCATTACGGTGAGCGGGTGCATTGTCTAGCAGTAAAACAGCCTTTATTTCATGATAAGGAATTTTCAGCATATCTGTCTGATAGCGTCTCAAATCAGACAGATGTGCTGTCTGATGTGCGACGCTATTAAATATAAATAGGTTCTAAATTTTTCGTTTAGGACAGAATTTTTTTGTCCGTTAAATCCGACGTCCGTTAAATCGAGGGGTTACTGTATATACTTTATTTGTTTATTATTACTATCACCATATTTTCCGTAGTAGTAAAAAACTACAGAAGTAGTGTAAATGGCATCGATTTAATTGTATCTCATATTGTGACCTAGGTACCTATCCGCCCACCGACGATAGGCCACAAGCCTTGAAACAGTGCCGTCTGGTGGTGGTATCCCCCGAGAATAAGTAACAATTGTCTTCTCCATTGGTGAAGCGTTACTTGTTCGAGGTAGTGCAATACATGGTAATTCGTTGTGAAGGTAGTCACAATATGAGATACAATTTACACTTTATTTACAATTTATGCCATTTACACTACTTCTGTAGTTTTTTACTACTACGGAAAAATATGGTGATATGTCACTGATGATATTCTTATAGCGAATTACCAATCCGTAGCCTATTACGCCTTGTGTGTTCATTTTTTAGTTTATTTGTTTATGCAGATCATAACGAATGCAAAAGCGATTAATAAATGTATAAGCAATAATGTGCATTCCCATTCCAATTTATTAGAGAATTGGCGTTCTGATATCCGCATGATTTCTGTTGCAGGAATATGAAATAGCCTGTGAGGTGATGGGCCACCTGGTAATGAGAGACTTATATGTCAGCGTCTCTGTCGGTCTTCAAAAGTGTGCTACGGCAAAGGCAGACACATCAGAGCATTGGCGGAGTTCACCAGTGAATCGACTTAGTCAGTGTCAGGGATCTTTAGTAAGTGGCTAGTGATGAAGAAAACCAGCAGCAAGAACAAGTCCGGCTCGGAAGAAGATATTCTATTTAAGAGATGGGGGGTTCTTCTTTCTGCCTGTCCGCCATGTGCGCAAAAATTGGAAGTCAGCATTGCAAATGTGACAGGAATTAGGGAAATAATCAGTGGAACACTAAAAGCACTTGAAGTGATCAGATAAATCGCGGTTCATAGTGTTTAGCACTGATGGAGGTGCATGAAGGTGCTGAGGAAGCAATGGCTTCTAAATAATTCTAAATACAACTTGTTCTCTATGCAAACTGTTGATGTTCTGCTATATATCGGAAATAGGGACTATCTTCGTGGTATCGCACTGTGCCTTTCGTTATTCTGGAAGGCCTGAGTAGAATATGTATCTTCGCATTCTCGTGGCCCCATAATGCTGCTGATGGTGTACACCGAAGGCAATGAGATTTCCCAAGATGAGAATGTTAGTTTGCAAGGAGTAGATTGTGCAGGAATGGTATTAAAATCATTACAGCAGTCAGCATCTACCACAGCCCATAGTTACTGGACATGAATCTCATCCGGGCAGTTGGAGAATTTCACTGATGAGGGGTCTTTCTTGAAGAGAAATGAAATAACATTATAAGAGATATCTGTGCACGCCTAATCGGATCTGTGCCACGCCATGTCAACTAAATGTTGTTCTTAGTGCTGTTAGATGCATTCTCTAATATTTTGGTAGGGTATTATATAATAAGCATTGTTTACATTGCTAACTATGTAGAAAAATGCCTTGAAATTGATCAGAATGTATATGTGTTCGAATTTCTGTCCAAATATTATAGGAGGGAATATATGCCGAAAGCCATGTGGATTAATTTAACACTTTTAGAGAGGGGGTTTTTAGCAGCGTGGTTGCCCTAGTAGTTAGAAGGAATCTATTTTGTAGAGATGGACCACCTTTATTTAAAGGTGTTCAAAGTAAATAAATTTTCTGTTTATACTCCGGGACGACTAAACAGTCAGAGGAGTTAACAAGATAGACAGAATACAAGAAACAGCACCGTATTCAGCAGTCACGGGCTTGAACCCCGGTCACTCAAGGCACGTGTACTTATGCACCCGCGCGCCTGACCACTAGGCTACGGCGGCCTTTTTAAAGTAATTAAGTAATGCTTACGTCTCAAGTGTTCTTGTTTGTTGCTACACTTTCTTATATGGCAAGATGTGTGCCAAGCCCTCGTGGGTAGCACAGTTAGCATAATCATCGACCCCCACCCATACCGAGTGGAAAATCTTGTAGAGAGTGGGAGGTCATATTCCACTTTATATGTCCAAGTTTCGAGACCCAGGTAAAAGAGACATCGAGCTCTTGAAAGGGCAGAGGCGCAACCCATTTGGTGGGATCTCCAAAAGCATCCGTATTCGAAAAGCCTTAAATGTGGGCTACAGAGCTTGGCAACTAGGCACCTTAGAAGAGACCATATTGGGGTCTATAATGGCTCTGTGACGGTATAATAAAATGAATGAGGGCGAAATTTTTATTGTTATAAATGCTTTCAGGACATTAATTGAAATTATGGGAAAGAGGTGTAGACTAGTTTGCTGGACGTTTTCTTTAATCCATCGAGTTTTTGGGGTTGACAACTTGGAGAAGTTCAAAGGTTAGCTGGACAGTTATCTGCGTGACGAGGAAAACACGTAGGTAGTTAAAATAATTTTTTAAAAATATATTTATGTATTTTTTATTTATTTTTTGACTATTGCAGAAAAAACCCGTGACTTCATTTCACTATATAGTTAATACAAATTACATGGAGGGCTCAATAAATTCCTTCCTTATGTTTAAACCTTATTAACTGTAGACGTACGTGTGGTACATCTTATAATTTGTAAGCGAAGTATAATAGATAAGACATTCTTTTAAGCCATAATAATTTTGGATAGGGATGAGAAAGAAGCTATCTGTAATATATATATATACAAGGTGTCTCAAAAATATTGGTACAAACGTTTAGGGGAGGTAGGTAACATCTAAAGGAATGTGAATCGCATAGGAACCCATAACCGGAAACGTCACCGTAAGTCAGTACACGGCGCTGTTCATCCGTTCGGGGGAGGGAAAATTTCTGGTTTACTCATTCAAGCAGTAGTCGCCGCACGAAGAGCATGCATCGATATACGAACTGTGAGTTGGCAGACATGCACCTAGTGTATGGATTAGCAGAGGGCCCACACGGTGTGCGCCCCCATGCGGCACAACATCGCTTCGCAATAAATGTGTGGGCAGGTATGGTCGGTGACTGCTTAGTCGGCCCATACCTGTTACCATCCCGCATGAACTCCGCTAAATATTGGATCTTTCTTGTACAAGTTCTACCAGGGTTACTTGACAATGTTCCAGCAAATGTGAGACGCAACATTTGGTTTCAACATGACGGGGCACCTGTCCATTATGGAAGGTGTGTTCGTGACCATTTGAACAGGCGTTTTGGGCGTCGATGGATTGGCCGTGGTGGACCCGTTGCCTGGCCCGGCCCCCACGCTCACCTGATTTATCGAGCCTTGATTTATTTCTGTGGGGGCCCTCAAATTTATCGTGTATGAATCGCCTGTGGAGACGGAAATGGATCTCGTGGCGAGACTTGTCTGCGCTGCTGCTACTGTCAGAGAAACTCCAGGTGTGTTCGACCGTGTCCGCCAATCCATGCTGCGTCGGTGTCACGCATGCATCGCGTCTCATGGTGGAACCTTCGAGCATCTATTGTAACACCATGAAATGCATCCATCTCGTAATCCATTGTTAATATTATGTCAAGTAAATGTTTGCCAATAATTACTGTCTTTTGTCATTTCTGCTTCTTGTGCCTCTGCTACTACTTTCCCGTGACCTTTCCGTCTCCAAAGGGATGATGCACTTTCTTCAAAGAAAGGGCATCAACCCTTAAAATTGTAATTGTCGTCCGAATAACGTAAATATATGGCAATATTTCTTACAGATTGCATCAGATAAGATTGACACGCATAGGTGATGACGTAATATTGCATCAGCTGTACAAGCACGCTCTGCAAGAGTTGCAGTCATTCCTTGCTTGTGTCAGGATGGCGAGTTACGTGCAGTTGACGCCACGAAGAAAGAGTGCTATTGTTGCTTTACGTGAGAAAGGATGTTCTTCCCTTCATATTGCTTATCGAGTGTCTTGTGATCAATCGACAGTGAGTAGATTTCTTTCCAAACTCAAGAATACTGGTTCTGCTGATTGGAAAAAAGGAATCGGACGCAAACGAGTCTCTACGCCAAAACAGGACCGCGTTTTGAAGCGCTTATACCTTAAAAACCTTCGTCATCTGAGTTGAAAACAGAATGGGAAGAAGATACAGGAGTGGTAGCAAGCGCAGTAACAGTTAAAGACTCTTCAAAAATGGACTTGTAGTCCCTCGTCCTAAGAAGAAACCCCCTCCTCACACAAAAAATGAAAAAGGCCCGATTAATTTGGCTTAAAGAGCATGTCAAATGTACCCCGAGCAGTGGAAGTCAGTTATTTTCTCGGATGAGAAGAAATTCAACCTGCATGGCTCTGATGGGAGACAAACGATTAGCCGTACACGTGGTGAAGAATACCATCCAGACTGCATGGTGTCTACTGTGAAATTCCCTATCAGCCAAATGATATTTCGTATCGTGGAGTAGGTAACTGCAGTTTATAAAAGGTTCCTTAAATGCCAATGGATACCTGGCTATATTGGAAGGTAAATTGCTGCCAACCATTAGAGACCATTTCAACCTGCCAAGTAACTACATCTTTCAGGACGACTCTGATCCTTGTCATCGGGCGAAAAGTGTAAGTAGGCACTTCTGTAGTTACTTTAGCTTCATTTCTGTATTAGAGGTTCGACAGTAATGCGTTTACATTTGTTACAGGTGAAAAATGCTATGGTTGTAAGAACGGTACATTACAACTCTTATCTGGCCAGGAAACAGCCTGGACCTGAATTCTATAGAGAATTGTTTGGCATCGTGTGGAATCTGAAGTTGCCAGAAAGAAACCAAACATCCTTCGTGAATTTCAGGAAGCCATAATTCGTGTTTGGAACCAAGAACTATCAGTTGATTATCTTCAGAAATTGATCTTGTCAATGCCTTGACGGTGTGCTGCTGTCATCAGGGCAATATTCAACTAAATATTAGTTTGCACCTGGTGAACTTTTCATTTTGTTTTCCATTTAAAATGATAAACTGAAGCAAATTGAGGGCTTCTCATAACATTTCATGCCGACCGGGCTAGCCGAGTGGGTAAAGTACCTACCCGGCAACCCAAAGGTCGCGGGTTCGATTCCCGCCTCGGGCTTGGATCAAAGTACTGCAAAAAAACCGTGGGAGGTGCAATATGGCCACAGAAGCCGATGCGCCAACAACTATAAAAAAAAAAAATAAATAACATTTCATCCATAATTGTCGCGTTTACCAAAACTGTTGTATAAAGGTTGCAAATGCTCATTTTGGAACATTTTGAGAGCACCTGTCAAATATTACTTAGCTTTGCCTTAACTATTAATAAATATCTTTTGTTTATATTTCTATTATGGCCGTGATTCAGTGTAGCCACGTGTTCTGGAGCTCCTGAATGTTGAGTTATTTTAATGTGTTTAAAGTGTTTTCTTCCACCGGAAAAGTGTACCAGCTCAAAGAACTTCGCATAAGGATTACGTGGGTGAGAAATTTTTGTTATTACGAGGGTTATCTTGTCTGAACTCTCTCGTCATCTACAGCTGTAAAGGGACATTTCTTCGGAAATAAAATTGATATTAATAATAATAATAATCCATTTAGGCTTAGCATTCTGCTAAGGCTAAACGTGTTAGACGTGTTTGATTCAGCTTCTGCTTTATAGTGATTTTAAGTAGTTTTTAAAGGGCATCTTTATAAAATCTGTGTTCTGACATGTTCCTTAAATGACTCTCAAGCAGCTTAGATGGTTTTTATGAAGTCTTCATCAAGATAAAGTACTATTTATTTAAGCTTAAATTTTTAGTGTGCAACGTTACTCTGAGCCTTGTTTTGCATAGCTACAAATAGCAACGTTATTGACTTTTGACTTGAAGTTCTTACCGTGACTCAAAGCTGTTCGTGACTTTGGTAGTGTTCCTGCTTTTGTAAAGTCCTGCAGCCCTCTAACAATTTTTCAGTTAGCCACTCCCACGTCCAAACTGTCTTCTCCAGGCTTAATACTCTTCTCTTCGATTCCTGCTGTGTCAATAACGGCTCACTTGCTTATTTGTTTCATTCTGTTTGCTGACATTTAAAGCCATTCTCAACTCTTCAACATGCCACCTAAAAAAGCGGTTTCATGCAATATATGTCAAAAAACAGTACGAAATTGGGTTATCTGCAAGGGAATTTGCAGTATGGTTTTTTGTGATGCGTGTTCATTAATAAAGAACTTTTCTAAATCCAGTAATTTAAAAAGTAATTTCAGATGCCCTTCATGCAAAAGTGCTAACAAGGGAAGTGCAAACTTACAGTCTCCTAGTCAGCATAAGCTGGATTCCCAGGATACCTCAACAGATGCTGATCTCCTTAGCAACGTTGACCATCCCTCTTCTCCCCCCCCCCGTCAATATAGTTCAATTTCCTAAGCCCTCAGACCATACAAGGAAGTCAACTAAAGATGCCTCCGCCCAAACGGATGACGCTTCCTCTCTGTCCCCCCTGCCTTCAACAGCCCCAAACAATGATCGCCCATTTGCTTCCCTGGAACAAATGCTGAGGAAACAATTTAGAGAAAATGAAGATATTAAACAGCATCTTTTTCGAATTGAAGATCAGCAATGTAAATTCTACCATCTGCTTCTCGAACTAAAGGCTATGGTCGAAAGCCATCCAGTGCCTCACCCTTCTTTTCATCAGGCTTCTGCAGTTCCAGTCCTCAGTCCAGATGCTGAAGAATTTGTTCCAGAAAAAACAGCTGCGCGACCCCAAAAATCAAGCTCTAGCTCTCTTTCTGTCCGAGAACACAATCGTGCTTCCTCGCAACGCGTTGACACAGGCAGACAACCGATATCTACCACTATTAGTAATCAACAAAAACCGAGAAATCTGTATGTGCACTGTCAAAATGATCGCTCTGAGCAATATCCTGAAGTGCTTTCCCATAATGGCTTGCTTACAAACTCCCCAGGTTTTAAGTTTCCCCGCAGAAACAACAGATATGCAAGCATAATAGGAACAAGAAATATGCAGTCCTGTATTAAAATTAGAAACAGAAATAGTTCGACGCCTAGAAGTAGTAACATTTTTGTTAGCAGGCTAGACCCCAATACTACTTCCCAGCAGATGGACCAGCTACTATTAGAACTAGAAATTCCAGGTAGAGCATTCAAAATAAGAACGAAATATCCCACATATTCATCATTTAGAATTGAGATAAAGAATTGTGACCTACAACAATATCTAAATCCTGATATCTGGCCAAATGGTCTACTCGTCATGCCATTTTATGGAGCTATTGGAGGATCGGTCAACAACTCTAGTGAAAAGGTACCAACTAATTCTCAATCTGCTGAATTCTCTGCATAGCTAGAGAATAATATTCCTAATTAATGCTCATCCTAATCCATCATTTAACTTGCCACCTAATACATCTGTTTGCAAACATCCTTCTAACACAAATGTCCATCTCAACATTTTTCTTCAAAATGTAAGAAGCATAAAAAATAAACTGTCTACGCTTATTTCATTAATGGTTGAAGAATCGCATGACATCATATGTTTAGTTGAAACGTGGATGCAGGAATCTTTACAAGATGTTTTCCTACTGCCGAAGAATCTCAGCTACACGCCATTCATGACATCAAGAATTAATCGTAGAGGTGGTGGGACAGCAATAATTGTAAAATCCAATTTTAAAATTTTGAACACATACAACTCTAATACTTTCAACTTTGAAGGAATTTCCCTACTAATCCAAGTTGAGGATTCTCTGCTTCAAATTTATAATATTTATATTCCGCCTGGACCTACTGATGACATCATTAATGAAGTAATAACCTGGATCACTACTGTTCTTAAGCCTCAAACTAACATAATTATAATGGGCGACTTTAACCTTCCCCTGCCCAAATATAATCTACAAATGAAGCTGCTGTCCGACTCATTTTTAGTTCTAGGAGCTAAAAAAATCAACATCCCTGTTACAAGAGGTAATCAAGCGCTTGATCTTGTATACTCTAACTTTCCACTGCATGAAAAACTTAGTACTAACATTACATTTAAATCTGACCACAAAAGTATAGAACTGCAAGCAACAATTTGCTGTGGGAATCCTCGCCCCCCTCTGGAAATCACTAAAAAATATCATCAATTAAATTCCTTCAGAAAGAAAAGTTTTTGCAGCTCTTAAAATTCTATCCATGGAATTCTCTCAAAAATATTCCTATACAGGACGCCACCTTTCTTCTTATAAAATGGCTGAATCAACTGAAAACAGAGTCGGCATCCAAACTTGTTAGAATATCTTCTCACTCCAAACCTTGGTTCAAATCCCACTTGAAACCTTACTTTAAAAGTAAGCAAAAATATCACAGACAGTGGAAGAAATGCGGCACTTCATCAGCACACATAAAATATAAAAAGAGCAGAGCTTTGTTTCAACTCAAAAAAATTCAGTCATACAAAAATTATGTTATGTCCACGCTAAAGCACAATAAAAGAGCACTTTCTACAAAAACAACAGCTACCTTACAGCACGATCTAGTTTCTGAATGGATAAGATGCAATATGGAAACAAGCAGATCTGACATTTTCACTGAAGGTATACAAAACAGATTTATAGCATTTAATTCCTATGAACAAGCAGACAAAGTGCAACATGATGTGTCTCCGGATCAAGCCCTGCTAATTAACCAACTTGTGAACAAGAATACAGTTCAGCGTGCAGTTAACCAAATACGCCTTGATAGTAGTGAAGGTCCTGACGGCATCCCTGGTTTTATTATTAGATTGTCCAGCGTATACATTATTGATTCGTTAGTGCATATAATTTCCAGGTGCATCTGCCAGCCATTCCTTCCAAGACAGTGGAAAACTTTCAGGATTACGCTGATTCCTAAAAAAGCTTGCAGAAATAACCATCCCGGCCATCGACCAATTGCTGTTTCGTCAATAGTTACTAAAATTATTGAAAAAATCATGCTCCCATATCTTTAACATGCAATCTTCGCTAATGCGCCTGTCAGTATGCATTTTGGTCCTAGAGGGCGCTCCACAACAACAAGCCTAGCTGACACCATTGTACGCATCCAAACTGCGTTTCAAGATAAGGCACAATGCGATGTATTTTATTTTGACATCAAAGGTGCTTTCGACAACATAGATCTCAAAAAAGCTTTTCAAATACTAAAAAATCATTTTCTCGTTGACACAATGATTATTTCCTATCTTCAATACAGCCTAAATCGCAGACTTCTCCTCTTCCCCACTAGTACTGACAATATTCTCGTCACAACCTCAACAGGCATTCCCCAAGGAGCCGTTCTCTCCAGTACTATATTTTCAGCATCTCTTCAACCACTTCTACAAGAAAATCCAAATCTACTGGCATATGCCGATGATTTAAAGTTATTTATAATCTCCAAAGCCAGTGATGATATTCGCAAAGTTATCAATGATGCGAATTCACAGATTTGTGAAATCATCGAGTACCTGAAAGATCTCAATCTGAATATAAATGCAAGCAAATCTGCTCAAATTACTTATTCCCTTCAGAAACAACCCAACCACATAGAAATAAAAATTGCAGATGTCCCAATCCCAAATGTTTACGCTCACAAAGACCTTGGAGTTGTTTTTGATAAAAATCTCTCCTTTAATGCCCACTATTTATATGTTGCTCAAAAAATTCAAAAAGCGAAATGGTTAATCAAACAAGAAACAGCAGCGATTCAAGACAGAAAAACAGTCATTAAGCATGTTCAAAGATGCATCTTTCCCATTCTGTCCTATGCTTCCGAAATCTGGTCTGGTGCTCAAGAAATTCCTTGCCCTAGAATATTGGGTTCTTAGAGGGCTCAATAGTAAGCTTCGTTTTCCCCATACAATATCCAGGCAACAGCTTTATAAAAACCTAAAAACAAAGCCTCTGCAACAGATGTTCAACGAGTCTGGAGTCATGCTTCTTGCAAAGTTAATCACCTCTGCATGCGATTCACCAAACCTAGCCAATATAATAGCTATCCCCAACAGGGTAAATTCAAGAAACCAGCAATTCAAATCCAACCTCTCCAGGCTCAAACAAATGGACAGAATGTTCCCCAATGCATCTCTTCACCTCATAAATCATCACAACATTGATTGCAACAGGTTAATCAACTCTGAAGCCTACAAGAGTCAGATCTCCGATAAAATGAAGAAAAATAATCCAACCCAGTAATTGCAACTGAAAGCCAAATGTCCTGTTCTGCAATTTTTTTAAAATTCATAACTAAAATTCTTAGGCATTGTTAATATCTATATAAAATCTGCTATGTACATATACTCTATTATTTTATTCATTCCTGTTGTATTTTTACCTGCCCCTAGCCATGTGCTGTGATGGGCTTGCTGTATTTGCAATAAATGAATATTTATTTATTTATTTATTTATTTGTGATGCTAGTCATTAATGTAACATACCATTGCGAAAAAGGGTTAGAAATGTGAAATTCCTAGGTTATGCACTTTCTTTGAACACCCGTGTGTGTATACATATATATATATACACACACACAAGAATGACGGCTTTTATTTGTATATAAATTATAAGAAGTTTCATTTATAAATTAATAGTAGTTCTTAAATTTCAGACGTTGTAAATATTTGGAAAATGGCAGCAATGGAGAAAAAAGTTAAGTGTGCTTTTATGGCTCTCGTAGTATAAGTTGTACGTATTCATAGTATGCACCAGTTCAACTATGGCCTAATTGTTTGTTCTGCGAGATGAATATGAGTTTTCGGTAGGTAAAATCACACTCATCTAAACGGGGAGTATTTCTCGACTTTGGCCCGAAATACGATTCGAACCCGAGCTCTTTCTGCACGATTTGGGAGAACACCGACTATAACCACTGTTCTTCCTACGAGAGAGTGCCACTCTAGAGGTAACATCATTAAACACCGCCAGTATTCATTTTATAAAGCATTGACATATAAAATTATGATAAATGGACTTCAAGGAAATAGACCAAACACGAAGTCAGAAAAAATCATTACCTTCAATCAATGTGAGGAAAATGCAAAGGCAGTTTGCACACACGTTCCATCCGATAATGGACCAGGGAAAGAAACAGCTTTATTGATCATAGCACGGCAGTTGAGGGAATGTTCGTGTAGAAGATTCTTATTGCGTGATAATGATGTGAGATGCTGTCATACGAGCAAGTCTCATTAGAAGGGAAAACGGTGGCTGACACAGTTGCTCCGCGTCTAGGTAGTTCAAGGTCAGCCGGAGGAAGGAAATGCCATTGTATAGTACGTTTCTTCCAGCTGCGAGCAAATTCTTTCTAAATCTGTAGACAGCGTTTTCGCCCTTACTAAATCACATTTCTCCATATTCTGTCCTGAAGGATGCAGCGCCTGCTCTTTTGTGAACGAAAAATCCAAAACAGAAAATAACTTCCTGAATTATCGAAAGATTTCAGGATTTTTTCCCTTCTTGTTTATTGATTAAAACTACATTGAGCGGTTGAAACATTCAATTCATTATGAGAACTGAGCGCCATCTGGTGTAACAGCTAAATTATATTCCATTACAGTGTGCGGAAATAAATACTTTCAAGTGTAACCTCTGGCCTAATGATCAGGCTAGTCGTCATGTGGCCTTCTACTTCTCCCTCCTCTTTCCCCCTCCGGATGTATATACGTTGCCGCAAATAAGTGATTGTAAACGAAGTCCCCCTCTCTCAAAGAGGAAACTCGCAACCAACCGACCTCTATCTCTCCAACCAACGTAGTTTTTGCTTCACCATGACAACATCAACATCCCACATTTCTATTTAGTCTTTACCCAGACGTTGCTATAACGACGAAAAGGTCTGGCCGTGCGAAAGTGCATGCCATCTAAAATATACATCGCGTTCTTCGGAATGCGTGTTATTTGCTTAGCCAAAATGGGAAGCCGAGATTTCATAATTAGCGATCCTTCGAATAATGGCTTCGAGGAAAAATTATTTTTAGGAATGTAAGGGCCTCTGAGTCGTCGGCAGTATGCAAGGATTAGTTCTCGGTATAGAGTGAACACAAGGAAATGAATAAGAAACTTTAAATATCAAGCTCCGGAAAGACGAGGTAGAACGTAAGAAACCTGATAATGATAGCATCACACTGCTGACGCCATGTTTGACTGCTGATTGTAGACAGAGAAGATGCAGTCTTCACTGTTCTGTTCATATAGCAGCCTATTTATTGTAAAAGTTCCCTACATCGTATCTTTTGTACAAATTAATGCATAGCAAGACAACACGTTAGCGTATTTTCTTAATGCATTAATAGGACCGAAACTTTGGCAATCGAAAATAAGATAAATATTATTAGGATTTGTATTAACAGATCATGGGTCAGAAAAACAACAGAATGACTTAGGGTTGGCATGAGATGACAGACTATTGTTCAAGTAACACTATGCCAGAGCGAAAATCAAAACCCTTGCAGCCGTTTGGGCGATTAGGCATGGCAAGTAGGCATTACTAAATAGCAACTGCTAGCCAACTACTGTATATTCAAACATTCCTGGTGCCAATGCATGGGCGTCACAGTCTGATCACTGTCACAAAAACCCTGTCTGCGCCTGGTAGCCCAGTGGCATCATCATCGTCCTTCTCACACCGGGTGGAAAAGGCCCGAGTTCGAATCCCGTGAATGACGCGAGGAATTTTTATGGGCTCTTTTCACTCCGTAGCTGAGTTAGTCTGTCTCATTCGTAGATAGCAAGGTCCCCCCCCCGGGAAATCGGAGTTTTTTTTATCCAGCAGACAGGAAAATTGACCAGAGAATTGGGCCATACACTACACCCTTCTGAAAGGTTGACGCCATCTGACCACAAAAATCTGATCACAGCACGTTGTTCACTAACGGTGTAATTGGAAAGCGGAGCCGACATGATTACACCTCGACTGTATAAAACACAGTGATTTCAGGCAACTGACAACACAGGTGTACACTTGTCTAACAACATGTGATGCTTTAGGAGCATGTTCTGAAATGGGGTATTAGTTTTACACACAAGTTGCCTTTACTTCTTGATTTACCCTTGTGTGCGTGCGTGCGCACGCATGCACATAACCTACCTAATACCATGTTGGGCCATCGTTCGCACGAATAGCAGCCGCTGTTCGCCTAGACATTGACTCTACTAGATGTCTGAAACATCTGTAGGGATCTGAAGCCAATACTGCTTGCTGTGCTCTCCACAAAGTCGAAATAGATTACGGTTACATGTCCATACGCCTCACCTCCCCCTTCCAATACATCCCACAGGTGTTCAATTTGATTGAGGTCAGGTGAATTTGGAGACCATTCAAGTTGTGTAATATCTTCACTGTGTTCCTCGAACCACTCGTGCGCAGTGCGAACCAGATGACACAGCGTATTATCGTCTTGTAAGATCCGTTTCTGTCCGGGAAAAACTGCAGCATGGCAGGGTGCACATTGTATCCTAAGAGCTGCCAGTATGTGGACATGTATTGTGTCTTGTGTAAGGCGCCCCCTAAACGTTAGTTTATCTCCGCCATGGTTATCTGTGATGATATACAAAATATAGCGATCACCAGGAAGGCTGCTTCCCAGTACCCATCCACGCCACGAGGAGGCAGGCCCAGCTATACATGTACTAAATTAAATATAATATTACCAGCACCCATAGGAAGAAGCGCAAGTCGCGTATGGGTGCAGCAGTCTCCTATAATCACGTACGATGGTGAAGACCACAAAGGATCCCATATCCACTGCAGAAAGTGTAATGCCAGCTGCCAGTAGACCTCACGAGTGAAATGTTCGTCCGTACGCACTAGGGTAGTAGTTCTTGCCAGCAAAACGCGCCCCGTATTACGCAACCGCCGCCACAAGCAGCAAAGCAACGGGCACAAAGTGGCAGGAGTGCTGTGACTCGGGGGAGAACTGAGGGGGACGATTCTCCAACGCATCACAGCTTAAAAAAATGTACAACTTGTGAAATGTTTGCCGAACTCTCTGGAACAGAACATGATCTAGCCAAGGAGGATGTCTTGGTGTGTGCCAGGTGTAGAGAGTGTCTAGAAATTAAGCGTCAAATTAAGCAGGGTATGTCTGCCAGGGGCAAAAGTTGATGATGTTGTGAAGCATATATCATCCTTTAAGGGCACAAAGGGTGATATTGTTGTACACGTTGGCACCAATGACAAGAGTAGGAGATATACACATTTACTTAACAAGTACAAGTTGCAAAAAAAGTCATGAGTTAGGGTTAAATTTTAAAGTGTCTGCAATTCTGCCCAGACACAATATGAGGGAGTACATGATGAGAACCTTATCAATCAATTCGGCCTTGAAGGAAATGTGCAAAGCTCATGAGGTAGAATTTTTTTCAGCATGGTGTCTGCTTGTTAACCGGAGGGACTGCTTCTACAGGGATGGGATACACTTAAATAGAAAGGTTGCAAGAATATTTGCTGATGCTATCGAGGCAGTGTTAAGTGGGTCGGAAAACTGCTAGCTTGGGGGATTCACAGACTAAAAGATTAAAAGTAGCCGCAGACAGAGTTGAAGGTAATTCTTGCACTACTTCTATTAGAATAAGCAGCGGCCTGGAGCGAGGGGTGCTGGGGGTTATCAGGGACTGATGGCAGTCATCGTGAAACAGGTGGGTATATGGGATGTGTTAGGGTAACTAAGAATAAGAATAGGTGCATGTATACCAATGCTAGAAGAATAGTAAATAAATTTGATGAATTTGAAGTGTTGGTCAAAACATCAAAGGCGGATATTGTTGGGATATAACAGACGTGGTGTCACACTGATATTAGGAATGCAGAATTGGAATTTGGGGTGTACAATGTGTAAAGAAAGGATAGACAGGATAGGAAGGGATGAGGTGTCATTCTGTTAATAAAGAAAAACATAAAATCAAAAGAAGTGCATCCAGTTGATAGAGATGAACAATCACTGTTGAGACAGTTTGGTGTGACATAAACACTGCGAAAGCAAAAATAAGAGTAGGAGTGTGTTATGTTATAGGCCGAATGACTCGAATCAGTACAACGAACAATTTTATAGAGAAATAGAGTGGGTTAGTACATCAGGATGTCTTATAATGGGAGATTTTAACTTCCCAGATATTGACTGGAACTTGTGGATTGGTCACTCGCACACTAGTCAGACTTTTGTGGATTTATTGGATGATTGTTTTCTGCAGCAGCATGTTCGAGAGGCAACCAGAGAAAGTAATACTCTTGATCTGGTTATCAGCAGTGATCATTCGTGTATTAAGAATTTGCAGATAAAGGAACCACTAGGTGGCAGTGATCACAGTGAACTGATTTGGGATTTACTTAAAGATATAATTACTATCAGGGGTAAAGGAAAGGGTTTTTGTTTCCGTAAAGGTGACTACAGTGGTCTCGGACAGTTTTAAATTTTGTTCAGTGGGACCAACTGATGATGTTACCAACAGCAAATTCGAAGTGTGAAGCATTCAAGGAATTAATCGTGGAAGTTACTAAACGTTTCATACCTATTAAGAAATATTGTTCAAGGTTTAGGCCTGAATGGTTGTCAAATGAACTAATGAGACTCGTGGCAGAGACGAAAAATGTGTGCGATGCATATAAATTATCAGGCGACACAGAAGCCTACGGCAGATATAAGCTAGTCTGTAATCAAGTCACAAAGGAGGTTAGGCAGGCGAAGGCAGATTACAAGAAATCTTTGGTAAAGGATTCTAAGCAAAACAGCAAAGATTTCTTTACTTATATAAACTCTAAAAGGAAGGGGATGAATCTGACACTTCATATCGATGGTTCGACTGTTTATGATCCTGCTCAGATAGCAAACAAACTGAATGAGTATTTTGCATGTACATTCACACATGAGGAGTTATTAAGGATTCAAAATGCCAGAATGTTATCAAATTGTATCAGGGCGCTTAATGATTTTGTAATAACTGAGAGCAAAGTGGAGGAGAAATTGTTGAACATAAGGAAGGCACCTGAGATGGATGGGATCTATCCAGTTATATTAAAAGAGGCAGCAAAGGAACTAAGCAAACCATTAGCCATAATTATGAGAGCATCTTTGGACTCAGGGGAGGTCCCCACCGACTGGAGATGTGCAAATGTATCCCCAATTCACAAAGGGGATCGAAGGGTGACACGAGTAATTAGAGACCAGTTAGTTTTACTTCTGTTCCGGGTAAAATAATGGAGTCACTGGTTAAAGATGCATTGCAGGATCATCTAAACAAGACTGCAGCAATAATTCAGACACAGAATGGGTTTGTTATGGGAAAGTCTTGTCTGACAAATTTGATTGGATATTATGATGTGGTTACAAAGGAACTGGATGCAAAAAATAATTTTGATATCATATATTTGGATTTCAGGAAAGCTTTTGACACTGTTGCGCATGGAAGACTATTGTACAAATTGGAGCAGAATGGTATTAAGGGTAAGTACAATGGATAAAAGGATGGTTGAGTGGGAGAAGACAGAGGGTGATAATCAATGGGTGCTGCTCTTCGTGGACTAATGTTATTAGTGGAGTCCCACAAGGTTCGGTGTTAGGTCCACTGTTGTTTTGTATATTTATCAATGATATTGATGAAGGTATATCAGGCTTAGTGTCGAAGTTTGCAGATGATACAAAAGTTGGCAGGGTTGTTAATGACAGTAATGGCAGTATGTTACTGCAACAGGATCTAAAAAATTTGGGAAAATGGGCTGAGAAGTGGCAACTGAAGTTTAACTTTGACAAATACAAAGTACTGCATATGAGTGGAAGTAACCCCAGGGGAATGTCCCAACTGTGTGGTACTACACTTACAGTGGTAGAAAATGAAAAAGACCTGGGAGTAATTGTGCAGTCAGATATGAAGTTTTCTGAACAATGCAGACAGGCTGCAAGAGCAGGTCATGGGGTTTTTGTCAATGATATACAGGAATTTTGCTAGCAGAGAAAAGAAGGTGATTGTTCCTCTGTATAAGGCAATGGTCAGGCCAAGCCTTGCGTACTGTGTACAGGTCTGGAGGCCTCATTTTAGGAAGGATGTGGATTTGCTTGAACGTGTACAGAGAAGGGCAACAAGATTGGCGAGGGGAATGAAGGAAGAAGCTTAAGTTCTGCAAATTGCAGCAGCTGGAGACTAGGCACCTGCGAGGTGATCTGATTGAGGTGTCTAAGGCCTTGATGGGTTGAGCACGGTGAATTCTGATGGGAGTCTTCACTTGTTCAGATTACGAACCTAAGGGGGTATAAATTCAAATTAAGAAAAAACAGATGTAGAATAGATGTGCCGAAATTTGCCTTTAGCCAGCGGGTGGTTAATTGTTGGAACAAACGTCCATCTGTCGTTGATAGGTTAAATAAATTTAAGGAGGAACTGGACAAACATTTAGAGGGAATAGTTGTGTGATTTTTTTTTTTTTTTTTGGCTGATGCTACATAAGCTCATACGCTTGCTTTCTTACATCACATGCCACGATTACTATTCCCTCCCAGGATAGTGGCACCATGCACGATTGGTCAGGGTTTCGTGTTGCTTCCGCCACACACGATGTCCATCGGCGTGTTGCACCAGCTGTTTGCACTCGTCCGACCAGCTCACTCGTTTCCAGTGTCCAACCAGCGTATTGTTAACACCACAGCGTTCGCCCTCGACAATGATCAGCGGTGAGGAGAGGGTGTCTGTTGGTTCGTCTGCTGCGGAACCCCATAGGTCTCAGTGTGCGGGGAATCGTCATTTGGGATATTGTTCTTGCATTTCCCAAATTCTATTGCAATGCCAACTGTCGCACAGTGACCTGCCATTCAGCCTGTGCAACGCGCTGTATCCTTTGCAGTTCTGTCGGCGTTAGGTGGTTTAATCCGTTCGACACCATTATGTGTACACCTTAACCACAGTAGGTCGTGAGTAACCAACAGGACGTGCCATTTCTGATATGGAAGCACGAGCTCCAACAATCATGCCCTTTAGAAAGTCTGTGGTGTCTTTACTAAGTCCCACAACTGCTACTTTGTCACTTTGACTTGCACGACCAGACGCAAATTACCACTGCTCTGACGTACGAAACTGTTTGGCTTTTTGTAGTGCGAGCTATGTAGCATAGTCTATTACGGATAGGGTGGTCATAATATGTTGCCAAACTATATTATCATGTTATATTGCCAAAAGAATGTGGATACCCTTCGATTTATGGAAAAATGAACCATATCCATCCACGTGTGAGGAAAAGGTATAAAATCAACTGCGTTCACACTAAACGTAACCGAATAAATTCAAATGTAACTTTGAAATAATGTATCAATAGTGGTAATTATTGTAGTTACTACTTTGCTAATGTAGCCTAGTGTCAAATGCGAGAATGCAGTAACGCGCGCTATTTGAGTGGACCATGATTCAAGTTCGTATGACTGCTAAATATGAATAATGTTTGTCAAGATAATAGTCAACTCCTGCGACCTAGTGGTCGTGCCGGAGTATATTTTTTGTGCCGCTGTAGCCCAGTGGTGAAACGCAAGGGTATAGAACGGTACGCGCGTGAATGCCTGTGGTTCAAGCTCGTGTGAGCATTAAATACGGTGATGTCCATGTATTATCTCTATAATGTGTATACTCCTTTGATCTTATGTGGTTTCCCCGGAGTATAAACAGAAAATATGCTGTGTGGAGAACGTTATTTACCAGAGTGTCGTCCCAATGAGTTTTCCGAAGGACTGTTTCTCGTGGTTCTGGACTGTTGATCGTTGTTCCTAAAACGAATGAATGGCACGCGTTACCAGTTATATTCTGCCATTCTAACACTGTGGTAGCGTTATAGAGAGGAGGCCCTTTTCTGTTTCAGCATTGCTATGCATCATGTCATATTGCCCAGTTTTTAGTGATTTGGTTTGAAGACAGGCGGTTGCAAAACCTGCACGACCTTAAACACCTTTGGTATGAGCGGGAAATCCTTGTTATCAAAAGTTGGTTCGAAGTCTGCCGACTAGGATACAGTGTGTAGTTAAGGCCAAATTAAATTGATTTATTGATCGAATCCTTGAGAGATAAAGATACTGCTTGTGTTTATAAGGAATGAACTAAAATCTAATGATGCTGGTTCGTTCCTTACGTCAACAACGGGACTCGAACTCAGGTCTTTTCAACACGGTGTGGGGAGGACGGCGATTCTACCAACTGTGCTACACACGAGGGCTTTATGAATTGTCTTCAGTTATTTTAATGACCGTATGCGTTACGTACTTGTAAATATGAAAATGAATAAAGGTTAGCTTCTTTGTCCTAAAAGACGAAACCATTGAAGAAATAATGAAAACAACATTTCATGATTGCGAAGTTGATGAGAATGAAATTATTTCCGGTCTCAGCTGGTCGTTTGTTGGCGCGGAATTGCTTCCGAAGGCGAAACAGTTGATATTTGCAAACTCTAGTGAAGTTCCGGCACTGCCGTCACACTGTTGTCAACATCCCAGAAATAACCAAAGTTTAAATGCATCGAGAATTTCTCGAAATTTGTGACGGGTAAAATACTCGGAACACTTTCTACTACAGAAGACTGCTGTTTGGGTGTGTCCCGCCACTGGGAATCTAACAAGAGCAAAAGTTCATCTGCTTCATGCCAAAGCGATGTCAGGCAGTAATTACAGCAAACACCAAACACTGAGGTGTTTCCACGGATAATCAAATCTAGATCAATGTTATGCTAGTCCGCATGCAAATATTTTGCTTCCATTATTAATAATATGCGCAGTATTCGATTGTCTCTTAGGAACTATAATTGTCACTTTTACTTTAGAGTATTACCCATAGATGCCGCCCTTTTCTGTGAAATTCGAAAACGCACGCGCGCTGTACGAAAATAACAGTGATTAACATGAACGCATTAGCCTTTGTCTTCCTGTATATATTTTTAGAATTGACCGTTCGCAAAGTAGCTGTCGATATCTTTAATAGATGCAGTTAATATTCATTAAGGATAATCCCCGTAATCAACGTAATTTGATTTAACGTCAGTGACACAGAATTTGAAGAAACAGTCCTTGATGTGCCATAAAGTTGAAAGAGAAATATTATTAAATAAATTCATTTGGTGTTTTATTTTCACATGTTTGTGTTTTCACCCATTTATCTGCAGTCAGTTTGAATTAGCGAGTAGCGTTGAATAGGTGTTATATGTGCTCCATCGCATTTTAAAATTAGTAATTTTATATGGCTGTTACTAGGATTTTAATTAAGAACTGTGTTTTAATTAAGAACTGTATTAATAGACGTGCTCAGGTGATATTGTTATATGAGGTTTCTTCAAAAAGTTCGGGGACTAACTTTGTTTCTTGAAATTGTGGCGAGTTGATACTTGTCGCAACATGTTTGGTGACTTGTTTAGACACAGCAGCGCCTGAATCACCCATTTATCTGTAGTCAGTTTGAATTAGCGATTAGCTTTGAACAGAAGATATTATATGTGCTTAATCGCATTTTAAAATTAGTAATTTTATATGGCTGTTACTAGGATACAAAAGCCCAGTCCTCTCAGTGGAAGACCCTGACTTCTCCAAGGCCCAAAAAAAGTAAGATAATCTCGATAAAATCTGAAGATCATGCTTATCGTATTCTCACAGGGAATTATTCATTATGAATGGTCAAAGAGTGAACCAGGAATACCACAAAATGGTTCTACAGAAATTGCGCAATGCTGTTAGAAGAAAACAGCCGAAAATTCGGCTGCAGGGAATTGGCCCTTGCATCATGACCATATGACCTTATATACTCGGCACTTTGCACTCAAGAATTTCTTGCGAATTACTCCATCATTATAGCTTCGCCATCCACCGTGCTCATCGGATTTAGCTCTTTTTTATTTTTCCCCCCAAGCTTAATGCCTCCTTAAAAGATTTGCAAGAGCTGAAGAAATTATTCAGAACACAACACAGGAACTATTTAGCAATTCCAAAAGAAGTTTTTCAGAATGTTTCCAGAAGTTGCAGAATCATTGAAATCGGTGTATGCAGTGTCAGGGAGTCTACTGCGAAGGAGGATCCAGCCGAACATTCATCGTTCCCCAATAACTTTTTTATCACTCCTCTAAGTGCTAATTTTTAACGGAGAAAAACTTCGACTTCATTGTTTGATCTCATGAAAGTTTTGATGAGTTCATTCCTGTTGCTAAGATGGGGGTGGGAGGGGGATATAGTCGCTGTTGGTTGTTTTATCATAACCCCTGGATGTGCGAGAATGGCGGAGCGACAAGTAATCATTAAATGTAGCCGAGTGGTCAGGAGCGCGACTTCGGTAGCGCACGTTCTTTAAGTGGACCAGGGTTCAAGCCCGTGATTGTTAAATACGATTAACATTTGTATTGATTGATTTATTGTAAACTGCATTGACCTGGTGGTCGTGCCGGAGTATAAACAAGAACATAAATGTTGCTACAATAAATACATAAATGCTCTTTTTTGTTACTTGTACAACGAAGAATATGGTTTATCTGGATAAAAAAAAAATGTAATCAAAACTCATAACTTTTTTTATCACAGCTTTACGCACATTTATGTATTGCAGTTGCTAATGCTGTAGAAGGGAAAGATCTGAAGATAATCCAAGGTCAGGCCATCTCTCCTCATTATTCAATGTTGCAACTGCTGATTGGGTTAGAAATTTTAAGAAAACACTTTAGCTTTATAATGATGCCATCAGGTGAACTGAATGTCGCCTTTCACATATAATAGGGCTTGTGATCTTCCTTGACAGTCAAATGACTCTCACAACGAGTGTTGGTGGTGTTTGAATGGAGATAGTCTTCCTCTTGCTCAAAACACTTGTGCCATCCTTCTGCTAACTTTCGAACTCCTTTTTCCAAGAAACTTTGTGATTATGTCGAAACCAAATTTGCACTTCATTGACTTCCTCATAATTTGAAAATTTTTTGCCACCTTTTCTAATGGTACGAATAAATGGTAATCAAAGGTGCTTAGTTCGAAAGGTAGGAAAGCTGAAGCACCTATTTCAGATTCGTTGAGGCATTCATTGTCACTGGGGCTCTGTGTGAACTAGCATTGCCTTCATGGAAGCAGATTCTTTTGCACTGTTGATCTCTACGCTCCTCATCCTTCAGTAATTTGCAGTAGTAGTCTGCATTAATAATTATCGGCTCCGAAATTAAAAATAAAAATCAGTTAAAGAAAATGCCGGAAAATACCCGGGTTCGAATCCCGTTAGTCACGCGAGGAATTTTTTTGGACTTTTTTTTTTTTTTTTTTTTTTCACAACGTGGAGTTACCGTCTTAGACGAGGTTTGCATGATTTGTTCTCCCGGAAACCCGAGTTTTTCATCCAGAAAACAGGAAAATCAATCACAGAACACGTAAGCAGTTTATAGACATAATATACTGTTCCCGCATAGCCCTAGTTGCTCTTAGAGCAGCGATTGGTAACTCGCGGACTTCGTGATGCCTTTCGATACCTTTCTTGTGACGGCGGCAACCTGTAGAAAATATTTGTAATAAGCCTTTATTTCTTATTTCGCAATAAAATTTTAACCTTTGATGGCTCATTATAGAGGCCGGCAGTCTCGTGTAACTTTTTTTTTTCAATCATTTCTCATGATTTGAAGTACTACTATATCCTATATAATCTTAAGAAATAATCTTAGCCTCAAGCACCCATCCAAGAGAGCGACATAAACAATGGTGTGTGGACATGTGTTTTTGTAAATGGCGGCACCTAGAACGTCTGTTCAACTTCGCCTCGTATCTCTGTGAAGAACAGTATCACTACAAATGGGCCAGATATGTGTGTGACGTAGGTTTGTGTGTATTATATGTGTTCTGTTGTTGTGTCTGGCCGCTTGGCTACCCAGAAGCATCAATCACCTGGACAGATGATTCTGGGTACTCGTCCACACCACGGGAAGGTGGGCCAGTCCCAGTAATGCACGTACTGTCTCAAAAGAGACTCTGACCCACCTGATGTTGCCAGCAGGTGGGCCAGGATCCTCTGGGGGCGCATTCCAGAGGGACAGACAAAATAGAAAAAATAATAATAAAATAAATAAATAAAAAAAACACCACCCGTGGTGCAGGTTATGGAAAAAAAATAATAAAAAATTAAATAAATACATAAAAAAAATAAATAATAATAATTTTAAAATATTAAATAAATAAAAATAAGTCTGGAGTGGTTGACTCCAAACAGAACGCAAGGAAATATATATATATATAAAATAAATAAAAAATTAAAAAATAAATAAACAAAATAAAAATAAAAATTTACCCGTGAGAGAGAGAGAATATTGGCATAGGTACACGAGAGAAAGAGAAGCAAACGGAAAAATAAATGGAAAGAAAAAAAAAAAAATATATATATATATAAAATAAAATAACATAGCTACACTTGAGGGAAATAATAAAAATAAAGGAAGAAGCAGAGGGGGAAATAATCCTTTATATAATCCACTTGAGACCCAATGCCAGGGGTGTTGACCACTCTATATGATCTCCTCCTTCGAGCAATTACTTCCGTAGCATAGTTGTGAAGAGCAGATAAACGTTCAGGGGTTAGGAGTAACTGGTCTAATTGATTTTCAGATATTGGGATGGTGTTCACTAAACCTTGCCTCAAATCTTTGTACAGACAACGGTATAAAATTATTATTTTTTAGGGTTGCCCGTAAATAAATACATTAACCCATATTTGTGTCTGTAAATTGCATATGTTCTATGGTCGATTTGCCTGTTTTGCTGGACGAAAAAACCCCAGTTACTGGGGATTTTTTCGTCTGAGACCGACTAACTCAGCCACGGAGTGAAAAAAGCCCATTAAAGTTCCTCGCGTCATCGACGGGATTCGAATCCAGGCCTTTTCCACCCGGTGTGAGGGAGGACGGTGACGATACCACTGTGCTACCCGCGCAGACTCACAGACAACGGTATATGTGGACATGTGGACATGTGTTTTTGTAATTGGCGGCTCCTAGAACGTTAGTTCAACTCCGCCTCGTATCTCTGTGAAGAACAGTATCACTACAAATGGGCCAGATATGTGTGTGACGAAGGTTTGTGTGTATTATGTTTGTTCTGTTGTTCTGTTCTGGCCGCTTGGCTACCCAGAAGCATCAGTCACCTGGACAGATGATTCTGGGTACTCGTCCACACCACGGGAAGGTGGGCCAGTCTCAGCTAATCACGTACTGTCTCAATACGAGATTCTGATCCACCTGATGTTGCCAAAAACGGTATAGGTTGACTCTCACCAACCTTGTCCGCCTTAGAGATATGTTCCCAGCAAACATTATGGAACATTTCAACAATCTGCAAATTAACCGCAACAAACTATTGGATGACAGGAAATACAGGAAGAATATCCTGGAAGACTCGCATCGAAGCACCGACTTCCAGTGAATCTCGACAAACGCGATCAATTCACTCCGTCTACCAGTCCATCACATGCCATCGACAGATGCATAAAATTCTCTGAAGTTCAAGACTTTGGCTGTCTTTTAATAGACTGTAAACTGAATTTATATGGTAAACTTAATTAATTCCTGGTATATATGTTAAAATCTGTAAATATGATTACAACTTCAGGTTGTCAAACATTATCTATTGTCCTTTTAATGTACAGTACGGATGTATTTTACACTTATAATTCTATGTACACCGTTCTAGCCAACCAGCTGTACAGGGGATGAAATCAAGCTTAATATAATATACACCGTGAACAATCTCTAAAACATCCGTAATCGGGATTATCTCTAAATGGTATCTCAAAACAAAACCGAGACTGACAGACAATAACCCCTAGAATAACTTGCGAATAGCCCAACAAACATCTCGGCAACCATTGACATCTTTTGGAATATGTCCAAGTCTGAAAAATATTTCTGTTCCATTTTTGACAGATTTGTCTTTCAGTTGTAATATGCCTTATATATATAAAACTAAGGCATCGGCCCTAAATATACATATAGGGCCAGTGCTTATACTGTACATACACTGGTGTTCAAAGAAAGTGCATCACCTAGGAATTTCACATTTCTAACCCTTTTTCGCGATGGTATGTTACATTACAAATAGAAATATAAACAAAAGATATTTATTAATGGTTAAGGCTAAGCTAAGTAATATTTGACAGGTGCTCTCAAAATGTTCCAAAATGAGCATTTACAACCTTTATACAACAGTTTTGGTAAACACGACAATTATGGATGAAGTGTTATGAGAAGCCCTCAATTTGCTTCAGTTTATCATTTTAAATGGAAAACAAAATGAAAAGTTCACCAGGTGCAAACTAATATTTAGTTGAACCGCCTCTGGCCCTGATAACGGCAGCAGCACACCGTCGAGGTATTGACAAGATCAATTTCTGAAGATAATCAACTGATAGTTCGTGGTTCCAAACACGAATTATGGCTTCCTGAATTTCACGAAGGGTGTTTGGTTTCTTTCTGGCAACTGCAGATTCCACACGATGCCAACAATTCTCGAGGGTTCAGGTCCAGGCTGTTTACTGGCCAGCTAAAAGTTGTAATGTATCGTTCGTCCAACCATTTTTCACCTGTAACAAATGTAAACACATTACTGTCGAAACTCTAATGCAGAAATGAAGCTAAAGTAACTACAGAAGTGCCTACTTACACTTTTCCCCCGAGGAGCAGAATCATCCTGAAAGATGCAGTTACTTGGCAGGTTGAAATTGTCTCTAATGGTTGGCAGCAATTTGCCTTCCAATATAGCCAGGTATTCACTGGCATTTACGAAACCTTTTATAAACTGAAGGTGATACGAAATATCATTTGGCTGGTAGGGAATTTCACTGTAGACCCCATGCAGTCTGGATGGTATTCTTCACTACGTGTACGGCTAATCGTTTGTCTCCCATCAGAGCCATGCAGGTTGAATTTCTTCCCATTCGAGAAAATAACTGATTTCCACTGCTCGGGAGTCCATTTGACATGCTCTTTAAGCCAAATTAATCGGGCCATTTTCATTTTTTGTGTGAGGAGGGGCTTCTTTTTTAGGACGAGGGACTACAAGTCCATTTTTGAAGAGTCTTCTAACTGTTACTGCACTTGCTATTGCTCCTGTATCTTCTTCCCATTCTCTTTTCAGCTCAGACGAAGAAGGTTTTTAAGGCATAAGCGCTTCAAAACGCGGTCCTGTTTTGGCGTAGACTCTTTTGCGTCCGATTCCTTTTTTTTTCCTATCAGCAAAACCAGTATTCTTGAGTTTGGAAAGAAATCTGCTCACTGTCGATTGATTACAAGACACTCTATAAGCAATATTACGGGAAGAACATCCTTCCTCACGTAAAGCAACAATAGCACTCTTTCTTCGTGGCGCAACTGCACGTAACTCGCCATCCTGACACAAAGCAAGGAATGACTGCAACTCTTGCAGAGCATGCTTGTATAGCTGAAAGTAATAGCTGATCCAGTATTAGGTCATCATCTACGCGTGTCAATCTTATCTGATGATTGTTATATTTGTTATTTGGTTTTTAGGAGCTGTGGGGGGGTGGAATTGAAAGTGATGATATATATATTTTTTTATATTTATTTGTTCCCTAATAGTGTTTATCCACCTTAGTTTAATTTCCCCACTTACACATCTGACTTTACTTTACAGGAGAATTCCAGGCTCAAGGGAACTTCTCAATTATTTATAATTCCTCTCGGACAGGCTGAGTGTTCAAGAATGACAAACAACACACACATTAATATATAACATAACATTTTATTTACACTTATATACTCAATATAAAAATTATCAACTCTCAAGCACATTATTATTTCTCAAATTTGCCTATGTATTATCAGTTATATATGACAATTAAATACAGTGGTTTTACTCTAAACAAGGTTATCCACTTCAATACAACTCAATCAATATCATTACATAAACTTATTTTAGTTTCTTCTTTCTCCACACATGAACAATAATTACTTAAGAGGTTTAGTTCACACTCTTTCTCTTATGTAAATCTTATTCTTACCTTATAAATTGATTTAGGAATTTCACTCTTAATTTCTAATTTAATTAGTGCCCCATTTTGTCTTGGGGAATATAACTTCACAACTTTCTTTAATCAAGACAGATAGTACATTTGACATCAATTTCTAGACTAATGCTGGTCCCAAGGGTTAGCTATATTCATAAGGCTATTTCTTTCTCTGTATTCTCTACCCTTCCCTTCCAAAATATATTATACCTATATGTTAAACAATAACTAATATCAAATTTCAAATTTCTCTCCTTTGCCTTTCTACATATGTCTAATTATACATTAATCAAAACCCAAAACTAGTTTATCTCTATATTTATGCATATACAGTATTTATATCTTTGTATATCCTTCCCTTAACATCTTTCTAAACATTATACTAATCTGATATTAGAGTTCCAACAGTCCTTTATTTGTGAGGGAGAATACTATATAACTAGTCACTTACTTAATTTTACGAAACGGATTTCTCCGTTTTGGGGCCTTCAGCTCCTTATCTGGGAATGGCATCATCGTTTACCAACTGCATTCATCTCAGAACTTCAAGTTTCTCCATGGGCTGCAGTCTACGTCTGGACAGGGCATCATTGTGTCTTTTAGGAAATTTATGGGCTCGTCTTCGATACTGCTACTTAATCTTCGTTTCAGCTATTCTAGCGGACTAGGAATTACAACTTTGCCTTCTCAGCTCACTTATCTGCGCCTTGCCTTTATCACTGCCTTCAGATGGTCGACTAGGGTTATTTCTCTCCGTACACAACACTTATTTGCATACTGGCCACTTTCACTCTTCCGATTACGACTAGGCTTATTTTCTCCTTACCAAGGCTCCTACTTTCAGCTTCACAAGGCTGCTTCTTTTGGGTTACCAAGGTTCCTCCTTTCACTTATATGTACATGGCCACTTTCACTGCCTTCCGATGACGGACTAGGTTTATTTTCTCCTAACCAAGGCTCCTACTTTCAGCTTCACAAGGCTGCTTCTTTCGGTTTACCAAGGTTCCTCCTTTCACTTATTTTCACTCTGGCCACTTTCACTTCCTTCCGATGACGGACTAGGCTATTTCTCTCTACTATATTTCTTCCATGACCAACTACTCGACTGTTCTCTTTTATTATGAAACTCATCTAACCCTTCTTAACCCACTGACTGTACTTAAACTTATCTTACTACTCCATCTTAACTTTGTCAGAACATTCTCAACTGGCTGGCAGGACAGGACAGGATAGGAAAGGATTTATCTAACCCTACACAACTTATTACTCATTTTCCCACTAACATTGTCAAAAAACTCACGTCTGTCTTTCCTAACTCATCTCCACAAACCGCCAACAAAAGCCCAACTCTGTGTTCTTTTTAACTCATTTTCACAAAACACTAACAAAAACTCAACTCAGTAACTTTTAACTCATTCTTTCCCTAACACGTCAAAAAACTCAACTCTATGTTTTTACTAACCCATTTACACAAACACCAACGAAATCTCAACTGTGTGTCTCCTAACTCATCTTCACAAAAACACAAACGAAATCTCAACTGTGTGTCTGTGTCTCTCCCTCCCCGTTCACTCACTTTTGTCATCTCAATTACGTACCACCTCCTTATGTCGGGCCTTCCGTTTTTTCTCAGATTTACCCAATCTTCTCATTTTGTCAAACTTTCATCATTTCCTATTCGTCCTTTAAAATTTCTGAAGCTGTATATTCAGAGCTCATTTTAATAAATTTCCAAATTTTTCCCAGGCAATCCGCTGCTTTGAAGTTCGCCGTCACCTTCGCCACCCCTCGTTACACTTAGCAGATTTATTTTACATGGTCTAACAACCTTGCCATCGCCGATAGTCAGACGCCAATAGATTGCTAACCGGAGTAATTTGACCCGTATTTTACTACCTGGCCGATTTTCGGTGTCACCGGACAAAGGGATGTCCCACAATGTTCAGACTTTGTTCTTCAGAGTCATAGTTATTCGCACCTGCTCGCCAGCAGTTGCTGTCACCATTCCCGTTGTTATTGTTTGTGCTATGCCATGGTGGGAACTGAAATGTACCCCTAATTGCTTACCGCTCCCTTCTCTAATTCAACCTTGTCTAATTTTTAATCCTTGTGAGTGACCTAGAATAATATTTGTGACTGATAGTGTTTACTGTCCTATTTTGCTATTTCTTAACCTTTATTTTAAATAAAGCTCACTCATTTCTAAAATATTAACATGTAAGATTTTACATCTTACAGAGCATTAGCAACTAAGGCCATATTGCTCCGGGATATGCGGTGGTCATTCCCTGACCTATCCGCATCCTCCGTATTTGGTGGTGACGGGCTGGAACCCCGGTCTAATCAAGAAGCGTGTGCTATGCACTGCTGCTCCTTCCCACCTGGCTACGGAGTCGCCTTATCTGATGCAATCTGTAAGAAATATTGTCATATACTTACGGTATTCGGACGACAATTACAATTTTAAGGGATGTTGCACTTTCTTTGAACACCATTGTGTATATATATATGCACTGTATTTACTATAGCAAGAGTATAATATGTCCTATATAGGTATATATTATACCTACGTTTAAATACACTGAAAGTGTATTTAAACGTAGGCATAACAGTATACAACCGGCCGTAAAGCCAAAAGAACTTTCATTAGTCTAAGATAGCGTCGACATTGCCATACCCTAGAAATAAACATATAATTAGCAATAATATAATATAAATACATAATATAGAATACAATAATGATTATGTAGCTAATTATTGATATACAGATTCATTGAATGAAACTTTTTTAAGGGCTAAGCTAACCCCATTCAATATATTGTTTCTGATTGCTATATATATATATATATATGCAATATTAATATAAAGACGAGTTACATGGAAAGCCAAAAAGCAATAATAGCCGAAATATAAAAGAAATACAGTAGGGCCTCGACTTCCGATGACATCGACATCTGATATTGTCCGGAACCGATTTACCTTCCATTCGATTTTTTATTTTAAGGACCCATGATATTTGCAGGAACCGATGGCTTTCCGATATAGCTGGAACGATGCATTGGTGGAAATTTTCAGAGGTGTTGCGCGCGGAACATCATCGGTACTATAATTCTCAACCAATTAGCGTCTTTGTTATGTTCAACACAACATTCCCGGGTGTTACAGTACTTGGAACAGTTTCTTTATCTTGTGTTTAATGCGTTTGTCCAGTGTGTAAGCAGAGTGCATTTTTTGTTAATTATACGAAACCGGCCCATTCTGGAAGCGAATGCTCAGGAGAAGGTACCTCTAAGGATGAGGCTAGTTTACCTGGGCATAAGCCTATTTACGATAGGCTCACTCTTCCGTTGGGTGCCAGTGCCTCCGGAGATTTAAAGCTGAAGCCTTTGCTGGTGTTATCATTAACATCCTTTGACTTGGTGCATTATAGCCTTAGATGCTAAATCTAAAACAAAACAACAAAAAATCATTAACATCCCCAGAGTATTTAAACAACAAAACGTGAACAAAGGCATACTGGGAGTGTTTTGGCGCAGTAATAAGAAGGCCTCGGTTACAAGATATTGTATGTCTTCAGTGAATGGGCGCTTGAAGTTTTCTGTCCTTCAAAAAAATGAGCTTTTGGCGAAGGCACTGCTCTTGCTGGCTAATACGCCAGGCTATGATCCCGACCTTATTCTCTTAAGGCACAATTTTACTTTGTTCAAGTCAAATTTTTGCCACCCAAGCCCACTCTTCTTCTTCAACCAATGGATCAGCAAGTGATTGCAAACTTCAAGAAAATTTATACCAAGAAAATGTTTGCAAGTTGCTTTCCAGCGAACTCTGCTGAAAATTCTGTCACCCTCAAAGATTTTTGGAAGTCGAAGTTCAACATCTTAGACTGTGTGAGGCTAATCGTAAGTTCTCGGAATGATGCTTCCACCAGATGCTTAAATTCAGCCCGGAAAAACATCTGGCCTTTAATCATCCATACATTTTACTGATTTGAAGATGATGGTGCATTCACAAATGATATTGTCACCCTTGGTAAATCAATGGGGAGGTTGATGAAGAGGATGTGGAGGACCTTATTGACGCTCATGGGCGTGAGCTAACAACGTGAGACAACACCATACAACGGCCTGCACTTTTGATACCATGCATGATGGATGAAGAGCTTCATGTTGTCGACGCCAAATCCGTACACGACCATCAACAGTGTGGGGTAAATGACGTGACTCATCCGACCAGCACACCTTCTTCCAGTCTTCTTACGTCCAACTTGCATGCTCTTTGCACCAGGCGAGTCTTTAACGCCGATGAACCTTGGTTAGGAGAGGATGCCGTAGGAGTTGTCTGCTGGTATAGCCCATGCGTGCGACGCATGGTCATGCCAGATATTGTTCCGGGTTGGCCCACGTTGTATTGGGTAGTCAACTCTTCAACAGTGCTGCGCCTTTTCGCCTGTACGAGTCGTCGGACCTGGCGCTCACCTCTAACATCAACCTTTCGCTGACCTTTGCAGGTTTGCCGTCGGGTTGTTGTTTGACAATTTTGACGCGAGTCCTGGTACACTTTAACTACGGCGGCTCTCGAACACCCAACCAGTTCAGCTGTTTGAGAAATCGAGGCACCAGCTCGTTGAGCACCCACAGTCTGTCCTTTATGAAAGTCCGATAAATCCTTCCTTTTACCCATCACGCTCGGAATTTTATTACCTACTGAACTACTGACACCTTATCTATGCTACGTAGGTCGACTAACTCCGCACTCTCGTACCTCACTTGGTCAATGGCTCGCATTCAGTTTCCATAGGGGTGGTCATAATTCAGTGATCACTCAGTGTATATATATATATATATATAACCTTCCTGTTGTCTGATGTTATCATAATATTCAACCTTTCATGCTTAAGGCGTCTAAGGCAGTCCTGTCATCCTCCTAATAGTCATCCATCTCTACGAAACTTTCAGATGCGTTGCATTCTACAGAAAGAGAAAACTTTCTATAGATATACCTCCCTCCGTGATCATTTTAAAATTTTGAATTGTTTTTATTTGTTAATTTTCATACTTGCACCTTTTTTTAAATTTTATTTTTTAATGACCATAAGAAATAAAAAATATTTGAAATGTGCCTTTTTAATTTTATTTTCGTGCCAGCTTACTTTTCATGTCGCCTAATGATTCTTTACGCTTAACGACGTCCGTTGAAATTCATATTTTATTTAAAATTATCCGCGTTCTGTTTTCAAAGCGTATATACCCTGTAAGTTGTCTACAAGACCAAAGTTTAAGAGACAAGTGAGAAATATCGAATTCTGAAACTAAGTAAACACAGCATTTATCTAGCGTAATTGAAGTGCCGTTAGTGGCAAGCAAAAGGCCGAATTCAATTCAGATATCAATCTTTTATTTCCCCCAAGAACAGTTAAGAAGTCTAACCATCCATAAACTTAAAAGGTCGTGCTTTCTCATAATTCCCACGCAAACTAATGGACTTCTGTACGCCAGCAGCTAACGTCATAAAAAAAAGTTATTGATCTTGGTTTCTCGTGAACCAGGAACGAATGGAACTCATGAACACCCAGGAGACGGCTGCATTCACGTGCATTTTCCAAAATATCAACGACCGGTCACATTGCAAATAATATCAAACGTTTGCCGGCTCACTTATATAAAGATTTGTGTTGTTTGAGATGTTGGCGCCGACAAAAGTCTACATTATTCACGCTGACAGCGTCCCACTTGTATTTTGCACACGTTTTCAGTGAAAATGTAATACATAAAATAAATGTTGTATTCAGCTCGAAAATATTTATGTACGACGTTTCTAATTTAAAATAACCTTGAAAATGTTTGTTTGGTGAGTGTTTGTCGTAAACTATTTTAAACGTTTTTGATCATTTGGCAAAATTTATTTTCGTAGCACAATTGCAAAGCATTGTAAGAAACAAAATAAAAAATTGATTCAACTGATTGATAAAGTTAGCGTGAAGAAGAAGAAGAGATGCCGTTGGAATTGCCTTCTGGAACGAATTCTAACTACCTTTTGATGAAAAGAGCTTTAAAAGTGAATTTAAAAAATAATAATAAAAATAAAACAGATTCAACTAGTTGATATGAATATTTTAATACGAGTAAAGTTTAGCGTACATATAACGAGAAGCTGCCTGTTGCGCCACCTACTGACAATAATCCTAACTACGTTTCGATAGGAGAAAAAATATAGCAGCAATTCTAGACTAGTATACTTTTCCAAATTTAAAACTTAATTTGTAAATTAAGCGTTGTTCACTGAAGCCGTTTTTCTAAGCCTCGTTTTTCGCAAGTACATATTATATTAATCATCATAATTTAAATACTGAAACAAGTTCGAATCCTTAAAAAAATTATTACGTTAATAATGTATTCGTGAATGAATTCATTCATAAATGCAGTCGATATATTCGTACGAAGCATAACATAATACTCAGAAGCTTTATTAAGGATACATTCATAACCAAAAAATAAATAAATATCAATAACAGTTATATTCCGCTCTGTAAATAAATGCACACAAAAGTGCTCTTTTCTCTTTATACTCACCGTCTTTTACATTTGCATCTTTCAAAGGAGCACGCCCATATTTTCATCTCTGAAATGTAGATCCTACAATTTACTACAAGTTATGAAAACACGTAACAAAAATTGATAATTTGTTCACCCATTTTTCAAATTTCTCATCTGCCTTGACAACTGTCTCTAATAATAAATGCTAAACATGTTAGGAAGGAGGAGAAAATCAATATTGTACCTTTCACTAATTTTCTCTTAGCCGGACACATGCTGTAGGATTTCTTACAATGTAAAAGCTCGTGTAATATAAGACAGGAAGTTTATGACCTTCCGCATCTCCTTTCCTTCCATGCCCCTTTCTCCTCTCCCCCCCTTGTGCTCCCAAGAACATTAAATATACCATTAAGATTCGATGCAAGCTTTGCTCCAGAGATTACGATCGTTGCTATGACAACTAGAGAGAGAGCGCGCATCAAACATGATGCCATCAGAGCGTAACACTACTGTTCATATATGCGACAAGCAGGACAGATCTGCTAGACAGCGCAATGCCTTTGGGTGGAATGTGGTATCAATGACATAATTCTTCCATTTAGAATACAGTGATTCTGCATTGGAATAATGAGTGTTTTGTTTTATTCTTTTAACTGTATCAATAGCATTTCAAACGTATGCGTTATCCTTATGTTCTTCCATACGAAATAAATCTCTAGTTTTATGATAGATTTTTCTTCATCTCTTGATTTTCTTTTTGTTCTTAATCTTCGTTGTCTTAATTTGTAATATTCTGAATCTTTTGATTTACCTCATAATCTAATTAACTCTAAAAGTTTAATTACAAAAATCATAAGGTTTATTTTAACTGCATATATTAAATTTAAAGCCAATACTGAATTCCTTAGTAGAAAATATGAACTTTTCGATCCTCGTACAAAATTTGATTTTTGATTTAACCACACACTATTTTGACAAGTTACAAGGTAATTTCTTATAATTCAATAGCGGGATGTGTTATTTATAATAATAATCAGAAAGTTCAATTAACTGGTTACTTAAAATGCGCAGTGTTTGTAAAATTGCCGAACACATATAATTGCATATATCTCCAGTTACCCTTGTGAGAACAACATGTAATTTTGTTGGCGTGTATACCTGTTGTATAAGGTTACAATGCATTATATAAGGTGCTGATATTACGCCCCATTCTATGCTAAACACGTTCCAACCCGACGACACACGTGCTCATCGATGCAGTAAGTATGTCCTGGAAAATGTCAGCATTTAACTCAGTGATAGCGTCCTTTAGTTCTTCATTTGAGTGGGGATTATTCACAAATATCCGATCTCTAAGAAACCCCCAAAGAAAAAAGCAGGAAAAGTAAAGTCTAGTGACAGTGGCGGATCCAGAAAAAAATTACGGGGGTTGGGGCACCATTTTGTGCCTTGTTTGTGCACAAATAAGACACCCCAGAACAAAACAAACATGACACTCAAACATAATGTGACTGGCGGCTAAAGTCTGAATTACTAAATTTTTTTTTTTTTTTTTTTTGCAGATAAAGGGAATTTAAACAATTGGTGAATATTCTCCGAAAAACGACAGGGGGCGCGTTCCCCGGTGCCCCCACCCTAAATCCACCTTTAGAAATCACGAGATCTTCACGCACCGATTTCACTGTCTGCAGTGCCTTCGCAGATTTGTGTGTGCAGTTACACCACCTTGTTAGAAATATTCTTCCGACATTCCACGTCACACCGTTAGTCTATAAACCTATTTCACATATCGCTAATTTTTGCACATGAATTGAGTTTGAAATATAGTTCCACAGTAAAGCATCTCTTTAGGGTTATTCAGTTGTCTTAGTCAGGAAGTGAATTAGTTAATGTGTTAGTGACTTAGCATGATCGTGATGTATGCTGCCATCTATCGTTAAGTTTCCAATCTACACGTTAGCCAAATTAAATTTTGTTCCCGCAACTATAACCGGAGACGTATGCAATTGTATGGATTCCCTATTTTTAAGCAATGCATGTAGTCTGATTAATAATTATTCCTCAAAAAAGAATTCCCATAACCTTCCAATGGTAGTGAACGATGCGAGTCAGATGTGTATGTACGAAAATGAATAAGAAACGTGAAATCGATCAGCATGCGTCGTGGTTATAAGCTTACCAGGCTCTAAAGATTTTTTTTTTCGCAAAAAAAAAATTATGCCTACCTATCCATGGCTCCCTATTTACGTTACCTACGCACCATGACACTCGAGCAACATCTAATTCTCTGGAGACTATTAAGGAGACTATTACACCCAATTCACAGTGCCATCGAAGCCACGTTGCTCGAATATCGTGCTCATTTTGTAATATGGTCTTGACTCATGGATAACACACACATTCACTCGAACTACCTCCGTTTGATAACTGCATGTCAACTAGAAAATATACACTTGGTATTATATTAACATAAAAGTATCAATAATTTATTTATTTATAAATATATAAAATATATTGTAATGAAATGCATATACACTTTTTTGGGACATTTTGTATACGAAAAATCAAAAACCCCATATGAACTATACATAGCATTATAAACACCACACAAAACAATAAAATACTTTAAAATAAATAACAGTGAAATTGGTAAGGACAATAATAATAGGTATATGATAGAAGTAGAGTGCTTTCATTTGAGACGGAATCCTTTACTGAAGAGGGAGTGAAATCCGTGACAACGCTCCGTGTTGTCGATGAATTTTCTCGAGATAATCAAGTTGATATTTGTTAATCCAGTGGCGTAACGAAAGATGGAGCCTCCCCATAATATGGAGGGAAACCCTGAAAAAATGATCGTGCCATTCCTCACGTTGAAAAAAAAAAATGTATATCCTTACTTTTAAAGCGGAATATACCATATTTTATATCAATATCAATACAATTACATGACATTTTAAGATGCTTTATTTTCTCTGAAGCTATTTGTACCCCTTCTTACTTTCAGGCACTGTGGTTTGATCTACCGTGGCGAAGAGTTCAGAAATGAAAATGATGGCAAAATATGGTTCCGTAGAACATCAGGTTTTTAAAAGTGAGATACCTGGTGAAATTTTTCTCTACAAATTTATTCAGATTGGTGGACTTTTTTTGCAGAAAGTTATTGTTTTTATTTTTTCGCCAAGGCAACTAAGACTTTATTTGGTCAGTTTGTCTGTTTTTCTGGGTGACCTGAACTTTGGGCGTAAACTGAGGTCGCCGCATTCCTTTGCCAAAGACTGGCTAACTTGACCATATATGAAAAGAAAACCCATAAAAGTTCCTTCCATCTAAACGAGATTCCAGCCCAGGACTTTTTTTTTTTCACAGGGAGACTAGGAAGAAACCAAATTCCACTGAAGGAAAGCCTAAGGTTTTAAACAACAAAACCGCAATTATATTGTCCCTGAAGCTTTTAATGAATCCAGACTTTCTAAGCCAGCCTGCAATCACATAAAATATGTACTGTGAAGAAATTTGATTCTACATTTGCTAAACTGAAAGCACACTGAAAGAAAAATGCTGAATCTTATTCCCGTACATATTTTGTAAAAGGTGTAGAACAAACTGGACAATAAAAATGTACCATGACATATTCATTTTCTTTTTGTTATAAAATAAATCCCCCTTTATGAATGTATAATTTTTATTCATATTAACGCAATAATGATTTTCATGACTCGACAAACACGGTCACCGTGGCGACTAAGAAATCTGGTGACTACTGTTTTACAGGTTATTTTAGCAGCTGCGAGGTTGAACTTTCTGTTCTTCGTTTTTCGATCACTGTGTCCGTACCTTGCAAAGATTGAACTTTTGACTAAAGTACAGTACGTTCGTACGGACCTAAACTATCTACATTATTTTAAAGAACGAATCATATTGGTTGAAGGAATGTAAGGGAGAATAATACCTAGCCCATTATCAGGGCGGGCCGTCCCGAGGGTGCCAGGCGTCAACGTTCAAGGGGTGCCTGAAAACCTGAAACTTTACATGCACATATAAAGAAAATTTTAAAGGGGGGCGCCAAATTCCCTAGGAACTCCCCTGCCCACTATACCCAGCATTCGTTAGTTTAGCGCGAAATAAGTTATCTGGAAACCATTTCGTAATTATTATAGTTCCTTATTCAGCACCGCGGTACAGCAAACTATCTTTTTTTTTTTTTTAATTGATCGGGGTGGGGGGAATAAATAAGTATTCGAAGATTATTATTTGTGAAAACATTATACTGTTTATCTTTTGACGCTTTGTTTTTATACGCGAAGGTCGTAGTCGAGTGTTCGTAACACGAGGAATAACTGTAATTTATTATCTCCCTTATAATTAGGGAAGGACGTTACGTGGTTTTTTCCCATTAAGATTATTACTGTAATTAATACCACTCATATACCACGTGAAATTAATAATATACAATAGTTTATCAAGCTAATCGCGTAAATCACTATACAATTTAAGGTGACGTTTGCGGCGTCTTACCGATACCAATCATCAGACCATGCAGGGGCGTTCCTAGGGTATGTGGCGCCCGGATGCCAATTGAAATTTGGCGCCCGCTTTAAAATTTTCTTCATATGTGTATGTAAGTTCAGGTTTTCAGGCGCCCCTTGAACGTTGGCGCCCGAGTTTAATTATCGATGAACCATCCAATATCATAGTATGAGTTAATCGATGTTGGCTGCTTTGGGAAGTTGGCATTATATGAATAACAACCTCTCTCTCTCTAACAAACAAGTAAACACCGGCATTTTAACCTCATCATGTGATTACAGTTTACCGAGTAATGTCTTTAATGGAAAATTAAAAGCTTTTTTTTTTTTTTTTTAAGTATGCGGCGTTATGGACATCTTCCAATCGAGCTAGCGACTAAATTTTGGAAGCGTCATCGGGATCCTAAAAAAAAAAAAAAAAATCTGTCACTGTTCGATAATTTTCAGAAACTAATTTTGGGGAAAGCAAAGTTAAAGATTTGCCAGGTTTGATGTAGGGTATCTAATACCCTACATCGAACCTGGCTGAAGGTAATAGTCTTTTCTGAAATCCTGTCACTGATGTTAAAAACTCATGGAGACGACTTGTTAAGAATCCAGAATCGAAGCGCCATAGTAGTTCGTAGAAGCACTTTGATTACATCACCAAAGAAGTTAAGCCAGTATTAAATTTTAATTCTTTTTCTTTGTGATTAACAATCACTTAATATCGTTATTCATTTAACGATGACTCTTTTACCAACAAAACAATTGCGCATATGGTCATATTTTGAAAAGCCGACTTTATAAAACTGAACCAGTGGTAATAAATTGCTAATCAGGCCAAACATATAAATTTAATAATTAAGTTTTCAACTATTATGAAATTAAAAATTGCTAATCAATTTTTGAATGTACGATTATCTTATATTAAAAAAAAAAAAAAAAAGCTGAACTTTCCAAGGTCGGCCATAAATCAGCTTCGCATGTGCGGCTAAGATAATGTGGATGGTTAATCTCGAAGGCAAAAAAAGAATGAAAAAAATTGACTTATATTCCGAACAATAATCCCTTTGAAAGTGTACCTTAATCTATAACTTAAGTCTGATACTGACAAAATTCACTGGCGTGAAATGAGCATCGGAGATCATGCTGGGATTTACCAGTGACAGCAAAAGAGCAGACTTAGCCCCATTACCTCATGTATGAAGAGTTTCTGGAATCGCTCAGGTGCTGAACGTATGTTTTCCCTTCAGTGATGCCATTCATCATTGTCAGGTGGGCTGTCAGTATGCATCGTTCGATGGCCACAGCGTTTACAGTAAACACACGTGGCTCCAGACTTCCTCAGTGATGGTTTTCGTTTCGTCGTCGCAGAGCGTGTTGTTGGGATCATTACCCGACTAGAGAACGCGCTTATAATGATTACTCTCACCCTGAGCAGATGTTTGTAGCTGCTGATAGAAGATAAAAGCTGCTTGTTTCTAGGAATTTTATGATGATTATTTTGCTTTCATTGAATTAGTGATTTCTTGTTTGTAGGAACCTTACTAAAGGAAACTATTCTTCGTTGCATTCGTCGAAAATTCCCTTCTGTAAAACTTTTGTTGTCATTCAGTTGTGGAACTCACTATGTAGTTGTGCATATTGATAATCTTCCAATATTCGTTCCCAGAAATCTGCACTTGTACACTTCTTTGGAACACCTGCAATCTGCGTCTTATTGCAGGTGTTCCAAACTCGGCGATTAACCCTGCTTTAAGGATAATCTATTTATTTCTACCATTCATTATTGTTGATGCATTTACGTATCTGCGTGTAAATTAATCAATCTGTTAAATTTAAATAATTATATATTAGAATAAGGGTATTCAATTTCCTAAGGCTACGGGAGCGGAGAGTGGATTAAAAGTAGTAATGTTATTAGAGGATGCGTCATAGTACGGTTAACCCTTAACTGGTATCGAATTTTTGTTTACATAAACTAGTATCGTGAGGAAAGTTTTGACCCGAAAAGTGAAAGCTTGATTTTTTTTTTTTTTTTAATATATTAATCCACTGAAAACGCCAAAAACGAATAATAACATCTACGAATAATTTTCTTATGTTCCTCTGTCCGGAACGTTCTTTGAACTTGAATAACTCAAAGACTAAACAAACTTTTGACCTGATTCCTTTTGCAATAGGTTTTAAAAACTGAGAGAGAGAGAGAGAGAGAGAGAGAGAGAGAGAGAGAGAAGAAAAAAAAAAACCCAATTTGTAATAAAATTTTCCAACGGATTTTCAAAATTTCCGTTACAAAACTGTTGAGCAATACAGGGTGTCCATGCGGCCTTCGTAGCCGAGTGGTCAGGAGCGGGTGTGCAGTAGCACACGCTCTTTGAGTGGACCGGGGTTCAAGCCCCTGACTGCTAAATACGGTCGATCTGCCAACCCGCACTGGACCAGCGTGGCAGATTATGTTCCATTTCCCTTAGCATGAATTGTTGAGGGGGCTTGCAGTGGGTTTATAATGGCTGTTTTTTTTTTTTACAGGGTGTCCGTAAATGATGTTTCCGATTTATATATTTTTTATTCAGAATTACTTCAAGCTACACTCATGAAACACATACCAGCTGAAAGATCAATTCAATAAGTTTTATTGAAATCGGTACTCGACTGCCAGTTTTGCATTCTACCCGCTACGCAGCGCTACATTTTCCAGAATGGCAAAATGGCGACCGGGCCGGAGAAAGCGTGCTGTGTGTTGTTATTTCATGAAACAGAATCTGTTGTTACAGTGCAGCGACAGTTTCAACGAAAGTACGGGAAGGCTCCTCCGAGTAAACCATCGGTGCTTGGTACGAGCGTTTTGTTATTGAGGACTGTGTGTGTGTAAACACAAAAGTGCCGTGGATTTTAATGTTGCAAACATTGAAATCCACGAACAAAGTGAAGCCGTTTGACTTCTATTGCAATTTCCTCGAAACTGAACAAGGTGGTCTTTAGTGATGAGGCGAACTTCCACCTGTCGGGACGAGTGAATGCAGAAGTTGAAGGCACGGATCACAGAGGCCTTTGATAAAATTGATCGCGAAATGGAGCACAGCGTGTGGCAGAAGATTGAATATCGCTATGATAGCGCTCCAGTTACTCATTGTGCCCACATTGAACTTTACCAATGACTTTATGTACCTTCATAAAACTGATTGAATTAATCTTTCAGCTGGTATGTGTTTCATGAGTGTAGCTTGAAGTAATTCTGAATAAAAAAAATATCAAAATCGGAAATATCATTTACGTGGTTTCGTTACAGTTTTAAGAAATATTCCCACGGGTACACTAGAATAATTGTAATTTTTTTAAAGGCCGATATAGTCATACATGTAAAAAAATTATAAATTTGCATTTTCAGTCTGTTTTTTTAAATATATTTTCTTACTCAATTCCGTCCTACTGACTCCTTAGCTAGCAGCGAAGGGAGCCGATGGAAAGGTTATTATTGTTATTATTGCTAGCCACATAGTGCAAGGAAGCCCAAGGCTTATGCTGCACCAGCCACAAAAAAAAAAAAAAAAAAAAAAGTTACCCTGAGAGAGAGAGTCAGAAGTAGAAGGGAATCGCCAAGAAAGAGAATGATGATATCTAGCTCAGAACCCTGGGTGTGCCAAGCCCATACTCACCAGATGTGAGCCCCTGGAGGTTGTTGTAATTACTTCAATATTAATCTTTAGTCCTTCTCTGAAACAGTTTTGGCGAAATATTCGCAACGGGTACACTAGTATTTATATATTTCAATTTATAAATATTTATTCTTTTTTTTATTGTTTTGAATATTTTTAATTTAAAAAATAAGATAACACAAACCGAAAAAGCACGATTTTTTTTATCATTATTACATAATGAAAAATAAACCTGAATAATTTCAATTATTAAGTTTAAACATCGCTTAAATTATTATGTTTTGTGTTTACACAGTCTGAGGTTTTCATAAAGCTCATCAGAGCAATCAAAATTCGTTGATATTTATTGCAAATAATCACAATTCTGCTGCGTTCTTTGCAAACAGTTTTATGGCAATATTGCCTATAATAGGTCCTCTGTGACAAGTATTGGGTTCACCATTTTTTTGCTCGTTTGGAGAAGTCTGGGTTCGAGACTCGTCAGAGTGGAGGAATTTTTAAAATGCCTCTTCAATCCCGGTTATAGTTAGAGGATCTCAAACGGAGGGAGTAGGGGGCTTTTTGCAGGTGATACTGAAACACTTATTGTGAAAATTTTGTTCTTGAAAGGCAGCATTGGAGATTGGAAAAATGGCTTGCGTTACATATACATAGCAGCACACATGGTGATTATAAAGTCCTTTCCCACTTTTAAAAATAACTCGAAAACTATAAGTCGTATCAAAAAACGTTTTTTTTTTTTGTTTGTTTCATTGTGATCAGTATATGTGAATTTTTTTTTTTTTAACAATAAAAAATTAGTTTGTAATTTGATCGCCAGGAGTGTGTAAAGTAATTACTTTAGAAAAATAATACGAAGTTTATTTTTTCACCAATCCTTACTGACGATGAAATCACCACGTGTCCACCCATTGTTTTCTAATAGACAGTCAAGACGGGACATTGTGTTCTCCACAGCTGCGTTAAAAACTTCCGATGGAACGTTCACTGTTCCCAACAAATTGCGTCTTCAAACCTGAAAGAACTGAAGGGAAATCTCTTTAAGCACATTGTTTCGGATATACCCACAACAAAAGGTCTGCTGGTGTTAGGTAAGACGATCTTAGACGTCAGTGACGTGGAAAATGATCACTGATAATTCGCTCTTTTGCGAAGGTTTCTGAAGGAATTGTCTGATATTGGCAATATCAGACGTACCCCCCATCCTGTATAAATACTGTATTATGTTTCCATGTAAACTACGTGCATTAACTTTTGGGATGATTTTGGTCCGCAGCAGGCTAAAATATCCTGTTCCGTTAATTGTGCGTGTCTGGAAATGCCCTTGATTGTTAAAGGCTTCAAAGGAAAAACGACTAATAATAGCGTGTGCCTTAAATCCACTCCATACTGTAACCTTTATTGGGTGGAGTGATTCCTCATCCTGCCCTTGAGGGTTTTATCTAGCCCAAATTAGCCCCCCTAATATGGACATCACAGATCCATCAAGGTGAAAGTGTGCTTCATCTGTCCATAAGACCATTCCAGATTCTGTGAAACCTTGTTAATCCTTCACTGGAAAAATCACGACTTTGATAACATTGCGGTTCCAGTCGACGCAGAATGAAATTGAATTTCGAAGATCAGTATGAACAGAAAATGAAATGTTTAACACTGCTGATGTGAAACATTTTACAGTGGAAGAACACGGGGAAACATACGAGAAAATACAAGAAAATAGCAAATATAGATGATTTAAGTTAATAAACATTCGTTTCAAAATAGTATAATGCTTTCACTTTACAAGTCTTGTTTATTTGAGCGTTACTTCCCTGATGTGTGGAAGAAAACTTGTTAAAAATTATTCTAGAACAGAATGATAAACCAAGAAACGAAATTGTTTCATACACGCCTATAACTTTATTTTATTTATTTCCCTGTTCTAGGCATAATTTATGAAAAGCTTTTGATAAACTGATTCAATTTTAAGTATAGTGCTGCTGGTTCAGTCTATGAAAAGTAGTGTGGACTTAAAACGGACAAATCAGCTGCTCCTGCTTTTTGTGAAACCGTCAAGTTATTTTGACTGAGTGGTTTCAATTCTATCAGGCCTTTCTGATAACTTCGCATCATCCTGGGTGTTCTTATTGAATTGGTTAGCCCGCAAAGGTTCCCAAACTTTTATATCTTGCGCTCCTTAATATATTTCATAAAGTTTACTTCCTCTCACTAGAACAAATGCAAATAAACCGATCTGACATGAAATTTAGCTATAATATATATACTTGTATAAATTAATATACAATTCAATGCATTTAACTAAACTTCGGCAGCCTAGCAAAGGATTTAAAGAAAGAAAAAATTGCCCACAAAAAAAAAAAAAAGCGCTTCGTATAAATATCCCCCACAAACCAAGTCCGCCCCCACATTTTGGGAAACTCTGGGTTATTTTAAGGTACTCGTAGTTTTTCCTGGTTTTCCTTGAACTATAGGAGCAGATTTCTGCTGGTTTCTTTTATTGATTTAGCATTTTTGGACTGAGTCTTGTTTGCTGCTTTGACGCCAGAATTCTTTGCTGACATTAACTGGTTAGACGCCTTCAATTTACTGTCAAGATGTTTCATGACAATTTCGAGAAAATTATTTTCGACATCATCTTCAATAGTCCCCTCTTTGAATTACGGCTTGCGTCTTCTGTTCATAGTTTAGTTGCGTCAAAAGTTTTTTCAATATTCTTTTCTTTGTTCGTATGTGAGATGCTCTTCAAGAGATTTAAGAAATTTGATGAAGTCGTCCTGTAAAATCCTGTGTAACGCACTACACATCACTGCATTGTATCCCGTTGTGTTTTAGTAGACGTCAGCGGTCTCTTTCTAAATTCATCCTTAATTTCTGCGAGCTGGAAATTGAAGTCAGTTTTTTAACTGAATAGGTGCCCGTTTAGTATTTATTATTTCCTTAGAAAAATTGTCACGCATTTTCCTAATTGAATTAATTTGATCAGTTAGTGTCTGATGGAGATGGCATTCGATTTTCTCCACAGATTCCTGATAAGCTTTCAGAAAAAATTCCATCGCTTAGATTTCCTGAGAGGGAATCTAAGCGATGTTGTAGTTATCTAGTTTCATGCCCCTGCTGCTCTTTGGTGTTGTGTTCATGTATACGTTGATTCTTATACACGAACACAGTTGTACATAACTGTGTTCATGTACAGTATATGTATAGGTTATTCATCATTTTTGGGTTTATTGCATGAAATCAAACTGCTAAGCCAGTTTTTGAGCGCTTACTTGATTAGGCTTGTCTTCAAATCTAATTGACTCGGCCAGAAGATTATTTCTTGAAGAGCTTTCAAAATGTGTGTGTCAGAACTCATTATTTCCGTTTGGTTTCTATGATTTGATTTGCCTAGAGAAGATTGACTGTGCTAGTAAACTGTGTTCCTTGGGAAACAAGATATGCAAATGTCTTTCTCGAGACAAGGCATGAATCTCGGAATCAGTTTTAGCATGTTTCGACTTCACATTTGGAGTACAAGAGGGGCAGATCCATTTATCTAATTTTTTGTAAGCTCACTTCGTTTATCATAGAACACCATGTGCTGTAATGCATTTGCTACATTGATGTAAAATTAAAGCATTGGATACACCGATATATTTTTTTCCCCACGGTAATTGTCTGAGACAGTATTTAAATTCTATACAGTGGGACCAACTGATGATGTTACCAACAGCAAACTCAAAATGGGAAGCATTCAAGGAACTAATCTTGGAGGCTACCAGGCTTTACATACCAACTAAGAAATATTGTTCAAGGTTTAGGCCTAAATGGTTGTCAGATGAACTAATGAGACATGTGGCAGAGAAGAAAAATGCATGGGATACATACAAATTAATGGGTGACATGGAAGCCTATGATAGATATAAGTTGGTCTGTAACCAAGTCACAAAGGAGATTAGGCAGGCAAAGGCAGACTATGAAAAATCCTTGGCAAAGGATGCAAAGAAAAACAGAAAAGAGTTCTTTACATACTTGAACTCGAAAAGGAAAGGGATGAATCAGATTGGTCCACTGGATATTGATGGTTCAACAGTTGAGGATCCTGCTCAGGTGGCTAACAATCTAAACGAGTATTTTGCATCTACATTCACGCATGAGGAGTTATTCAGGAAGGAGAATGATGTAGGTAAAGTAAACATTGGCAGTGAGCTGGATGATTTTGTAATAACTGAGAGGAAAGTGGAGGAGAGATTGTTGAGGATAAACATAAAAAAGGCACCTGGGGTGGATGGGATCTATCCAGTTATATTAAAGGAGGCAGCAAAGGAAGTATGCAAACCCCTAGCCATAATTATGAGAGCTTCTTTGGACTCAGGGGAGGTACCCATAGACTGGAGATGTGCAAATGTAACCCCAATTCACAAAGGAGGATCAAAGGCTGACACAAGTAATTATAGACCTGTTAGTTTAACTTCTGTTCCAGGTAAATTAATGGAGGCACTGGTTAAAGAAGCACTGCAGGATCATCTAGACAAGAATTCAGTTATAGCTCAGACGCAGCATGGTTTTGTTAAGGGCAGGTCTTGCCTGACCAATTTGATTGGATACTATGATGTAGTCACAAAAGAACTGGATGCAGGGAATAACTTTGATATTATATATTTGGATCTTAGAAAGGCTTTTGATACTGTTGCACATGGAAGACTGCTGCACAAATTGGAGCAGTGTGGCATTGGAGGCAAATTGCTGCTATGGATAAGGGGATGGTTGAGTGGCAGAAGACAGAGAGTGGTAATCAATGGACACTGCTCAACGTGGACTAATGTTATTAGTGGAGTTCCTCAAGGTTCAGTGTTGGGTCCGTTGTTGTTTTCGGTGTTTATGAATGATATTGATGATGGGATATCAAGTTTAATGTCCAAGTTTGCAGATGATACAAAGGTTGGCAGGGTCGTTAAGGACAATACTGACGCTATGCTGCTGCAACAGGATCTGGAAAGGTTGAACAGATGGGCTGAGAGGTGGCAAATGAGGTTTAACATCGACAAATGTAAAGTGCTGCATATGGGAAACAGTAACCCCAGAGCAACGTATCAACTCTGCGGTACTACACTGACAGTGGTGGAGAATGAAAAGGACCTGGGGGTAATTGTGCAGGCAGATATGAAGTTCTCTGAGCAGTGCAGACGAGCTGCAAGAGTAGCTCATGGTGTCTTGTCAATGATATACAGGAATTTTTCTAGCAGGGATAAGGAGGTGATTATTCCCTTGTATAAGGCAATGGTAAGGCCACATCTTGAGTACTGTATACAGGTCTGGAGGCCTCATTTCAAGAAGGATGTAGAGCTGCTGGAACGGGTACAGAGAAGGGCAACAAGATTAGTAAATGGAACAAAGGGTTGCTCTTACGAAGAAAGGCTTAAGTTTTGCAAATTACAGAGTTTGGAGACTAGGCACCGGCGAGGTGATCTGATAGAGGTGTATAAGGCTTTGAATGGTTTGAGCATGCTCAATGCCAATGGGATTCTTCATCTTTCTCAGAATAATCACCTCAGAGGGCATAAATTCAAACTGAGGAAGGACGGATGTCGGATAGATGTGCGGAAATTTGCCTTTGGCCAGCGGGTGGTTGGTTGGTGGAACCGACTTCCATCACTTGTTGTTGAAGTTGATAGCCTAAACAAATTTAAAGCTCAACTGGACAGGTATTTCGAACGAACGGAGGGGTGAAATGGGAGTGGGTTTTTTTTTTTTTTTTTTTTTTTTTTGGCTGATGCTGAATAAGCTTGCTTTCTTGCATCATATGCCTCTGCTAATGCTAATGCTAATGCTAATGCTAATTGCAGCCAGATTCCTTTCCTACTCCAGTCATTTTTTTGGTAACTTCTGTTAGCGATGATATAAGTAAGGAATTCAAATTAATTAATTTGAAATTTGCTGCAATCTTCCACAGAGAACAATGGGTGATGGCTTCTATCTATATTTTCATAGTAAATGCTTCTTAGATATGTACTCCACATTGATAGCTTGTGTAATTTGATTGCATTTCCACTGTAAGGAAACAACTTATATAATTATTATATGATATTGATGATTTCTATTTGTTAATAAACAATTCTGAATTTACGTATTAAGTATGTGTTGGTTCTCTTTATTGACTTTACGAGAGCATTTGACTGTGCTGAAGTAGTCTCAGGGCAAGGGGAGATCGCCCGGGGGCGATAAGTGACTCCGTGAACCGTATTACTTTTTATAACGAATTGTAATATATTAAGAATTGTTGAAATATTTTATTCTTTATATATTATTTCCATTCCAAAGTTGCACTGTTGCGCTGCTGTATTAAATATGCTAGTTAGCTTTGATATGAACTGCACTGGTGATATAAATGCGAGTCGTGTTGCATCTTATCTTGCAGTTTATGAGTACCAATATTTGTCCTTGGTAATTTTCTACTGAAATTTGGTAACTGTCCACAAGTAAAATGAAGAGTAATATGCTCTGTTCTGTCCCACCTTTTCGTGTGCCTTGTTCTGTAATAGAATTTCTTAATCTATATGAAAACGAGCCCATGATATGGAATCCGATGCAGCCCCCAAGGCGATTATTCTTTCGTATATTTGTCTAGCACACCATTCATGTGGATCCATCCGTAGCTCATAGACGAGCTGACGCTCGAGCCTTTGTATTGTTCAACAGGTTGAACCGCCTGCCGCCATTGAACATTCTGAAAGTTATAAAGCAGAGATCGAACATGAAATATTCAGCGTCAACATAGATCTAATGGATTCTTCATTACTTATAAATTTAGAAAAGGACTTAGTGCCTATACCGAGTTTAATTGCATTAGAAGAAAAATCGGAGACTGTTACTAAAGATAGTCAGATTTCTATATATAACATTAATATTCTATTTTATCCAGCATTATGGCTTAAAGAAATTCAGACATTGATACCCTTAATTCCTCTGGACCATTTGAAATCGATGAAACGTAATTTTTTAGAGATGAAGCCAATCGACATTTTTCAAAAAACTTTATTGCAAGAAAACTGGAAAATGCTGAGAAACTAAAGCGCGATGGCTTTTATGGTCAAAAAGTATCGATATGATTTTCTGTAAATTATTTGTAGTGGGTTTTAGGTCTACTCCACACTTGGAAACAACTGGTTTTCGTGACGATGATTACCAAAATCATTGGGAGCATATGAGTACCCGTCTAAATGAATAATAGAAGCATTTAACTTCGCATATGACAAATGGATTGGAATTGAATCGAGACCAATTGAATCGGGGCACTGACGCCCAGCATCAGCGATAATTCAGTACTGGAAAACAACTCCTTATATCAATTACTTTATTTTTGTCTGAGCAAAACTTTCCATTCGGAGGTTCTTCAGCTTTTCACAGCCGATAATGGAAATTTCTTAGGATCAGTAGGATTATTAAGATTATTTCACAGATTCGATTATGTAACGTTTCATTTGATTGCTTCTGTCTGTAAAGTGTACTGATTACATACAAGAAACTTTTGAAATGGTCGTCGTATACCGAAGATCCTTTGACGGTTAACAGCTGACAAGTGTGTAATAGACATTATTCCAAATTGCATTTACACATTAAGACGTAAGATAAGAAAATTAAGCAGTTGGAATACATTCCTTTTAAACGTCTTCTGAAAAAAAAAAAAAACTGAAAATTATTTTACGATGCAATTGTAAGGGTAAATACAGTATTTATATTTCAATTACTTTATGAGTATTTCTGAAACAGTGTATTGCAGCGTGAGGGAATGCAATTTCCAAGATTGATATTCCATTTCAATCTTGGAATTCAATACTGGAGATGAAGCCAATCGAAATTTTTCAAAAAACTTTATAGCAAGAAAACTATTTTCAAACTGTTTTCAGTTATGGGAATCGCGGACCTGTGAAGGACTGCAAATTCAAAGAGCCAGAATTTTCTTTAACTGTTTGGAACAGTTTGCACTGTACCGACAAGCCAAGAAAATTTGAAAACCGCCTGATCTTTGTTACTTGAAAACATATTCGTCTATGCAATCTTCGTATAAAAATTAAAAAATATAAAAAATGTTCCTATTCCAGATGTGTTTATTGCCATTACTGCAGATAAATTTGAGATTAGATTTCTGTCAGAAGGAATAGCAAGTTAATAAAAGCACGTTATTTTGTTCTTAATTTTAAGCAGCAATGAACTACGATCTTCTACAAGACCCTCGAAGGACATAAGCAGTGTAATTATATAGAGATGTACCCAGCTGTTTTTTTTTCTCATCTCACGTTGCGAACAATACAATCGGCTTAACTAGCGGAAGCACACCAGTGACACAATATTAATTAAACTCACAATGGACAAAAGGGCTTTAGTTTATTTATGGGCGAGCCATATTTCCATAATAATTGTCCTTTTTTTTTTTTTTTTTTTTGTCGGCTACTATAAACATGAAAAGAGATTGGAAAAGAACTGCGCTTGTTTACAGACCCTTTAATGATTAAATTAGAAAAAAAAAAAAAAAAAATTGTAAGACATCACAGGCCCCATCGTTCACTTTCTCATCTTCTGTGTAAAAGCACGGAAGAGTACAACTGGTATCGTTTGAGTACTACATGGAAAGATTAATGCAATGTGAGTCGATTAACTTCTCTTCCATTATACAATGCAGCATTCGCATCCCTCACTCCTTTTATTTTATTTTATTATTATTATTATTATTTTCTTTTCATGTAGAACACCATCAGACTTTCTCCTCTAGTTTATTTCATCGTCTCGGTCGTCAAAACGAACTTCATTTTGATAACGGCAGCATCTATATTCTCTTTTATATAAACTGGCATTCAAAGAAAAACGTCTGCTCTCGCCTCGAGGTCATCACTCCGCTAGTCCTAATGTTGTAGCAATAAAGTCATCATCTTTACATCCATCCTCCGTGCCATAAATGTAACTTTAGCTTCAAAATTACCTCAAGGATTTCGATTTTCAGAGGGTCACTGGCTGCTAACGTCTCCCTCAGCTACGTGACTGATTTTCACGAAAGGAGTTTTAGTCTTCAACCCTGCTCGTGAGCTGGGTTGAAGCTGACTGCTGTAACAACTTATCTTAAGGCAATATTCAGAGGCGGATTAACGGCGGGCGCACCCTGGGCCCCGACTTCTGAAGGGCCCACGCAAAACCCCAACAAATTAGTTGAACATATTAGTTCAAAACTTTGTGATTATTATTATGCTATTATTAATTATATTATACATATATTCAAATTTTATTGGAAATAAAATATTAATAGTACATAATATTTTTTATTTATTTAAAAAAATGGTTAACATGTATTTTTATTTTCCCTGTCTCTCTTTTTTTAAGGGGCCCAATATTTTCTTCGGCGCGCGGGGCCTCAACCGACCTTAATCCGCTCCTGGCAATATTACTTATGGTATTCTATTTGAAAGAAAAATACGGTGCGATACTAAAAAATTAAGATTATGACGATTTTTTTTATTAAATTAAGTCTACGTAAACCCAAGACGTTTAAGATCCCAAGACCGATTTCTGTGTGTGACACTTCCTATTTAAACTTAAAATAATCATAGATACCAATTTTCTCTTTCAGAAACCCCTCATCGGTCAGGACAAACGTGCCATTTGCTGCCTATGCTGTAAACGTGGTGTGGTGAGCGTCCGCAGCGCCCTCGAGCGATCAGCTTATTGTTGTGGGGAGAGTATTCGCCTAAAAGCTGACATCGATAACCAAAGTGAAGAGGTGATTAGGCTGAAATTGAAACTGGTACAGGTGAGAAAATGTTATTTACATTTAGTTAATGGGAAATTTTACTGATAAACAGAAAAGAAAAAATGTGCCACAAGCCCATTCTCTTTTAAAGAAAAAAATAGTTGAATAACTATAGATATTAATAGAATCTTTAGAAAAGTAGTGAACAAGATTTGCAAATATCATTTTCTTAATTGAGGTGGAAATTTTACAGTAGTAACAAAATAAGTGGAAATAAATTAAGTCCGGTACAAATTTTATCAAAATCAAGTGTTAATTTTATCCATCTTACCTAGATAAGAACTTTTACACATACAAGTTCTGAAATTTGAAAATTCGACACGTCTTTTTCTTCGCGAATTATAAATGAATTGTGGACATGTGGACATGTGTTTATGTAAGGGGCGGCCCCTAGAACGTCAGTTCAACTCCACCTCGTATCTCTGTGAAGAACAGTATCATTACTAATGGGCCAGATATGTGTGTGACGTCATTTTGTGTGTATTATGTGTGTGTTCTGGTGTTATATTATGGCCACTTGGCCACACAGAAGCATCAATCACCTGGACAGATGATTCTGGGTACTCGTCCACACCACGGGAAGGTGGGCTAGTTCCAGTAGATGGGACACCTATGGTCTCAGAGTATGACACAAAAAAAAAAAAAAAAAAAAAAAATCCTTCTCTGGGGCCCACTCCAGAGGGGGAAAAAAACCCGAAAGGAAGAGAAAGAAAAGAATAAAAATAATTAACTAAGATAACAAAAAAATAAGTAAAGAAAAATAAAATAAATAAATAAAATAAAATAAATAAATATACTTAGTATATATATATATATATATATATATATATTGGTTTTTAGCATATATACACAAAAATACATACATATATAGGGTGTCTCAAAAATATTGGTACAAACGTTTAGGGTAGGTAGGTAAAATCTAATGGAATGTGAATCGCATAGAAACCCATAACTGGAAACGTCACCATAAGTCGGTAGATGGCGCGGTGGTCGCCGCACGAAGAGCATGCATCGATATACGAACTGTGAACTGGCAGACATGCACCTAGTGTATGGATTAGCAGAAGGCAATGGACGATCCGCTCAAGGAATTTATAGAGAACGCTTCCCAGACAGACATGTACCGGCCCACCGTTTGTTTGCGCGTGTTCATCAAACTTTGTGCGATTATGGGTCATTTAGAGGTAACAGGAGTAGTGTGGGCAGACCATGTTCAACGCGAACTCCCGCCGTGGAAGAAAGTGTGTTGAATTCCATCCAGAATAATCCTACTACCAGCACACGTGCCGTTGTTTCTGCCTCAGGAGTGTCTCGTTGCAGTGTACAGCGTGTCTGGCACGACGATTCCTTATACCCCTTTCATCTCCAAAAGGTTCAGTTACTGCTCCCCCAAGATAATTCTGCACATGTGGCTTTTGTGCAGTGGTTTCTCCAAGAAAGTGTTCAAGACTTGAATTTTCCAGCCTATGTTTTGTTCACGGATGAGGCTTATTTCATTCGGGAAGGGCTATTCAATCGGAACAATGCTCATGTGCGGGTTCACGACAACACACACGGTGTGCGCCCCCATGCCGCACAACATCACTTCGCAATAAATGTGTGGGCAGGTATGGTCGGTGACTGCTTAGTCGGCCCATACCTGTTACCATCCCGCATGAACTCCGCTAAATATCGGATCTTTCCTGAACAAGTTCTACCAGGGTTACTTGATGATGTTCCAACACATGTGAGACGCAACATTTGGTTTCAACATGACGGGGTGCTTGCCCATTATGGAAGGTGTGTTCGTGACCATTTGAACAGGCGTTTTCGGCGTCGATGGATTGGCCGTGGTGGACCCGTTGCCTGGCCCCCACGCTCATCTGATTTATCGAGCCTTGATTTCTTTCTTTTGGGCGCTCAAATCTATCGTGTATGAATCGCCTCTGCAGACGGAAAAGGATTTCGTGGCGAGACTCGTCTGTGCTGCTGCTACTGTCAAAGAAACTCCAGGTGTGTTCGACCGTGTCCGCCAGTCGCTGCGTCGGTGTCACGCATGCATCGCGTCTCATGGTGGAACCTTCGAGCATCTGTTGTAACATCATGAAATGCATCCATCTTGTACTCCATTGTTAATATTATGTCAAATAAATGTTTGCCACTATTTACTGTCTTGTGTCATTCCTGCTTCTTGTGTCTCTGCTACTACCTTCCCGTGACGTTTCCGGTTATGGGTTTCTATGCGATTCACATTCCTTTAGATGTCACCTACCTCCCCTAAACGTTTGTACCAATATTTTTGAGACACCCTGTATATACCAAAAAGTGAAAAGGGAAAAACCAAGGGTGGGGGGAAAGAGAGAGGTAAAGAAAAGAGTAGATCTTCCAGTTGTGCAACCAGTAAGAAAGGCAGCATAAAAACACTTCGGTGCCTCCAGCCAGATGGATTTGATCAACCTCGTATCACTGGAATCATACTTTTCCTTAGTTCAAACACTTCTTTAGCAAATACCTGGAGCATCTGAAACTTACTACAGTCTCTTAAAAATATAGCTTCTTCTCCTGGAGCTATACTCTCAAGAATTTCACATATCGCTGTCCTGGCATTATCATATATTCGACAATCATAGTATGTGCCGCCAGCCTTCCCTGGCCCCTTAAAAACAAAGGTCCGTGTTACTTAGTCCTAATGCATATAATTTCTCATTCGTTGACCTGTGCCCTGTTAACAAAAATGATGACTGTAAACTAGGTGTAAACCAATTGCGAACCTTTTTATCATTCAGAAAAGTCACGTTCGGGATAAACAAGTTGGTCACTCTTCCAGTAGGTATGGTATCCCGTCTTGTCTGCCATAAATTGATTATTTCATTCATACATCTTTTCTTTTCGCCTCTACAGTCAGAGCGAATATTGATCTCGATACCAAAAAGTTCTGTAGGAATTTTCCTCTTAATACGGTAGCAAAAACCAGGATACAACAAATGTAGATCCAAGGGTAGCGCTCCGGCCAACACCTGCAGCGCGGCAGTGGACACCGTTCTGCACACTCTTAGAATACCAAGAAGCATGATGCGTTGTATGGAATTTAGTTTAGCCCGAAACGTAGTTATAGGAAGGAATACTGCCTTGTAATACAGAAACAGTTTTATGTGATAGGCCCCAGTCAGACTTTGAACTTCTAATGATAGCACCAGAAAATTTCTTGATTTTATTGCTTAAATATAATAAGTACTGGTGAAATGATAACTTACTGTCCACAATAATTCCCAGGTATTTGGTATCAAGGACCATAGGTACACCATTCAACTTGATCTGAGGAGGTCGATTTATATCTAAAGCTGTTTTAAATAACATAATTTTAGTTTTGTAAGGACTAATAGCAAGCTTAAAGCTTTGAGCCCAAGAACTTAAGTCTGTCAGCTTTACCTTTGAGTCCAAGAACTTAAGTGAGTTCTAAGAGTGAGCGCGATCGTCCTGCAATTATAATTGTCAGATCATCTGCAAATGCAGGCACATTCCAAATAAGGGGTCCCAAGACGGAACCTTGAGGACACCCTCTCACAACCTGTTTTCAATGAATTTTGTAATAAGTTTCTTTTCTGGTTTATATTTAATTCTTTGCACGATTTATGCAAAAGAACTGCACAATAGCACCGCCCTCACCAACACCGGGTGAAAAATGCCCGTGTTCGAATCCTGTCAATGATGCAAGGAATTTTTACGGGCTTTTTCACAACTTGACTGAGTTAGTTGGTCTGAGACGAGGGTTGCATGGTTTTTATTTCTAGAAACAGATTTTCGTCCAGCAAATAGGCAAATCGAACATATGCAATATACAGGATGTCTTAAAAAATATTGGTACAAACGTTTAGGGGAGGAGGTGACATCTAAAGGAATGTGAATCGCATAGAGACCCATAACCGGAAACGTCACGGGAAAGTAGTAGCAGAGGCACAAGAAGCAGAAATGACACAAGACAGTAATTAGTGGCAAACATTTACTTGACATAATATTAACAATGGATTACGAGATGGATGCATTTCATGGTGTTACAATAGATGCTCGAAGGTTCCACCATGAGACGCGATGCATGCGTGACACCGACGCAGCATGGATTGGCGGACACGGTCGAACACACCTGGAGTTTCTCTGACAGTAGCAGCAGCGCAGACAAGTCTCGCCACGAGATCCATTTCCGTCTCCACAGGCGATTCATACATGATAGATTTGAGGCCCCCACAGAAAGAAATCAAGGCTCGATAAATCAGATGAGCGTGGCGGCCAGGAACGGGTCCTCCACGGCCAATCCATCGACGCCCAAAACGCCTGTTCAAATGGTCACGAACACACCTTCCATAATGGGTAGGCGTCCCGTTATGTTGAAACAAAATGTTGCGTCTCACATTTGTTGGAACATCGTCAAGTAACCCTGGTAGAACTTGTTCAAGAAAGATCCGATATTTAGCGGAGTTCATGCGGGATGGTAACAGGTATGGGCCGACTAAGCAGTCACCGACCATACCTGCCCACACATTTATTGCGAAGCGATGTTGTGCCGCATGGGGGCGCACACCGTGTGGGTTGTCGTGAGCCCACACATGAGCATTGTGCTCATTGAATACCCCTTCCCGAGTGAAATAAGCCTCATCCGTGAACAAAACATAAGCTGGAAAATTCAAGTCTTGAACACTTTCTTGGAGAAACCACTGCGCAAAAGCCACACGTGCAGAATGATCTTGGGTGTGCAGTAACTGAACCCTTTGGAGATGAAAGGGGTATAAGGAATCGTCGTGCCAGACACGCTGTACACTGCAACGAGATACTCCTGAGGCAGAGGCAACGGCACGTGTGGTGGTGATAGGATTATTCCGGATGGAATTCAACAACTTTCTTCCATGGCGGGAGTTCGCGTTGAACGTGGTCTGCCCGCACTACTCCTGTTACCTCTAAATGACCCATAATCGCACAAATTTTGATGCACACGTGCAAACAAACGGTGGTCCGGTACATATCTGTCTGGGAAGCAATCTCCATAAATTCGTTGAGCGGCTCGTCCATTACCCTCTGCTAATCCATACACTAGGTGCATGTCTGCCAGTTCACAGTTCGTATATCGATCCATGCTGTTCGTGCGGCGACCACCGCGCCGTCTACCGACTTACGGTGACGTTTCCGGTTATGGGTTTCTATGCGATTCACATTCCTTTAGATCAGGGGTGGGCAACAGCCGGCCCGCGGACCACATCCGGCCCGCGACGATGTTGAATCCGGCCCCCTCGGTAAATGCATAAATATAGAAAATCCATACCTGACTACACTCGCCGTAAACGTTCGGCTTAATTCGGTTCAATCGGGAATCGCGGCCAGTACAACAGTAACCAAGTGATTCTACGCAGCGTCAAAGAGTTATTTCCTAATTATTATTGTAGCATCGATCGAACGAAGTTCCTTTGGGTTTGATTTCTTATTTGAAAAAAATAATATTGGTGCGAGATATTTTATGTTTTATGCCTTTTCTAATTATTACAGTTTTTAATTTAATATAATTTACAGCCCATAAAATGAGCCAATTAAAAAAAAAAGAAAAATTGATGCCGAATGCCGCATTTTCAATGATAATATAACATTTTTTAGGTTGTGATTTTTTTTTATTAAATCGTTCAATCTATTCCGGCCCGCATCATGATGCGAAAATTTCATTCGGCCCGCTGACGAAAAAAGTTGCCCACCCCTGCTTTAGATGTTACCTACCTCCCCTAAACGTTTGTACCAATATTTTTGAGACACCCTGTAGAAATAACATATATGTTGCAATATAGTCTAAGTTGCTGATGCACTGAAAACTCTACAACAATAATTGAGCAGGACTTTCGTAGTTTGAAAATTATTTTCGTCCACACAGATTTTTTTTTAATCCCATCTATTCCGTTTCCACATTAGTTCAATTCCGAGTTTGACTATTTCCCTGATAAAGTCTGTCCTTGAGATAATCCTGCACAATAAAACGTTTAATGGATTGTAGCCGTGAAGGGTATTGTGTACGGCGTATGCGTTTTGTATGCAATAAAGAGTTCTTCTTCTTCTTGAGAGGCAACCTAACAATCGCGAAAGAGAGAAAATATGCATTCATTAGGAGATGTGTCACAAATCAGCTAAGTCTTTGAACAAGCAGCGTGGGATGGTGCTCATCTTGAGTGAAATGATCACCTCTCATATCTGAAAGCTGCATTTGCACTCATTACCGTTCAGCTGGAAATGCGAAATAATCCAATACCACCTATTGGTAAGATGTTTGTTTCTGTATTAAAACATGTTTTTTCAAAATGATACGTTCATTTTGCCTGTTTTTTTTTTTTGTTTTTTTTTTAAGAAAAAAACATTTCCCGAAGGCGACTAATTCAGTTCCCGTGTGAAAAAGCACATAAACTTACCTTCCATCTTGAATGAACTCGAAGTCCTTTTCCATACCGCGTGGAAGGACAGTGATCATAACCACTTACTACACGAGAGAGTACATTGACAGGAATCGGAGAGAAGAGTCTACGCCTTTCTTCCAATCGAATAATGTTAGCTGCCGGCTACATATTTATGTAGCACTTTGCGAACAGTTCGCTGTGTTGAGTTTTCGCAAAATTAGCTCGACTACTGATGCATGCCAATTGCTATCTACACTATTGATGCTTGCAATGCCTAGTGGGAAGTCATGAACCATTTTAGGTACAGTGAATACCTAAAAAGCAGATAAGCAGAGGTGCGGGGCTCATCTAAAAGAAAGATTGAACATTGATGAATACCAAATTTGCTATGCTATCTACACAGCAATTTTGGCAGTTCTACTGGCCATGTACTGTTTGGATGTATTATTTGTTTAGTATTTGTGTGCAGGAAAAGAACCTCATGAAGTGTCAATGAATGTAGTCGTCAGTTACCGGTTTTCGGGATGAAAAACCCAGATTCGAGGAGGTACACTATGCAGTTCACCTCCAAAGACCCAGAAAGTCGGCCACGGTGTGGGGGGAAAAAAATCCATAAATATTCCTCCTAGCTCGATGGAATTTTAACTCATATGAGTGAGAAAAGCGATTGCGAATAACGTGCTAAGGACTTAGGGGGATAAGATTCCACCTGTACCCGAAAGATGAATCCTATTGATAGATTCCACAGCTAGGTCTGTCAGCTGTTGCTTGACAGTGTATGGAAGTTGTATCATTACTAACTGCAGCACTCATGTGTTTTCTTCCTGTATGTGTTTTTTTTTTTTTTTTTTTTTCAAATAAGTTTTCCCAGCCCCCTGCTAGAGTGTCCTTAGTTTCAGTTCATTTAGGTTTGATCAGCTGAAGTTAATCATTAGAATTCATTGTAATTTGCTATTTTACAATATTAGCCTCAAATCTGCATGGTAAGAACCCAATTATGCAATATTTCAAAATTTTAATTTTTATATATATAGAATTAAGAAGCTCCAGCTATTTTATAGGAATTCCCTACTTTAAAAGTGATTTTAAAATTTATATATTCTTAAAATTTTGCCTTACATTTTACTTCCAAATTAAATTTAAATTATATTTTTATGTAACAGTATGGTCAATATAATTCAAGTTGTTTATGTGAAATTAGGAAGATAAATTATGGCAGGTTTTCCTTTATTTAAATGAGTTGTTATTTATTTATTTTTTTTCATAGTATGTGGAATTTTTTATTGACCGAGGAGTGCTGGGGCTTAACAAGGAATTAAACCATACAATTCTGGAATACCGAGGAGATCCAATTCAACCACACAGCCGATCAAAATTCGATAGTTCCAGCAGCCTTGTTGTGCCTGTTATGCCCCCTACACTGCTGGGTGTATGTCGACTGCTACAGATCTATTATGTTCTTAAGGTAAGCTAGAAAAAATCCTCTCTTTCTTCTGATATTTCTTCATATAAATATTAACTCATCCTATATAAATCCCAGGTGTTCACATCTGGCGGCTATGGGCTTGGCACACCCAGCGTCCTGAGCTGGATATCATCATTCTTCTTTTTCTTGACGATTCTCTCTCAGGGTAACGGGATTTTTTTGGCTGGTGCAGCATAAACCTCAGGCTTCCTTGCACCATATGGCTAATAATAATAATAATATACTATTTGCCCATATAGTGCAATGAAACCACAGACTTTTTTCTGTACTGGCAAAAAAAAAAAACCCAAGTAGATAAGAAAATACAAATTATATGCTTCCCCCTCATACAGGTAACTATCCAGTTGACCTTTGAGTTCTTCAAGCTGTCAGCCTCAACTACTTGTTCGAGCATTCAACGACTTGCTGGCTAAAATAAAACTTTCTACAATCTAATCTAAACCTCAACCCCTGTAATTTTAATTTATGGCCCCTAGTTCTGGAATTCTTTATAATGGAAAATTCGACCTAAACTCATTTTATTAATCCCTCTCAGTGCCTTATAAACCTCAACCAGGCCACCTCTGTGGTACCTGGTTGCCAAGCTCTGTAGCCCACATAATCGGGCTACAGAGTTTGGCAGATCTCACCATGCGATTTGCCATCTTTGGACCCTTTCAAGAAGCTCAATGTCTTTTTTCAGATGAGGTGTCCATACTTGAACACAGTATTCCAAATTTGGTCTTACCATTGTCTTATACGGTGGGATTATGACTGACTTCCCTATCTCTACAGGATAATGTTTGATAAATCATCAAGAGGACACCACAGGCTTTCCAAGCTGCCTGTTTACATTGTTCAGAAAACTTCATATCTGCCCATACATAACTCCTAGATCCATTTCTTCCTCTGTTTTTAATTCATCCCCACCAAGTGTATAAATTATTTTGGGGTTACTATATATCGAAATTGTTTCCTAATCCAGCTCACGAGTAACTATCAAAATAGCATACTAAGTTAGTTAAACTTGATTTTCCCTTAACAAAATCATGTTGCATATCCTTCAGAATGCCATCTCTATGTAAATGTCCCTAGATTGCCTTCTCAATTTTCTGTATTCTGCTGTAGCCTTCTTTCTAATGCCTGTGGTTCCTTTTCTTTTCGTTTTGTTATTTTGGCCTTTGGTTTCCCTTCCATTCATCCTGGTGGCTGTTACAGCTGCACAGTAAATTGCTGTGCAGATAGCATCCAGTGTTACTTCGTTTTTGTTGAGATAACTGGTATTATTCGTCTGTTGAGGTGGTCTGTGATTTGCAGCAGGGTTCTGTTCGGTCTCTGCATCGGTATGGTGTGGGTCTTTGTGGGGGGTCCATTCTCTCGAATTCTGCTAGGAATTTCTACTGCTCTTCTATTCTGGATATTATGATCTCATCTGTTTACACTTAAGCTGCTCTGGGTTATAGTTTAGGACATTTCCTGCAAAGTGAGTCCCTAAGTTCTTTCAGAAATTAACAGTAAGGTTCATAAGAAAACCCCATGACAGTTCCAAAACACAGTTACCATTACCTTCACTATTACTAGAAAATCAATAAACCAAGTAACCATTAATTTACATGTGTGCAAAAAACACCTATTGCCAAAAACTCGGTCATTTGTTTAGTATTTATAATGCATTTATTTATGATTTACACTCTGATTTCCCTCATAACTTGGCCCTGGTCCCTAGTGGCCAGCCTTCAAAGGCTACACACTGCCACCAGTTTATATCTCTACCCTTCAAATGTAGTGGATATTGGAACTTATGCCATAATTTCCATCATGCACCAAAAGATTTGATTCATACTGCATGACAGAAGAGAAAGGGAGATGCTCAAACTTTGCTCTGGAATGCAAACATAGTTTTATGCTCTGTCCAGCCTCCATCAGCAAAGTGCAGCATCAGCCTCCACCACTATTACTGCCTATTCTCATAGAGACTTTGGCCATTCCTCTTTGTGATATGGAGGAACACCTCAACTCCTGCTTACATTGGTTTGCACATGCATAATCACCTACAGCATAGTAGAATATACCCAGGATTACTAAGTCTCACCAGAATAAAAATGCAAACTGAAGATTTAGTTGTTGCAGGACAGCCAGGCTTTGGTTCTACTTGCAAGTGGGACCTGAATGTCAGCTCCATCAGTGTTTCCGACTGCCAGGTGGCAGCCTACACTATCATCAGAACTTGAGATATTTTATCAGTGTTTATCATATAACTGACAAAAAAGTTTTTTTTAATACATTACTTATATCATTCATTGCAAATAAATGCTAACAAAAGCATATGAGACTGGAAACAAGCCAGTCTGGTCTAGTACATTTAGGCTTCATTAAGGTCAGCAAGAGAAGTGCTCCAAAGTGTTGCTATGCACATGCCTAGATTATTTGTTATGCAAGTGCTTGGATAGTTTGCTATACACTGCCCTCTAAAAAGTATCCACATACGTGTATGTTTCTCAGTGACATCACTGCCACTTATTTCAATAGCATGTCATCCCCCCCCTTTAGCCACTATGACACACTCCACCTTCCTGGGTAGAGTTTTCACCAATGAAATAGACTGCAGTGGATATAGTCCTACATTCCTTCTGCAGAACCAGAGCCACATTTTCCATTAGGTACTTTAGACACTGTGCCTTGGGCCTACAAAAAAACAGAACTCAATGATTTTATTCCAAAGTAAAATTCTACAAACTAATTTTTAAATACAGATTTCAAAGACAAATTCTTCTTTGGCTTTTTCTGTTAGCAAAATCATTAGCAATATCATCAAAGTTCATACTGCATGTAAGTTAGTACTGGAATAAGGGTTGTAGAAATAACTTAAAAACCAATTTTATAGAAAAAAATTTGAATTTCTTTAAAAACAAAAATATCAGATTTAATGCAAGGACATTTTAATGTGTTTGATATAATGTATTGAGGCCTAAGAATAAAAGACACCTAGGGCCTACAAACACTAAAAGATGGCCCTCTGCAAAACAGTGACCAATCGAGTTTTCAATGTAGGATGTATGTATGGCCACATGATATTCCAGTTCATTCTATAGGGGTTTCATAAGGTTCAAATCAGACTTTGTGCCAGCCATTCAAACTTTTGTACATTCATGCCTGAGAACCATTCTCCAGCAGCACTGGCAGTACAGCATGGGAAAATAAACATGGATCTGTACCAAAGAAATGCTGCATTACAGGGAGCATGGAATTTTCCAGAATGTTAAGGTAGGTTTCAGCATTCATGGTTCCCTGCACAACCACCAAATTTTCTGAGCCATGCTATAAGAAAAAGTGGGTTATGGTGTGGATTATGCTACACCATAACCCATTACCTCCAAACTTCATTGTTGGCACTGTGCACTTTGGCAGCAGACTTTCTCGAGGCATCCTCCACAGCCATACCTGCCCATCAATTTATTTTCAATCTACACGTTTGTGCTCAGAAAAAGTTACCCCATTTATAACTTTAAATACAGGCAAGAAATAATTAAGAATATTCATTGTTTGTGAGACCTTTATTTTCAATCTATTATGAACACAACTGTAAAAAATCCATTTGTTACATCAAAAATATATATTTATCACTGTGTTTTGAGTGATCAAAAATGTAAACTGTGAATCAAAAAAACAACCCATGGGCTTCAACAATTGAACACCAGCCAGACATTGTAATAAAATTTAAAGCCTGTGCATGTCAACAATTGGGTGATGCTCCAATAAAATGTGATGCCAGTGCACTTTAATAATGATGTTAAGAGTTTAATGTTTAATAATGGATGTGAGAGATTCCACTAATTTTACATCCTTGTTTTACAATAATTGCACTAAGTAGATTTAAAAAAAGCATGTTATTTTTTTAAGCCTTCTTCATTAACAAAACAACAATGATGTAGATGGAATGTCAAATCAGTGATGAAGATAAACTGCAATTCTCATTGGTGTAAATGTAATAAATATTTTAATTTTTAAATTTAAGTCATTTCGGACAGATGGCATATGCTATCATGGCCATTAGAGGATTAAATCATTTACGAGTATTTTAGGCTCTCTTTGGGTGGAAGGCTCATGCACAGTGGAACATTGCTCTGTTTAACTTTCTGTAGCTAGCATGGCATCTGATAAATGCTGCTTTTCATTTTTTTTTTTTTTTTTAATTTGTAAATGAAATCAAATCCTCCTGTGCATACCTGTATACCTTTGCCCACCAATATTTTCTAATTGGTTATACAGTATTGTCTCTTTTCATTTCGATATACTATGAATTACAAGAGTTTAATTTTTTTTTGATTGGTATTTAATGAATGCCAGGCATGTTAAAGCAGCTGTCTTCCTTCTAGGCAAAAATTCCCATTCACTCCCATATGGTGTCTGTGAGACACCAGTGACAGGTGTCTAATTCTGCCTTAGAGCTTTGGTTTCACTGGATAAATGGAAAATTAACCCAAAGGGCTCACAGCTGGTGAGTATGGGCTTGGCACACCCAGGGTCCTGAGCTGGATATCATCATTCTTCTTTTTCTTGGTGATTCCATTCTCTCTCTCTCTCTCTCTCTCTCTCTCTCTCTCTCTCTCTCTCGGGGCAATTCGAAAATTTTTTTTTTGGCTGTGCAGCATGAGCCTCAGGCTTCCTTGTACCATATGGCTAATAATAATAATAATAACAGCTAACAAAAATGCAAACATTCCAGACATCAGGAGAGAATTTTTGTTTTCAGTTCAGGGGATGAGTGCACTTTAAAATTCCAAAAAATAATTAAAACTTTATGAGTATTGGTTTCTCTCATTAATTTTTGTTCAATATTTTTTGAGTTAAGCATAATTAATAGACCACCATTCTAATTCAGCAAAAGAGCTAAAAATTAAATTGTTCTTTATAATTAAGATAAAAAGGGGTGGCTCATAGATGGTATGAGCATCTTTGTTAAATTGAAGCTATGAGTGATGGAAGGCTAATACTTATATTAAGTACCACAATGTTTCAGTACTGCCTTTGCAGCTTTTTGGATGGGGATGGCTCAGCCATCATTTCTGGATCTGAGATTTCAAAGAGGTGGCAGTTCTGTATTAAATGTCCCCATAATAATTTATATAAAATATGGTATTAGTACAGTATTAGTAATGGCAAAATGATGCAAGCTAATGCAGCATCAGCTACAGAAGGGAAAAAAAAAAAAAAAAAAAAAACTGACTACCACTTTATTTGTATGTCTTTTCTAACATTGTCTACTCCAGAAGTTCCCAAACTTTTATTATAAAGGAGTTCAAAAAATAAATAGATCTGACAAAATTTGGCTATAAATATACATACAGTACTTTATAAATTAATATTAGTATACAAGTATACTAATATACTAATAAATTATTTAATAACAGTTTGTTATTTATTTTGATTAAATAACTGTCCATTCCTAGATTGAATAAATAAATTTCTATTCATATTTGGTATGGCAGCCTGGATCCTGAACAGATCATGTTCAGTTTCCAGGTTTTTTGTCAATTTTCCAGGTTGTAGAATGTTAGAGAAAAAATAAAATTTTCCATTCTCTTCTGAGATGTGATATTAGTGCACATACTTGTATCATTGCCCATAATATTTTAAATTATGGCTTTTATACAGTTCTAAACTGGAAGTTAGAAATCTATTCAAGTAAATAGATACTACATAAGAAGTTTCTTGTAGTAGTATTTTAAAGAATAAATAACATTTAAAAATTCATTTTAATTACAAAGTAATCGAAATAAAAGTGTATTGTACATGTATTGTGTGTTTAGTTAAGAATGTAATTTAAAAAAATGTGAATATTTTTCAAAAAAATTTCAGGTTTGCTTTTATCCCCCCCTCAACAAATCAGCTTTTGATCACAGATTTTGAATGGTGGTAACTCTACTACTGTGGTTAGAGATTACAGTTTCATCGTAACTATTTTGTAGTAAATAGTAACAGTATTCACCATGTAGTGCAAGGAAGCCACAGGCTTTTGTTGCAGGCAAAAAAAAAAAAAAAACACCAAGTGGATAAGAAAATACAAATTATATGCTTCCCTCTTCACACACGTAACTATCCAGTTGACCTTTGAATTTATTCAAACTATAAGCCTCAACTACCTGTGGGGCAACTTGTTCCAGCAATCAACTCGCTGGCTAAATGAAATCTTCCTACAATCTAATCTAAACCTCAACTCACGTAATTTGAATTTATGGTCCCTAGTTCTGGAATTCTTTATAACAGTGAAAATTCCATCAAAATTCATTTTACTAATCTCTCTTGCAGCCTTATAAACCTTAATCAGGTCACCTCTGTCGTGCCTGGTTGTGAAGATCTGTAGCCCACATAATTGGAGTCCTTCATACGGTCGTCCTTGCCAATCTCACCATTCCAGTTTGCCCGTCTTTAGACTGTTTCAAGAAGCTCAATGCTTTTCTTCAGATGAGGTCTGCATACTTGAACAGTATTCCAAATGTGTTCTTACAATTGCCTCATGCAGTGGGACTATGATCTTATCTCTACAGGATAATGTTCGATAAATCATTGAGAGGACACCATGGACTTTCCTGACTGCTTGTTTATGCTGTTCAGAAAACTTCATACCTGCTGCTTGTTTATGCTGTTCAGAAAACTTCATATTGTAACTCCCAGATCCCTTTCCTCCACCACTGTTTTTAATTCAACTTCACCAACTGTACAATTTATTAGGGCCTTGCATTTAGCAGCATTTTTAGTGCTGTCCCTCTACTGACCATCTTTGAAGTCTGTTCAAGTAATCCTGAAGGAGTGCTGCTTGGCACAGATCATTAACGACTCTACCAATCTTTATATCATCTGCAAATTTTGACATCACTCCTTCTGTCCCTTTGTTGATGTCATTTATGAAAATGAGAAATAACAGTGGTTCAAGAACCAATCCTTGAGGGCCCCATTCCTGCGTTACACCAATCTGAGGAATATCCATTAATCACAACCCTTCCGCCCTGCAGCCACCCAGCAATCCATCTTAGAATCTTACCAGTAATCCCAAAACCTGTTCAAGCTTATACAGTAACCTCTCATGAGGGACTGAGTGAAATGCTTTGTTAAAATCCAAGTAAACTATGTCAAAAATTTTCCCTACATCCATCTCATGAGCAGCTGTATCAAAATAGCCTACTGACATTGGAAAACAGGCCTTGAGCTTCAGGTTGCATATCACAAAATTTTCTAGCAATGACCAACAAACTCAATTAACTTAAATTTAAAATAAATTTATTAAAATAACTAAATAATATCTACATAAAATACTAAAACAGATATAAAATAAAATAACCGCGGAGGTCGCCGAGCATTATTGGATTGAGATAATCTTGATCCCCAACAGGATATTGAAATCATCGACTATTCACGTGATTACCACCAGAAGCACTGCACATAGCTAGCAGTAATAATACCATGAATCACAATAGGGGAGTGCACTTCCACCCCATTATGGAATCTACTGTTTTGCAGTGTGATGAGCACTGGTGATCATCACGTATACGTAATTCTGTTCTACTGACACCAAATGATGCATGATCATGCTCAGTTGACTTTTGTTGTTTTAACCAACATACAATATATATATACTGCAATACATCATTCGCCGACTAAGCTGATGAAGAGGCACTTTGTCTCGAAAGCTACTCTATATTTTATTAGTTTTGTCCATATTTTATTGTATTTTAATGCTTTGATCTTATTGTATTTAATGCTTTTATTTTATATCTTAGTATTTTATGTAGGTATTATTTATTTATTTTAATAAATTTATTTTAAATTTATGTTAATTCATTTTGTCGGTCGTTGCTAGAAAGTTTTGTGATAGCCTACTAAGTTTGTTAAACATGATTTTCTCTTAACAAAGCCATGTTTTGTGTCCTTCAGAATGCCATATCTATCTAAATGTTCCTGGATTGCCCTCTTAATCATTGCCTCTAAGATTTTTCCTATCACTGAAGTCAGACTAACCAGTCTATAGTTACCAACTTCACTTTTAGAACCACCTTTAAGTATTGTCGATACGTTGACACTTCTCCAATCGAAAGGAATCTCCCTGAGTCCAAAGATGCCTTCATAATTAATCTCACTGATTCAATGTACTCCCTGGTAGTTTCCCTTAATACTACCGGGTAGAGGCCATCAACTCCGGGAGTCTTACTTGCCTTTAAGCTCAAAAGTTTTTTGAATAAACAATCATCTGTAATTACAAAAATCACTAATTTAATATGGCACAGCCTCTTCTCAGCACAAAGGGACTTACTTCAGTAAAGACCAATGCAAAGTACCTATTAAATTTATCTGCGACATCAGCTCAGATTTGATATGACAATGTGCATGTGCATCATCATAATGAGTATATAATTTAATTCTCTCTCTCCCTCTCTCCTGTTCTCCATTATTTATTCTTGAAAATTCTTGTGGGTTGTATTAATTAGGTAGCTCAAAAGTTCAAATTATGTGGGTTGGCATTAGTTGGATAATTTTATTATACTGTATATTATAATTTACTTATAACTTACAAGTGTAACAGTATATCATAATACGTATACAGTAAGTGCCAGTTATAGTGATCACTGGTTATTAGATTCAGCCGCTTTATAGAATCAAATTTTGAAGAACCGATTCAAATCAATAAAATGCACTACACTTGCATCGTTTATTAGAATCACATTTTCAGTTATAAGAATCAATTATGAATACCTCTGTGATATTTTTCTAAAGCACATTTCTGGAGGTCACATTTATAGAGGTCACAACCATAAAACAATTTGCAGTTTCCTGTTTATTGGGGTTTTCTATTAATGCAATTCTGTTAGTGCAATAAAGGGGTAGTAAACTCGATCTTATTGCATTTGCAATAATACCGATAGCTGGAATTCAGTATTTTTATGTTATCATGGTGAAATGTGTTTTCCCCTTCACTGAAATCTGCTCTTCATTTCTATATCTAAACTTCATCTCACTTGCATGTGTCATGTTAGTTCCAATTTGTGTGCGCTTTGTTATTGATTGAAGCATATCTTTTTTACTGTATTTTAAATTTTACTACCCAAAAAAAAATGTCATGAACAGAGAGTGAATTTTAGTGTAAAAGATAAGTTATGAATTATAGAAACATACAATAAATTAAACTTAGGGAATATGTCTCAAAAGGAAATGGCAGTAAAATTATGAGTGGCTCAGTTATCTTTATCAAAATTATTAAAATCACTTCACACATTAAACACTAATGTGATTAGTGAAACCAGAAAAAGGAAGTGTGAAGGGAGGCAGACAGTAGATGAAGCTCTGTTCATTTGATTCAAACAGGCCAGCTCATTTAATGCACCAATCAGTCGTAGCTGGGGTTGCCAGATTTCTATGACTGCATTAAAGGACAGTCAAAAATAATTAACACTACCACTCTCCAACTCTCACTCCATCCCCTCCCACCCCAAAAAAGGAAAATTTAATGATTTTTTAGTTAATAATTAAACATTTTGTTTATATTTTGGTTTAAAAATTATATAGTTTATAAAGTTTTCATATTGACTATAAATTTTTGCAAATTTTAATTTTAGTTTAATTTAGAATTTAAAATATTTAATGGTAAACCATGGCTTTCTATGGGGAAGGATATGGATTGATATATAAGGATAATGAACGATATGAATGATATATAAGGATAATGAACGATATATAAAGATAATGAACGATATGAATGATATATAAGGATAATGAACGATATGAATGATATAAAAGGCATGAATTGATCCAAATATTTTAATGCAAGTTTAGCGCATTAATTGACATCAAACTAAAGTAATTTTAGATAGGTGAAAATAAGCACAAAAAAAAATTAAAAAAATAAAAACTTACTTGTTTAATAGCTAGAAATAATTCACACTGAACATACTTTGTGCTACTTTGAGCAGCCTTAAGACCTTCAGCATCACTTTTAATTTTATCAGAAAAATCTAAGCAGTTATCTTTAAAATTGAAGTTTGCATCATTAGTTGGCTTTTTATGAGTGAAACTGAACATCTATTTTGCCCATCCCTTCACTTCAAGTTCATTACACTAAAAATCCTTTCTGAATTTGCCAGTCCCCAGCACTGAAAAACATACAAAATTACCTTGAAAATATGTAAAAGTTTAAAATCAACACTTTTCAAAATTAAATGCCATTGATTACATACGCCTCCTATGCCTGTGCAGAAATCCACCACTGCCATTACAAGGCACAGGGACTGAAAAATGAAAATAAAGGACAAATTGCATCCTTTCTGGTTTTTCAATAAAGGACAAGGACAGTTTTGCTAAAGTAAAGGATGTCTGGCAACCCTAGTCATAGCATTCTTCTTCAAAAAGCTTGAAAAACTACACAAAGAGTTTAAAAGAACTGTAACCCTGACCTTAATCTTTCCTGCAGATGCAGAGAAATTTTTAAAAATCATGCAATGGTCTGGGGTAACTTTGTAGTACAACCCTGTTTCATCTGTATTAAAAATGTCTTCAGGATTATAAGTGCTTAACACAGTTTGCTAAGAGGTTTTCAACCAGGTGTCAGCTGCAGAACCATCAGAATCCTGTTTTTATCTGTGAAGTTTTTTGTAAACAATATCATGCCTCTCCTTCCACCTTGTCGGCCATCCATCCCTCGCCTTAACATGACGGGAACAATCAAGATGAAGCCATTAGTTATAGGCAAAAGTAAATCACCCAGCATTAACATTAGTTGAGGCATATGATGCAAGAAAGCAAGCTTATAGAGCATCAGCCAAAAAAAAAAAAAAAAAAAAAAACCTTTCCCATTTCACCCATCCGGTCATTCCAAATGTTTGTCCAGTTCAGCCTTAAATTTATATAAGCTATCAACTTCCACAACAACAGATGGAAGTCTTTTTCAGCAATCAACTACCCGCTGGCTAAAGACAAACTTCTGCATGCCTAGATGTTTTAAAGGAGTAAAACAGCTGCCTGTTGAGTATGCAATAATGCGAGCGTGTGGATGACAGCTTCTTTATTTGAAGATTATCTTCGTAAATGGTATTTGTATTTGGATAAGAAAAACAAAAAATTTGCATTGGTTTTGGACAACTGCCGTGAATTAGAGTTGAATTTGAAAGTGTCTGCAATTCTGCCCAGACATGATGGGAGGGAGTATATGATGAGAATTTCAGGGTTGTTAAGGACACTACTGATGCTATGCTGCTGCAACAGGATCTGGAAAGGTTGATCAATTCGGCCCTGGAAAGATTGTGCAAGGCTCAAGGGATAGAATTTTTTTCAGCCTGGTCTGTACTTGTTAACAGGAGAGACTGCTTCTACAGGGATGGGATACACTTAAATAAAAAGGGTGCAAGAATATTTGCTGATGCTATCGAGGCAGTGTTAGGTGGGTCGTAAAACTGCTAGCTTGGGGGGATACAAGGACTAATAGATTAACAGTAGCCACTGGCAGAGGTCAACGTGATTCTTGCACTGCTTCTATTGGAATGAGCAGCAGCCTGGAAAACAAGATGCATGATATTTCAGAGACTGTTGGGAGTCATTGCGGTACAAGTAAACATATGGGTTGTGTTAGGGTAGCTAAGAATAGGAACAGGTGCATGTATACTTGTGTGTACACAATGCTAGGAGTTTGGTAAATAAATTTGATGAATTTGAGGTATTGCTCAAAACATCAAAGGCAGATATTGTTGAGATATCAGAGACATGGTGTCACACAGATATAAGGAATGCAGAACTGGAATTTGGGGAGTACAATGAGTACAGAAAGGATAGGAAGGGAGGAGGGGTTATGCTATTAGTTAAGAAACACATAAAATCCAAGGAAGTGAAGCCAGTCGACATTGCTGGACAGTGCAGTGTCGAGTCAGTTTGGTGTGACATAAGCATTGGGAAATCAAAATTGAGAGTAGGCGTGTGCTATAGGCCTAATGACTCTGATGAGTATAATAAGAAACTGTACAGGGAAATAGAGTGGGCCAGTAAATCAGAGAGTCTTATAATGAGGGATTTTAATTTCCCAGATATTGACTGGAAATTGTGGGTTGGTCACTCACACACTAGCAAGGCTTTTGTTGATTTATTGGATGATTGTTTTCTACATCAGCATGTTCGGAAGGCAACTAGAGGGAGTAATACTCTTGATCTGATTATCAGTAGTGATTCTTCATGCATTAAGAATCTGCAAATAAAGGAACCACTAGTTGGCAGTGATCACAGTGTGCTGAAGTGGGATTTACTCAAAGAAGTAACTACCATTAGGGGTAAAGGGAAGGGTTATTGCTTTCGTAAAGGCGACTACGATGGACTGAGACAGTATTTAAATTCTATACAGTGGGACCAACTGATGATGTTACCAACAGCAAATTCAAAATGGGAAGCATTCAAAGAACTTATCTTGGAAGCTACTAGGCTTTAAATACCAACTAAGAAATATTGTTCAAAGTTTTAGGCCTAAGTGGATGTCAGATGAACTAATGAGACATATGGCAGAGAAGAAAAATGCATAGGATACATACAAATTAACACGTGAAACAGAAGCCTATGATAGATACAAGTTGATCTGTAACCAAGTTACAAAGGAGGTTAGGCAGGCGAAGGCAGATTACGAGAAATCTTTGGCAAGGGATGCAAAGAAAAACAGCAAGGAGTTCTTTACTTATGTAAACTCTAGAAGGAAGGGGATGAATCAGATTGGTCCACTTGATATCGATGGTTAAACTGTTGATGATCCTGCTCAAGTAGCTAACAAACTGAATGAATAATTTGCATCAACATTCACACATGAGGAGTTATTCAGCGAGGGGAATGCCAGAGGTGTATTGAACTCTGGCAGTAAGCTAGATAATCTTGTAATAACTGAGAGTAAAGTGGAGGAGAAATTGTTGAAGATAAACACAAGAAAGGCTGTTGTTGTTGTTGTTGTTATTTGAAAGCTATTGGCGCAAGAGCAGCTTAGGCTATAATGCGCCTAGCCTAGGTAGGAGAGTTTCGTATATCAGCATTTTTTCACTTTACTTGTGGTTTATGGCAGAACCAAGACTTTGCTATATATATATATATATATATTTGTGTAGCTTCCCTATAAAAGGTGTACTGTTAATTTTATGTTTTGAAAGTATCCAGTTAACTTAAGGAAGGAGAAAACTTCGGTAATATTTGGCCGGTCATCTAAAATTGTTTTAAGCATTAGGTTGTTTTGTTTATTCATTATTGATTGAAAGGCTCTTTGACGTTCTCTATGAAATTTGGGACAGTTCACCATGAAGTGATGTATAGTCAGCGGAACTTGACAGTTTTGGCATTGAGGGGGGGTCTTCACCTCTGAGTAGGTAACAGTGAGTCATATGTGTATGCCCGATTCACAATCGAGCGAGGATCACTTCTTCCTGTCTATTCGATCGGAAGCTAGTAGGCCATGGTCGAAGTTTGTTGTTAGTCTGATCTAGCCAGTATTTTTCCCATTGTTTTATACTGCTTTGGTGGATCAAGGACTTGTAATCTGTATATGGCATTGTGTGAAAGGCATAATCAGATGAGGAAGCTTCTTTTGCTGCTTTGTCTGCTCTTTCTTTTCCAGTTATTCCTGTGTGGTCTGGGATCCAGCAGAATCTGATATTGTGATTTCTTTGTAATACCTTTGATACTGAAAATTGGATATGTTGTAGGATTGGGTGTCCTTTGGTATTTGCATTCTGCAAGGCAGTAACAGAGCTAAGTGAGTCCGTGAAAATAATGCTGTTTGCTATCTGTTTATGTTTGATTTGATTTATAGCCATTGAAATGGCTTGTAATTCAGCAGTAAAAATACTGCATTCTTTTGGGAGTTGTTGGATGAAGATACGATCCTCAAAATGAATTGCAGCTCCTACACAAGTCTCTGATTTAGACCTATCTGTATATATATGAAAGTGTGATATGAATATTGTTCTTTTTATGGTGCATATAACTGCTGGTAGTTTTTTCTGGATAGAGTGTTTTTCCCCCAGGTTTGAAAATACATATCATATGTGGGTTGAACTATGCACCATGGTGGAATGGTCTGTGCAATTGCAGTAGCTACGTTGTCATAGGAGGTGCCTCCGTAGCCAGGTGGGAAGTAGCAGCAGTGCAGTGTGTAGCACACACTTCTTGATTAGACCGGGGTTCGAGCCCGTCACCACCAAATACGGAGGATGCGGAAAGGTCAGGGAATGACCACCGCATATTCCAGGAGCAATATGGCCTTAGTTGCTAATGCTCCTAAATAACAAACAAACGTTGTCATAATCAAGCTCTCGGCTTAGTAGTAAATCTTTCAGACGGATGTTGGCAGGTCGATTCATCCGTGGATGGGCTTGGTATATGTTTTCCCAGTTATATGAAAACAAAAAATCTCTATTTGGATTATCACTGATAGATTTTATCTTGACGGCATAGTGCAATAACAAGTTCTGTCGTCTAAGCTGTAATGAAGGTTAGCATTAGCGTTAGCATTAGCATTAGCATTAGCATTAGTAGAGGCATTTGATGCAAGAAAGCAAGCTTATGCAGCATCAGCCAAAAAAAAAAAAAAAAAGGTTCATGGGCTTCTGCATAAAGGCTTTGTATAGGTGAAGTTCGAAAAGCTCGGAGTGCACTGTGGTGTATGGGGTCTAACCATCTCAAAGCACTTGGTTTAGCCGAGTCGTAAACAGCTGCTCCATAATCTAGTTTGGCACGAACTATAGATCGATAAAGTTTGAGAAGTGTATATCGATCTGCTCCCCAAGTTGTTGTGGAAAGAACTTTGAGAATGTTTAATTTCTTTAAGCAAGAAAGCCTGAGTTGTTTAATGTGATCAAGGAATTTTAGTTTCTTATCCAAAAGAAGTCCTAAGAATCTTATGCTTGGTACTACTGGGATAATATGTCCATCAAGTTTCAATTCAGGATCAGGGTGTAGGTTTTGTTTTCTACAGACATACACACGTTTTGTATGTCTGTACAAAAACTGCGTGTATACACGCAGTTTTTTGTGTGGAAATCCGGAAGCCATTTGTTTGAGCCCATTTGCTTATTTTGTTTATTGTTCCTTGTAGCTGCCGTTCTATACTTTGCATATTCTGAGAGTGATAGGAAATGCTGAAATCGTCAACCTATAAAGCTGCGTCAACGATCCTTGGAATGTGCTCGGTTATCGTATTTATTTTAATAGCGAACAGGGTAGTGCTAAGCACAGACCCTTGAGGCACACCTTCTTCTTGGATGAAAACCTTTGAAAGGATTGTCTGCAGCCTAACTTGGAATGTCTTGTGTTGCAAGAAATTTTGGATATATTTAGGAAGATGTCCACGTAAACCAAGGAGGTATAGGTTTTGAAGGATTCCATAATGCCATGCTGTATCGTAAGCTTTTTCTATATCAAAGCAGATCACGACGTGATGTTCCTTTCGGATGAAGGCATTCCGTATACTGTTTTCTAATTTTTATAAGTAGGTCTAGTGTTGAGCGATTTTTCCTGAAACCATGCTGTGCCGGGTCACACAAGAAAGGCACCTGGGGTGGATGGGATCTATCTAGTTATATTAAAGGAGGCACCAAAGGAAGTAAGCAAACCCTTAGCCATAATTATGAGAGCTTCTTTGGACTCAGGGGAGGTACCCATGGACTGGAGATGTGCAAATGTAACCCCAATTCACAAAGGAGGATCAAAGGCTGACACAAGTAATTATAGACCTGTGAGTTTAACTTCTGTTCCAGGAAAATTAATGGAGGCACTGGTTAAAGAAGCACTGCAGGATCATCTAGACAAGACTTCAGTTATAGCTCGGACACAGCATGGTTTTGTTACGGGGAAAGTCTTGCCTGACCAATTTGATTGGATACTATGATGCAGTCACAGAAGAACTGGATGCAGGGAATAACTTTGATATTATATATTTGGATCTTAGAAAGGCTTTTAATACTGTTGCACATTATTATTATTATTATTATTATTATTATTATTATTATTATTAGCCATATGGTACAAGGAAGCCTGAGGCTTATGCTGCACCAGCGAAAAAAAAAAAAAAAATCCCAAGTTACCCCCTGACAGAGAGAGACAGAGAGAGAGAGAGAGAGAGAGAGAGAGAGAGAGAGAGAGAGAGAGAGAGAGAGAGAGAGAGAGAGAGGAATCACCAACAAAGAGGAGAATGATGATATCCAGCTCAGGACCCTGGGTTTGCCAAGCCCATACTCACCAGATGTGAGCCCCCGGGGTTAAATGGAAGACTGCTGCACAAATTGGAGCAGTGTGGCATTAGAGGCAAATTGCTGCTATGGATAAAGGAATGGTTGAGGGTGAGAAGACAGAGTGTGGTAATCAATGGACACTGCTCATCATGAAGTAATGTTATTAGTGGAGTCCCTCAGGGTTCAGTGTTGGGTCCATTATTGTTTTCTGTATTTATAAATGAAACAGCAACCCCAGAGCAACATATCAACTCTGTGGTACTACATTGACAGTGGTAAAGCATGAAAAGGATCTGGGGGTAATTGTGCAATCAGATATTAAGTTCTCTGAGCAGTGCAGACGGGCTGCAAGAGTAGCTCATGGTGTCTTGTCAGTGATATACAGGAATTTTTCTAGCAGGAATAGGAGGTGATTATTCCCTTGTATAAGGCAATGGTCAGGCCACACCTTGAGTACTGTATATAGGTCTGGAGGCCTCATTTCAAGAAGGATGTAGATCTGCTGGAATGAGTACAGAGAAGGGAACAAGATTAGTGAATGAAACAAAGGGTTGCTCTTATGAAGAAAGGCTTAAGTTTTGCAAAATTCAGTGTCTGGAGACTAGGCACCGGCAAGGTGATCTGATAGAGGTGTATAAAACCTTGAATGGTTTGAGCATGCTCAATGCCGATGGGATTCTTCCTCTTGCTCAGAATAATCACCTGAGAGGGCATAAATTCAGATTGAGGAAAGACAGATGTAGGATAGATGTGCGGAAATTTGCCTTTAGCCAGTGGGTAGTTGGTTGGTGGAACAGACTTCCATCCTTTGTTGTGGGAGTTGATAGCCTAAATAAATTTAAGGTTCAGCTGGACAGGTATTTCGAACGAACTGAGGGGTGAAATGGAAGTGGTTTTTTTTTTTTTTTTTGGCTGATGCTGTATAAGCTTGCTTTCTTGCATCATATGCCTAAGCTAATGCTAAAAAAAAAAAAAAAACTGCCCAGCTCATCCAAAGTTGACTTTCCAGAACAATGAATTAGTTTTTCTACCTTAGAATACCACATCACTAATTCAACCTCTCGACCAGGGAATAATGAAAACCTTTAAGACCTTTTATAGACCAGATATGAGGCAAAGAATCATCCAGTCTATAGATGGAGGTTTGGGAACATCATCCGACATCGCAAAGCAGATTTCAATAGAGTTGTAGATGCACTTCATATGACAATGAGTACCTGGAATGAAGTTTCCTAAACCTGAATTAGCGACTGTTTCAAAAAATGTGAATTAATTACTCATGATGGGCAACTAAGTCACGATACGGATCACATTGAAAAGCCTGAAGACATGGGTGAACAGAAGTTTAATGATTGGGTGGACGTAGATGGTGATCTACAAGTTACTACATCTTTAACAGATGAAGAAATTTCTCAGTCTGTTACTGATATTTTCGCCAAGGAGGAGAAAAATGAAGATGAACACAAACGAATTCCATTTAGAAAATGGCAAACTTACAAAGCTGTAGCCGTCCTGAGGAGAGCGATGGAAGAAACTGGTGCAAGTGATCATGAATATAGACTGTTATACAATATTAAAAAAATCTATAAATAGACTTTGTAATGATAATTTACAGCAATCTAAAATAAATGACTATTTTAAATTATAATCCTATTATAAAGTGTTATGTTTAATGTCACTTTGCTATGTATGTAAGTATAAATTTAGTTTTGTTTTGCTAACCTGTGGATATTATTCTTCTGATTTTTATGTATCATTTGATTGATAATAAACCTTTGGTAATTAAGTGTAAATTTGTGCTTTATATCTTTATTTTTATAGCCTTTGGATAATATTTGTCGATTTTTGCTTATTAGAATCAAAATTCAATTTGCAAACGTGATCACTATAACTGGCACTTACTGTAAATGTAAACTAGGTAGCATGGTAGTATTATTGCTGCATAGCTGGTGAATCGGAGTAGGGTTATTATTGCATTTAACTTTTGATTTAAAATTGGAAGTGTAGTTATTATTCATGATTCTCTGCTTATATTAGTGAATTTGTTTGTTACTTATTGTTTATAATTGCTTAAGAAACCACAGTTGACTTATGCTGCCATTGTTTTGTATTGATAAGAACATTCAAATTTTGCTGCTATTGTTATAGTATTGAGTACATAGTAGGGAAATTCTAGTGTTTTAATTGTGGCAAATAGGTAGCTCAAAAGTTCAAATCATGTAGGTTGGCATTAGTTAGATAAATTTATCATCTATTATAATTATTGAGAACTCACAAATGTAACGGCATAGTGTAATACATATAACATAAACTTCCAATAGGAGCAGGGCCGACCTGTTCAACCAATTCTGTCGAACAGGGCCCTGCACTCAAATGGTCTAAATAATATCATATGCATATTTTCTGCATTTCTATCAATGAGCCTACTGCCATTTTACTGTCTAGTTACCCATATTATCATCATTCCCAAGAGTGCTTGCATGAGTTAACTGAAAAATTGCTAGAAGTAGAGAATATTCTTCATTCTCAATGTATGCTTTTCGTTTGATATCGAACATAGATGTTATTTAAAAATGTAAATTTTATGTTATACTCAGTTTCAATAATATCTGTACTATTTTTATTTTTCTGGAGGTACGGAAATAAGAAACAGGAGCATGCAAGTAATTCTTGAAAAGGGCCCTGCAAATTTTGGGGCCGACCGTGGACAGGAGATACAAAATACAAATAGCATAAACTTGATAGGAGATACAAAATACCTATAGCTTAAACTTTATAGGAGATACAAAATACATATAGCATAAACTTCATAGGAAATACAAAATACATATAGCATAAACTTCATAGGAGATACAAAATATATATAATGTAAACTTGACAGCAGATGCAAAATACATATAGCATAAACTTGATAGGAGATGCAAAATACATATAACATAAACTGATAATCTTGATATCGCAATATATGTATATATTTAATAACGTAAACTTCACAGCATATGTGTTATTGCTGCATAATCGGCATAGTGTTATTATTGCATTATGTATATTAGTTTAGTGTAGTCACTTAATTAAATTGAATCTAAATGGAAATCATGCCTCAGGCCACGGCAGCAAAGCAAAAGGCTCAAAGTAGTGGGAGCGCCATGGCTCAGGAGTACTGAGGTGGTGGGGGGGGTGCTTACCCTCCACCTCATGTTTGCAGATCTATCTAGAACAGGTCATATTATTGCCAAGGGGATGTCTCTGTGTCTGATATAAAGAGTGTGAGGATATTAGACACCAACTCAGCATCGTTATGGGCTTTTATGAAAGTGTGAAGAACAGGGTGGATGCCTCCAGAGGATTTAAATTGGGGTACCCATTAAGCACTCAGCTGCCCATTTCAATGCTAGAGCTAGCACTTGAGCATCAGGCAATATATTGACAATCCCCAAGGCAGAATGCACTAGTCCCACAGGAGCTAGTTGTTGTTTGTGACTCTATTGCCAGGGAAAGGGTAAATATATTGTGCAAAAAGGATAGGTGGAATAGGACGAGGGTATATCTGCCAGGGACAGAAGTTTATGACGTTGTAGAGCAGATATCACCTTTTAAGAGCACAAAAGGTGATACTGTTGTACATGTTGGTACTAATGACATTAAGTGTAGAAGAATTGCAGACTTAAACAAATACATGGCAATGTTGAAAAAAAAAAATCTGCAAGTAAGGGTTAAATTTGAAAGTGCTGCAATTCTACCCTGACATGATAGGAGGAAGTATATGATGAGAGCTTTGTCAATCAATTTAGCCCTGGATAGACTATGCAGGCTGATGGGCTAGAATTTTTCTTAGTGTGTTCTGTGCTTGTTAACAGAAGGAACTGCTTCTACAGTGATGGGATACACTTAAATAGAAAGGCTGCAAGAATATTTCTTGATACTATCAAAGCAGTGTTAGGTGAGTTGAAAAACTGCCAGCTTTGGGGTGGGGATACACAGACTAATAGATTAACAATAGCTGCAGGCTGAGGTGAATGTGATTATTACACTGCTTCTATTGGAATGAGCAGCAGCCTTGAAAACAAAGTGCTGGGGATTTCAAGAACTGCTGGGAGTCATCATGAAACTAGTAAATATGTGGGCTGTGTTAGAGTAGCTAAGAGTAAGAACAGATGCATGTATACTTGCTTGTACAATGATGCTAAAAGAATAGTAAATAAATTTGAATTTGAAGTGCTGGTCAAGACATCAAATGCGGACATTGTTGAGATTTTAAAGATATGGTGTCACTCAGATATAATGGATGCAGAATTTGAATGTGGGGACTACAATGCATACAGAAAGGACAGACAGGATAGAAGGAGTGGTAGGGATTTTGCTCTTAGTTTAAAGCACATATAATCTAAGGTAGTGCATCTTGTTGACATGAGTGGTCAGTGCAATGTTGAGTCAGTTTGGCATGACATAAGCACTAAGAAAGCAAAAACAAGAGTAAGAGTGTGTTATAGGCCTAATGACTCTGATGAGTACAATGAACAACTGTACATAGAAATAGAATGGGTCAGTAAATCAGAATGTCTTATAATGGGGATTTTTAACTTTCCATATATTGACTGGAACTTCTGGGTTGGTTACTCACACACTAGCAAGACTTTTGTGGATTTATCGGAATCACTGTTTTCTACAGCAGCATGTTAGAGAAGCAACAAGAAGGAGTAATAATCTTGATCTGGTTATTAACAGTGATTATTCATGCATTAAGAATTTGCAGATAAAAGAACCATTAGGTGGCAGGGATCCCAATGTATTGATACGGGATTTATTTAACGAAGTAACTACCATGAAGGATAAAGGGAAGGGTTTTTGCTTTTATAAAGATGACTACAGTGGTCTAGGACAGTTTTTAAATTCTATACATCGTTAAATTCTTATATTGGACCAACTGATGATGATACCATCAGAAAATTCTACATGGGAAGTATTCAAGGAATTAATCATAGAAGCTAAAAGGGTAAAGGAAAGGGTTTTTGCTTCCGTAAAGGGGAGTACAGTGGTCTCAGACAGTTTTTAAGTTCTGTACAGTGGGATCAACTGACGATGTTACAAACAGTAAATTCTAAGTGGGAAGCATTCAAAGAATTAATCGTGGAAGCTACTAGACTTTATATACCGATTAAGAAATATCGTTCAAGGTTTAGGCCTAAATGGTTATCAAATGAACTAATGAGACTCGTGACAGAGAAGAAAAATGCATGGGATGCATATAAATTATCAGGTGACGCAGAAGCCTGTGGCAGATATAAGCTAGTCTGTAATCAGGTCACAAAGGAGGTTCGGCAGGTGAAGGCGGATTACGAGAAATCTTTGGCAAAAGATGCTAAGAAAAACAGCAAGGATTTCTTTACTTATATAAACTCTAAAAGGAAGGGGATGAATATGATTGGTCCACTTGACATCAATGGTTCGACTGTTGATGATCCTGCTCAGATAGCAAACAAACTGAATGAGTATTTTGCATCTACATTCACACGTGAGGAATTATTACAATTTGAAAATGGAAGAAGGTTATCAAATTGTAGCAGTGTGCTTAATGATTTTGTAATAACTGAGAGCAAAGTGGAAGAGAAATTGTTGAAGTTAAACACAAGAAAGGCACCTGGGGTGGATGGGATCTATCCAGTTATTTTAAAGGAGGCGGCAAAGCAACTAAGCAAACCCTTAGCCATAATTATGAGAGCATCCTTGGACTCAGGGGAGGTTCCCACGGACTGGAGATGTGCAAATGTGTCCCCAATTCACAAAGGTGGATCGAAGGGTGACACGAGTAATTACAGACCAGTTAGTTTAACTTCTGTTCCGGGTAAAATAATGGAGTCGCTGGTTAAAGATGCATTGCAGGATCATCTAGACAAGACTGCAGCAATAATTCAAACACAGCATGGGTTTGTTAAGGGAAAGTCTTGTCTGACAAATTTGATTGGTTATTATGATGTGGTCGCAAAGGAACTGGATGCAAAAAATAATTTTGATATCATATACTTGGATTTCAGGAAAGCTTTTGATACTGTTGCGCATGGAAGACTACTGTACAAATTGGAGCAGAATGGTATTAAGGGTAAGTTGCTACAATGGATAAAAGGATGGTTAAGTGGGAGAAGACAGAGGGTGGTAATCAATGGGTGCTGCTCTTTGTGGACTAATGTTATTAGTGGAGTCCCACAGGGTTTGGTGTTAGGTCCACTGTTGTTTTGTATATTTATCAATGATATTGATGAAGGTATATCAGGCTTAATATCGAAGTTTGCAGATGATACAAAGGTTGGCAGGGTTGTTAATGACAGTAATGGCAGTGTGCTACTGCAACAGGATCTAGATAATTTGGGCAGATGGGCTAAGAAGTAGCAACTGAAGTTTAACCTTGACAAATGCAAAGTACTGCATATGGGTAAAAGTAACCCCAGAGAAATGTACCAACTGTGTGGTACTACACTTAAGGTGGTAGAAAATGAAAAAGACCTAGGAGTAATTGTGCAGTCAGATATGAAGTTTTCTGATCAATGCAGACAGGCTGCCAGGGCAAGTCATGGGGTTTTGTCAATGATATATAGGAATTTTGCTAGCAGCGAAAAGAAGGTGATTGTCCCTCTGTATAAGGCAATGGTCAGGCCACGCCTTGAGTACTGCGTACAGGTCTGGAGGCCTCATTTTAGAAAGGATGTAGATTTGCTTGAGCGTGTACAGAGAAGAGCAACACGATTGGTGAGGGGAATGAAGGGATTCTCTTACCAAGAGCGGCTTAAGTTCTGCAAATTGCAGTGGCTGGAGACTAGGCACCTGTGCGGTGATCTGATTGAGGTCTATAAGGCCTTGAATGGGTTGAGCACGCTGAATTCTGATGGGATCCTTCCACTTGTTCAGATTACCAACCTACGCGGACATAAGTTCAAATTAAGAAAGGACAGATGTAGCATAGATGTGCGGAAATTTGCCTTTAGCCAGCAGGTGGTTAATTGCTGGAACAAACTTCCATCTGTCGTTGTGGAAGTTGATAGGTTAAATAAATTTAAGGAGGAACTGGACAGGCATTTGGAGGGAATGGTGCGATTTTTTTTTTTTTTTTTTTGGCTGATGCTGCATAAGCTCCTACACTTGCTTTCTTGCATCATGTGCCACCACTACTACTACTACTACTACTACTACTACTAATAGGCTTTTCATACTAAATAAGAAATATTGTTCAAGGTTTAGGCCTAAATGTATGTCAGATGAACTAATGAGACTCATGGCAGAGAAGAAAAATGCATGTGATGAATATAAATTATCACGTGATACAGAAGCCTATGTTAGATATACATCTGTCTGTAGTAGTAGTAGTGGCATGTGATGCAAGAAAGCAAGTGTATGAGCTTATGCAGCATCAGCCAAAAAAAAAAAAAAAAAAAATCACACCATTCCCTCCAAATGCCTGTCCAGTTCCTCCTTAAATTTATTTAACCTGTCAACTTCCACAACGACAGATGGAAGTTTGTTCCAGCAATTAACCACCCGCTGGCTAAAGGCAAATTTCCGCACATCTATTCTACATCTGTTTTTTCTTAATTTGAATTTATGCCCCCTTAGGTTCATAATCTGAACAAGTGGAAGGATCCCATCAGAATTCAGCGTGCTCAACCCATTCAAGGCCTTATATACCTCAATCAGATCACCGCGCAGGTGCCTAGTCTCCAGCCACTGCAATTTGCAGAACTTAAGCCTCTCTAGGTAAGAAGATCCCTTCATTCCCCTCACCAATCTTGTTGCCCTTCTCTGTACACGCTCAAGCAAATCTACATCCTTTCTAAAATGAGGCCTCCAGACCTGTACGCAGTACTCAAGGCGTGGCCTGACCATTGCCTTATACAGAGGGACAATCACCTTCTTTTCGCTGCTAGCAAAATTCCTATATATCATTGACAAAACCCCATGACTTGCCCTGGCAGCCTGTCTGCATTGCTCAGAAAACTTCATATCTGACTGCACAATTACTCCTAGGTCTTTTTCATTTTCTACCACCTTAAGTGTAGTACCACACAGTTGGTACGTTTCTCTGGGGTTACTTTTACCCATATGCAGTACTTTGCATTTGTCAAGGTTAAACTTCAGTTGCTACTTCTTAGCCCATCTGCCCAAATTATCTAGATCCTGTTGCAGTAGCACACTGCCATTACTGTCATTAACAACCCTGCCAACCTTTGTATCATCTGCAAACTTCGACATTAAGCCTGATATACCTTCATCAATATCATTGATAAATATACAAAACAACAGTGGACCTAACACCAAACCCTGTGGGACTCCACTAATAACATTAGTCCACAAAGAGCAGAACCCATTGATTACCACCCTCTGTCTTCTCCCACTTAACCATCCTTTTATTCATTGCAGCAACTTACCCTTAATACCATTCTGCTCCAATTTGTACAATAATCTTCCATGCGCAACAGTCAAAAGCTTTCCTGAAATCCAAATATATGATATCAAAATTATTTTTTGCATCCAGTTCCTTTGTAACCACATCATAATATCCTATCAAATTTATCAGACAAGACTTTCCCTTAACAAACCCATGCTGTGTGTGAATTATTGCTGCAGTCTTGTCTAGATGATCCTGCAATGTAGCAATAATTCAGACACAGCATGGGTTTGTTAAGGGAAAGTCTTGTCTGACAAATTTGATAGGATATTATGATGTAATCAAGTCACAAAGTAGGTTAGGCAAGTGAAGGCAGATTATGAGAAATCTTGGCAAAGGATGAAAAGACAAACAGTGAAGACTAAAAAGAAAGGGATGAATCAAATTGATCCACTTGATATCGATGGTTCAACTCTTGATGATCCTACTCAGGTTGCTGACAAACTGAATGAGTATTTTGCATCTAAATTAACATGAGGAATTCTTTACAGAAGTGGATGCCAGAAATTTATCAAACTCTAACTGGAAGCTAAATGATTTTGTAATAACTGAGAGGATGTGGTAGAGAGAAATTTTTTAAGTTTAACATAAGAAAGGTACCTGTGATGGATGGGACCTATACAATTATATTAAGGAAGAAAGCAAAAGAAATAAGCAAACCCTTAGCCATAATTATAAAAGCATCCTTGGATTCAGGGGAGGTTCACAGACTGGAGATGTATTAATATATTGCCAATTCCCAAAGGGGGATAAAAGGGTGGCACAAGTAATTATAGACCTGTTAGTTTAACTTCTTTTCCAAGAAAAAGAATGGAGTCACTGGTTAAAGTGTAATGCAGATATCATCTAGATATCACTGCAGTAATACTTTAGACACAGCATGGGTTTGTTAAGGGGAAATCTTGTCTGACCAATTTGATTGGATACTATGATGCGGTCACAAAGGAACTGTTGCAAAAAATAATTTTGATTCAATATACTTGGATTACAGGAAAGCTTTTGATACCGTTGCACGTAACAGATGGCTATACAAATTGGAGCAATGTGGCATTAAGGGCAAGTTGCTGCTATGGATAAAGGGATGGTTGAGTGGGGGAAGACAGAGAGTGGTAATCAATGATCACAACTCTTCATGGGTTGATGTTGTTAGTGGAGTGCCCCAGGGTTCGGTGTTGAGCCCATTGTTGTTTTTTATATTTATCAATGATATCAATGAATGCATATTAGGCTTAATGTACAAGTTTGCAGATGATACAAAGATTAGCAGGGTGGTTAATGAACAGTAATGACAGTATGCTAATGCAACATTATCTAGAAGAGTTAGGCAGGTGGGCTGACAAATTCAAAATTCTGCATATGGGTAGCAGTAATCCCGCAGTAATATACCAGCTGTGTGGTACTACACTCAGGTAGTGGAAAATGAAAAAGACCTTTGGGGTAATTGTGCAGTCAGATATGAAGCTCTCTGAACAGTGCTGCCAGGACAGCCTGTGGGGTTTTGTCAATGATATACAGGAATTTTGCTAGCAGGGATAAGTAGGTGATTATCTCATTGTTTAAGGCAATGGTCAGGCTACATCTTGAGTACTGCATACAAGTCTAGGGCCCTCATATTAGGAAGGATGTAGAGCTTCTAGAACGAGTACAGAGAACTTCAGTGATACTTGTAAGAGAACAAAGTAGTGCTCTTACCAAAAAAGGCTTCAGTTCTACAAATTGCAGAGTATGGAGACTAGGCAGCTGATTGAGGTGTTTAAAGCTTTGAATGGATTAAGCAAGCTCAATGCTGATGGGATTCTTCCTCTTGCTCATACCACACACATGAGGGGGCACAAATTCAAATCAAGGAAAAGAATGGTTGCAGAATAGATGTGGGGAAGTTTGCCTTTAATCAACAGGTGGTTGATTTTTGGAACAAATTTCCACCTGTTGTTGTTGTGGAAGTTGATAGTTTAAATAAATTCAAGGAAGAACTAGATATACTATTGGAGGGAATGAATAGGTGAAATGGGAGATATCATGTTTTTTTTTATTTTTTTTTGATGATGCTATGTAAGCTTGCTTTCTTGCATTATTTGCCATTGCTAATGCTAATTAATTCTAGTGTACTTTTATTCCAGTATGATTCTTATATGCTTTTGAGATGATATACTGAAACACAATCATTTTAACTGCTAATATGTGCATAACACTCATGTGCCATAATTTTTGCTGCACAGAATCCACCCCCACCAAAATTCTGTCTTATTATCTTCAACATTATAACAACCCAATGCAAATTGGAAAGTGATATAAGAAACATTCCCCAAATTTAGTATTCACTAAACTTAAAATTTTTGCATAAATTTCATGTGGAGTTGAGTGTTATTTCTTAATTTATATATTGAAAATTACCAGATGATGCCTCCATTCACCATGTTAAGAATGACCTTTCGTAATCTGGCTAATTTGTCAAAATAAATTACAATTCCTTTATATTTTAGGTTTGGGTAGAACTAGAGAAGTCTGGTGATGACTTACACATGAACTTCCCCATCACCATAGCCACTTGTCCCTTTCGAATTCCAAATTCTAATCAGCAGCCACGGATAGAATATGGTAAGTATTCCAGCTATGCAACAGTTATGTTTATGGTATTCAGAAATTCTTTCAATTCAAATATTTTATTGTTTTATATTTCTCATTCTACCTACACATGCAAATATTACACATCACTTTATTCCATTGTATATATATATAATCCCATCCTTATCCCTGCTAGCAAAATTCCTGTATATCCTCAACAAAACCCCATGAGCTGTTGTGGCAGCCTGTCTGCATTGCTCAGATAACTTCATATCTAACAGCACAATCCCCCCCCCCCCAAGTTATTTTCGTTTGCCACTATCCTGAGGGTAGTATCACACAGTTGGTATGTTACTCTTGGGTTACTGCTACCCATATGCAGTACTTTGTATTTATCAATGTTAAACTTCAATTGCCATTTCTCATTTCTCAGCCCATCTGTCTAACTTTTCTAGATCCTGTTGCAGTAGCATACTGTCATTATTGTTTTTAACCGCCCTGCCAACCTTTGTATCATCTGCAAACTTGGGTATTAAGCCTGATATGCTTTCATCAATATTATTGATAAATATAGAAAACAACAATGGGTCCACTGAACCCTGGTGGACTCCACTAATAACATTAGTCCATGAAAATCAATGATTATTGATTACCACTCAATCATCCCTTTATCCAGAGCATCAACTTGCCCTTAATGCGACACTGCTCCAATTTGTATAGCAGTCTTCTATGTGCAACAGTATCAAAAGCTTTGCTGAAATTCAAGTATATAACATCAAAATTATTTTTTGCATCCAGTTCCTTTGTGTCCAAGTTGTAACTGATACAATCAGACAAACAAGATTTCCCCTTAACAAATCCATGCTGTGTTTTAAGTATAATTGTGGCCTTGTCTAGGTGATCCTGCATTATTGGATGCCACCCTTTGATCCTCCTTTGTGAATTGGATATATATTCACACATCACCAGTTTGTGGAGACCTCCCCTAAGTCCAAGGATGCGTCTTTAATCATGGATAAGGGTTAGCTTAATTCCTTTGCTGCCTCCCTTAATATAACTGGATAGATGCTATCCACCCCTTTCTTATGTTAAAATCCAACAATTTCTCTTTGACTTTCCTGTCAGTTATTACAAAATCATTTAACTCCCTGTTAGAGCTTCATAAACTTCTGGCATTCCATTCTCTAAAGGATTCCTCATGTGTGAATGTAGATGCAAAATACTGATTCAATTTGTCAGCAACCTGAGTAGGATCATCAACAGTTAAACCAACAATGTCAAGTGGACCAATCTGATTCATCCCCTTCCTTCTAGAATTTCATTTTTATAAAGAAGCCTTTGCTGTTTCTCTTTGCACCTTTTGCCAAAGATTTCTCGTAATCTGCCTTCGCTTTCCTGATCTCCTTTGTGACTTGATTACAGACTACGTTATATCACCATAGGCTTCTGTGTCGCCCGATAATTTATATGCATCCCGTGCATTTTTCTTCCCTGCCACAAATCTCATCAGTTCATCTGACATCCATTTTGGCCTTAGCCTTGAAGAGTATTTCTTAGTTGGTATGAAAAGCCTATTAGCTTCTATGATTAATTCCTTGAACACTTCCCATTAAGAATTTGCTGATGGTAACATCTTCAGTTAGTCCTCCTGTATACAATTTAAAAACTGTCTGAGACCACTGTGGTTACCTTTACGAAAGCAAAAACCCCTCCCTTTACCCTTGATGATAGTTACAGCTTTAAGTAAATCCCAAATCAGTACACTGTGATCACTGCCACCTAGTGGTTACAGTGAGAGCTGGAGCTGATTATATGTGTAAATTGGTTCTTGAACTATGCACATTTGTAGAGGACATAATACACAATGGCATATTATGGTATAAGTTGGTGATCCACCTAAAATCCAAACAACAACCAAATGAATGCAATAACTGTGATGATCAGTAATACGTGCACCATGATTGAACAAGCAAATAAGATTTTATTACGGGTGACTTTTACTATCTGGACAGAGATTGGTACTTGTGGAAAGGAGCCCTGACTGATAGCAGTTGGTCCTTGGACTATTTATGACTGCATTCTACATGGACTTGTTTAGGGATGCCACCAGTGATCAATATTCTTGACTTGTTTCATTACTAAAACTTGATCTACTATTCAAAATTTTTGAATTAAGGCACCACTAGCTTGCAGTGACCATAACATTTTTCATTGAGTTTAATCCAGCAAGCCTATCCCATGTGAAATAGATAAATTCCCAAGGGATTCACATATTAAATGGGAAGTGTTTCTGAAAATGATGTTGGATTATCAAAAACCCTATTTAATTTGGAATGTACAAAATAATATGTAATCAGCTAACCTAACATGACTATACCTCTCTAAAGTAATAATTCAGTGTTAACAGTTAGGTAATGATTAATAATCTGAAATTTTTTCTACATTCCTAAATATAGGCAAACTTATAATTCAGTAATTTTGAGGTGAGTTTTTTATGATTTTCACAGAGCTGTTGTTGTTCTTTTTGTTGTAGGGTTTTAGGTACACAGCAACATAGACCATATTATGCCATTGTATATGTCTGTACAAGTGTGTGTGTGTGTGTGTGTGTGTGTGTGTGTGTGTGTGTGTGTGTGTGTGTGTGTGTGTGTGGACCAATCTGCATATTGAGCAGGCTAAAAAAATCTGGAATAACTCAAAGGTGGAGGGTGGAGAGGAACCTTACTTCTTATCTTTAGATTGTCTAACTACAGCCTCAATTGAAGAGGACTTTGTAAATTCTTCCAGTAATAGATTGGAATTGAACCCAGACCTCTCCAAATAAGTGGCAAAACCAACATACTGTCATGGATGACTTTCATAGAGTAACATGCAAGAACCTGTTAGATGCCCTGCCAATGTATTTCCAATTATTTTTCTTGAAGAGTGGCATGGGACCTGACAGGTGCTGATGCTATTAAAAATTTTAAATTATGTGTTTGTTTATTGTTCAAGGTTACTTTCTTTTACTCTCTTACTAGTTAAGAGATACTAGTCTTACAGAGATTGTTTTGAAAGATTTGTTTTTGCATAATAAAAATGAAAACATGATATTCACTCTAGATATATATATTAGATAGCAATGTGTGTAATTTTCAAATTTTGTGCTCTCCACAGTGCACCAAATTTCAAATAAATTTGAAAATGAAGTACTAATAGTGTCAAATATATGGTTCTTAAATTTTTTTTAAAAAGTATTTATATACATAATATATATGTGCATGTTTAAAATTTTGTACACTTAACAGTTTTTAAACTGTAAAGCGCAATTGACTAATAGTTTCATGTTTATATTTTATGCCTAGAATTAATCATTTTTTAAAAATAAAAGGTGTAAAAAAAAACATTTTTTTAAATATTTAATTTTTACGAAAATGTAAGTACAATAAGTACTGTAATACACTAACAAAAAGATGAACTATTGGTATCCTCTGAGCAAAATGCAAAAAAAAAAAAAAAAAAAAAAAAAGACCAAACATTTTCCAGAAATCAAAAAGAAATTTGGGTACCTCTTAGATGACCTACCACCACTTTTGTTAAAATTTTGGGTGTCGTCAGTATCCTAAAATAGAACATTTTGGAGAAGAAAGTTTTTGGAAATACCTGAAAAAAATTTCACTTAAAACATAATTTGCAACAAAAAATAATTGAATACAAATAGTTACACATTTTTCATACACAGTAGCAATTCCTTTTTCATAATCTATCATAATATATGTTTGGCTTCATTCAGTATTGATACTTACTTTTATTCCAGAGGTTTGCTGTGACCATGTGGAGGGAGGAATGTACATAGGGCCTGAGTTTCTTCTTGGTCAAGTGTATGATGGTAGCCTTGGAATGGAAGAGGGTGAGACAGTAGTTCTTTATCGACCTGTTTACGTGTGTGTTCGTAATCGGGCTAGCTCCCTATCAACCAAACAAGATATTAGCAAATCCCGTAACAATGAAGATGAGAGCTGGAATCACCATCGTGGCAAGGACAACATAAATAGGGTGTGAAACAAAAGGCGGCAAAATTGCCTAAAGGAAACCTTCGACTATTTAGCCATAAGGGTATCCTATCCCTGCAAGGTAGCTCTGGCTTTGGTAGTAATTTTTTCTACCACAACCTTGGTCATCAAGTTATGATGTAACCATGTGAGGTCAGTGCATTTGTTAAAGCAGTTCCCAGTGATGGATGTACTAAGCAGTTCCAACAATGGTTGATTGAAGTGGATCAACAGTTGTTTTTGCATAGATAACAAACAAGAAAGGCATTCTAGCCACAAAAGTCCAAATCTGCGACATATGAGTAGAAGTGCTTTTATTTCCAGCTCCTAGCCAACCAATGCCTAGGCAAATTTTTCACTATATATAAGCACACTAATTGCTAATGTTCTCTTTCTCTCTCTGCCTCCCCCACCACCATCTAATTTTTATTCACATTTATATCACTATATATTGTTTGTAGGCATCATGTAAGAACTACTAACTTATAATTAAATAACTAAAATTGTAATAGCTGGAACAATATTACTCTAGATAAAACTTGTAATTTATCAATGCTATGGAACTACAAAAGCATCTTGCTTTCTGGCAGTGAACCTCTTCCTCAGACCAGTCTTTGCTAGTTCTCTGAAAAAGAAGATTGTGATCATTGCCAGAATGTGAGATATTTTAGTGATTGATTTCATAATATTCAATAATTGTAAGATTTATATATAGCAATGCTATTTTAGTTATGGCAATTAATTTTAAATATATACATTATGTTACTTTGGACACATATACAGGGTTGGACTGGCCAAGTGGAGAATTGTTGAACTCCATATTGGGCCAGTTTAGCAGTTGGTGGGTTTTCTAAACAAAAAATTTTAAAATGCTAAAAGAGATTTGTAGTAATAACTTCAGTTAGAAATATTCTGCAGACAAATTTAGGTGCTAGTCCATCCCTGCATATATAACCTGTGCTGAAGTTAAAAATTTATTCATATAAGTTATGGAAAAAAATGCATAAAACACATGACAACATACCATTAAAAATACAAGTTTCAGGAACCTTAAATTTTTTTTTTTAAATAGTTCTTTAAATAGTGTTTAAGATTCAAAACTAGCACAGCTTTATTTATATGTTAAACTTATAAAGTAAGTGTTACTGGATGTAATGACATTTGGCATTCCGTCATTTACATAATTTAGTAAAGTTTCTTCCCTTTTAGTGGTTGGCAAGCAGATAATTAATTGTTCATCAGTCCTGGTGAATCTTTCCATAAGAAACATTGTTTTTTTTTCACAGCTACAATGGCATAGTTAAAGCACCACCCTCAATCTATAGCATCAAAGGGAGAGTTTGTCCTTCAACTTCAAAAGAAGTAGTAGTACAGGTTGTTCATATCACCTGAACTTTTAAAGTTTAAAATGTGGCCAAAATTTTTTTTCTAGTCCAATAGAAGTAGATTAAAGCTGCTGTACTATTATTTTACAACCCGAGAAACTCTCAAGGTCTCAATCACTATCAGTCACTAATTTTGCTAGCGAGCAACTGATAAATCATTTATGTGGGGGGAAAAAATATTAAAAAAAAAATCTGAACAACTTACATAAATTAGTGAGAAACAACTCAAAAGTTAAATATCACAATTTCTTCAGCTTTAACCACCTGGTCCTCAAATTGAAAACAATTTGAGAGTTGGCCTTTGGCTCTGCAGCAGGGAAGAACATGCTTCCATCCCTGCCACAGTGAGGTAGGCCTCTACTGTTAGCTGCACTCCTATTAAAAAGAAATTTTAAATATTTATTAAGACAAAGTTATGTTGCTACAGTGGAAATTACATAATTTATGTTCATACAACTGGAGGGGCTCTTCCTCCATATGCATTCTTAGATCAGCATAAATTGGACAATGCAACATTATATGGAGAGCAGTCTCTAGCTCACCACAGCTGCATAGATCGAAATCAACCAGCCCCAGCTGGCTAAGCCTGCACATCAAGCCATGGCCTTTTCCTGTGGTCTACATTACAAACACAGGGTAGGAAGGTATTCTTCCTTTTTAAGGATTAGTCCAGCATTCTTGCTACAGGGACTCTAATTTGTCATTGATTCTCCTCCACTGAGATGGAAAACTTAGGCCATCAGCCCCCCCTTACAATGAGGTGACCTGATGACCATAAACTTGATGGAAATCCCTAGCTGAGCCACACAGATCAATCTAGCTTGAACTATGAGCAGGTCCACAGGAATTTGCTAGCAAGCACAGTCGGTGCTTCTCTGAACACTGTTTTTTTTTTTTTTTTGATTTGGTAGTTGTTGGCACATCGGCTTCTGTGGCCATATTGCACCTCCCAAGGTTTTTGCAGTACTTTGATCCAAGCCCGAGGCGGGAATCAAACCCGCGACCTTTGGGTTGCCGGGCAGGTACTTTACCCACTCGGCTAGCCCAGTCGGCTCTGAACACTGTCTGGCATGCACAAGTCATATCTGGGAGAGAAAAAATGCTGTGCTACAACAAGGTGTCTGCATACCAGGATGTTCACTGGGGCAAAGCCCCAGGCTCTGGCCATGTGTTACTCTCAACTGGAGGACACAGTTATTGATCATATTTAATGCTCTACCCTTTATCCCCCAATTAAGGGGGATAAAGGGTAGAGCATTAAATATGTGTGTCATTGAAATTTTGCATAAAGCACCTTTACTTTGTTTCTAAGGTACATGTCATGTTCTATCAGTAATATATTTACCCCGCACACCCCAAGGTACTGAACTGTAGTGATGTACATCAGTGAGACATCTCCACAGCTACAAACAGGTGGCCTCATTAAGCTGAGGTGGGCCATTAACAATATGGTCACAGATTTTGTTGTGGACACTGTTAGCTTGTGGATAATGGAACAGTCCAAAAGGTGAGTCAAACAAGGATTTGCTTGGAGCTTAAATTGAGCATCAAGCTTTGGACTGGCTATAGATAATGAACACCAGATCACCTGCATAGGCAATCTTGCCAACATCCTCCATTGCACTGTCAAGATACTTGTCAAGGTCAAGTGCAATGTTCTAGCAGTTTCCTGAGGGCAGCCATGTTCTGCAATCAACATCTCCTGGGTGAAGCATTGTTCTCAGAGCAATGCTATGTTGATTATAATAGTCCTTAAACAGGTTGTAAAGAGCTCTCTAATATTGGGACATTCTAAATGTGTGGAGAAAACTGTTCCACCACAAGGTGTCGAACACCTTTTTGAAGTCAATGAACAAGCTCAGGACGTATTGATTGAGATGTTCTTTAGTCAATTTAAATACTTCTGCTGAATGACCTTCTAAGAAACCATACTGCCATGGAGAGAACAAGCACTCTTCTTGAGACTTCTGTTTAAAGTGCTTGAGCATCAATTGCTCCAAAATCTTCCCCTCATGAGCAGCAGGACTATTGACTGATACAAAGCCATGCTTATTCACTGGCCTTTCAGAATATTTTAAGAAATATAGGGGGAAAGAAGCCCTCACACTGCTTCTTTCCACATCTTGAGAAATGGCAGGTGTTAAAAGATCCAGTGTCACTTCAGGAAATGCTGAACAAAAGTGTTTTAAGAGCATCCATCTCCAGGAAGTCATCCTCACAGTCTTCTCACTATTAGTCAACTCTGGGGCTTCTTTCAGCTCATCTGGAAAGGTGCCTCCTGTACCTGTGATTCATAATTTACATTCTCAAAAACATTTGGTCTTTGTTGGTCATTATCATGAGCATTATTATGAGGAAAAGTTTCCCTTAAACAACCCTCATGGATTAGGGGCTCACCTTAATCTTTCCCTGGCCTTAGTCCAGGACCGTATAGGCAAAACCATTTATATATACTTTTTCTATAATGATTTTATACACAATACACTAAGGGCCATCACCCACTGTAGTCTGTACAAACTGCTCCCAGGACTTTCATTTCATAGTAACAAGTCTGTTTAAGTTCATTGGTCTAATCAAGATGATCACCTCTTCGAGCTCACTGGAACACTTTTCGAGCTTATTGTACTTGTTTCCCTTGAGTGTGTCAACTCAGTGGTCCACTAAGTACTCAGTGTTTAGCAATCCACTTTCGTTTCATAGATCTACAGCATGCAGGCTGGTGCACTGTAAACACTTTGGCCTTCCTGTCAGACTACAGGTCTGCCCATTGATCAAGATTATTAAGATCAGTCCACACTGATGAATCAAACTTTTCCCAGTCTGCAGGCATATTGTTGTACCTCTTAGCTTGAAACCAAACTTGGAATTGTCCATCATCAAACTATATTAAAAGTAATAACACTTATGGTCACTGGTGGACCAGGCCTCCCTGAACACCAGTTTTTAAAAAGTCTAATTGCTGACTCAGAACAGGCAGTGACATCCATATGACTCTCCCATCAAGGAAGAGAAAGTTAGCAATTCATTCCAATCATTGGCCAACTCCCATTCAGAGTAGAAAAGAAAGTCCCCAAAGTCCATACTTGTTTTCAAGAGATATACTTCCCCCCATCCCACCAGCATTTGGCATCCATTCATATACACAAATTTTGTTTATACTCCAGCCCGACCACCAGGTCAGAGGAGTTTACAATAAATCACAAATACAATCATTAATCATATTTATTTTTCTTTTGTGATCCAAGCACTAGGATCACCCTCTCAAGGTATCTGATATACTATTCGGTGAAGACTGGTGGTATAATGAAACAAAATATATCAAACCAAGAGGACTAGTCACTTCGGTACAGACAGACCTTATGCAAAAAGCACAGAGCCAAAATCACAGTAACAACAAAGTCTGAATTCCTGATGACAATTGCAGCAGATGGCACTCCTATGGCTTTGATGAACTGATATGCAAAAGGATACCCTCTCACATCACTATCCACAGTACAGGATTCCTGTAACAGCAATAGGTCACAGTCCTTCTCCGTGATCTTAGTTAATTTGAGAGGCACATTCTGCACCTTCTGACCATTTGCTTTTATAACAAAATAGGATGATTTTTGGAAACTTCTATCCGTAATCAGTTCTGCATTTCACTATGATGTACACTCAGGGCAGAACCTATCTACTGCCAAATGGGTAGAGGGAGATTTACTTCTCATGCAATTAACACAAGTTAGTCCAACATCTGCCTTCTAGCAGTCTTTAAACAAGTGGCCTGGCTCAGAGCAGTGGCCACAGTGAACTTCATTCTTACAATTCTGGGCTATGTGCTCATAACCTACACATTGATACATTGTGTCACCAGTATTATATCATTTATCTATGAACACCCATGGATTTTGTTAAATAGTCTCAAGGAACCTGTCAATAGGAACCTGTTATGTAGTTATAGCCTGGCTTGTTCTTGATTTTATTCTTAGTCACCCCTGAAACTGTAAATTTAAAGTCATCTTCCAAAATCCCAGCTTTATTCCAAGAGAAGATTTTAAGGCTAGTCCTTGAAGGGTGATCCTACCTTAAGATCCACACCCTTTACTCTCTGACATTTCATTATCTTATCGATATCATCACCTATAACAGCTTCAGTGGCAATGCATCTATCATGCAAGAGTTAAGAGATTATTTTTTTTGTCCTTCAAAACAGGTCTGATTAATTTTAACAGTTCAGTTTTAACTTTGTCACTACTCCTGTAGTGTTCAGAATTTGCCTTAACTATAATTGTCCTTGGCTTCCCTTGATCTCTGGAACAGAAACCTCAGCATAGGTTCTATTTTATTTCAGTAGTATTGATAATGGTGTTTAAGGGTACAAGGGCAGCTAAGGCCAAAATGTGCCATTATTTCAGTAGTCTTGGACTCACTTTGCCCAAGCATGGCCTTAAGCACAGAATTTTCAATATTAAAGTCCTTAATCATTGTCCCAATTTCATCCCAAAAGTCCATTGCTCTTCCAGCAACAGCCAATAGTAGCTTCAATTCTTCAGCTGTAAAAAGATCCGGGAACTTCCAAATCTCTCTAAACTTGTCTATTCTTGTACTCTGTTGATTTTCAACAGCTTGTATATTTTGAGTATCATCTTCAGGATAGGTACCTGCTTTTCTTTCACTCTGGTCTTTAGGCACTAATCCAGTACCACTTTTAGAAGAAGAATAAGAAGAAGAAGAAGAACTCTTTATTGCATACAAACGCACATGCCGTACACAATACCCTTCACGGCTAAAAGCCAGGGGTTGCTTCTGCTTCTGCAACCACCATGGAAGCTTCAGTACTTCATCTAGTATCTTTATCTGTAACCTTTTGGTCCTTTTCCATCCTGGAACATCAGGCTTGGGCTTTTACTGGATGTTTCTTTACCTTTTTAGGTCACTTGGCAGCCATTAGAACAATAGACTTCTTAGGTGTAATGTTTTCCAACACAACACTTAACTGTCTTTATCATAGCTATTTCTTCTGCAGTTTGTAGTATGTCTTAGTCAATCTTTCCCTTTTGTTTTCCTGAATTCCTGGGTCTGCAACTCTTGACTCATTAACAAACTTTCTGCTTGCACATCTGAACCTGGAGAGGGGAAAAGGCAGGACAGCCCATCTTTTAATCACCTCATGGCCATTTTAGTAAATACATAATAAAACAGCAAATAAAACAGTAAATACATAATAAATAAGAAACTAGAAATTTGAATAAAATACAAAGGGATTCTCTTACCAGGAGAGGCTTAAATTCTGTAAGATGTAGCATTTAGAGATTAGGAACCTGTGAGGTGATCTGATTGAGCTGTGTAAGGCCTTGAATGGTTTGAGCAGGCTCAGTGCTGATGGTATAGTTCCACTCGCTGAGATTAAGAATCTGAGAGGACATAGATTCAAATTGAGGAAAGACAGTTGTAGAAAAGATGTGTGGAAGTTTGCCTTTAGCCAGCGGTAATTGATTGCTGGAACAGACTTCCACCTGTTGTTGTGGAAGTTGATAGCTTAAATAAATTGAAGGATGAACTAGACAAACATTTGGAGTGACTGGATGGGTGAAATGGGAAGGATTTTTTTTTTTTTTAAATGATGCTCTATAAGCGTGCTTTCTTGCATCATATGCTTCAAACTAATGCCAATCCCATCAGTATTGAAGTTACTCAAACTATTCAAGGCCTTATACATCTCAATCAAATCACCTTGTAGGTGCCTAGTCTCCAGATGTTGCAGTTTGCAGAACTTAAGCCTTTCTTGGTAAGAGCATCCCTTTGTTCCCCTCACCAATCTCGTTGCACTTCTCTGTACTCATTCCAGAAGTTCCACATCCTTCTAAAATGAGGCCTCCAGACTTGTATGTAGTACTTAAGATGTAGCCCGACCATTGCCTTATACAAGGGGATAATCACCTCCTTATTCCTGCTAGCGCAAAATTCCTATATATATATATATATATATATCATTGATAAGACCCTATGAGCTGTCCTAGCTGCCTGTCTACACTGCTCAGAAAACTTCATATCTGACCAAACAATTATCCCCAGGTCATTTTAATTCTCCACTAGTGTAGTACCACATAATTGGTATGTTACTCTGGGATTACTGCTAATCATATGCAGTAATTTGTGTTTGCCAATGTTAAACTTCAGTTTCCACTTCTCACCCCATCTACCTAACTTTTCTAGATCCTGTTGCAGTAGCATACTGTCTTTGGTCATTGACAACCCTGCCAACATTTGTATCAACTGCAAACTTGGACATTAGCAATAGCAAAGGCACATGATGCAAGAAAACAAGCTTATACTGTATAGCATCAGCCAAAAAAACAAACACCCCTTATTTCACCCATCTACTTGCTCCAAATGTTTGTCAAGTTCTGCCTTGAATCTGTTTAAGATATCAACTTCCACAACAAGGGATGGAAGTCTGTTCCACCAACCAACTACCCGCTGGCTAAAGGCAAACTTCTGCATATCTATCCTACAACCATCTTTCCTCAATTTGAATTGATGCCCTCTCAGGTGATTATTCTGAGCAAGAGGAAGAATCCCAACCACATTGAGCATGCTCAAACCATTCAAAGCTTTATACACCTCAATCAGATCACCTCACAGGTGCCTAGTCTCCAGACACTGTAATTTGCAAAACTTAAGCCTTTCTTCGTAAGAGCAACCCTTTGTTCCCTTCACTAATCTTGTTGTCCTTCTCTGTACTCGTTCCAACGGCTCTACATCCTTCTTAAAATGAGGCCTCCAGACCTGTATACAGTACTCAAGGTGTGGCCTGACCATTGCCTTATACAAGGGGATAAGCACCTCCTTATCCCAGCTAGAAAAATTCCTGTATATCATTGACAAGACACCATGAGCTACTCTTGCAAACCGCCTGCACTGCTCAGAAAACTTCATATCTGCATGCACAGTTACCCCCAGGTCCTTTTCATTCCCTACCACTGTTAGTGTAGTACCACAGAGTTGATACATTACTCTGAGGTTACTGTTTCCCATATGTAGTACTTTACATTTGTCAATGTTAAACTTCATTTGCCACCTCTCAGCCAATCTGCTCAACTTTTCTAGATCCTGTTGCAGCAGCATACTGACATTAGTGTCATTAACAACCCTGCCAACCTTTGTATCATCTGCAAACTTGGACATTAAGCCTGATATACCATCATCAATATCATTTATAAATACAGAAAACAACAATGGACCCAACACTGAACCCTGTGGGACTCCACTAATAACATTAGTCCATGAAGAGCAGTGTCCATTGATTACCACTCTCTGTCTTCTCCCACTCAACCATCCCTTTATCCATAGCAGCAGTTTGCCTCCAGTGCCACACTGCTGCAATTTGTGCAGCAGTATTAAAAGCCTTTCTAAGATCCAAATATATGATATCAAAGTTATTCTTTGATTCCAGTTCCTTTGTGACTACATCATCGTATCCAATCAAATTGGTCAGACAAGACTTCCCCTTAACAAACCCATGCTGTGTCCAAGCTATAACTGAAGTCTTGTCTAGATGATCCAGCAATGCTTCTTTAACCAGTGCCTCCATTTCCCTAGAACAGAAGTTAAACTAACAGGTCTGTACTTATCTGTGTCTCCCTTTGATCCTCCTTTGGGGATTGAGGCCACATTTGCACTTCTCCAGTCCATGGGTACCTCCCCTTAGTCCAGGGAAGCTCTCATAATTATGGCTAAGGGTTTGCTTATTTCCTTTGCCGCCTCCTTTAATATAACTGAATAGATTCCATCCACCCTCAGGTGCCTTTCTTATGTTTATCTTCAACAATTTCTCCTCCACTTTACTCTCAGTTATTAAAAGATTATCTAGCTTACTGCCAGAGTTTAATACACCTCTGGCATTCCCCTACCTGAATAACTCATGTGTGAATGTAGATGCAAAATATTCATTTAGTTTCTTAGCTACCTGAGCAGGATCATCAACAGTTGAACCATCGATATCAAGTGGACCAATCTAATTCATGCCCTTTCTGCTAGAGTTTATATAAGTAAAGAACTCTTTGCTGTTTTTCTTTGTATCCTTTGCCAAAGATTTCTTGCAATCTGCCTTCGCCTGCCTAGCCTCCTTTGTGACTTGGTTACAGACCAGCTTATATCTATCATAGGCTTCTGTTTCACCTGTTATTTTATATGTATCCCATGCATTTTCCTTCTCTGCCACATGTCTAATTAGTTCATCTGACATCCATTTAGGCCTAAATCTTGAACAATATTTCTTAGTTGGTATGAAAAGCCTAGTAGCTTCCAAGATTAATGCTTCCCATTTTGAATTTGCTGTTGGTAACATCATCAGTTGGTCCCACTGTATAGAATTTAAATATTGTCTCAGACAACTGTAGTCACCCTTGATGGTAGTTACCTCTTTGAGTAAATCCCACTTCAGCACACTGTGATCACTGCCACCTAGAATCTCTTCTAGGTGGCATTGTACACACCTACTCTCATTTTTCCTTTCCCTGTGCTTATGTTACACCAAACAGTCTCAACATTGCATTGTCCACCATCAATTGGATGCACTTCCTTAGATTTTATGTGTTTCTTAACTAACAGCATAACCCCTCCTCCCTGTCCTGTCTATCCTTTCTGTACACATTCTACTCCCCAAATTCGAATTCTGCACTGCTTATGTCTGTGTGACACCACATCTCTGATATCCCAACAATTCTGCCTTTGATGTCTTGACTTGCACTTCAAGCTCATCGAATTTATTAACTATACTCCTAGCATTAGTGTACATACAAATATACATGCACCTATTTCTACTCTTAGTTACCCTAACACAGCCCATGTATTTACTAGTTCCACTATGACTCCCAGCAGTCCTGGAAATCTCCATTGCCTTGCTTTCCAGGCTGCTGCTCAATTGCAATTCAATAGAAGCAGTGCAAGAATCACTTTCACCTCTGCCAGCCGCTACTGTTAATCTATTAGTCCGTATATCCCTCTTAGCTAGCAGTTTTCTGACCCACCTAACTCTGCCTTGATAGCATCAGCAAATATACTTGCACCCTTTCTATTTAAGTGTATCCCATCCCTGTAGAAGCAGTCTCTCCTGTTAACAAGCACAAACCAGGCTGAGAAAAATTCTACCCCTTGAGCCTTCCACAATTTCTCCAAGGCCGAATTGATCGACAAGGCTCTCATCATATACTCCCTCCTATCGCGTCTGGGCAGAATTGCAGACACTTTCAAATTCAACCCTAACTCACGTCTTCTTTTCAGCATTGACTTGTACTTGTTAAGTAATTCCACCAGTCTCCTACTCTTAATATCATTAGTGCCAACGTGTACAACAATATCACCCTCTGTGCCCTTAAAAGATATCTGCTCTTCAATGTCATCAACCTTTACCCCTGGCAGACATACCCTGGTCCTGTTCCATCTATCCTTTTTGCACAATATGTTCCCCATTTCCCTGACAATAGAATCACCTACAACAACTAGTTCCTTTGGGACCAGCACATTCTGCCTTGGGGGTTGCCTCTGCGTTGTATGATGTTCAAGTGCAAGCTCTGTCATTGATGTGGGCAGCTGAGAGCTTGATGGGCCCTCAATTTAAATCCTTCGAGGGCATCTCCCCCTGTCCTTCAAGCTCTCATATAAGCCCATAACAATGCTGAATTGGCACATGATTTCCTCATGCTCCTTACATTGCACACACACACACACACAAAGACATTCCCTTGGCAATATCATGTCCCGTTCCTGATTGCTCCACAAACATCAAACAAGCAGCGCATTTCAATAGACTGCGATTCAGAGGAAAACCACCACTCTCAGTTCTCCTCTGAGCCACATCCCTTCCATTAATTTGAGACTTTTGCGTTGCTGCTCTGAGTCATGATTTCTATTCAAGTTCAATAAAATTCCAATACAAAATATAACCCTAAACTTATATCCCAATGCAGTTATAACACTATATATATGTATTTCAGTATCGAATATTATCTCCGAGTTAGGTTATATGACTTTCTTATCCCCTGTCAACTTATATGTATTAATTTATGGTGTTACATTTGTAAAAACTAGGTCGCTATATTTATTTAGTTAAAAAAGTACAATTCAATTGACAATGAAATTTAATAAGATTAATCAATTTTACTGATTAATTGATACTACTATACTCGCTATCTAGTTTTCCATTAATCGTTACGCTATCTAGTTCGGTGCACACGAGGCACCTCCGTAGCCAGGTGGACAGGAGCAGCAGTGCGTAGCACACGCTTCTTGATTAGACCGGGGTTCGAGCCCGTGACCACCAAATCCGGAGGATGCAGAAAGGTCAGGGAATGACCGCCGCATATCACCGGAGCAATATGGCCTTAGTTGCTATGCTCCTAAAAGCCAAATAACAAACATCGGTGCACATGTTTTATCTTATAATAATGGCTGAGAGTTACGAATGATTAATCTACGGACACACAGTATTATTTACTTTCCAAATAGCACTATCTAAATTCAAAATAAACCACTTAGCTTGACTATGTCTATAAGCTACTTATAGAAAATAATTTAATCTAACAATTAAGTCAATAAAGCGGCTAAATATAATTAAAAACTTTGCGTTTGCAGGAAATGAAAACTTGTCCACCATGTGGATTTGATACCCTTACTGGTACTAAGTAATAGGGAATGTGGGAACTACAGGGGAATAAAGTTAATATCTCATTCGATGAAGATCTGGGAAAGAATTGTGGAAGGAAGGATAAGGCAGGAGACGGAAATAGGAGAGGAACAGTTTGGTTTCATACCGGGAAGAGGAACAACAGTTGTGGTCTTTGTTTTAAGGTAGGTGATGGAAAGATACAGGGAGATGCAAGTAGAGTTGCACATGGTGTTTATAGACCTGGAAAAAGCATATGATAGGGTTCCCAGACAAGAGGTATGGAGATGCATGAGGGAGAAGGGTGCATCCGAAAAGTACGTAAGGCTTGTGAAGGAAATGTACGAGGGAGCGGTGACTCAGGTTAAGAGTAGTGTAGGTATGACTGAGGAGTTCTTTGTAGAAGTTGGACTGCACCAGGGATCAGCTCTCAGCCCATATCTGTTTGATCTGGTAATGGATGTGTTGGTGAGAGAAGTGAAGAGTAGAGTACCATGGAGTATGCTGTTCGCAGATGATATCGTACTGTGCAAACCATCCCAAGGAAAGGTAGAGAAGAAATTGGAGGAAAGCATTGAAGAGAGGCATGAGGATAAGTAGAACAAAGACAGAATATATGGTATTGAATGGAGAAGATGAGAGTTCTATAAAACTGCAGGAGGAAAAGCTACCATCAGTTTCGAAATTTAAGTATCTGGGATCGAACATTGAGAGGGATGGAGGATTGAGTGCAGAAATACAGCATAGAGTGCAATGTGGATGGTTGAACTGAAGAAGGATGAGCGGGGTGATGTGTGATAAGAAAGTAAATTGTAGAATGAAGGGAAAAGTGTATAAAACTGTGGTTAGACCTGCATTGATGTACAGTGCTGAGACATGGGCGATTACAAGGGCCCAGGAGAAGAAGATGGAAGTGGCGGAGATGAGGATGCTAAGATGGATGTGTGGTGTGACGAGGAAGGACAGTATAAGAAATTACTACATCAGAGGTACAATTAAGGTGGGCCTCTGAGTAAAAAAATGCAGGAATCTAGGTTGAGGTGGTTGGACATGTGGAACGAAGAAGTGAGGAGTATGTGGGGAAGAGGTGTGAAAAGTTGGAGGTGATAGGGAAGAGGAAGAAGGGGAGACCTAAACTGAGATGGAAGGACTAGGTGGCAGAGGATTTAAAAGAGAGAGGATGGAGAAGAGAGGAAGCCCAGGATAGGGAGGAATAGAGGAAAAGAATTAAGGACGGAAATGCCAACCCCATATAAACGTGGGAAGAAGGCGAAGATAAAGAAGAACGATACTAAGTAATAATCTACAAAATCTCTATCTAAATTCAAATTAAACTAAACTATTGTTACTAAGAATATAAAGCAACTCTAAAAAATAAATTAATATGCCAATTTAAGTCAATAAAAAAGCAAACATTTCTCTATTAACTGGAGCCTTAAACACTTTGCCTGTTCACATGTACTCTCGCACCCACTCTCTGATACCGTTTCATCAATATCATTAAGCCTGATACTGTTTCATCAATATCAGATATATAAAAATAAAAATAACAACAATGGGCCCAACACTGAACCATGGGGGACTCCAATAATAAAATTAGTCCACGAAGAACAGTGTCCATTGTTGACCACTTTGTCTTCTTCCACTCAACCATCACTTTATCCATAGCAGCAAATTGCCCTTAATGCCACACTTTTCCAATTTGTACAGTAGTCTTCCATGTGCAACAGTATCAAAAGCTTTCCTGAAATCCAAGTATATCATATCAAAATTATTTTTTTCATCCAGTCCTTTGTGGTATCCAATCAAATTGGTCAGACAAGATTTCCCCTTAACAAACCCATGCTGTGTCTGAACTTTAACTGCAGTCTTATCTAGTTGATCCTGACATCACTGGTTAAAGATGCCATTATTTTCCCTGGAACAGAAGTTGAACTAAGAGGTCTGTAATTGCTTGTGTCACCCTCTGAATACCCCTTTATGAATTCCAGTCTGTGGGGACCTCCTCTGAATCCAAGGATTCTCTCATAATTATGGCTAAGTGTTTGCCATAATCATTGTCAGGGAGTGATCTTGCAACAGTCAGTTGGGAGACAAGGAAAGATGTTACAGTAGGTAAAGGCTAAGGCATGGATTTTAACTCAGAAGAGAAGACTGACAGTTTAAAGTGCTATGTTGTATCTATTAATTGGGCAGATTGAAGAGTGAAGGCAAGTACATTTGAATTATGGAATGCCTTTAAAGCAAAAATCAGAGAAGCCATGAATGCTTACATACCATTAAGAATATATTGTAGGAGAAGAATGCCGGAATTGGCCAGTCAAATAAAGCAGAAACACAGCATGGTATAGTTACAGAGCGAAAAAAAGTACTGAAGCCTACAGCAAGTAATAGTTGATTGATGTGTAATAGTACACAAATAAGGTTAGGGAGGCCACGGCTGCATAAGAGAAAGCACTGGCTAACAGAGTAAAGAATGGGGACAAGGAATTTTTCTTGTATTGTAAATACAATGAAGAAGAAAACAAATCAAATCATACATTTTTGCACTGGGCATAGGAAAGTTTTACATAACCCAGAGCTGATGTTCCAGATGAATTGAATAGATACTTTACATCTGTCTTTACTGACAAAAGACCCTTCATGCAGAGAAGAGGCTGTGCTAGTGAGGCTGAGCCATATGAAATTAGTGATTTCAAAATTAAAGATGACTGTTTATTGGAAAAGCTTTCGGGCATAAAAACAAGTAAGGCTCCTGGAGTTGATGGTATATGCCCAGTAATTTTGAGGATGGTCATCAGGGTATTGAATCACTGAGGTTAATTATGAGGGCATCTTAGGACTTGGGAGATATTTATTTGGATTGAAGGATTGCCAACATATAGCTAGATGATCTTGTAATAACTGAGAGTAAAGTGGAGGAGAAATTGTTGAAGATAAACACAAGAAAGGCACCTGGGGTGGATGGGATCTATCCAGTTACATTAAAGGAGGCAGCAAAGTAAGCAAGCAAACCCTTAGCCATAATTATGAGAGCTTCCTTGGATTCAGGGGAGGTACCCATAGACTGGAGATGTGCAAATGTGACCCCAATTCACAAAGGAGGATCAAAGGCTGACAAGTAATTATAGACCTGTGAGTTTAACTTCTGTTCCAGGAAAATTAATGGAGGCATTGATTAAAGAAGCACTGCAGGATCATCTAGACAAGACTTCAGTTATAGCTCGAACACGGCATGGTTTTGTTAAGGGAAAGTCTTGCCTGACCAATTTGATTGGACACTATGATGCAGTCACAAAAGAACTGGATGCAGAGAATAACTTTGATATTATATATTTGGATCTTAGAAAGGCTTTTGATACTGTTGCACATGAAAGACTGCTGCACAAATTGGAGCAGTGTGGCATTGGAGGTAAATTGCTGTTATGGATAAAGGGATGGTTGAGGGGGAGAAGACAGAGTGGTAATCAATGGGCACTGCTCATCGTGGATTAATGTTATTAGTGGAGTCCTTCAGGGTCAGTGTTGGGTCCATTATTATTTTCTGTATTTATAAATGATAATGATGATGCTATATCCAGCTTAATGTCCAAGTTTGCAGACAATACAAAGGTTGGCAGGGTTGTTAAGGACACTACTGATGCTATGCTGCTGCAACAGGATCTGGAAAGGTTGAGCAGATGGGCTGAGAAGTGGCAAATGAAGTTTAACATTGACAAATGTAAAGTATTACATATGGGAAACAGCAACCCCAGAGCAACGTAACAACTCTGTGGTACTACACTGACAGTGGTAGAGAATGAAAAGGACCTGGGGGTAATTGTGCAAGCAGATAAGAAATTCTCTGAGCAGTCCAGATGAGCTGCAAGAGTAGCTCATGGTGTCTTGTCAATGATATACAGGAATTTTTCTAGCAGGGATAAGGAGGTGATTATTCCCTTGTATAAAGCAATGGTCAGGCCACACCTTGGGTACTGTATATAGGTCTGGAGGCCTCATTTCAAGAAGGATGAAGAGCTGCTGGAACGAATACTGAGAAGGGCAACAAGATTAGTGAATGGAGCAAAGGGTTGCTCTTACGAAGAAAGGCTTAAGTTTTGCAAATTACACTGTCTGGAGATTAGGCACTGGCGAGGAGATCTGATAGAGGTGATAAAGCCTTGAATGGTTTGAGCATGCTCAATGCCGATGGAATTCTTCCTTTTGCTCAGAATAATCACCTGAGAGGGCATAAATTCAAATTGAGGAAAGACAGATGTAGGATAGATGTGCGGAAATTTTTCTTTAGCCAGCAGGTAGTTGGTTGGTGGAACAGACTTCCATCCCCTGTTGTGGAAGTTGATAGCCTAAATAAATTTAAGGCTCAGCTGGACAGGTATTTTGAACGAACGGAGGGGTGAAATGGGAGTGGTTTTTTTTTTTGGCTGATGCTGCATAAGCTAGCTTGCTTTTTTTTTTTTTATGTGAACCCCAAACACAAGAGGTATTAGAACCTATAGTACTTAGTACCGTGCTTGGGTTGGAGGTTGAGAAGACGAAAGAAGATATTTGTTGACATTGGACTTGAACTTCTATAGACTGTAATTTTCAGGAAATACGTATGAAGGAAGGTTGTTCCAGAAAACGGCAGCTGAATGAATAAATGAGGAAGATGAAAAGTTGGTTCTGTGGGTTTGAAGTTGAACAGTAAATGGATGTTGGCTGGTGGCGGCACGAGTTCAGACTGTTTTGAAAGAGAGAGCGGGAATTATAGAAGCCAATTCAGAAGAACAGTGTGCATGGCAATATCTGTTGAAGAGGCATGCAGCAGAAACAGTACATCTATGAGAAAGCGAGTGGAGAGACTCTGTTAGAGATGAATCATTAATTAACCTAACTGCCCTCTTCTGAATGGAATCAAGAAGCCTGAGAGAGGTTTTTGGGGCACCACCCCAGATGTGGTAACAATATTCCATGGCAGGGCGGATTTGCGATTTATACAGAGTGAGCAGCTGTTTGGAAGAAAAGTAACGCCGAGAGCGAAAGAGAAAACCAAGTTTTCTAGATGCAGAGGAAGCAATATCTGTAATGTGCTTGTGCCAAGAGAGATTAGAAGTCAGGGTAATCCCCAAAAGAGATATATCATTTTGCCTAGAAATCGGAGTGTTACTAAATATAAGCATAAGGGCAGAAGAATCCTTTTTGTGAGATATAAGATAAGACTGAGTTTTAGAAGGGTTGAAATCAACTAAGTTGTCTTTGCCCCACTGGAGAATTACCTGAAGATCGCCATTTAAGGAATTGGTAGCAGATTTTCGAGAAGTTGAAGCTGATTGAGCAGGACAAGGTTTCTCAAAATGGAAAGTGGAATGCAATGTGCTATCATCGGCAAAACTATGGATAGGATTTCCAGTCAATGGAAGAGGGTCATTAATATACAAGAGGAAAAGAGTGCAGGAAAGAACTGAACCTTGGGATACACCGGCATTAGTGGAGAAGTTAGAAGACAGAGAGCCATCTACCATCACCCTCAGTGAGCGATCAGAGAGAAAACTGGATAACCAATTACTAAAAACAGTTGGAAAACCATAAGATGGAAGCTTGTTTAGAAGACCTTTATGCCAAACTCAATCAAAAGCCTTTGAGATGTCAAAAGCAACTACTTGTGTTTCACCGAACCTTTCCATTGAATTAGTCCATAAATGGGTAACATAAGCCAGAATATCACCAGTGGATCGACACTGAAGGAATCCATACTGGCGATCGTTGATCAGGCGGAAGGTTTCTAGGTAGTTTAAGAGTTGGCGGTTAATTGATTTCTCCATTACTTTAGAAAGAGTAGAAGTAATTGCAATGGGATGATAATTGGATGGGAGGGATTTGTCACCCTTTTTAGGAACTGGCTGGATATGAGCAAATTTCCAAGCAGAAGGAAAAACTCCTTTGGAATAAGAAAGTGAAAAAAGGCAGCAAAGAATATGAGTAAGTTCAGGAGCACAGGTTTTGAGAACAAGTGGAGAAATACCATCAGGACCTGGAGCTTTCTTAGCATCAAGATTTAGCAAAATCCTTCTGATATCCTTTTGTCGAAAGACCACAGGAGGCATTGAATGGAGCGTGTTGGGAATGGTGGGAGGTGTTTTACCAAGATCATTAATACATGAGCTGGAAGAAAAATGGGATGCTAGCAGGTCAGCTTTATCCTTGGCGTGACAACAGAACCATCTGGTTTGGACAGAGATGGGAGCAGAGATGGGTAAAAGTTGCGGCAAGTTTGGCAAGAGACCAGAATGCTCGGCTACCATTAGGGCAAGAAGCAAGTTTTCTACTCTTAGCCTGTTCAAACTGATTAATAACTGCTTTACAATTGTTGCGAGCTTTGGTGTAGGCAGAAAATGAAACTGAAGAATTAGAAACAAGCCAATTACGATATGCAACATTCTTCTCTTGAACAGCCTTAGCACATTTATTGGAAAACCAAGGTTTAGATAAAGGACGAGATTTTAAAGTGGAGTGTGGGATAAAGGATTCCATTCCTGCAAGAATAATTTCACTGACACGATCTGAGCAAACGTTGACATCAGAAATTTTGAAACAGTAATCCTACCAAGGAAAAGAAGAAAGGAAGTCTCGTAGGTCATCTCATCTTGCATTCTTGTAATGCCAAACAACACGAGGTTGGGAATACCCATGAGATAAAGGTTCCATTGGAGAAGAGACAATCACCAAGTTGTGATCTGAAGTGCCTAAAGGACCTCTCACTTCGACCGTGTACTTAGAAGGGTTGTTTGTGAGAAAAAGATCAAGCGTATTGGCTGTATGATTAGGATTGTCCGGTATTCTTGTAGGTAAATGAACAATCTGTGCTAAGTCATTAGTAATTGCAAAAGCCTCAGCATCTCGACCTGCTGGGTCAGTGTGACTAGAAAACTGAAGCCAGCTGGAGTTGTGAACATTAAAATCACCAAGGAAAATTATCTCACTGTTAGGAAAGTTGGACTGGAGAAAGTCAAGTTGCAAAGAGAGGAAGTTAAAGAGCTCCAAGTGATTAGTGGAGTTGGGAGAACGGTAGAGACAACAAATGAATTTTACACAATGAGGTAGGGAGATTTTAAGCCAGAGAAGATTAAAGAGAGGAGATTCCAAATTGCCAAGTCTCTGACAGGGAATATCAGAACGGACATATGCACAAGTACCACCTTTGAGGCGAAAGGAATCATACAGCAAATAATTTGAGCATCTGAGATGAGCAGTAGTTGAATCAACCAATAACTGAGATTCTGTCAGAAAATGTGCATGGGGTTTGGCAGACTGCAAGTGGAAACGGACATCGTTGAGATTAGAATTTCAGACCACGTATATTTGTGAAATGAATTATGAAGTGCTTGGGAGGTTTAGATCTTTTCGCAGATAAGCTTGCTCTATTAGTTTGACAATTCATGGTATATTCAATAGTAAGAAAAAGTGGGTGGGACATGCTGTATGAAGTAATGAAATTTTTGGATATATGGCGTACACATGGTAAGAATATACCCAGATCCTTGACATAACGTGGCCTCGACAATGCTCCCCGCATACACACTACTCGGACTCCCTCCAGTCACTATCTGGCAGAGTAGAGGTAGCAAGATTATACACTAGCTGATCCGGAAGCCTCCTAGAGAGTTATCAATAGGTTTGGTCCGGTGTACTAACTAGCAGCCGGCCTGCGAACACCGTTTTAGAGCTGTACCCTCGAAATGTAAGGAATATTGGATCTCGCCACGACGTTCATCATAACCTCAAAAGTCATCAATCATACTGCATGATGGAAGAGGTAGGGAAGGGTTGATTGTAACTTAGCTCTAGAGACTAAACATGGGTTCCACCACTTCAAGCCTCCAATGATGCTTTTTTGCATCATATGCCTCTACTAATGCTAATATTGCAAAATAAAAGTGGTTCTACGTTAGTTTGATGTCACTGGTAGGGAATATCTTAGAGGCTGTGATTAAGAATGCAATACAGGGACATTTAGATAGATATGGCCTTCTGAAAGACACACACACACACACAACATGGTTCTGATAATAGAAAATCATGTTTTAACTAACCTAATAAGCTGTTTTAACGTACTCATGAGCTGAATGTAAGGAACAATTTTGACAGTTTATTTAGATTTTAGCAAAACATTTGACTCAGTCCCTTGCAAAAGGTTACTTTCCCTTGCAAAAGGTTACTTTATAAGCTTGAACAGATTGGGATTACTGGTAAGATTCGAAGATGGATTGCTGTGTGGCTGCAGGGCAGAAGGTTATGATTAATGGATATTCTTCAGAATCAGGAGTGGTATCCTGCAAGGATTGGTGCTTGGGCCACTGTCGTTTCCGGTTTTCATAAATGACATCAACGAAGGAGATAAAAGCATGATGTCAAAATTTGCAGTCAAGGTTGGCAATAGTCATTAATGATCAATGCTAAGCAGCACTCCTTCAGAATGACTTGAACAGATTTCAAAAATGGTCAAAAAAAAAGTGGCAGATATGTTTTAATGCAGCAAAATGCAAGATACACTTGGGGAATAGCAACCCCAAAATAATTTATACACTTGGTGGGGATGAATTAAAAACAGTAGAGGAAAAAGGAAAGGGATCTAGGAGTTATGATATGGGAAAATATAAAGTTTTCTGAACAGTGTTAATTAACAGGCAGCCTAGAAAGCCTGTAGTGTCCTATCGATGATTTATCAAATATTATCCTGTAGAGATAGGGAGGTCATAATCCCACCGTATAAGGCAATTGTAAGACCACATTTGGAATACTGTGTTCAAGTATGGAGACATCATCTGAAAAAAAGACACTGAGCTTCTTGAAAGGGTTCAAAGCCAGAAAATTGCATGGCGAGATCAGCAATAGAGTGACCATATGAAGAAGGACTCCGATTATGTGGGCTACAGAACCTAAGAGGTGACCTGGTTGAGGGTTATAAGGCATCAAGAAGGATTAATAAAATGAATTTAGGCGGAATTTTCACTGTTATAAAGAATTCCAGAACTAGGGGCCATAAATTTAAATTACAGGGGTTGAGATTTAGATTAAATTGTATGAAGTTTTCTTTTAGCCAGTGAGTCATTGATAGCCGGAACAAGTTGCCTTTGCATGTGGTTGAGGCTGACAGTGAATAAATTAAAGGTCAACTGGATGGTTACTAATGTGAAGAGGGAAGCACATAATTTATATTTTCTTATCTACTTGTTTTTTTTTTTTTTTTGTCAATGCAGCAAAAGCCTGTGGCTTTCTTGCACTATGTGGTGAATACTATTACTAAAACGTTGGACTCATTCCAAAAGAGAAACAATAAAACTGAATCCACGCTGATTCAAATGCAAATTGACACAAATCAAACCACAATGCAGAATTTTTAAAATGAATTCCAATTGAGCTTAACTTATCCAACTACAGAAGCCTCCCCTAGGTGCCTGGCCCAGACCATTCAGAGGTGGAGCTCCTTTAGTGAGAGATCTGAGGAAAAAGTGCATCAAAGAACACAGTAGAAAAAAAGAGAATCATTACCAAAAAGCACTTCACTGAAAAAATCCAACCAGAATCACACTGCATTGGCACCTGGACCAGGTCACTTACACAGAAGGAATGCAGGAATTTAAAAAATAATATTTTGTATATATATATATATTTTTTAATCAGTCATTCTGAAGTTAATAGATGCATATCCACTTTCCAACCTACCTATAAGTAGGACTGGTTTGAATACTTTTTACACAAAACAAAATGATAAAAAAAATATATATTTTTTTTTATCAGTTTATTTTATGGAGAAATATTCAAGCTGATCCTACTTATAGCCAGGTTGGAAAGTGGGCATGCACTTATTATCTTTAGCATGACTGTCTGTCATTACTCTAACAACAGTGTAGATGGACAGCCATACTGATGATAACTGATGCTTACTCAACTAGTCTATGCTGCTAGCCCAGGATTGTGCACGATTAATTTTGGAGACCCCCCCTTCTTTTGCTATAGTTATGTTATACCATTTAAGAAACACTCTGGGGTTTTCTTCTGTGTGTGAGAGCCAAGGTGTGTCACAATTGAATCCTATCATAACAAGAGGAATTATTATGGGCGGGTGCATGTTCCCCCAACTGGATATCCCAAGTTTTTTAACAATCAAACAAGGCTAACCAACAATAGAATATATGCAATTTACAGCCATCATATACAGATGCCTCACAGCCTTTGTTTGGTGAAAAAATAAACAAAACCTTTTTAACTATCCTTCATGCTAACCAAATAAATTCTGGCTTACTAACCCTTTGTTGGGAGCAGCAAGAACTGTCATGGTCACTAGAGGAAATGCTTTACTAGGCCAGATTACCTTTACCTGTGGGAGAAAGACTCCAATTCTGAACCACCCTTCACAATACCCAGAGAAGCTTACTTGCCTACCCATTTGATGCTCCTACCTTTAGTCCATCTACGAAACTAGCCTACCACTTACTCTAACTGCTTTCAATAAAAAGTATAATGCTGGTTGCAGAACAAATGTCAGAAGACATGCATTAACCAGCTAGTACCCGTTATGATCTTTACTTTTGGTCTCCAGAATGATTTACCTCCAAATGTATTTCCTAAAGATACAGCCTACAGAAATTAATGTAAAGTAATCAAAAGTAAAGCAGTTGTTTCCCAATCATTAACCTGTCCATAATACTTTTTTATATAGGATCTCTCTTAAAAAGTAGAATATATTAAAAAATGAAGATGGTTAGTGTGAACTATACCGTTATCACTAAATTAACCATTTACAGCACAGCAAGCTAAATATTTGCATTTTTGGTCTTACTTTATTATGTATTAAGTTTTTGCATAGAATTCACTGAATTGTTTTACTTGCCCAATTGTAATAGCCACCAGTTGTGTTGAACATCGAACTGTCTTGCACCAAATTGACATGGATCCAATAGTGACAAGGAGGAATGATCTTAAGACTTATTGGTTTATTTTTAAGTTATATGTTATTGATTTATTTTGAAGCTGTGTATGTTCCAACTTATTCGGATTTATAACTTAGATTGAAGCTTGGATAGAATAGTATTAATTTTTTAATTAGTAGAATTGAATCAAATTTTTGATGTCATTAGCATAAGACATTACACAAGAAAGATGTATTCTTCACTTTGGGGAATAGTAACATAAACAGTTTGAGTAAGCTTTGTTTGTTTAAGGGTTTTATGGCACATCAGCGTCTGAGGCTATAATGCGCCAAGTCAAGAAGTAAGCTTAAAATATACGAGGTTTAACTAGTAAGTTCCGGAAGTGATTTTATAAATAAGTTAAAACTGAATTTGCCAGTTAATTGCTTTTTTACCTTGGACAGCTCTGTATGAAGCCACTCTCTTGTACCAGTTGGAAAATTTATTTACTGATATCAATTTTAGAGCCCTCAATAGAGTCGCTCCAGACTCAAAATGTGTCCTTTTCAGTGAAGTTTTGACACTTGAGAACAGAAAGAAGTCAGATGGAGCCAAACTAGAGGAGTAGGATGTTTCATCTCAAGGATGCTGTTTTCCATTAGAAATTTGCTTCAGTGATAAAAAAGAGTGGGCCAGCACATTGTCATGATACTACACTCATTTGTCCAGCCAAAGTTCATGCCTTTTCCACAACTTTCTCTCAAATGATCCAGAACTTGAAGATAAAATGTCTAACAGTTTATCCTTGAGGAAAGGTTTGCTTCAACCTTTTATCCAAAAGGTTGATGCAAACCTGTTCTTACTTCAATCATTAGTCAAGTTTTTGGCATAGTCTTTGCACAGGCATTCTTCATTTCAAAACTCATATGATTGTTAAAATTTAATTAATTTCTTTTATCCATCCCTAATGGTTCTGTTATGATTCTGGTGGTCATTTTGCAATAGGTATAAAAAATCAGCATTTTTTCAGCATTTTCATAATCTTTTGAGTAATTGGATGACAGAATTAAGATTCACCATAAATATTTTCTGTTCCTTCAGAAAATTATTTGTGCTACTTGAAAAATCCTTCACTATTGCTGATTCCCCATAAATTTGCAAAAATTTATAACATTCAGTGGCAGTTTTCACGTTTGGCAAAAATTTCAGGTTCACGTGCTGTTTCATAAATTTCTCACATATTTTTACATACTTGAAGAAAAAACTACTTTAATTTAATATTGTTAAGCCATAATAAATGCATAACTTTTGACCACTGTGTAAAACTAGATGAAGGAAACATTATACTGTAAATGCTTTAAAATCTGGCACCTCGGAGATTGAGAGGTACTGGATTTTAAAATTTTCCACATTTCAGTGAGGTGGATCTAGTGCTGGCATACTTTTAGAGGAGTACATTTTAATAAATAGTAAGTACAAACAACTGAACTTATTTATGTTTGTGAATATTTACTACCTTGTGAAATAATGACTACCTTGTCCTCCCATTTGTTTTTGTGGGCAACAGGATTTAAACTGCATAGATAATGTAATGGTCTTAATTCTCACAGCAGAACAAGCTTTCCTTTGTAACAAGTTGCCCTGGTATTGCACTACTTTCAATAGATAGCTTTAGCTATATTACAAATTTGAAAATTAATTTTTGTATACCACACGACAGCTCAAATTGAATAAGTTCTTTACAACTGTCTTGTCTGTGTGTTGTCAAAGAAAAATGTTACCCTTTGTTGCATGGTTTATTTTAGAGTTTATTGTATATAACTCTAGGGGCTCACATCTGGTGAGTATGGGCTTGGCACACCCAGAGTCCTGAGCTGGACATCATCATTCTTCTCTTTCTTGGTGATTCCTCTCTCTCTCTCTCTCTCTCTCTCTCTCTCTCTCTCTCAAGGTAACTCTGAAAATTTTTTTTGGCCGGTGCAGCATAAGCCTCAGGCTTCCTTGCACCATATTGCTAATAATAATGTTTCTTCATCTATAATATATACAATAATACTATTGGTTGCAACAGCAGCACCTTATATGCATTTTTGCTACACTATCCTCATCCATTTTTTTTTTTTTTTTATGAAGCTATTCTATTTAGTGAAGATGTGTGTTCTACAGTTTTTTTAAAGTGAGAAATTCAAATGAACAAAGTTTGTATCAACTTTTGTTTTAATCTTGGTAAAACAGTGTTAGAAATTCATACTTTTATGAACAGCTTTTTGAGAAGATGCTTTATTGAAGCACAAACATTTAGATTTTACCAATTTACATATCATTAAGATATGTAAATTGGTTTCTAAGATTGAATGCACTCATACCATTCTGCATATCCAACAGTTTCTTGCCAACAATAAAATGTCTATGCTTCCCCCCCTTATTCTGTGGACTTTAATCCCAGTGATTCATTGTTTCCAAAGATGAAAATGAAGTTAAAAAGAAAGTGATTTAACACCTTGTAGATTTAGTTAAAACCAGAAGGGATAATTGATAGTATCACAAAGAAAGAATTTCAAACAATGAAAAAACTGTTGGGCTTAGCATGAAGGGCTCTTTGATGGAAAAATGATACAAAATTAGGAAAGTTTTAAACAAATCTTTGTTTTTCAGTAGTCCCATAACTTTTGGGTAATGCTTCATATAAGTCAGGTCAAATCTTTAGAGCTTAACTATATAGTCTCCACATTACCATGACGCTTTTGCATGATACATGTGAAAATTTATATGAGACACTTGTGAATTTCAGTTGAAGTTGCTAAAAAGAAATTGCTAATTCACAAAAAGAAGAAAAACGAATTTTGATATTTAAGGAAACAATATGAATTTTGTCTATAATAAGAAAGGAATTAATATTTAATCCGAATGCTCTGTTATGATCAGGAGAAAGGGGAGTGAATAATATGTTATTAATTCATAGTCATTAAGATATGTAAATTGGTACATTAAATTATCAAAAATTATCTAGAAAAATATACTCCATTAATTTATCCAGCATTATAACATAACTTTTACTATCAGTTCCTTTCTAATTTTTTATACACCATTCCAGAAGTTTTTGACACACAAAAGAGAGAAAGAGAGCATAGTACTATTAACTGACATAAGTATTAATGTTAATGTAGTTAACTATGTTTACTGTGAATATATTTTCTACACCAGTTTGTATAGACTTGCCACTTGCTGCTATAGCTGCATCATTAGTGCACTATATCTTTCATCTTGACATGTACTGAAGACAGTTGCGTAATGCTACAGCATAGCTATCTAATGTAATTTAGTAATTTACTACTTTTTATAAAGTGCCATGTAACTAGCTGTAACTGTGAGAAATGATATTTCTCATATACTAAAACAACAGTTGTGTTTAGCCTCTAGTCAAGAGATATCTCTGAAAATCAGTTCTCCAAAATATGCAAATTAACAATGTCTTATATCTTCCTGGATAATAGCATTTCTGAAAATAAGTGCAGCTGATACACAGCGATGAATAAGTCTGTTTCTGACACAGAACTATGGTAACTAAAGTTGTGATTCTCAGCTGTATACAGAAATATTTTATCATTTGTGGATTGACTGTCAAGGTGACAAAATATTAAAATTTAATAATGAAAGTTAATGTGAATCTGACTCTAAATACAGTTTTAAGAGAAAAAAATAAAAAGCAGCACATGCTTCTTATCAGATTTCTTACTACCGGTCTGTGGTCTTATGAAGATTCTAGGCTAACATAGAAACTACTGACATAGCAGAATCTATGATGGATAAGCCTTTCAGATGAAGTGCAATCTGTCCAGGACAAAATTTCACCTAGTTTACTTACAATGTACTACCCACCAAAGCATCTAAGATTGTTAATGCCAGGGACCAAAGGATGTAACATCGTGAGAAAATCCCATGTCCCTGTGTGAAGTCTGTCAACATGCATTATAACACCTAGGACCATGTG